>NC_086454.1:58327040-58985427 GCF_028390025.1 Pseudophryne corroboree | reverse complement strand
CAGGCTGAAGGATAGACCTATGGTTTTGCAGACCGGACCAGGCAGTAGTCATGTAGGCGCCATGTTTCTGTACATTACAGTTTGCAGCTGATATCACATACACGCCTGCGTTGTAGCAACCACTCCCCATTAACACCATGTTAATACCCCCTAACGGTGACATTATGTCAATCTCTTGCACAGTCTGCCAATAATAGCTCAGTTCCGTGGAACATTGGCTTTTAATAATTCTCTGAATCAGGCCCACTGTCAGCTGTCAATAGCGATGGAAAGGACGGGACCTTTCCTCCTCTGTGTGGCAGGTCGTCACCCACCAGGAATAAGCCAAAGGGAGCTGATCCTCTCATGGTTGGAGTTGTCCCCTCATTATGTGCAATAGGGTAGGTTGAGACATCACTTCCCCTATGTAGCGGGATGATACTTGTGAGCGGTAAAGGTGCAGAGTGGCACAGGCAGCTGTCAGCACCCCACTTGCAAGACCTTTGGCACATAAATCATAGTCCTCTCTAGGCCCAGAAACACTGCCTGTAGCAAATTCTGGGAATATTAGAATCCTTCTCCCATGCTGCAGCTGGAATGTTGTAACTTGGAACTGTGTGAAGGATTTTTCCTGAATGCAAACTAACTCTTGTTTATGGCAATATGCATCATCAATTTCAGTGGTGGGAGACTTATAGCAATACTGTAGCAAGTCTCCTGATGTGTTTCTTCCATACAGCTGATATTAAACACTTACAGAATTTCCTTGAAAAAATCTGCAACTCATAGGTAGTCCGGGCCGGTGCTAGGGTGTATGGCGCCCCCTGCAAACGATAAATTTGCGCCCTCCCATATTTTACAAAGAGACAGCGTGCTGCAAAAGGGGTGTGGTCTCACAAGGAAGGGGCGTGACCACACAATAGTACCCCCATTTTAAATTACGCCACACAGGAGCACAATCTTATTCACATTACCCTGCGCATAGTAGTGCTGTTTATACACATAATGTCCCGAGTAGTGGCACCAGTTATACACATAATAGCCCCTGCAGTAGCGCCGGTTATACACATAATAGCCCCTGTGGTAGCACCAGTTATACACATAACAGACCCTATAGTATCGCCAGTTATACACATAATAGCCCCTGTAGTAGCGCCGGTTATATATAATGCCCTCAGTAGTGCCATTTATACAAATTATGCCCCCCGCTTCCACCAGTGGTGCAATGTCTTAGTGGTACCGTGTGCGTGTGCCGAAGGCACGCGTGCCAAAAATGGGTGTGGCCAAATGCCACATGGAGCGTGACCAATGAAAATGTGGGCATGATACACATATGGGGGGCCAGATACACATATGACCCCAATAGTGCCAATTACACATACGCCTCCAGTGTGCCAGATACAGTATGTTCCTACAGAGCCTGATATGCCCCCACAGTGCCAGGTACATAAAAGCCCCACAGTACCAGATACACAAATGCCCCACAACGTCAGATACACAAATGCCGCACAGTGCCAGAACACATATGCCCCCAGCAGTGCCATATATGCCCCCACAGTGCCAGATACGCCCCCACTGTGCCAGATACACAGATTTGCTCCACAGTGTAAGATGCACAGTTCCCCACAGTGCCAGAAACACAGTACCCTACAGTGCCAGATACACATTGCCCCACAGTGCCATATACACTGCCTTCCACACACACACACACACACACACACACACACACACATACACATAGATACACACACATATACATACACACATACTGTAGATACACATACACAAAGATACACACACATATACACACACATACACACAGATACACACACACACATATACATAGATACACACATACTGTAGATACACATAGATAGATACACACACACACACATACATACACACACTTTCTCACTCACGCTCCTTCAACTTACCATCTGGCTGGCTGGATTTATAGCAGTTTCTGTCCTCTTCAGCCTGGTCCCGTGTAGTTCCGCGCCTCAGCGCTGAGTAGCTTCGCGACGTTTTTGGCCAGAGCCCAGGACACTGACAGACACTGCAGGGGGGTAGGGGGAAGCTTCATGCTGCCGACGCTGCTGCCTGTCAAACAGTGTGACAGGCACAGCAGCCGGCAGCAGCCGGCAGCAGCAGCAGCGAGGATGCAGAGCAGGGAGAGCACCTCTTCAGTCAGACGCCTATCTGCTTTATACCCCTTTGCTGAGCGGGTAGCGCCGGGCCTGTATCCAGTAGGTAGAATCCACCACTGTTACTGACTATTACAATGGGCAATCACACTAATGTCCACTTTCTGCAAGTCCACATCAAATCCGACCTGGTTTCAATCCCCTAGTCAAGACTCAAGTCAAACTTGAAACAGATAAGGCATACCTCCCAATATGACCCTTTCCAAGAAGGTCAAGATGCTCTGCTCCTGGACTTTTCTCTTAATTTATGATTGCCCGCACCTGTTTTGAACAGGTTAATTGATAAGAAAAGGTGTTTCACCGCAGGTGATGACAATCATAAATTAAGAGGGAAGTCCAGGAGCCATGCATTCCGTCCCTTCTAGAGAGGGTCACATTAGGAGGTATGGATAAGAACACAGATTGTGAAAAGCCATACATGCACAGAGTGGAAAATCATACGTTAAACCAAAAAAAAGTCTACACTTGCATGTAAGACTGACTGAATGAGGCCCTAAGTTGCATTCAGGCGATGCAGGCACAATTATGGAGTCTAATTGTTTCCAACTCTGCATCAACCTTATAATGTTATGTCTGATGTTTTATGCTGTATTTCAGATTATATATTTTGTGTGTCCTATTGTTGTAAATGATAAGATTTTGTGTATTGTTACTTTGATGATTATATTTCTGTATCATTTTAATGTACACTAGATGTAATTTTTCTGCTGTGTCGTCTGTTAGTGCGTTGTTACAGATTAAATTTCTGTTTGAAAATCTTAGTATCTGTTTGTACGCTGTCCTGCGTTCTTCGGGGGGTCATTCCGACCCGATCGCTCTCTGCAGTTTATCGCAGTGCAGCGATCGGGTCAGAACTGCGCATGTGCCGGTGTCGCAGTGTGCCGGCTCATGCCGGACGGCCGAAGGCCGTCGTTCCTTAGCGATCGCCTCTGCCTGATTGACAGGCAGAGGCGGTCACTGGGTGGGAGGGGGTGGCATGGCGGCGTTTGGCCGCCATTATGGGGGTGCGGTCTGGCCAAAGCAGGCTTGGCCGGACCGTGCGGGGTGCGGGCTGCAGCGGCTGCGTGACATCACACACAGCCGCTGCAACCAGGGGCAGCGATGATCAACTCCCGGCCAGCCGCAGGAGCTGCCCTGGCCGGGAGTTACTCCACAAGTACAAAAGCATCACCGCTGTGCGATGCTTTTGTACTTGTGCGGGGGGGGGGGGGGACTGACATGCGGGGCGGACTAGCCCTGTGCTGGGCGTCCCCCCGCATGTCAGGGAAGATGATTGTAGCTGTGCTAAATTTAGCACAGCTACGATCAACTCGGAATGACCCCCTTCATTTACTTAGGCCTTCGCACTCTTACTAAAATGTAGAAACTTTGTTTTCATTTTCACATTTGCTTTACATTTGGGATTCACTGACTGCAGCATGCTTGTTATTTTCATGCCTCTGTTGCTATGACAGCTAATGAATTGGCAGATTCACCTGTACAGTTCTTGGTGCTCAATCTTTAAAAAGTCTTCTTAAGTGAATGCTACAGTATATACTTGCCTTGAGAAAGATTCATACTGGCATCAAAACAACAGTTGTTGACATGTTTACTGTGGAATCTATTCAGACAATTTTAAGATAGAGCAGTATATAAAATAGAGAGCAAGCTTTTTCAAACTCTTTTCTAATTGGAAATTTGTCACTTTAACCCTTTCACCACTGAGGGTTCTCTCACCCCTATCACTTTTAAGGCATACTTGCCTACCTGACCCTCTCCATGAGGGAGAAAATGCTCTGTTCCTGTACTTTCCTGGTAATGTATGATTGCCATCACCTGTGGTGAGCTAGGTAATTGATAAGAAAGGTGTTTCACCACAGGTGATGGCAGTCATACATTACCAGGAAAGTCCAGGAACAGAGCATTTTCTCCCTCATGGAGAGGGTCAGGTAGGCAAGTATGTTTTAAGGTTGGTCACATTGCAATATTAATAAAATGAATTTGTGTATGCAGCACCCACACAATGTGTACCTTTTTTTCCAGGAGACTCTGAATTTTCAGAAAATACCACTGGTCTACTAATTTCTTCTGAATCAATAAGAAATAAAAATAAATTGTGGTTCTTTATGACTAATTCCTTTCCAAAACAGCAAAAACGTAATTTTACACGAAGGCTTTCATTATAAAAGCTGCACTTGGAAATTATAATGCAATTTTTTTCCTTGCTAGTTTACTTGAAAGAAATGCATACAGGCCCTCATTCCGAGTTGATCACACGTAGCAACTTTTTACTGCTCGTACGATCAACTTGACGCCGCCTATGAGGGAGTGTATTTCTGCATAGCAGGGCTGCGATCACTTGTGCAGACCTGCTATGCTAAAAAAGTTTCCTGCAAAACAAGACCAGGGTCAGACTTACTTACCCTGTGCGACGGATCCAGCGACGAAGGTCCTGGGATTGACGTCAGACATCCGCCCTCCAAACGCCTGGACACGCCTGAGTTCGGGTCTCCATGCCCGGAAAACGGTGAGTAGACGCCCCGGAACGCCTCCCCTCTTGCGATCGCGCTAGCGATCACTTTCTTCTCTCTTCTGGTCATTGCCTGGCGATGGCTGTCGCTGGGCAACATCGCGCATGCGCATTGCGATATGGGAGGTGATTCTAATCTGATCTCTTGGCTGCGTTTTTTCCTGTCCTGCGATCGGATAGTCGCCGCCTGCAGGGGCGTGTTTCTTCGCTGTGCAAGTGTGCGATCACATGTGTAGCAGAGCTGCACAAACTGATTTTGTGCAGTCTCTGCGCAGCCCAGGACTTACTCTTCCAGTGCGATGAGAACAGGCTGATCGGTACCGGAGCTTACGTCAGACACCCTCCCTGAAAATGCTTGAGCCCACCTGCGTTTTTCCAGACACTCCCTGAAAACAGTCAGTTTCCACCCACAAACGGTCTCTTCCTGTCAATCTCCTTGCGAATGCCCGTGCGAATGGATTCTTCACACCATCCTGTCGCAGTTCGCCAATGCCTGTTGCAGCTGTGTGACGCGCCGGCGCACAGAAGCAATCTGATCTGAATGACCTCCCCTTGTCTATTAATCACAGAGCCTTTGAACAGACAAGGTTGAAACATGCAGAACAATGTTCCAATAGCTGAGTGTAATGAACCTGAGAAGTGATCCTTTGTACAGTATCTCTCATAGGCTCAGAAAATAAATGCCCTTAACATCTATTGGTACTGGGCTGTATCAGTATATCCAAATATTTAGGGCGGGATATATTAAGATACATCGCCGCTCCTCGCCGCTTACCGCAGCGATGTTGATCGCATATGTACTAACATATGTGATCAATATCACAATGTGGTGACGGAGGCCCCCCGCGATACCTGTGAGGTGGTCTGCGAGGGGTCTCCGCCATCTCTCTCGGCTCTCCAGACTGCCTAGACGCCGGGAAGCAGCAGCAGGCTGCCCCCGGAGCCTCCTCCTCTTTGCTGCAGCCGGAAGGACCTCCGGCTGCATTGCTAGGGGGGAGGAGGAGATTACCTTCCGGGTCCAGGGCAGCCTGGAGGGGGGTCGACATCTGCGGCGGGTTGCGGCGGTCGGCGATAAGAAGCCCATAGGCTTCTATAGGGTATCGCCATCCAGAGATGGCGATACCCTGGGTGGCGAAAATGCGGCGGTAGGGTCTTTGTAAATTTGAAAATACGGTAAAACCCCCGTTTTCGGGGCTTTTACCACAGTTTTCCTTTAGTACATCCCGACCTTAGTGTTTGAAAGTGTATTTGTGGGCTGACATTTTAAGTGTTATTTAATATGTAATCCTTAGTATGAATGTACCTTTGTTATGATGTAATAAAGACTTACTCTATCACTGAGGAACACAACTCCAGACCAGTAAAAGGTGATGAATACATGCACATGTTCTTCTGCACTACACATTATATAGAGTTAATGTAAAATCAGTTCAGGGTTTTCCCAATTAGGCTCTTATTTTGAATATCCAGTCATATATACTTGGGTAGAGGCACACATATTATTGGTAGCCAATAGAACGTAGAAGGGGGATTCCATTTGGAGGCACTGCATGGATTATTATTATTATTATTATTATTAGCCTTTATTTATATGGCGCCACAAGGGTTCCGCAGCGCCCAATTACAGAGTACATAAATAATCAAACAGGAAAACAGCAACTTACAGTTGACGACAATATAGGACAAGTACAGGGTAAATAAACATAGCTACATCAGCAGATGACACTGGAATAAGTATCAGGTGGCAGAAGACTGCTGGATGTGGTGCAGTTGAAGATTATTAAAGTAAGACAAAGGATAAGCACATGAGGGAAGAGGGCCCTGCTCGTGAGAGCTTACATTTTAAAGGGGAGGGGTAGACAGACAGGGGTGACACAGACGGGTTACATAGCAGTGATGTCCCTGGTACATAGAGAGCATGGAACAGAGGGTTAGGATGTACATCCAGAACAGTATACTCAGGAGTAGAGGTTAGTATGGTACAAATCTCCATATAGTACATATGGGAGAATGGAGATGGAGATATTTGTGTAGAAGTAATTATTATCAGGAGAGTATTAGGCTATGGTCACATTGGGTATCTGATCCCCTAATTGCAGGGCACCCTCCATGGTTACTGGTGATGGCTTTGACATTGATCCTCAGGGAGAAGAGGGGTAGAGGAGATAGTATAACCAGCTGTAGCATTGTATAGGAGAGTTGTTATTTACCTATAGTGAGAGATGGAGATAACCGTGCTTACAAGAGAGGAAAAGTATATAGGGAAGAAGAGTTGACAGGTGTCTATAGCGCGGGATGGAGTAAGCCATGCTTTTGCAAAAAGTAGGGGAAGTATATGCCAGCCAGGAGCCAAGTGGGCTTACCCTGAGGAGATGATGGAGGGGTCCTGGTGATGGTGTCCACCCTCCATAAAGAAAAACTGGGTAGGGGGAGTAGATTGGAGTTCTGCTCCCCAGGAGTGTAAATGGATGTGCAGAGACTTACTAGAAAGAGGTAGAGGGAATGTAGTGGTTAGTGGACAGACATCAGTCACAGCAGCTTTGCACATATCATCTTTAGCAATGCAAATGCAGTAGGAGGTGTTACACACCCCATTGCTGCAATTGCAAATGCAGCACTGCAACCGGAGTCACAGTCTGGGATCAAACATCCTGACCACCGGTCATGATGATCATCTGCGACGGAAAGCTGAGTAAGCTTCAGCTACCTAGGCTGGCCGTCGCAGGGTAGCTTGCAAGGCCAAGGAAACTGCACCTTGTGATGCAGTCCTTGGCCTCATCACTCCCAGAAAATGAGGATGACATGACCCATTTCTGGCAACAACGCCACCCCGTCCCTTTCCCTGAACACCTCTGCTTGTCAATGAGGCAGAGCCATTTGCAATACTGCAATGCAATCACAGGACCATTTCTGCACATGCATTAAATACATTATTTCTCTCTCTCTCTATGCTTTTTCTTTTTTATCTCTCAAGGTTTGATACATCTCTCCCTGTATTTCAATGTATAGTTTGATGTAACCATTGTCACTGTTCACCACAGAGGCTAATTGGTGAATTTCATGGTTATACTTTCTTTTGTTTGTTACATGACAGAAATATAAATAAAAAAGAGTTTAAAAAGATATAAAATTACACAACTGTTTTTTTTTTTTTCATCTCAAATTCCATGTGGTTCTTAATCTGAAATCAAAAGTTAATCATTAACATTTTGTATGCTCAATTAAATTTGTGTTACTCCCTACTAATATATATGTAGGGTCTCCAGAGGCGCCGCATGTGGGGGAGGAGTGGGGGTGCCACAGGTGGGGGATGGGCAGTTGCAGTAGATGCTGTGGGTGGAGGGGGTCTGTGGTTGGGAGGTTCTGTGGTTGAGGGAGGGGCAGGGGAGTGGGGGCCATGGGTGGTGTAGGGGGTCTGGAGGTGCCGCGTGTGGGAGAGGGGTGGCGGAACGGCCTGTGGTGGAGGGCAGGTGCGGTGGATAGTGGAAGGGTCCGAAGGCACTACAGGTGGTTGATGGGCGGGGGTGCTGCGGGTGGGGTAGGGGTTGAGGAGGCGCTGCGGGGCGGGGGAGGGGTGGTTGCGGTGGGTGACCGCGGATGAAAGAGGGTGTCTGTAGAGGCTGTGGGTGGAGAAGGGATGGATGCGGGGGAGGGCCTGTGGTTGGGAGGTTCTGTGGTTGAGGGAGGGGCAGGGGAGTGGGGGCCGTGGGTGGTGCAGGGGGTCTGGAGGTGCTGCGTGTGGGGGAGGGGTGGCGTTGTTGCAGGTGATGGAGGGGCAGGTGCGGCAGATGGTGGAAGGAACTGAAGGTGCTGCGGGTGGTGGGTGGGCAGGTGCGGGGGTGCCACGGGTGGGGTAGGGGGTGAGGAGGCGCTGGGGGTGAGTGAGGGGTGGTTGTGTAGATGACCGTGGATGGGGAGGGTGTCTGTAGATGCTGTGGGTGGAGGGGGGCAGAGGGGGGCTGCGGTAGGGGTTTGGGGGGTGCTGTGTTTGGGGGAGGGGCAGGGGAGTGGGGGCTGCGGGTGGGGTAAGGGTTCCGTAGGCACCGTGTATGGAGGAGGGGGGGCGGACAGGTGCGGCGCATGGTGGAGGGGTGTGGAGGTGCTGCGGGTATGGTACCTGCAAGAAAGGTAGTTGGAGGGTAATCAGTAACAGCTATCAGGCACACTGCTAATCTCTCCCCCTATGATCCCATCTCTCAGCAGCAGCAGCAGCAGCAGCTCCCGCACACATATGGCATCTGTGCCTCTCTTGTACTATGTCATTGAGGTGCTAGGCCGGGGGTTGCGGGTGTTCCTCCGCTTTGGCCGCAGGTCACCTGGGCTCAGTATCAGGGTAACTATAGTGCTATCACAGGCAGCCAGGGAGCACAGCAGTGTGCGGTGTCTCTGCTCCCACATAACCCTCTCTGTCTCACATCTCTCCCCGCCAGCCGCTCCACATGCAGTGGGCCGCACTGGCCACAGCAGTCAGCCATCGTGTCCGCAGCGGGGAGCGGCTCTGCCGGGAACAGCAGACGGAGAGCTGCAGGAGGGCTGTGCCGGAAATGGGAGCGTGGTGCAGGGTTGCCTCTCTCCTCACTGTGTCAGGCCGTTGTATGAGCTACTGTGACAAGCCGCAGGGGTGAGGCACCGGCACTCAGACAGGGAGCAGGAGTGAGACCTGCTCTGCGTCAGATGGAGAGTAGCCTTCCGACCTCATATCACTGCCGCGGGACCGGGGGGACGATGTATCCGGCTGGACCGGATCTTGATCGGACAACTGGGGACATGAGCGATGAGAAGAAGCGTGGTGTGTGGCAGAATGAAGCTGTCCTGTGGCAGCGAGTCGCTGCTGAGCGTGCTGATGCAGGGGTCAAGCACACAGTAAGCCAGTGCCCCTGTTTGTTTTTACGGCGTATGTGTACCCCCTCACACTCCCCTGCCAGTGGCATGCCCTTGGCAGCTGCTCCTCATTGCCAACCGTCACTGATAGATTAGCCCACTTTTGTGAGTCCGCCCAGCTTTGTGACTCCACCCAGCATTAGAGGCCCAGGCACAGAGTCACAGATCTGGGCTATTATATAGGATATGAACATGTTTGTTGCTCATTCATGGCCATTACTTTGAATTGATTGAGTAATTGACATAAGAATAGTTGAGGCCGTGTTAGATCATAGGCTATGGGGTATATGCAATTGCGGTCGAATTCCCGAAAATGTCGAAAAACGGGACATTTTCGCCCCAAAAAAAAATCGACAATGCAATTCAGTACTTTTCGTCAAAAAAACGGCCATTCCAAATTCGACTTTTTTAAATTCGACATTTGTCAAATTCGACATTTCTGCAATGGTACAAATGCGGCATTTCGACAAAAGTATATTCAATTGAAGATTGTAAATTCGACAACAGTGCTTTTAGACAGTAAATTCGTCATTTTCATTTTGCTGGCGGAATCTAATAAAAAAATTTAAAAACATGTTTTTTTGGGGTGTTTTTTTTATTGGTAATAGCATATCTATTTATATTAGAAGGGATTAGGTACTTGGTTTGTCTATTTAGGAGGCACAAGTATTATTTATATATTTTTACAAATATATATATATATATTTTTTTTTTAATGGAATGGGGTAAAAATCAGAAAAAAAAATGCGTGGGGTCCCCCCTCCTAAGCATAACCAGCCTCGGGCTCTTTGAGCCGGTCCTGGTTGCCAAAATACGGGGGAAAAAATGACAGGGAATCCCCAGTATTTTAACAACCAGCACCGGGTTCTGCGCCTGGTCCTGGTGCAAAAAATACGGGGGACAAAAGACGTAGGGGTCCCCCGTATTTTTTGTACCAGCACCGGGCTCCACTAGCTAGACAGATAATGCCACAGCCGGGGGTCACTTTTATACAGAGCCCTGCAGCCGTGGCATTAAATACCCAACTAGTCACCACTGGCCGGGGTACCCTGGAGGAGTGGGGACCCCTTCAATCAAGGGGTCCCCCCCAGCCAACCAAGGGCCAGGGGTGTAGCCTGAGGCTGTCCCCCCCCATCCATGGGCTGCGGATGGGGGGCTGATAGCCTTGTTGAGAATGTAAGAATATTGTTTTTTTGCAGAAGAACTACAAGTCCCAGAAAGCCTCCCCCGCAAGCCGGTACTTGGAGAACCACAAGTACCACCATGCGGGGGGGGAACGGGCCCGCTGGTACCTGTAGTTCTACTGCAAAAAAATACCCAAATAAAAACAGGACACAGACACAGTGAAAGTATAACTTTATTACATACATGCCGACACACATACTTACCTATGTTGACACGCCGACTCTGGCCACGTCTCCAATGTCGACGTCCGGGGTACCTGAAAATAAAATTATACTCACCTGATCCAGTGTTCAGTTCTTTTATTGTAATCCACGTACTTGGCAAAACAAAAAAACGCATTTACCCGAACCAGACGGACTGAAAGGGGTCCCATGTTTACACATGGGACCCCTTTCCCCGAATGCAGAGATCCCCCCCGTGACTCCTGTCACAGAAGGTCCCTTCAGCCAATCAGGAAGCGCCACTTCGTGGCACTCTCCTGATTGGCTTTGCGCATCTGAGCTGGCAGACAGCGCATCGCAGAGCTCCCTCCGTTAGTTTAAATGTTTTTATGTGTTTTCCCATAGCTAGCATTCACATTCTCATTGCATGGCTCAAAATCCACCACAATCACCACATAATAGGGAGATCTGCAGTGCAGTTAGTTTATTTCAGAGATATAATAGGGTCAAGTAAAAGTATTAGAGAGATACTAAGTTAAAGTAAAAATATAAACAAAACAAATACACAGGTTTCAGGCAATGTGCAGCACAACAATAAGTAAGTCTGAAATAGCTTACCACAGAACTTCAAAATAGAGTAGCTGCACATACTAAAATCCACAATGTATGTAGCTTATTGCAAGTCAGCATCTTCTTTGGTCAAACTTTGTAGCAGTCTGCATCAATAAAAATATAATTTCTACTGATTGCTGTTAATTATAGTCTACAGCCATAAATTAATGTCAAGATACTTTCCAAGACCGCTGTTCATAGCAGCTGCCAGACCTCACAATGCAGATAACTTGAAAGCAACTCCATATTACAAGGAAATCCATAGATGTTGGAATCTGGTTCAGAAAAACAGTTTTCACAGTCGTAGTACTTTCAGTCTTTAGCACTGCCCTCTGGCAGATCACATGCAGTTGCAGGCAAACACTATACTGCATGTGCGGCTTGGACCCATCCATGCAGAGCACATAATGAGATCTTTAGTGCTAACAGATGCACATCGATTCACATGCAAGTATGCAGTGATAACGCATGCCAGTGTAGGCATAGCCCTTTTAACTTTGTTCAAATCATCACAGTAAAAAGTTGAACTTCACTACTATTATTTTTGATCTTCAGAATATTGGCCCTCATTCCCAGTTGATCGCTCATTATTTTTCATCGCATCGCAGTGAAATTTCGCTTAGTGCGCATGCGCAATAGTCGCACTGCGACTGCGCCAAGTAACTTTGCTATGAAGATAGGATTTTTACTCACGGCATTTTCTTCGCTCCGGCGATCGTAGTGTGATTGACAGGAAATGGGTGTTACTGGGCGGAAACACGGCGTTTTAGGGGCGTGTGGATGAAAACGCTACCGTTTCCGGAAAAAACGCAGGAGTGGCCGGAGAAACGGGGGAGTGTCTGAGCGAACGCTGGGTGTGTTTCTGACGTCAATCCAGGAACGACAAGCACTGAACTGATCGCACTGGCAGAGTAAGTGTGGAGCTACTCTAAAACTGCTAAGTAGTTTTTGATCGCAATAATGCGAATACATCGGTCGCAATTTTAGGATGCTAAGATACACTCCCAGTAGGCGGCGGCTTAGCGTGTGTAACTCTGCTAAATTCGCCTTGCGACCGATCAACTCGGAATAAGGGCCCTTGTTGTAAACATCACTCCGATGTCCGTACACAAAATCCCCTTTCATTTTCTTTCTAATGACATTTGGTTCTGAACTTGCCAGGGCAACTCTGGGTACTACAGCTACAGTAGTTATTTATGAAGTTGTGACAGAAGTGCTAACTATACCATAAGTACAAAAGTGAATTTCAGGTATCCAAAGAGTCAGAGGAACACGTATAATCTGGTAACTGGCCTTACAAAAACAACATGGCTTTAGTACTGATGCTTAGAGAGTGGCGTGCTTACTCTCAGCCCCCTTCTCTGCACTATATGTCACCTCAAAAGTGTCAGGGGACAGGTAGGCTCTGTTTTTGAGCTAGGATGATATGGTCAATCTCTGCACCAAGCAATGGAGCACTAACTTCTCTCTGAACAAGTACATAGTGCCCTTTCTTTGCTTCTATGCAGGAGAAAACTGTTTTAACATTAGTATTTGTACAGTTTTTCCTCTTGGAGTACTATTATATACTGTAATGTACAGTAACAGACTACTTTAACTTTCACGTGCTAGCCCCAGAGTTGTAAAAGTGTTTGTGCCAAACCCCTTCTGACATGTGAAGCAGGTGCCATGGCTGCAGTGCATTGATGACAAGACATGTGTTTAAAAATACAATGGGGGTCATTCCGACCCGATCGCTCGCTGCAGTTGTCGCAGCGCAGCGATCAGGTTGGAACTGAGCATGCGCCGGTGCTGCAGTGCGCCGGTGCATGGCAGTCGTCGGTGCCCAGCGATCGCCTCTGAGACAGAGGCGGTCGCTGGGCGGGAGGGGGCTGAATGGTGGCGTTAAGCCACCGTTTAGGGGGAGCGGTCCGGCCAACGCAGGCGTGGCCGGACCGTTGTGGGGGCGGGCCGCTGCGGCCAGCGGGAGCGACGAGTAACTCCCGGCCAGCCGCAGGTGCTGCGCTGGCCGGGAGTTTCTACTCAGATACAAAGGCATCGCCGCTGTGCGATGCTTTTGTATTTGTGCGGGGGACCGGCACTGACATGCGGGGCGGACTAGCCCTGTGCTGGGCATCCCCCCACATGCCTGAAGTAACGATCGTAGCTGTGCTAAACTTAGCACAGCTACGATCAACTCGGAATGACCCCCCAATATGTGATGTGGATAATATGCACGTATCTTATTAAATTATTAAATGATTTCAATCTGTTATACAGTATGTTGGCAGAACAAGTATTACAGTAGTACAAGTACCACCATACCACTTTGCAATTCATATGGGCAAGCCTTTGGGGAGGAAACCGGTAAATCTATCTGCATGGCAAATAAATATTAAAATAAAAGTATTGGACTTACCTGATATTCTCAGGTTTGTTCATGTTGCTTCTGACTGGCAATCTGGAGCACTCTAGTGATGTCAAAAGAAGAGGAGGAGGAAGGTAAAGAGTGAAAGGGGTAGAGGTGGCAAAAGGGGGTAATTGGAGAAGGAGCAGGGCAGCCAAGAGGAAAATTGTGTAGGAGGGGCCCAGGGGAAAAATACATGCTAGGGTTGCAGGGTAAAGTGTGTGTGGTGGAGGATATAATAGGCGTAATGAGGCACAAAGAAAGATAGAGCAGACAAATAACAAAAATAGGAGACAGAAGCATAGAATAGCATGATATCACTATGTACCCTGGGGAAAGAGAAGGGGGGGGGGGGGGTAATGCACACGCTGATGAATGATGAGGGAAGCAGGGGTGTGACAGAGCAGAGTTGCTCTAAAACTGGACATCCAGTGAGTATAGGCAGAGTAGAAAGATGTGTTCACCTGGTAGTAAAGGAGAATACAGAGCAACAGGAAGTGATAACCTGCTGTAAAGGAGTTGCAGTGTTCAGGGGGCACAAATTGTGCATACAGTATGAACTAGAACTGTGCCTCCTATGGACACAGAGATGCTGCATGCTGTAATACAGTATATGGCATTAGGCAGCATATGGGCAGATATGCATTCTTAATGGTGGCACTGGTCAGCGCCCCTGTCATTACTGCCCTATACCATCTGTTAACTTCCCAGATACCTTACTAACAGTAACTACTACATGGCCCAGCTAGCATCTCCCACTTTGAGTATAAGCTCCACATGCCCTAACCAAGCTATATTCCTGACTACCACCTAGTTAAAGGGTTATTGTTACTCTTAAGACTCTTCATATTTTTATTTTTATATATTGTGGTTTAGCCACGTGGTCTAGATCAGTGGCTCCCAAACTTGGTCCTCAATGACCCCTAATGTTTCACGTTATCTAGGTCACCTGTGGACTTTTAAAATGTGACCGTTAGTCTTGCTGTACACAGTGCTACTGCCAGGTGACCTGGAAATGGAAACTGTTAGGGGTCCTTGAGGACCGAGTTTGGGTAACACTGGTCTAGATGGTATGGACACCTACCCTCCAGAATCATCTACAGGGGTCACAATTTTCCCAATGGAGTTGGTCTCAAAATTTTTCATGGTGTCCATTTTTACAGAAAGTATTGACTGTACCTTGTTGACAGTCTCACATGTTATACAATTGTAGACAATTCCCCAAGTGTTTACACATCCAAAGAATAAACCACATTTTTATATTATTAATGCCATACTAGAAATGGTCACTCTGTAGATTGGGTAGGTGTGGTATAATAGATCTACAGGTTTTAGACAGACAGTCAATAGGTGGACCCCATATGGTCAACATGCAATAGGTCAACAGATAAAAAAAGGTTGACAGGCTAAAAGTTTGACATGGAAAAGGTAGAAAATAGAAAATTCCGAGAGGTACAAAGGTCAACAGCGTCAAAGGTTGATGTGGAAATGGTCAACTCAAAAAAGTCACCAAGTTATTTGGGTGTCATTTTGTATATTTCGCACCCGTGACCACAATTAGTGGAAATGTGTCCCCTTGCAAGCTCACTTCGCTCACCACTCTTCAGGCAAGGTGGCTTGCTCTGCTACTGCAGCACTCGGCACAGGTTACTGTTCCCAATCGTAGTCCACGCGGATGGTAGATGAAGCAAAAGTTGAAAGAAATAAAAACACTTTGTTGACCATTTGTGTTGACTATTGTCATGCCGACCTTTTGAACCTGTTGACCTTTTTTACCTATTGACCTTAGACACTGTCTACCATTTACCTTTCAACCTTTTGTGTATGTTGACTTATTGCATGTCGACCACAAGGGGTCGATCTATTGACTGTCTAACTAGACACTGTCTATTCATCGACTGGAGCCCAGATTGGGTGTATTCCCTTACAAAAGAAAATAAACAGAATAACAGGAGAAAAGCTATTTTCTAAATAATTTTCCCTATATTGCTTTTGTTAGCATATAGGTGGTCATTCCGAGTTGATCGCTAGCTGCATTCGTTCGCTGTGCAGCGATGAGGCAAAAAAAGGCACTTCTGCGCATGCGTATGCGGCGCAATGCGCACGCGATGTACTATTACAACAGACTATGTAGTTTCACACATGGTTTAGCGAAGCTTTTCACTCGCACTGCTGGCCGCAGAGTGATTGACATGAAGTGGGCGCTACTGGGTGTCAACTGACCATTTTCAGGGAGTGTTCGAAAAAACGCAGGCGTGCCAGAAAAAATGCAGGCATGGCTGGGCGAACGCTGGGTGGGTTTGTGATGTCAAAACAGGAACTGAACAGTCTGAAGAGATAGCAAGAGCTGAGTAGGTTTTGATCTACTCTGAAACTGCACAAAAAAACTTTGCCGCCGCTCTGCGATCCTTTCGTTCGCACTTCTGCTAAGCTAAAATATACTCCCAGTGGGCGGCGGCATAGCATTTGTACGTCTGCTAAAACTGCTAGCGAGCAAACAACTCGAAATGACCACCTTAGGCCATTTATTTGGTCATTTTAGAAATCACAGTATTTTCTTATACACTGTCTGAAAACAAGACTAAAACAGAAACCAATGTAGGTTTTAAAGAAGCTCTGACACAAGAGTTTCTATTAGTAACTGTGATGTGCTTTAAGGATTTATTTTTTGAAGGTACAATGGATCTAAAGCAATATATTACTGCAATAGCATTCGCTACAGTGAAGCTTTTGTTTCTATTAGCAATGTGCTTGCTGCAAAAAAACAGATAGATTTCCCTTGGTGCTTCCCACAATGCTCAGACTATGGGTATAAGGGATGGATTGATTGGAAAACCTATTAAGCAGATCTTAAATTTTGAAAGCGATATTAACAGCAAAGTCAATGTTACCTGTGTGAGTAGTTTCATTGAATCTCCCATACACTGCTATATATTGGAAAACAAATTTGTCAAAATAATGTAACAGAAGGCCAGCAAGAGAGTGATGTTATTGTTCTGTGTTGGCACAATCTCTCATGGTGCTGAAAACACATTATTATTATCAGCCCCTTAAATATTATTTTGTTCTTTTATTTTTTTTCCCTCCAGCTGCTTGAAATTGACTCTATGGAAATGTAAGTAACAGCCTAATACAAGTTGTACTTAAAGAAAAAAAAAAAAGATTAACAGAAATGTACATACTGTGGCCAGTTGTTCATCAGATCACTCAGTTGAGTTTGACTTATACATATAGAAAATAAAGCTCTACAGGACTGTGAAAATAGATGGTTTTTTTAAAGCCTATAGTCTATTTTGGGTATAGTATGTTAGATAGAATAGACTTAGGTCGACAGTGTCTAGGTCGACTACTATTGGTCGACAGCAAGTAGGTCGACATGGTTTCTAGGTCGACATTTACTCTAGGTCGACATGAAAAAGGTCGACATGAGTCTTTTACCTTTTTTTGGGTGTCGTTTTCTTTGTAGAGTGATGGGGAACCCCAATTAGTGCACCATGTCCCCTCACTTAGGGCACAGGTTACCATTCCCAATTGTAGTACACGTGGATCATAAAGTATGAAAAAGTTCAAAAAATGAAAAAAAGTGAAAAACTCATGTTGACCTTTTGTCATGTCGACCTAGAACATGTCGACCTAGAGTCCCTGTCAACCTAGACTCTGTCTACCTAAGTCTTGTCAACCTAGAGACCGGATCCCATCTATTTTATCTCATTTAACCACTGATGAATCTGAGACTTCAAAAGGAGGACAGGTGCATGTTCACCCAATAATACGGGCAAATGCTTATTGAGCAAGAGTGTGTTACAGTCAGGATATGTGGCCTGGTGGCTTAAACATATCTTTGTCAATACTGTATATTCAAACTGAGATCTCAGATTGCTGGTCCTTTGCAGTGTGCTTGTGGAATATTTTTTTCTTTGTTACCTGTGTGCAGAAAAGGATTGGTACTGTCTGCATTACATGACCTGTTAAAACCAAACATGTTACTGTTTTGTACCATATATTGTGAATGCATTAACTTACCCATCTGCTCTCTGGAAAAATATTTTTCATTTGCAACACTCTCACCCACACAAATCATCCTCTGGCCCGCACACCTCACTGCACCCACTGGCATCAATGGAGAAGTTTCTTTCCTCTACCCTACTGCTTAAATTACAGATGCAGCACCAGGAGAAGAGAAATGCAGAAACCAACATGGCACCATCCTATTCAGGTACCAAGGGCCCCTTTAACTTACAATGATGTAGTGAAAGCAATAAAAACCACCATGGGTCCGCTATTATCACAGGCTGTAGCACAGTAATTTTCAACCACTGTGCCGTGGCACACTAGTGTGCCCTGAGCAGTCTCCAGGTGTGCTGCCATAGAAGCACAGCCAGGCCCATCAGTGTTTTGCCACTACTGAGTCCGTGGAACGATCAATACTGGTGGGTTTAGTGGTTGCAGAGCCTGTTCTAATTTTGGGCCTAGGCAGTGTTGGTCTCTTCTGGCTTTCTCAGATGTGGCTCAGGCGTTACCTAAAGAGAAGCTGCGATATGACATCCTAGGACATGCAACTGCACCATGCATCACCATTATATTTGAATGTGCCCTGGCAATAATTAAATCTTGTTCAGTGTGCCACGTGTTGTAAAAGGTTGAATATCTCTGCTGTTGCAAATATTTCTTCCCATCTGCAGCAACTCACAAAGTGAGAGAGGTGGAACACAAACAAGGGGAAACTTTTCATGACATTTCCAAATTGAAAAACAAAATATATCACCTTAAAATAGATAATTACTATTAACTTAACAAGGTAGATGATTTAGAAAATCGTTCTAGAAGAAAAAAACGTCAGATTGGTTGGTCTCCCAGAAAGCTGGAAAGGGGCAGCTTTGGATCATTTTGTTAAAAATACGCTTTCAGCTTTGCTCAAACTTGACACCGCATGCAGTGATATGGTCATTGAGAGAGACAATAGAGTGGGTCCTCCCCCTCATCTCTTTTGGCACGTCCTCATGCCATTTTATTTTGGTCTCTGAAATGTTTGCACAAGGCGGCAATCTGGTCAGCGTAAAGATGTCATTTCCCACTGTTTTGGGAGAAAGTTATATGTGTTCCAAAATTATTCAGCAGAACTCTCTAAGAGCAGAAAAGCTTTTTCTCCATATGCTCCCAGTTAGTTCAAACAAAGTATAAATTTGCTGTGATTTATCTTGCCCGCATTCACATTTTTGATGGAAACACACATAAGGATATCACCGACCCATCATATGATGCAACATTCCTTCAAGAAGAATCGCAAGCTAGTGGCACTGATATCTCTGGCCAGCAATAATCATCACCTTGTTCATGCTGACTGTTCCTGATAACAGTTTCCTCCAGCAAGACAGCTTCTTTCTTTTATACTCATCTATACAAGCCGCACATACAGTATGTGATCCATTCTGTGCCTGACGTTGGCGGTACACATTTGTGGTATACTTGTGTTTTACATCCTTTCTTCTCCTAGATTTTCCATAGTGTCTGTCTAAGGATTTGTGTCTTTGCTATTTAGTACCCTTGATGAATCTGCCGTAAAGTAGCATAAGCCGGATTTCGTTTAGATGAACATGACTTTCTCTGTTGTTATCTCTGGTATGATGATCTGCCTGAAGTCAAGTTTCTTCATGCCATGTACATTTCTATCTTCTAGTTATAGTGTATTCCCACTCCCCTCTGTCTTGTTTTGTCACTTTCCTTTTGTGTTTCCCTTGCCCTACACTAGCAATTGTGATGTTTCATACTAACTTCCAACAGGCCATAATACACTTGCTTTCCTCAGTTTCAGCTAAGACTTGTTTAAACTTAGAATAGGAGCATGGAACCTGGGAGGAATAAATTCCATGGTGAAAAGGTATAAGATCCTTATGTATCTCTCCAAGCAGCATTTTGAGTTCGTATTTATACCTTAGATGCATCTTGTTTCCTCCGAGATTCTGAAACTCCAGATGTTAACTTGGTTCATTGTGGTATTATTCACAAAAAAATCCATTATCTGCTAGGTTAAACCATTGTGGTAGACCCTGATGGGAGATATGTAATTGCAGAGGTTTTGATAAATACCTCTCTGGGTAATATCTATGCTCCAAATGTTTATAAAAAGTATTTTTATTGTGCTATACTTATTAAGGTTATCGCAATTATCTCATAATTCTCTGTGGGGATTTTATCCTTATTTCTTCCCCCTATCTAGATAGATCCAACACTTCAACATATAGCCCAACCCCACCCAAAGTGGGTGTTCCACTTTGCACATAGATTACTTCTAGTTGATGTCTTGGGGGCACTTCATCCAACAGAAAAAGAATACACTTGTTTGTCCTCTGCTTATGGAACTCTCTCTCTCTCATATTTACTAAATTGTTATCTCTCAGACTTTACTACCCAATACTATCATGGCCTCAATAAAGCCTCTCATTATCTGACCATGCGTTTACGTGGTGTGAGCTCTATTTGTTCAGTGACAGAGTACCATATATCACCTCTCACCTTTCACAATCCCTTCATTTTAGGATTAGGATGGACACAGCATGGGAGTAATATGACTCAATAATTCAGCCTGTTTAGAGTCTGACTGCCAAATATTCTGGCAAGCTGCCAACGCAGTCATTTGAGGCGAAAATCTCTCCTATGTAAAATCATATAATAAGAAATATGCTTCCTCATATCTAGAGCTCCAACAATCCTTAACCCTAGTTTACCAAGCTTTTAAATCAATCCAACTATGGGCCTAATTCAGACCTGATCACAGCAGCAAAAATGATCTCTAATGGGCTAAACAATGTGCAGTGCAGGTTGAAGGGGGGCAAATATAACATGTGCAGAGAGAGTTAGATTTTGGTGGGAAGTGTTCAAACTGAAATCTAAATTGCAGTGTAAAAATAAAGCAGCCAGTATTTACCCTGCACAGAAAGAAAATAACCCACCCAAATCTAAATTTCTCTGCACGTTATATCTGACCCACCTGCAGTGCACATGGTTTTTGCCCATTAGAGAACAATTTTCTTGGTCTGATTTAGGCCCTATGTCCACTAAACACAACTACCAGACATCAAAAATACATTTTGATGATTTTCTCCAAAACAGGCTGATTGCTATCGAATTTACTACAAGGCACTTGTCTTCCTATGTTGGTCCACCCTCTCTGATTATCTTCGGGAGAGGTAACCACCTCAAGTGCCTAAATTTCAGAAGTAATGCTCACTTTTTATGCATCCCTATATACCCAAAACGCTACCCTGAGGTTAACAGTGTATCCATTGCTCTTCCTAACACACTACTACCATCCCATTTTCATCCTTTCCTTCATCTTTTGGGGAAAATGTATCCTCTCCTCAAATTCCTGATGCCTTTTCCCAAAAATTGTTAGAACCCATCACTTTGCTGGAAGTTCTCCAAGTGATAAAGACTCTGAAACCTGGGAAAGCCCAAGGCATCGATGGCTACAGTAGCGATTACTACAACATTCTACTAAGATAAGAGATTCCTTTATGGCTATCTTCAATTCCATTATCTTAAGTGGCAAACTCCCTCTTTATTTTTATTCTGCAATTATCAAAGTCTTTCCCAAGTGTGGAAGAGACATGACCAATTTCTTTGTTAAATATTAATTCTAAACTTCTTACAAAAATTCTAGCTAACATACTAAAAAAAGCTCTAACGCATATCGGGGGTAATTCCAAGTTGATCGCAGCAGGAAATTTTTTAGCAGTTGGGCAAAACCATGTGCACTGCAGGGGAGGCAGATATCACATTTGCAGAGAGAGTTAGATTTGGGTGGGTTATTTTGTTTCTGTGCAGGGTAAATACTGGCTGCATTATTTTTACACTGCAATTTAGATTGCAGATTGAACTCACCACACCCAAATCTAACTCTCTCTGCACATGTTATATCTGCCCCCCCTGCAGTGCACATGGTTTTGCCCAACTGCTAAAAAAGTTCCTGCTGCGATCAACTCAGAATTACCCCCATCATTCATAGAGACCAGACAGGGTTTATCATTGGGAGACTGTCAATAGTCAATGTACATAGAGTTATATCAGCTATACATTATTTATCATGGAACACATCCTCTCCTCTGGCAGCCATATTAACTTTAGACACCAAAAAGGCTTTTGACTTTATTTCATGGTCTTACTTATTTCAAACTTTGCATAGTTTTGGAGTCATAGGGGTATATTCAATAAGAGTCGGGTCCATTCCAACATGCAATTGTCCGAATGGACCGAACAACCCCTATTCAAAAGAGCAGCCAAATCTGACTGTCGGATTTGGCCGCTCCCGTGTCCTGCTGCTGTCAGCAACGGGGGGAGCTGTCAGCGGCGCCAGGGGATGGGAGCTGTCTTTGGCGCCGTGTACCAGGAGCTGGGAGCAGATGACGTCTGTGCTGCCGGGGTGGGGGAGAGCAGCGGAGAAGACAGAGTGGACAGGGGAGCAGTAGCTGCATCAGCGGAGGCTCACGGCAGTGTCCACCTAGCTCAAGCAAGCGGGACGTCGCTTGCTGGAGCCGGGTGGATGCTGCTGCTGGGTCCCTGCTTACCCCGCTGCTCCCCTGTCTCCTGCTCTCAACTCACTCATCTCAGGCCGACTTTTTTTAAAGTCGGATTGAGATTGTCGGAAACGGGGCTAAAACCTGTCGGGTTTGGCCCCGCTTCCGACAATGCATGCTGATCGGCAGCTGAAGGCGCCGATCAGCGTGCATTCCGACAGAATTCCGACAAGTCGGGTTTCCCCGACTTGTCAGAATAAATGGGGCCGTAATGAATAGGTCGGAACCCCTTCTGACCTAAAACTGTCGGAAAGCGCCATCTTTCTGACAAGACAGCAGCTTCCGACAGTTATTGAATATGCCCCTTAAACTGAATTACTCTAATTCTCAGTCTCAAATTTCCAGTAATGGGTTTTCTTCTTCTCCCTTTCAGATACAGAAAGGAACAAGACAGCGGTGTTCCTTACCACCACTACTTTTTGCCACTGTTACAGTATATAACCACTTGCTATTGCCCTTAGAAGGATATCATCATTTCTGAGAATCTCAAGTGGCAACATTGATCTGAAAGTAGCATTGCTATTGCTGTCAGAACCAGCCTTTTTTATTCTCATGGTTATGAAACTCATAAACTCCTTTTGATCTATATTGGGCTACAAGATCATCCCGCTGTCGGATTCTCGCGAGATTCGTATTCTATATAAGGAGCCGCGCGGCGCCGCCATTTTCACTCGTGCATTGGAGATGATAGGAATAGGACATGTGCAGCGTTCTCTCAGTTGTGTTCAATGTGCTGCAAATATCTGTGCTCAGTGTGCTGCAAATATCTGTGCTCAGTGTGCTGCAAATATCTGTGCTCAGTGTGCTGAAAATATCTACATTCTCTGCCTGAAAAACGCTCCATATCTGTGCTGCATTGTAGTATATAGTAGGAGGACAGTGTAGAATTTTGCTGACCAGTGACCACCAGTATTATATCAGTACGGTACAGTAGTCCACTGCTCTACCTATCTCTTTGTCGTCAAGTATACTATCCATCCATGCCTGTGGTGCATTTTAGTTGTTGTGCGCAGTAGTAGGAGGACAGTGCATAATTTTGCTGACCACCAGTATATAATATATAGCAGTACAGTATAGTAGTCCACTGCTCTACCTACCTCTGTGTCGTCAAGTATACTATCCATCCATACCTGTTGTGCATTTTAGTTGTTGTGCGCAGTAGTAGGAGGACAGTGCAGGATTTTGCTGACCACCAGTATATAATATATAGCAGTACGGTACATTAAAAAATGGAGAACAAAAATGTGGAGGGTAAAATAGGGAAAGATCAAGATCCACTTCCACCTCGTGCTGAAGCTGCTGCCACTAGTCATGGCCGAGACATTGAAATGCCATCAACGTCGTCTGCCAAGGCCGATGCCCAATGTCATAGAGAGCATGTAAAATCCAAAAAACAAAAGTTCAGTAAAATGACCCAAAAATCTAAATTAAAAGCATCTTATGAGAAGCGTAAACTTGCCAATATGCCATTTACGACACGGAGTGGCAAGGAACGGCTGAGGCCCTGGCCTATGTTCATGGCTAGTGGTTCAGATTCACATGAGGATGGAAGCACTCATCCTCTCGTTAGAAAACTACAGTGCCACTCCTAGATGGGCCAGGTGTTTGTGTCGGCCACTTGGGTCGCTTAGCTTAGCCACACAGCTACCTCATTGCACCTCTTTTTTTTCTTTGCATCATGTGCTGTTTGGGGACTATTTTTTAAATCTGCCATCCGGTCTGGCACTGCAGTGCCACTCCTAGATGGGACAGGTGTTTGTGTCGGCCACTTGGGTCGCTTAGCTTAGTCACACAGCGACCTTGGTGCACCTCTTTTTTTATTTGCATCATGTGCTGTTTGGGGACTATTTTTTTAAGTGCCATCCTGTCTGACACTGCAGTGCCACTCCTAGATGGGCCAGGTGTTTGTGTCGGCCACTTGGGTCGCTTAGCTTAGTCACACAGTTACCTCATTGCACCTCTTTTTTTCTTTGCATCATGTGCTGTTTGGGGACTATTTTTTAAATCTGCCATCCTGTCTGACACTGCAGTGCCACTCCTAGATGGGCCAGGTGTTTGTGTCGGCCACTTGGGTCGCTTAGCTTAGCCACACAGCTACCTTATTGCACCTCTTTTTTTTTTTTTTTTTTTGCATCATGTGCTGTTTGGGGACTATTTTTTAAATCTGCCATCCTGTCTGACACTGCAGTGCCACTCCTAGATGGGCCAGGTGTCCGTGTCGGCCACTTGGGTCGCTTAGCTTAGTCACACAGCGACCTTGGTGCACCTCTTTTTTTCTTTGCATCATGTGCTGTGTGGGGACTATTTTTTGAAGTGCCATCCTATCTGACACTGCAGTGCCACTCCTAGATGGGCCAGGTGTTTGTGTCGGCCACTTGGGTCGCTTAGCTTAGTCATTCAGCGACCTTGGTGCAAATTTTAGGACTAAAAATAATATTGTGAGGTGTTCAGTGTTCAGAATAGACTGGAAATTAGAGATGAGCGCCTGAAATTTTTCGGGTTTTGTGTTTTGGTTTTGGGTTCGGTTCCGCGGCCGTGTTTTGGGTTCGAACGCGTTTTGGCAAAACCTCACCGAATTATTTTTGTCGGATTCGGGTGTGTTTTGGATTCGGGTGTTCTTTTCCAAAAACACTAAAAAACAGCTTAAATCATAGAATTTGGGGGTCATTTTGATCCCAAAGTATTATTAACCTCAAAAACCATAATTTACACTCATTTTCAGTCTATTCTGAATACCTCACACCTCACAATATTATTTTTAGTCCTAAAATTTGCACCGAGGTCGCTGTGTGAGTAAGATAAGCGACCCTAGTGGCCGACACAAACACCGGGCCCATCTAGGAGTGGCACTGCAGTGTCACGCAGGATGTCCCTTCCAAAAAACCCTCCCCAAACAGCACATGACGCAAAGAAAAAAAGAGGCGCAATGAGGTAGCTGTGTGAGTAAGATTAGCGACCCTAGTGGCCGACACAAACACCGGGCCCATCTAGGAGTGGCACTGCAGTGTCACGCAGGATGGCCCTTCCAAAAAACCCTCCCCAAACAGCACATGACGCAAAGAAAAAAAGAGGCGCAATGAGGTAGCTGACTGTGTGAGTAAGATTAGCGACCCTAGTGGCCGACACAAACACCGGGCACATCTAGGAGTGGCACTGCAGTGTCACGCAGGATGTCCCTTCCAAAAAACCCTCCCCAAACAGCACATGACGCAAAGAAAAAAAGAGGCGCAATGAGGTAGCTGTGTGAGTAAGATTAGCGACCCTAGTGGCCGACACAAACACCGGGCACATCTAGGAGTGGCACTGCAGTGTCACGCAGGATGTCCCTTCCAAAAAAACCTCCCCAAACAGCACATGACGCAAAGAAAAAAAGAGGCGCAATGAGGTAGCTGTGTGAGTAAGATTAGCGACCCTAGTGGCCGACACAAACACCGGGCCCATCTAGGAGTGGCACTGCAGTGTCACGCAGGATGTCCCTTCCAAAAAACCCTCCCCAATCAGCACATGATGCAAAGAAAAAGAAAAGAAAAAAGAGGTGCAAGATGGAATTATCCTTGGGCCCTCCCACCCACCCTTATGTTGTATAAACAAAACAGGACATGCACACTTTAACCAACCCATCATTTCAGTGACAGGGTCTGCCACACGACTGTGACTGATATGACGGGTTGGTTTGGACCCCCCCCAAAAAAGAAGCAATTAATCTCTCCTTGCACAAACTGGCTCTACAGAGGCAAGATGTCCACCTCATCTTCACCCTCCGATATATCACCGTGTACATCCCCCTCCTCACAGATTATCAATTCGTCCCCACTGGAATCCACCATCTCAGCTCCCTGTGTACTTTGTGGAGGCAATTGCTGCTGGTCAATGTCTCCGCGGAGGAATTGATTATAATTCATTTTAATGAACATCATCTTCTCCACATTTTCTGGATGTAACCTCGTACGCCGATTGCTGACAAGGTGAGCGGCGGCACTAAACACTCTTTCGGAGTACACACTTGTGGGAGGGCAACTTAGGTAGAATAAAGCCAGTTTGTGCAAGGGCCTCCAAATTGCCTCTTTTTCCTGCCAGTATAAGTACGGACTGTGTGACGTGCCTACTTGGATGCGGTCACTCATATAATCCTCCACCATTCTATCAATGTTGAGAGAATCATATGCAGTGACAGTAGACGACATGTCCGTAATCGTTGTCAGGTCCTTCAGTCCGGACCAGATGTCAGCATCAGCAGTCGCTCCAGACTGCCCTGCATCACCGCCAGCGGGTGGGCTCGGAATTCTGAGCCTTTTCCTCGCACCCCCAGTTGCGGGAGAATGTGAAGGAGGAGATGTTGACAGGTCGCGTTCCGCTTGACTTGACAATTTTGTCACCAGCAGGTCTTTCAACCCCAGCAGACCTGTGTCTGCCGGAAAGAGAGATCCAAGGTAGGCTTTAAATCTAGGATCGAGCACGGTGGCCAAAATGTAGTGCTCTGATTTCAACAGATTGACCACCCGTGAATCCTTGTTAAGCGAATTAAGGGCTGCATCCACAAGTCCCACATGCCTAGCGGAATCGCTCCGTGTTAGCTCCTTCTTCAATGCCTCCAGCTTCTTCTGCAAAAGCCTGATGAGGGGAATGACCTGACTCAGGCTGGCAGTGTCTGAACTGACTTCACGTGTGGCAAGTTCAAAGGGCATCAGAACCTTGCACAACGTTGAAATCATTCTCCACTGCACTTGAGACAGGTGCATTCCATCTCCTATATCGTGCTCAATTGTATAGGCTTGAATGGCCTTTTGCTGCTCCTCCAACCTCTGAAGCATATAGAGGGTTGAATTCCACCTCGTTACCACTTCTTGCTTCAGATGATGGCAGGGCAGGTTCAGTAGTTTTTGGTGGTGCTCCAGTCTTCTGTACGTGGTGCCTGTACGCCGAAAGTGTCCCGCAATTTTTCTGGCCACCGACAGCATCTCTTGCACGCCCCTGTCGTTTTTTAAAAAATTCTGCACCACCAAATTCAAGGTATGTGCAAAACATGGGACGTGCTGGAATTTGCCCATATTTAATGCACACACAATATTGCTGGCGTTGTCCGATGCCACAAATCCACAGGAGAGTCCAATTGGGGTAAGCCATTCCGCGATGATCTTCCTCAGTTGCCGTAAGAGGTTTTCAGCTGTGTGCGTATTCTGGAAAGCGGTGATACAAAGCGTAGCCTGCCTAGGAAAGAGTTGGCGTTTGCGAGATGCTGCTACTGGTGCCGCCGCTGCTGTTCTTGCGGCGGGAGTCCATACATCTACCCAGTGGGCTGTCACAGTCATATAGTCCTGACCCTGCCCTGCTCCACTTGTCCACATGTCCGTGGTTAAGTGGACATTGGGTACAACTGCATTTTTTAGGACACTGGTGAGTCTTTTTCTGACGTCCGTGTACATTCTCGGTATCGCCTGCCTAGAGAAGTGGAACCTAGATGGTATTTGGTAACGGGGGCACACTGCCTCAATAAATTGTCTAGTTCCCTGTGAACTAACGGCGGATACCGGACGCACGTCTAACACCAACATAGTTGTCAAGGACTCAGTTATCCGCTTTGCAGTAGGATGACTGCTGTGATATTTCATCTTCCTCGCAAAGGACTGTTGAACAGTCAATTGCTTACTGGAAGTAGTACAAGTGGGCTTACGACTTCCCCTCTGGGATGACCATCGACTCCCAGCGGCAACAACAGCAGCGCCAGCAGCAGTAGGCGTTACACGCAAGGATGCATCGGAGGAATCCCAGGCAGGAGAGGACTCGTCAGACTTGCCAGTGACATGGCCTGCAGGACTATTGGCATTCCTGGGGAAGGAGGAAATTGACACTGAGGGAGTTGGTGGGGTGGTTTGCGTGAGCTTGGTTACAAGAGGAAGGGATTTACTGGTCAGTGGACTGCTTCCGCTGTCACCCAAAGTTTTTGAACTTGTCACTGACTTATTATGAATGCGCTGCAGGTGACGTATAAGGGAGGATGTTCCGAGGTGGTTAACGTCCTTACCCCTACTTATTACAGCTTGACAAAGGGAACACACGGCTTGACACCTGTTGTCCGCATTTCTGGTGAAATACCTCCACACCGAAGAGCTGATTTTTTTGGTATTTTCACCTGGCATGTCAACGGCCATATTCCTCCCACGGACAACAGGTGTCTCCCCGGGTGCCTGACTTAAACAAACCACCTCACCATCAGAATCCTCCTGGTCAATTTCCTCCCCAGCGCCAGCAACACCCATATCCTCCTCATCCTGGTGTACTTCAACACTGACATCTTCAATCTGACTATCAGGAACTGGACTGCGGGTGCTCCTTCCAGCACTTGCAGGGGGCATGCAAATAGTGGAAGGCGCATGCTCTTCACGTCCAGTGTTGGGAAGGTCAGGCATCGCAAACGACACAATTGGACTCTCCTTGTGGATTTGGGATTTCAAAGAACGCACAGTTCTTTGCAGTGCTTTTGCCAGCTTGAGTCTTTTCAGTTTTCTAGCGAGAGGCTGAGTGCTTCCATCCTCATGTGAAGCTGAACCACTAGCCATGAACATAGGCCAGGGCCTCAGCCGTTCCTTGCCACTCCGTGTGGTAAATGGCATATTGGCAAGTTTACGCTTCTCCTCCGACAATTTTATTTTAGGTTTTGGAGTCCTTTTTTTTCTGATATTTGGTGTTTTGGATTTGACATGCTCTGTACTATGACATTGGGCATCGGCCTTGGCAGACGACGTTGCTGGCATTTCATCGTCTCGGCCATGACTAGTGGCAGCAGCTTCAGCACGAGGTGGAAGTGGATCTTGATCTTTCCCTAATTTTGGAACCTCAACTTTTTTGTTCTCCATATTTTATAGGCAGAACTAAAAGGCACCTCAGGTAAACAATGGAGATGGATGGATTGGATACTAGTATACAATTATGGACGGACTGCCACGGTTAGGTGGTATAAAAAAACCACGGTTAGGTGGTATATAATACAATTATGGATGGACGGACTGCCTGCCGAGTGCCGACACAGAGGTAGCCACAGCCGTGAACTACCGCACTGTACACTGGTTGATAAAGAGATAGTAGTATACTCGTAACAACTAGTATGACGACGGTATAAAGAATGAAAAAAAAACCACGGTTAGGTGGTATATATTATAATACAATTATGGTTGGACGGACTGCCTGCCGAGTGCCGACACAGAGGTAGCCACAGCCGTGAACTACCGCACTGTACACTGGTTGATAAAGAGATAGTAGTATACTCGTAACAACTAGTATGACGACGGTATAAAGAATGGAAAAAAAACCACGGTTAGGTGGTATATAATACAATTATGGTTGGACGGACTGCCTGCCGAGTGCCGACACAGAGGTAGCCACAGCCGTGAACTACCGCACTGTACACTGGTTGATAAAGAGATAGTAGTATACTCGTAACAACTAGTATGACGACGGTATAAAGAATGAAAAAAAAACCACGGTTAGGTGGTATATATTATAATACAATTATGGATGGACGGACTGCCTGCCGAGTGCCGACACAGAGGTAGCCACAGATGTGAACTACCGCACTGTACACTGGTTGATAAAGAGATAGTAGTATACTCGTAACAACTAGTATGACGACGGTATAAAGAATGAAAAAAAAACCACGGTTAGGTGGTATATATTATAATACAATTATGGTTGGACGGACTGCCTGCCGAGTGCCGACACAGAGGTAGCCACAGCCGTGAACTACCGCACTGTACACTGGTTGATAAAGAGATAGTAGTATACTCGTAACAACTAGTATGACGACGGTATAAAGAATGAAAAAAAAAACACGGTTAGGTGGTATATAATACAATTATGGTTGGACGGACTGCCTGCCGAGTGCCGACACAGAGGTAGCCACAGCCGTGAACTACCGCACTGTACACTGGTTGATAAAGAGATAGTAGTATACTCGTAACAACTAGTATGACGACGGTATAAAGAATGGAAAAAAAACCACGGTTAGGTGGTATATATTATAATACAATTATGGTTGGACGGACTGCCTGCCGAGTGCCGACACAGAGGTAGCCACAGCCGTGAACTACCGCACTGTACACTGGTTGATAAAGAGATAGTAGTATACTCGTAACAACTAGTATGACGACGGTATAAAGAATGAAAAAAAAACCACGGTTAGGTGGTATATATTATAATACAATTATGGTTGGACGGACTGCCTGCCGAGTGCCGACACAGAGGTAGCCACAGCCGTGAACTACCGCACTGTACACTGGTTGATAAAGAGATAGTAGTATACTCGTAACAACTAGTATGACGACGGTATAAAGAATGAAAAAAAAACCACGGTTAGGTGGTATATATTATAATACAATTATGGTTGGACGGACTGCCTGCCGAGTGCCGACACAGAGGTAGCCACAGCCGTGAACTACCGCACTGTACACTGGTTGATAAAGAGATAGTAGTATACTCGTAACAACTAGTATGACGACGGTATAAAGAATGAAAAAAAAACCACGGTTAGGTGGTATATAATACAATTATGGTTGGACGGACTGCCTGCCGAGTGCCGACACAGAGGTAGCCACAGCCGTGAACTACCGCACTGTACACTGGTTGATAAAGAGATAGTAGTATACTCGTAACAACTAGTATGACGACGGTATAAAGAATGAAAAAAAAACCACGGTTAGGTGGTATATATTATAATACAATTATGGTTGGACGGACTGCCTGCCGAGTGCCGACACAGAGGTAGCCACAGCCGTGAACTACCGCACTGTACACTGGTTGATAAAGAGATAGTAGTATACTCGTAACAACTAGTATGACGACGGTATAAAGAATGAAAAAAAAACCACGGTTAGGTGGTATATATTATAATACAATTATGGATGGACGGACTGCCTGCCGAGTGCCGACACAGAGGTAGCCACAGCCGTGAACTACCGCACTGTACACTGGTTGATAAAGAGATAGTAGTATACTCGTAACAACTAGTATGACGACGGTATAAAGAATGAAAAAAAAACCACGGTTAGGTGGTATATAATACAATTATGGTTGGACGGACTGCCTGCCGAGTGCCGACACAGAGGTAGCCACAGCCGTGAACTACCGCACTGTACACTGGTTGATAAAGAGATAGTAGTATACTCGTAACAACTAGTATGACGACGGTATAAAGAATGAAAAAAAAACCACGGTTAGGTGGTATATATTATAATACAATTATGGATGGACGGACTGCCTGCCGAGTGCCGACACAGAGGTAGCCACAGCCGTGAACTACCGCACTGTACTGTGTCTGCTGCTAATATAGACTGGTTGATAAAGAGATAGTATACAATACTACTAATATACTGGTGGTCAGGCACTGGTCACCACTAGTCACACTGGCAGTGGCACTCCTGCAGCAAAAGTGTGCACTGTTTAATTTTAATATAATATTATTTATCATGTACTCCTGGCTCCTGCTATAACAACCTGCAGTGCTCCCCAGTCTCCCCCACAATTATAAGCTTTATATACAATACATTGATGTGCAGCACACTGGGCTGAGCAGTGCACACAGACTGAGTCACTGTGTGACTGTGTATCGTTTTTTTCAGGCAGAGAACGGATATATTAAATAAAACAAACAACTGCACTGTCTCTGGTGGTCACTGGTCACTGTGGTCGTCAGTCACTAAACTCTGTCTGCACTCTCTTCTAATCTACAGTATCACAGCAATCTCTCTCTCTCTCTCTCTTCTAAATCTAATCTAAATGGAGAGGACGCCAGCCACGTCCTCTCCCTATCAATCTCAATGCACGTGTGAAAATGGCGGCGACGCGCGGCTCCTTATATAGAATCCGAGTCTCGCGAGAATCCGACAGCGTCATGATGACGTTCGGGCGCGCTCGGGTTAACCGAGCAAGGCGGGAAGATCCGAGTCGCTCGGACCCGTGAAAAAAAAAGTGAAGTTCGTGCGGGTTCGGATTCAAAGAAACCGAACCCGCTCATCTCTACTGGAAATGAGTGGAAATTATGGTTATTGAGGTTAATAATACTATGGGATCAAAATGACCCCCAAATTCTATGATTTAACCTGTTTTTGAGGGTTTTTTGTAAAAAAAAAAACACCGAATCCAAAACACAGACGAATCCGCCAAAAAATTTTCAGGGAGGTTTTTGCCAAAACGTGTCCGAATCCAAAACACGGCCGCGGAACCGAATCCAAAACCAAAACACAAAACCTGAAAAATGTCCGGTGCACATCACTACATAGTACTAAGATGAGTGGTGGATTGGGGGTGCCCAATGCTGCATTCTTACTCCCTAGCTACAGTATATATTTTTTAGATACATAAGTGATTAGATGTTACAGAGGAGTACATATACCATCTCTGTACTGGATTTAGCTCACTTCAAGCCATTCGCTCCAAGCCATTCGCTCCCAGTGCCTTGTTATACTCAAAATCAACAGACATCCCTCCTGACATCCTAGAACACATTTTATTCAAATACACTTGAACTAGACAAAAAACTCTTTAGGAATTTCAGAACACTGCCCTACATTCCTCTTTGGGGAAATCCTACTTTTCCTCCATCATTGTCTAACTCAAATTTCCTTATTTGAAAGGAAAAGTGGTTGGACACCACTGCTAAAGTTTTAGATCCTGGAAGTGTTATTCATCAATCCTCCACATTACAGGAACATTTCCACCTTCTCCAGACTCAGCACTACATATCTTCCCTCCCTTCAGCTCTCCCTGACTCTATCTCTGAAAAAGTAATCAGCTCCAGCGTGCCTACCTGCAGGAAGTTCACATTCAGGTTGTACACACATCATATGTATTCCCCATACCAACGCAGACACGTTTCCACTTGAATCTGGCAATTGTATGAAATTTATAAAAATGTCATATAGCTAATGCTTCTTTTTTCTTTTTTCACTACTATAGGAATTGCCGAAAAAGAAAAAAATATTGCACAAGATCATTTAACACATTAACACTGACTTCTCCCTGCATTTACAACTTAGGGGGTAATTCTGAGTTGATCGTAGCAGGAACTTTGTTAGCAGTTGGGCAAAACCATGTGCACTGCAGGGGAGGCAGATATAACATGTGCAGAGAGAGTTAGATTTGGGTGGGTTATTTTGTTTCTGTGCAGGGTAAATACTGGCTGCTTTATTTTTACACTGCAATTTAGATTGCAGATTGAACACACCACACCCAAATCAAACTCTCTCTGCACATGTTATATCTGCCGCTATATCTGTTATATCAAGGCTCAGTATTAGGACCGCTATTGTTCAATATTTTCATTAACGACCTAACAGAAGGTCTAGAGAGCATGGTGTCAAATTTTGCAGATGATACCAAATTGTGTAAGGCTATAAATACAGAGGAGGATGCTGAGTCTCTTCAGAACGACTTAGTTAAATTAGTACCATGGGCAGCCAAATGGAGAATGCGCTTCAACATAGACAAGTGTAAGGTAATGCACTGTGGTAACAAGAACAAAAATTACACCTACCTACTAAATGGGGTAAAATTAGGGGATTCTGTACTGGAAAAGGACTTAGGTGTCCTCATAGAAAGCAAAGTAAGCAGTAGTACCCAAAGTAGGACTGCAGCAAAGAAGGCTAATAAGATATTAGCATGCATAAAACGGGGTATTGATGCTAGGGACGAGAGTATTATACTCCCGTTATATAAATCATTAGTGAGGCCACACCTTGAATACTGTGTACAATTCTGGGCACCGTACTACAAAAAGGATATCCTGGAGCTAGAAAAGGTTCAGAGGAGGGCGACCAAACTAATTAAGGGCATGGAAACGATGGAATACAAGGAAAGGCTTGAAAGACTAGGCATGTTTACATTGGAAAAGCGGAGACTAAGAGGGGATATGATCAACATCTACAAATATATAAGGGGACAATACACAGAGCTTGCGCGGGACCTGTTTTTGGTTAGATCAACACAGAGGACTCGTGGACACTCGCTCAGGTTAGAGGAGAGGAGATTCCGCACAATACGGCGTAAAGGCTTTTTCACGGTAAGGACAATACGTGTTTGGAATTCCCTGCCTGAGGGAGTTGTAATGGCGGAATCTGTCAACACCTTTAAGAATGGGTTAGATAAATTCCTAATGGATAAGGATATCCAGGGGTATGGTGCATAGTCATGCATTATAGTTACTATAAATAGGGATAAAATGAAATGGCTGACAGCAGAATCAGTCAGAAATTTTAGTCAAATCATCATGCATAGGAGACCACAAATAGGTTGAACTCAATGGACAATTGTCTTTTTTCAACCTCAGATACTATGTTACTATGTTACTATGTAATTATACCCCTTCTTACATTTAATGTCACAATTGTAAAAAAAAAAAAGTCATCTCGATACACTAGACCACAGGTTTTCAAACTCGGTCCTCAGGACCCCACACAGTGCATGCTTTGCAGGTCTCCTCACAGAATCACAAGTGAAATAATTAGCTCCACCTGTAGACCTTTTAAAATGTGTCAGTGAGTAATTAATACACCTGTGCACCTGCTGGGTGACCTGCAAACATGCACTGTGTGGGGTCCTGAGGACAGAGTTTGAGAACCTATGCACTAGACTAATTGTTCATCTCCCTTGCTCACTGAGGTTCAACAAAAGCTTCTCCAAATTCTGTACTTTGGCCCTCATTCTTAATTGATTGCATTTGTAAAAGTGCACACAGGCAGATTTACATGGGTGTAGTACGTTATGCCGGTGCTTGGGATTCCGGCGCTCAGTATACCGGCGCCGAGATCCCGACTGCCAGCATGCAGGCAGCGGGGTGTGCGCAAAAGAGCCCCTTTGTGATCCCGTCAGCCGTCATATCAAATTCCTCCTACTTTACATATGTGATCACTAAAACTGCACATACAGTAGGAGGTGTTAAACAACTCCTTGCTGCATTTGCAATCCCATCGATGTGACCGGCATCGCATCCTGGAAACAACATCATGACCGATGGTCGTGATGTTCCCCGCAAATGGCTAGCTGTGTAAGCCTCAGTTTAAGCAGGCTGGTATTCCCAGGTAGTCACAACACCTCCATCTACATCCTGCCCCCTTACTATCCCAATGGATAGCATGCCGACTGACAGGGACTATTCCCACTTGTGCGGTCACCACCGAACTGGCCACCGGATCCCGTCCACCTGTAGCGTGTTACACACCCCATCACAGGGGGCCTTGCGAGGCCAAGGAATCTGTGTTTCTAGACGCAGACCTTGGCCTTGCCACTCCCAGAAAACGGGGACGTTTATGGCAACGCTGGCCATCCCCGCTCAAGCCCCGCAATCCTGGATGCATCTGCCTGTCAATCAGGCGGCATCTTACAGAGGGCTGCCTGTAATCACACAGGAACTGTTACTTACTCTTGTCATTTTTTTGGATTGTGTAACATCTCTCCTTTAAAACTCAATAAAACAAATTGAAAAAAAAAACCTTCTACAGAAGACAAGTAGAAGTGTTGCTCATAACAGCCAATCAAATTATCGCAACCATTTATTAAATACATTCTGTAAAAAAAAATAGCTAGAAGCTAATGAGTTATTATAGGCAACGTCTTCTACCTGTCCTCTTTAAAAGGTTTTATACTGTATATCTCCTCCTAAATCACCGCCTTAGGGCAGGGGTGGATTGGGTTGCAGAATCAGTCTGGGAAATTTTTGGAAGCAGTCCTAAATAGGGGGCATGGTCAGGGCAATGGTGAGTGGATATTGGTTGAAGTACAGGTGGGGATTAGCCAAAAAGGGGGAGGTGTGGCCACACCCTAAAAAAAATTGGGACATATACAGATATCTATGTGTATGTACCTACTGTAGCTACCTCTAGGAATGGAAAACAAAACTATGTGTGTGGGTGGGGGAGGGGATCTTGAGTGAGTAAAGGTGTGTGTGTGTGTGTGTGTGTGTGTGTGTGTGTGTGTGTGTGTGTGTGTGCTGTATGAGTGTTTGAGGGCACCCGCAGCATGGAAATTCCGCGGCAGCTATTCAGTGTGGTGGGTGGGCTGGGCAGGCACTGGCCTCGCTACCCTCTCTGAGGTTCTTTCCTTTCCTACAACCAGCGCAGCCAGACACTGAGCATGTGCTGCAGCACTGGATGTCATGTAATGGGCACTGCAGTCAGTGCTGGTTATAATGTAGTGGGAGCCGCAATGGTGCAGCCTGGCACCAGGACACAGTGGTAGCTGTGGCAGTGGGGACCCCCTGCATTGTGAGGAGAGAGGGACGGGAGGTAGTGCGGGACATCTGAGCCTCATCGAGTTGTCTTCCAATGCTGCCTGATCAGATCTGAGCTCCGATGATGGCAGCCAGCCCGGTGAAGGAATTGTGAAGGCTACTCAGGAGGCAACAGCCAAGCCGGGATCGTACTGGTGTCTTGGCGTCCCAATCCGCCCCTGCCTTAGGAAATACCACACACAGTAAAAGCACAGATGTGCAGTAAGCAGCAGTTGTATCACTAGTAGGAGATTTTGACAACAATATCTGAGGACTGTTGTTCACCAGCTGACAGTTAACATTCTACAGTGTTTGTACTGTTTGCACATGCTGTTACTCTATATTATGGTGTAAGCCAATCATGGGTCTCAGCAGGGGTGTATCAAGAGAGGAGGCCTGTGTGCAGTCTCTGTCTGGGCTGTCAGTGATTTCCTTACTGTGTGCGTGCACAAAACACTGGGAAAATAGCCGCAGCACAATTTTTCAGCTGATTTTGCAGTGCTGCTGCTGCAACGCCAACGCTGGACTCTGGAAAGGCAAGTATAGAAGAAATGGGAGCAGGGTGTGTGGTGTGGGCCTCCCTGGACCCAGGATCCTGTGTGGACCTCACACCCTGCATCCATTACAGGTGTAAACTCAGGATTTCTGGAGCAGGGTTTCCGAATATTTGATTTTAGAGTGATTGAAGGATACATAATTAATGGAACAAGCTATAGTCTGCCTCAAGCACAGTACAGTTTATGTAATACATCAGCAGTACATCAGACATACGCGGGCCCAATGGTCACGGTAAGCCTCTTACCAGATTATCTCTATGGTACGATGACCAATCAGATACACAGGCACACAATGCAGACTTGGCAGGAAAATCTGGAGGAGCAGCTACATTCCGCCAATGGCCAGACTTTGGAGATCAGGGCTGCTCCCACTGGGGGGGGCTCCCCCTCCGCATGTATGCCTATGCATCATATATAAGCTATTGGGTTATAAGTTTCTGGGGTAATGTTTCCCATCCTATGATGCTTTGCTCTCAGGGGTGTAGCGAAGGTGGCTCCAGTGGAGCACAAGCTCCAGGTGCTGGCAAAGTTAGAGGTCGCACCACCGCTTTCCCCCGCTGTGCTGCGGGCCGCTGTACAGGCAGAGCAGGAGAGGGATAAAAGAGGGTGCGCACACTGACTCGGACTTTGAGACTAGGTAGGGAACAGGGCAGACCAGAGGCAACAGCAGGTGATACTGAAAGCCAGCATACAGTATGCTGGAGCTCTGCCTGTCCTCTGTATATGGCTCATTGTGTGCTTGTAGCTGTGCAGCAGAGTTCCGTCTGTCCTGCAGCACCACTCTCTGCCTCCGCTGCTGCAGCACCTCTCTCTGCCTCCGCAGCTGCTGCACCTCTCTCTGCCTCCACTGCTGCAGCACCACTCTCTGCCTCCGCTGCAGCAGCACCACTCTCTGCCTCCACTGCTGCAGCACCACTCTCTGCCTCCGCTGCAGCAGCACCACTCTCTGCCTCCGCTTCCGCAGCACCTCTCTCTGCCTCCGCTACTGCAGCACCACTCTCTGCCTCTGCTGCTACAGCACCACTCTCTGCCTCCGCTGCTGCAGCACCTCTCTCTTGCTCCGCTGCTGCAGCACCACTCTCTGCCTCCGCTGCTACAGCACCACTCTCTGCCTCCGCTGCTACAGCACCACTCTCTGCCTCCGCTGCTGCAGCACCTCTATCTTCCTCCGCTGCTGCAGCACCACTCTCTGCCTCCGCTGCTACAGCACCACTCTCTGCCTCCGCTGCTACAGCACCACTCTCTTCCTCCGCTGCTGCAGCACCACTCTCTTCCTCCGCTACTGCAGCACCACTCTCTGCCTCTGCTGCTACAGCACCACTCTCTGCCTCCGCTGCTGCAGCACCTCTCTCTTCCTCCGCTGCTGCAGCACCACTCTCTTCCTCCGCTACTGCAGCACCTCTCTCTGCCTCTGCTGCTACAGCACCACTCTCTGCCTCCGCTGCTGCAGCACCTCTCTCTTCCTCCGCTGCTGCAGCACCACTCTCTGCCTCCGCTGCAGCAGCACCACTCTCTGCCTCCGCTTCCGCAGCACCTCTCTCTGCCTCCGCTACTGCAGCACCACTCTCTGCCTCTGCTGCTACAGCACCACTCTCTGCCTCCACTGCTGCAGCACCACTGTCTGCCTCCGCTGCTGCAGCACCTCTTTCTGCCTCCACTGCTGCAGCACCTCTCTCTGCCTCCACTGCTGCAGCACCACTCTCTGCCTCCGCTGCTGCAGCACCAATCTCTGCCTCCGCTACTGCAGCACCACTCTCCGCCTCCGCTGCTGCAGCACCACTCTCTGCCTCCGCTGCTGCAGCACCTCTCTCTGCCTCTGCTGCTACAGCACCACTCTCTGCCTCCGCTGCTGCAGCACCTCTCTCTTCCTCCGCTGCTGCAGCACCACTCTCTGCCTCCGCTGCAGCAGCACCACTCTCTGCCTCCGCTGCTGCAGCACCACTCTCTGCCTCTGCTGCTACAGCACCACTCTCTGCCTCCACTGCTGCAGCACCACTGTCTGCCTCCGCTGCTGCAGCACCTCTTTCTGCCTCCACTGCTGCAGCACCTCTCTCTGCCTCCACTGCTGCAGCACCACTCTCTGCCTCCGCTTCTGCAGCACCTCTCTCTGCCTCCGCTACTGCAGCACCACTCTCCGCCTCCGCTGCTGCAGCACCACTCTCCGCCTCCGCTGCTGCAGCACCTCTCTCTGCCACCGCTGCTGCAGCACGTCTCTCTGCCTCCGCTGCTGCAGCACCTCTCTCTGCCTCCACTGCTGCAGCACCACTCTCTGCCTCCGCTTCTGCAGCACCTCTCTCTGCCTCCGCTACTGCAGCACCACTCTCTGCCTCTGCTGCTGCAGCACCACTCTCTGCCTCCGCTGCTGCAGCACCTCTCTCTTCCTCCGCTGCTGCAGCACCTCTCTCTGCCACCACTGCTGCAGCACGTCTCTCTGCCTCCACTGCTGCAGCACGTCTCTCTGACTCCGCTAGTGCAGCACCACTCTCTTCCTCCGCTGCTACTGGACGTCTCTCTGCCTCCGCTGCTGCTGCAGCAGCACCTTTCTCTGTCTAGCCCTGCAGCTGTAATACCTCACCACCACATGTTGTCCATGACCCAAGTTCAGTACAGGGGAGAGGGGCACCAAAACATACCCTTGCTCCGGGTACCATGGCACCTAGCTACACCTCTGTTTGCACTATTCAAACGTGTGATGATTTTTATCTAGCAGTGTTTCACAATTATCACGACAGGTGGTGAAAACAAATCAGTATACTTTAGCTCGAGAAACTGTTCACAAATATAATTGTCCAAGTGTAGTCATATAGATAAACATTATCTTGGAAATGTACAGTATGTATGTGCGCAAAATGAGCAAATACATGACGCTTTCCCACCCAGCCACAGAAGAGATCTTAGAATGACAAGGTTATCACTACCAGCCTGTCAGAATGCCATTCAGGGTGTGCATGGTCATCTCATTCGTTTTTCTTGTTTTCATGGTTTTTTTTTTTTTCCTGAATAAAAATTCCAAGAGACCTTTTCTTCTGTCTTTTTCAATGTGTCAGTCAGCATCCTGCATAAGACGCTGTGTGAATATGAGTGTTGTTATTTGTAAGGTGAATATAACAGTAATATTTCTGATTATTCATGAATATATTTACAGTAAATGCAATACATCAGTGTAACAGATTACCTAGGTTTTGCAGGAGACTGGAATCGTGTGCGCAATAACCCCCCCTACTGGACATTTTGCTTATGAACTATTTCTGCAGACCAAAATGCAAAATTGTATTTTCTATCAAAGTTTATATCATGTTACATAAATAAAAAGGTGATATGTAGAAAACAAAACCCTGCAAAGGAATAAAATAGACCTTGAAAATGAGGAGCAGGGAAAATAATGTTTGCTAGTTAAGTCGAATAATACCCAGTCTTACCTACTAAAATATTAATTTGAATGCTGTATAGTGCAGCTTATTTCACCTGCTAATACGTTATCACATGTGTTAAAGACTGAAATAATGTAGAGTATTTAGTTGTTATTTCATATGTAAATATGTACCATTATGGGATAATTCACTTTGGATGCAAGTTATTCTCTGTTCAGAATTCATCTTTGGTTTTGCAATGTCTGAAGCTGACATTTTAGAGGTTGAATTCTCTTCCATTTCTATAGCAATGCAACTTGAATAATTTAAAACCTAAAAGCCCTCTTTCCCTCTAAAAGCAGGTTCCAATTGCAGTAGTAAAGGACACTATTACTTTTTGTGTAGCAGCAATACCTAGTGACTGCATTACCATGTACAAGCTTTTCTCTTAATGCCAATCTGAAAACATGTCTATTGTTTTATTAATCTCTGTATTTTACAGTCTGACATTAGGATGCTAATATTATATGTGTCCATGTACTGCAAACCCTACAAACAGATGTAGCCATGCTCATGGTGTGCCAGGCTGCGACTTAATGTAGTGATCGTCAGCTGCAAATAGTTGCAGACTGGCACGCCATGCAGCATGCTGCGATGCAATATGCTCAGCTGTCTGTCTGGAAAGGGGGTGTGGCCTGTGAAAAAGGGTGCGTGACTTCATGGGGATGCCGCCATCGTAATCCATGCCCCGTCTTCATTACTGAGGGGGCATGCACAGTTGGGAGGTATATGCTATATCTGTATACAAGTGATTAGACATTTACTTATCTGAATGACTCTGCACCCTACTGCAGTACAGTGCATATAAACCAAACTGCAATTACCTTTTCTTTCTCTTGTGCAAGTTGTTATTCTGCTTGTTTTTATCCCCTTCAAAATTACAATTCTGACTATAGCAAAACAGTGAACTGAAGGAAAAATGATCTCGGTGGATCATTTTAATACATCAGAACAGAACTAAATGTACATAAGAGGAAAATGGATTAAAAACAGATTACTGTAATTAGGACAATAGGGATATATTTGAAGTCATTGCACCTGTTGTAATATAATTTCCTTATAGATTGGATTTATAAAATCAGATCAAGCATCTGCTCCTGTACGTAGTTGACAACTGTCCCTAATTCCTAGGGACAGTCTTAGCATCAATGGAATACATCTTCCCTGAAAGTTCCTTATTTTTCAAAATTGACAAACTGCATATCACAATTCCTGATTTTCGTTTGGTGGTGGTGGGGGGAGGAGGAGGGGCTTGCTTTCTTATTCATTGGCCTTTATAAGTTAATATTGGTCAAATTCAATAAAAGTATCATGATTCAAGGAGATTTCAGATACTATATGTGTGTTATCATATTAAATAGCAGAGTTGGGGGGATTGCATTACTATATAGAGCACAAATGGATAAGGGCTCTTATAGAAGTCATAAAACTCAGTGTTTCATGACAAAAAGCTGAAAATATTAAAGTATTAAAATACATTTTATTTTTTTTTTGGGGGGGGGGGTTATGTACTTAACCATGTATTTTCTTTTTAATAAGAGAAAGTAAAAATATAATTCTATTATATATTTGTATATGTTTCTGTAATTCTTTATGTGCATGCTGTGCGGATTGAGGGAGTTATTCAGAGAGGCATGCAGATCTTGCATCGGCAGCAAGATCTGCATCTATCTACTCACATGCTGGTGGCCGCCCAGCACTGCATGTGTGTTGCACCACTCCACGATGTGTTTGCAATTTAATTAGGAATGTATCGGTTCAAGGACGACCCCTGCCTGCACAGCTGGTTGTGCTGGCAGGCAGTACAGCATCATTTTTTTTAGGCGCAGTTGCGTGTTAAATGTAAAATGGTCCGGACACGCCTGCATTGTCTGGATCACGCCCACAAAACACAGGTGCAACACCACCACCACCCAGTCACCCAGAGCAGTCAATCACTTTGCGATCGCACCCTTTCCAGGATGTGATCGCATGGTTAAGGGTTGCACACACGCCCTACAACAAATATGCATGCACAGACCCAATGGACGCAGCTGCTACATGTGAATGCAACGGCAGTGTCCATCTCTGAATAAGGCCCTAAGTGCTGGAGTGGGCCTATGTACAAAGGTTGTGCTCAGTCTTTTGTGAACTTTAGATAGAATAAAAATTTGAGCTTAATTTGAGCAGATTCAGCCATATATTATTATATATATATATATATATATATATATGTCACCGGCAAAATCTGTAGGAGCTCAATCTCAAATGATGTTCATGAAGTGTATAGTCTTAGTAAGGCAACTGTTTCTTTAATAGCCTCTTTCTGATGACCAATCTCTCAGTTCCTCAAGCTATCTTCTATGGGTGATCTACGTTTTTAAGGTAGACAAATACTGTCAATGGAGGGGAACCTGCCCAAATTGATTTCAATTCTCCCACACCCTCTTCATTATTCAGCTTCCATATACTCCTCAGGTGCACCCATAAGGGATGACATAGAAAGCTCCATATTGTAACACAGTTTTATTCCAGATAAAAACATACCATCACATAAAACAAAGCAGTGATATGCTGGACATTCACCGGATGGTATTGTCTACCTAACAAGTAGTAGACATAAGCAGTGGTTAACCCGTAATATACCAAGGAGGGTCTTCTAAGGACCCCAGAATGTTATTTTTTTTTTATTTTGCTGTATCTATAACAACTATTTTACTCCTGATTTTTCTATGTGTCCTGCATCGGATTAAGATAAATACTGTGTAATTAGGCTTAAGGCCCATACACACTTGACGATAAAATGAGCGACGTCGTTCATTTCAGCCCTCATCAACGACGTCGCTCATTATATCGTCAAGTGTGTATGCATCCGACGACCACCGATGCGCGGCCCCGCGGGACGTTAACGACCCTCGCTTATCTGTGGAGCAGGTATGCTCAATTTCCACTATGGTCGTTACCAACCAGAGACGTCGTTGAATGTGTATGGTGTGAACGACCAACGATCAACGACCAAGCCACTGTTCACCAGCCCTGTTCCCAGTTCATTATTTTAATAAACTGTTCAGCTTGGATGCTTCAACGATGAATGGTCTTTGGTCTTTGGTCGTTGGTCTTTGGTCTTTGATCGTTGGTAGTGTGTATGCTCATGTCGTTTGCTCAGCTGTTCAAGGGAAGTCGTTAACGATGGTCGTTAACGACGTGTGCATCGTCAAGTGTGTATGGGCCTTAATAAAATGTTCTTTCAAAAAAAGTAAATAGTAAAAAACACATTTGGGGTCCCACCGGGACCCCGCTTGTTATACTACATTACAAATGCAGAACATTTTATATGTGAGAAACACAGGAAAACAACCACGACTGTGACATGTGCTAAGGACTGTGGCGATGTCAACACATGAATAGTGATGTATTGTTACCATAGTAAAATGATATAACCTTTTTACAAGAATATACAGTATCCAATCGGATGTAAAAATGTACACACTGTAATGAAGAAGAATATATGGCTTTTATTGGCTAACTACTCTTGAAATAAATAAACAAAATATTTTATGCTAAGTGTCGTACCCTTACTAGAACGTATCCCTTCAGAAACCAAAAAAAAACATAATTTTAGTAATTTACAGCATCAAACAGTTGAGAATTTAGATGAATAATTGTCGAGTCCTCTGAAGACCCCAGCTTGGTAAAGTACGTTGACGAGGTAGGCCTGGTATATTAAGGGTTAAAGAGTTAACAAGGAGTTCCTGGATAACACAGTGCAACAGCCACACACAGTCCAAGCGATACCTTCGAACAGCTTCTCCCACCAACGCATTTCGATACTTAGTGTGTACAGTATCTGCCTCAAGTCATGAAGAGGAAATTGCCATAGACTGAGCTTTATACCTCTCAGATAATTAAGATGGTAAAACCAGGTTGAAGCTGGTTAAACATGTCCCTTTCCTAGCTTAAATGGCTACATTGTAAAGTATTTTTAACACTTTTTCATGTGAGTGGCAAGTTCAAACTTTAAGCATGAAACACAATGTTTATAAAAAAAAGAGTTATAAATACTGTATTATAACATGTAGACATTGTAGGTTTTAGCAGACATGAATGCAATGTTTTATAGCTCATTTTAATTTATTTTATCAGCAAGACTGTTCACAACAGTTCATACAGGTGTTCACATCACTTATATTCTCTACTATATGTGACAGGAAATTTAAGAACACTTACATTTGCCCTAATTAATGACAGATTGAAACTAATTAAACTAATACTCTTTGGGCGGTATTCAATTCTTTTCACCCCCTTCCACACCCGTTCTGTTTCTGCTGATGGGTGTGGTATAATCATTTCAGCTCACTACCCCTGCGGTAGCCAGGGCACCCAACATGTTACGCAGCTAAACCTGATTACTATGGGCGTGATATGTGTTTTAACAGGGATCACGTTAGAAAGGAGATTGGGCATGATAAATCATTTGAATACCGCCCTTTGTATTTATCAATCTGAGGATTTTCAGTAATATGTTTTCCGGTCAGAAGGTCGACAGTAACCCTGCCGATAATCATAATGTCAGCACCAGAATGTCAACATCACAATGTTGACATGGTTCAAACTACTGATGGGCAACATGTCGAAATGTTCATAATGTCAACATCTGAGCTGGCGCCGTGTAAAGTGTTGACATGCTGAGGATGATAATTGTTAGGATTAGCCTGCAGGAGGAGAGAAAACCTGGAGGCGTGTGCAGCTTTTAAACACTCCGTTTAATCCAACAGCAGTTTATGAGGTATAGTCAATCCCTGGAACATAAGTAAAAAGAACAAAATATGGAAACAACGCTGAGTTAATCAGATAATAATTGTACACAATTACAGTACCATGTGACCAGGCAGCTTGAATAAAATGATTGAATAAAACAAAAACATTGGGGGTTATTCAGACCTGATCACAGCAGCAAATTTGTTAGCAGTTGGGCAAAACCATCGACCCGATCGCACGCTGCACTTTTTCGCAGCCGTGCGATCGGGTCGGAACTACACATGTGCTGCAGATGCAATGCGCAGGCATGCTGTTACCCCATGGCAACGACAATAACTACGAAGAAAGAATTTGCAGCGGCAAACGCAAGAGGATTGACAGGCAGAAGGCGGATCCGGGCGCCAACTGACCATTTTCGGGGAGTGGTGAGTACAACGCAGGCGTGTCGAGGCGTTTGGAGGGCAGATGTCTGACGTCAATTCCGGGACCTGACAGGCTGAAGTGATCAGAGTGGGTAAGTAAGTCCAGACTTACTCCTAAACTGCAGAGATGCACCAGCGAACGCAGCCTTGCTATGCAAAATTACACTCCCCCATACGCGGCTACTATCTGATTGCACGGCAGCTAAAAACAGCTACTGTGCGATCAACTCGGAATGAGCGCCATGTGCACTGCATTTGTGGCAGATATAACATTTGCAGAGAGAGTTAGATTTGGGTGGGTTATTTGTTTCTGTGCAGGGTAAATACTGGCTGATTTATTTTTACACTGCAATTTAGATTTCAGTTTGAACACACCTCACCCAAATCTAACTCTCTCTGCACATGTTATATCTGCCTCCCTGCAGTGCACATGGTTTTGCCCAACTGCTAACAAATTTGCTGCTACGATCAGGTCTGAATTACCCCCAATGTACAGTGTGCCACAATTCATAAAGAATCTAGAGATTCATAGATGTTATTATACTGGACTAATTAATGACTTATTTCAAATATTCACAAGTCTATAACAGTTATACTATCATATATACTGAGTATCACATCACAGTGAAATAACCTGGATTAATTCAAGTAAATATGAAAGGGATAGTATGGTTACCCTATCATAACCCATGTACTATAGCAGAAAGAACATGACAGACGTCACCGGAACATTTATGGCCTGATGATGAGTTGGACTTATGCCATCTTGCACAATTAAAAATATGCAAATTAACTCTGCACAGACTCAGAAAATTACACACACATATTTGTATGAATTTGACACAACCACTTGTGACTGCGGAGTCCGAGCACAGTAAGGGTGTGTATGCTTAATGCAGGCCATATACAGTATTTCTGTTAAAGGGGAATGAGTTTAAGATGCTGGCCGTCTGGATCCCCACAGTCAGAATACCGACGCCGGAATCCTGACATACGTCAAAATGCTGGCAGTGGAATCTCTATAGAGTCTGGAGACCGAAGCCAAAATCCCAACAGCCACCATCCTTAACATAAGTATAGCCGGTGGGTTAGGGTTAGGACTGGGAGGGTTAGGCCTATGCACCACCCGGGGTGGGGGGGTTAAGGTTAGGCAGCGCATGAGATGGTTGGAGGAATTAGGGTTAGGCTGTGGGGAGAGGTTGTTAGGTTAGGCATCACCCGGGGGAGGTTAGGTTTAGGCACTAAGGGCGGAGGGTTATGGTTAGCCTGTGGGGAAGAGGGGGTTAATTTTAGGCACCACCGGGGGAAGGCTAGGGTTAGGCACTAAAGGGGGAGGTTAGGGTTAGGTTGTGGGAAGGGAGGGTTGTTGTCAATCATACTGAACCCCTATTAAAGCCATATCAAGGGTGGGTCCCTGAGTGCTTGCGCGAATACATTCTGATGATAATTGGTCAATATTGAATTAATATCTGGAGCTGACAGATGCTCTATGATATTGCATGTACATATTTCATCTTTTTGAATGCATGTTTTAGAAATAGTTTTTTTTTTTTTATATATGAAAGTTGGAGAGGTTTTACCTTTGATTGAAACTTAAGAGAGAACGCATATTTAAAAAGCAAATAAATAATGAAAAATATAACTGAGAATCTATAGTGCATTACATGCAGTATGACTGACTACAGGTGTCTCAGTATGAAGATATGGACCCGTTATTATTTCTGCTGCTTTATTTATAGTGTCAATTATGTCCAATGTAAGTCCAACTTAGTTAGAGGCATATCCAATTAGCCACGAGGATCCCTGCGCGCTACGGAAGTAATTCAGAGTTGATCGCAGCAGCAAATTTGTTAGCAGTTAGGCAAAACCATGTGCACTGAAGGGGGAGCAGATATAACATGTGCAGAGAGAGTTAGATTTGGGTGGGGTGTGTTCAAACTGAAATCTAAATTGCAGTGTACAAATAAAGCAGCCAGTATTTACCCTGCACAGAAATAATATAACCAACCTAAATCTAACTCTCTCTGCAAATGTTATATCTACCCTCCCTGCAGTGCACATGGTTTTGCCCAACTGCTAACAAATTTGCTGCTGCAATCAACTCTGAATTACCCCCTGAGCCCAGAGGGTGGATTTTTCCTAGCAACCTCAGGAGCTGTGAGGAAAATTATGCATTAAAATGAACCCCCTGCATTTAACATACAGAAAACCCCATAGATTCCAGCACTTTGCATAGAATATATGGGTTAGCATGTGTTACCCTCTGGTTCACTGCTGAATAATTGAATAGCTCCGGATGTGAATCTAAGAGCTTTTCCTAGTGAGATTAACCCAGCTGCCAATTGAATATGCTCCGTAATGTTTATGTCCTTCCTTTATAAGCTCCAGGTATATAGAATATTTATTTAACTACAATGAAGTTCCCTAGTAAGACTTTAAGGGTATATTTACTAAAGCTTCTAAAATAGAGAATTGGTGATGTTGCACACAGAAAATGCCTTTTAGAAAGAGTGGCTGCTATGCGCAACATCACAAATTCTCTGCTTTAGAAGCTTTAGTAAATTTACCCCTTAGTGTATTCATTGTTACTTTATGCTAATGACACTTAAATGAAAAATCTAAATAATTAAATAATTCTAAAATATAGCATAGTATTCATTTGGGTTTTGGCCTAAAATGTATGTGATGAGTTTTCTAAATGGAAATTGGGGGTTTTCCAGTTGCTAGTATTACTGCAATTATTGTATATTCATTATAGTTCTGTGGTAACTCACTAACCTGATGAAAGTGAAAGATAAAATTGCCATTACATTTAAGAAAATATTGTAGGCTTTATATCCTAAATGTATAATTTGCAATACAACTAAAGATCATTAACATAAATGGATATAACACATAAGCCTTCCGCAATTGGATATATAACTTTGCGCGGGATTGGACAGCTGCAGCCAGACGTCCCTGGGGCTAGTAAACTAACAGCTCATTTACCTTCACACTTCTGAAAAAAAGTTGGGTAAATATTTTTCCAGTGCATATAAATGTGTCATAATTAAATTCTTAATAGCGGTTGTTGCAGTAATAGTTTTTGCAAATCTTGATATGTTACACAAAGACTTGTTTATCCGGTTAAATAACGGAACATCTGTTCCTCTGATAGTCACTACTGGCCTCACTTGTCTTCTAGGAACATGTATTGCCATTTATATCTCACTGTGATAATGTGCATCTAGGATTCCTATGCAGAAATATGTGCTTTTAATCAATAAGCCCAGCTTAAATTGATATGATTACACATGATTACACATATTACAAATTAATATGACACAGCTAAAGAGCTTTTCCAGGTCGTAAAATATCATTGTTAACCCATTTTGTTTTGGTTTTTAAATATTGACCTATATGACTTGGTGATGAGTCATTTGCAGATAAAACCTATTCAGGATGTATTTACTATTTACTGTATGTCATTGTAGATCAACCCTCCAGTTATTGTGCACTTACAAAAAAAGGTCTGAATGAGAGATGCTGCATGGATGAAACTTTATAAATTATTTTGTACAGTTCTAACCTCAGCCTTGATGTTTATGATCACAGAGCACAGGTTTCACCACAATCCATATATTCATTTTATATACAGCGGGCTGAATGATACCCCAGCATACTTTGCACTTTCAAAGAATGCCAGCACCCTGCTATTGATCTGTGAGCAATGCAGTGCATTATGTATAAGCCCCATTCCATGTTTATGTTTTGTATATTCTGAAGAACAGGTCTATTGCATGCACTATCATGTTAACAAGGAAGATTAACAGTCTTCTACATTAATTGTGTGCAAAGAGCATCTGACTTAAGCCTATCCAACCCTAACTGAGATCATAATTCTCTGTATGTGGCACTAGCATTGGCACGTGCCGGTGTGCAAATAAGATCTTTTTTTTTTTCAAGCAAAAGTAAAGTGCCCCCTAGCACACTCCCCTTTCTCCCCGGCTGCCACTTAAACTGCTAGTATTAACAACCCCCTGAGGACATCAATAGAGTCACAGTGTTGAATAATCACAGACTATCAGGCAAGGAGCCTTGCAGCAGCAGGTCTACTGCCTGTGACATCACTCTTGGATCTCGCATCTAGCTTAGAGTTGCTTTCATTAGCCAGTCTGTTGGTCTGTCTACATTTCCCCCAGATCTGTTGTCTTTTGTACTGGAGCATCCTGCCTTGAGGAAGGGCTTTCTCTTACTATAGCAAGAGACGGAGGGAGGAAAGAATTCCAAGCACAGACCAGTGGAGCTGCAGCATGACATCTATCTCTGCCTGCTACTTGCTGTCTCTTCTGCTGCCTGCTATGGTTTTCAGCACCAGGTGAGAAGGGAAAGCATGTTTTCCAGCTGGATGGATGTGTGGAATCCTGTTCAGCAGTGGTGGCTGTATATTACAGCATAGACAGCTGTGTATATTTTTCATTTCAGTGTTTAATGTATCTGCCTTGTTTGCAAGAAGTGGTAGATCAGTGTGCCTATATATATTGAATTCTGCAGATCTGCACTGTAGAGGGTTAGGTGCTGTCTTACAATGAACAAAAGTTACTACCGTGGCTTCTATTTGAAATCCCAAAAGATATATTATATTCTGGATAATTATTGTTATATTGTTCAGTATAACTGAGCTGCTCAAGTTAACCATTTGAAAGCTTAAATGCCACAGATCTGTATTGTGTTGGATGTGCCCCTAAATAAACACCAGTCATTTGACTGATTGATTCAAGTTGTTGTATAATGGTTATTGGTGATTTATAATGGTTATTGGTGATTGCATTCACTTTAAGCAAAGTTGCATTGCGTGTTTCAGTTTTACAGTTGGGCATTGGAGTTATTTGTCAGACTAATGTGCATGTTGGACAATGATAGCCCCAGCTTATTGGCAAGTATTTGATTATCAGGATTACTTTTTATATGCTTATTTGATAACTGATCACGGTATGTATCATGACCAACCTGATATGAGAAAAAGCCTGTTTCTAATTCTGCAGAGTTTCATCAGTTCCTGCTTCATTATTAGTGCATTCTGATGTTTAGTTCTTTCTCTGTTTTAGGCTAGAAATCTGCATTTAGGGTTAAAATGAATTTGTATCAGCAGACTCTGTTAAACAGTTTAACACATGATTGATAAAAGTTATTTCAATATTTGACTTATACATATGAATGTGTCTCTTAAATAAAGCTGCAGTAGTTGCACCATTGATGGTCAATGCCTTTTCCTGCAATATTGCTGTGTTATACAAAGTCTTGGCTATCTGTTTGAATGGTGAAAAGTTGGTTCGGTGGACAGTACAATATCAGTCATTGTTCTGTACGGCTGCACTTTGCAGCATGCGGAGTGCCCTCACGCTGCCCTTCTCTCCAATCAGTTCCTGAAGGATTTCATTTTATTAACCCCCTTCGGAATAAGAACTCATATAAAACCTTCATGCATTGACTCATTAAACCAACTGCATGTCAACATGAACTACTGCAGTAGTTTAAGCCTAACTAGAGGAAAGATTGACAGGTCCCACTTTGTGATAGGATGGTCTGACTCTGTGGTTCCATTTTAGACTGATGCACAGTCAGTGTAGTGACAGTAGCTGAACAAAGACATGTGATCTTCCTGTTACTGTTGTAACGTGTACGGTGTACTGGAAAGCATACTGCAGACGTCCTTCCTTCTCCTTGCAGATATCCTTGGTGACTTTTATTATGACACATTGCTGTATTATAGAAATGGCTGGGGTTGTATGTCTTATTCTATCCAACACATATCAAATAATGGTGCTGTGTGGGCACCCCCTCCAAAGTCATCCGATCAGACAGTCCATTTCAACTTAAAAGGTTTTCTCTGTGGATTACCTATACAAATGTGTGCCAGTTAAACTGCAATCAAACTAAATCAATAGCACACTCGCTGAATTTAACAATATCTAGAGCTGTCATATCAAGTTGTATGTATGCAAAATAATCTATTCCACCACAGAAACCCCACGAGGATTTTTGTTACACTGTATACATTTCATTTATCAAATTAAAAACTTCACAGTATATTAAATCATTGGCCCGTGTTTCTTTACTATGAAGCTTTTTCCTTTGTTTACTTTTCACAAAATTCTGAGATCAACTAGAAAAGTTTAAATAACCTAAAACTTTAGTAGTTTCCATGGAGATTAATGACTAGTGCCACATATTTGGATACACAGTACACATATATATATATATATATATATATATATATATCTGTAGATATAGCAGATATGTATACAGTATATATATATATATATATATATTTATTTTATACAGTATATATATTTTTATATCTATATATATCTATATATAAAATATATGTCTGCTATATCTACAGACTGTGGAAAGTAACCTTTACGATACAGATGAAAACATATGTACTATTATTATTATTAATATTATTATTATTAATAATAATAATAATAATAAGAAGAAGAAGAAGAAGAAGAAGAAGAAGAAGAAGAAGAATTCAGTAATTAAACTGATTTAATCATGCATTACCAATAGGTGACCTAAGGCAGCATTAGGTGAGCCTAGGTGCCAACAATTAGGGGCACCTAAACATATTCTCAATTGTTAATGTCCCACTGTACTGCCACTGAGAAAGCAGCTGACAAGACGCAGAAGAAGCCAGTAACTTCTTACATGTGAAGACTTCAGCTGCTGCTCCTCCAAGTCAAGTGCTACCATGGGAGTGGGTTGTTTATCTGTAATGTTACAGCTCTGCTTCTCACTTCCATTCCCAGGAGGACAAGACGCCACTGGTGGCTCATGACTGCATGAGCTGTGGAGAGAAGGGTGCTGACTATGAACCAAGGGCTAGCAATTTTCTTGCTAATGTTAATTGTTTTCTTATGTAGAATACAAAGTCAAGGCATTATTCTGTAAGAGAGTGTAATATCCTGGAGTACACAAACAGTGAGTTATTTTTTTTAATAAGAGTTGATCCTTATTATGAGAAGAGTAGTATACTTAAATCAGGGGTAGACAACCCTGGTCCTTGAGAGCTACCAACAGTTCACGTATTTTAAAATGTGTCAGTTGGTAATGATTGCACCTGTGCACCTGCCAGGTGAGCTGGAAAATGTGAACTGTTGGTAGCTCTCGAGGGTCAGGGTTGGCTACCACTGACTTACCGTAAATGATTCCATCCAATAACACATGGTGTGAAAAGCTTACGTCAACTAAATTAATGAATACATATGGCTCTAACGAGGGATCAGGCAGTACAGGTGGTGCTTCCTATTTTTTTTTATTAACTTGGATAAGCAGAATTACACTCCAACATTTATAAGATGCTCTGCTATGCATGGATACATGGCAAGCTGATATACTGTATATGCTCTTGGTTTAGACAGATTGCAATATAATGCAAAAGTAAACATAGAAATGCAGTCAAATGCAAGCTTATGAAACATGTGAAAGCAAGTAAAGAAACAAACATGCCCAATTAACATAATACGAACATAAGCACAAAGAAAAAATAAAATAAACAAAAGCTAACATTGGCAGGACAGACAGTGAGTGGTAATGGGCTGTGAGTCGGAGTGAATGCAAAGTATCTTACATTTTATTTAAATCATTAAACCTTCATTCAAAAGCTCTGAGGTGTCTAAACAGACTGAAAATGAGTAATGGTAATAATTGTATTTACTCATTTAATTAAACTAGAAAATACTACAGAAGTCTGATATATTCAAACAACTTGTGTTGTCTTCTAAGGCTGGGTACACACTTGGCTGAAGGATCTGCTGACTCGCAGACTGACCTAACAATTGGTAAGGTTTATGCGCATGACATGTCTGGCCACAGGAAGTGGTAGTGAGATCATGTTTGGCAATTCCTGCGGTCAGCATATGGGTTAGTTGGCAAGTTGTCCATACGGAATGCAGTCAATTTACCGACAATCAAAATCCAGATGGTCAAAATACTGACAGCAATTGACCGACGGTCAAAATCCCGACATGGTCAAAATACCAACGTTTAAAATACCGACAAGGTCAAAATACCAACATGTAAAATGTCGACAGGTCAAAATGCCGATATGAGTTTTTCATGATTTTTTTAATTGAAACCAACTTGTTCATACTTTACCATCCGAGTGGACCTGGAGGGGGAATATAATAGTGTGCCGAGCGCAGCGAGGCACCATGCCCGAAGCACGGCGAGCACAGCGAGCCATGTGAGGGGACGCGGTACGCTTATAAGGTGTCCATGTTGACCTATGTCGACATACACACACAAAAAACAATGAAAACCTCATGTCAGCATTTTGACCTGTCAACATTTTACATGTCAGTATTTTGATCTTGTCGGTATTTTAAATGTCGGTATTTTGTACATGTCGCTATTTTGACCTTGTCGGGATTTTGACAGTCGGTCAATTGCTGTCGGGATTTCGACCGTCTCGATTTTGATTGTAGGTATTTTATACCGATCCCGTCCATACACACTGGCATCCTCAAGCTGCACAGCTGATGCAATATGTCTGTGAACTAAGTCATTGTGATAAAGCTGTACACACGAGCTGATGGTCTAAATTATATATCGTTCATCAGCTTTATATATTGGCAAGTGTGTATCCAGCAATGGCGGCTTCAGAGGTGTGACAGCAGCACAGTTCAAAAATCAAATAGGGGAGCCACACCAACTGACAGTGAGTCCCAGCCAGTAATGTTTGGCAGCGTTTGGAGTGGCTGTTGGTGTGGTTCTGCTATTTGAATTTTGGACTGTGCTGCAGCCCCGTGGCTGGAGCTGCCACTGGTAGCCAGCATTAGTCTTACAGGGGCCTACTTTCTAGATGTAGCCACGCTCATCTGTGCCACGATGCATATGCACTTGCGCATGCATCACGGCATAGTGCAAATGCGCCACTCTGCGACTGCCCGTGGCGGGCGTTTGCACCATTGCTTCATATGATTGCGGCAACGATGAGCATGGCTACATCTGTATGTCAAATTATTGTTTACTAATTAACATGGTATCTAGTATTTATTTATTGTTAAGTTTGGAGTTGTTTTAACTGAAAGCACCTGGACATATTCATTAAATATACAGTATACTGTACTCTACTGTATAATCAACAACAGTCATGAGACTTCAGTCTATTAGCTCTCGAGAAACTAGTGACACCAGAGATGTCAGAATGGAACTGGTCCAGCAGCACTCCAAGAGACGTATCCAGTGTTGGACTGGGGCATGAAGGGCCTACCGGGGGAATGCAGTTATAGGGGCCCATACTTAGGGGTGTGGCCAGCCTACAAAGGGTGTGTGGTCAGCCTACACAGAGGCTTGGCATGCACAATAGTTTAGTACAGTGTAATGCAACATATCTACCATGTATAATACAAGTGCACAGTCTGGAACCTGATCCCTAGAGGAAGGAGTGGACCCTCAGGCTGTGGGGCCTACCGGTGGTTTCCCAGGTACCCCTGTGGGCCAGTCCGACCCTGATTGTATCTTATTAAAGTTGATGCACGCTGTCTGCAAAGGTGTGCACATTTCCCCCAATACTCCAATGACAGACCCCTCAGCAATCAGTTGCAATGCTGTATGCTGTTTTTTTTATATAACTAATACTGAGATACTTTGATCAGTAATTAAGCTATGATAACATAGTGTGAAAATGGCATATAAATGGTAACCAAATATAGCACCAATTAGTAAATATGTCCCACAATCACATCACTGTTGTTATAACATGATAAAATTCATATTTAAATTCTGAATCACTGAAATTTCATGACATTATTGCATCAAAATCATAAGTTCATTGGGAGTCATTCCGACCCGATCGCTTGCTGCAGTTTCTCGCAGTGCAGCAATCGGGTCGGAACTGCGCATGTGCCGCCGCATGGCAGCCGTCTTTGCCTAGCGATCACCTCTGAGACAGAGGCGGTCGCTGGGCGGGAGGGTGCTGGACGGCGGCATTAAGCCGCCATTTAGGGAGGCGCGGTCCGGCCAATGCAGGCGTGGCCGGACCGTTGGGGGGCGGGCCGCGGTGGCTGCGTGACGTCACACGCAGCCGCTGACGGCCAGGGAGCGACGAGTAGCTCCCGGCCAGCATGCTAAAGCTGCGCTGGTCGGGAGCTACTCATGAATTGCAAAGGCATCGCCGCTGTGCGATGCCTTTACACTTCTGCGGGGGGGCCGGCACTGACATGCGGGGCGGAATAGCCCTGTGCTGGGTGTCCCACTGCATGTTAGTGTGAATGATCGTAGCTGTGCTAAATTTAGCACAGCTACGATCAACTCAGTATGACCCCCATAGACTGCACAATTTTCAATTTTTTCTGCATTTGGCAAAGGGCATTTACCGATGTATCCAGTTAAATTTATGTAGAATTTCCTATATACTTTTTATTTCACCCAGAATTCCCCTTTATTTAGTTATGCCATGCTTTCTTGTATATTACATCCCAACCACCCCATTAAATGCAAAGCATTGTGTGACATGTTATCATTATAGCAGGGGGAACCCAGGTTCTAATAATCAAATAATCTAATTTCAAAAAGTCAAATTTGGAATGGCCGTTTTTTTGGCGAAAAGTACTGTAATGTTTTTCGACATTTTCGGGAATTCGACCGCAATTGCATATACCCCTTAGCCTGCTACCTACCTGTATACTTCAGGTGCTGGTAGAAGATACGGGAAAAGAGCACGATGCATGTTACAAAGTTTTACATTTTTATTTTAAATAGTACACCATGTAATTTATTTCTCGAAATGTATAAGAAGTGACCTGATCTCCAAAAAGCCTTTGGCCAAAAAGCTCATGTTGAGATGTACTCAGAGAAAAGTAATAACAAATCTTTACTCACAGACAAAATGGACACATGTAATAAAACTGATCCCAATGTCCCCTCGCTTATGATTTATTTAAGCCAAACTGTATATAAGTCTAGACCTAACAGTGTTTTAGGAAACTGGAAAAAAAAAGTGTTTGATATTAGTGGTATTATGGCGGCAGGAGGCTGTTGGACTGTTACGTTTATTCTTTTTCAGCTACACATTGTTCTGCTTCTCTGCACAGTGTGATGCGCTTTTAGTTCTGTAGGAGCAAAGAGTAAGCCTGCACCTCAAAGCCAAGGCAATTTGTGGTGTACAACGAGTGGGCTGAATATATTATTTCTTAAGGAGTATCTGATATAATCAAATTCAGGGAACAGGGGCTGCATGAGACAAATTATTAAGACATGAGCAACATAGGCATGCGCAGGACATTTTATTAGGGGGTGCACGATTAGAAGGGTGTGTTTAGCACCGCCTATTGGGCAATGTCTAACACCACCTATTGGGCGTGTCTAGCACCACATATTGGCACTCAATGCAAACTAAATAATATTGAGAATTGATGCACAGATATAGATAGATAGATAGATAGATAAGTAGATAGATAGATAGATAGATAGATAGATAGATAGATAGATAGATAGATAGATAGATAGATAGAGAATCTGTTTAATATATGTTAAATTTGTATATTTTTATTACCATACATTATATCCTAATCTTTCGAAATATATATTGATATTGAATTTGAACTTCTCCTCCTCCAAGAGGAACGCTGTATTCTGTGGCGTTGGCACATGATGAGGAGAGAGAGAGTGTGGGTGGGAGCATGAGCGGGCATGTACGCTGCATGACATCATCACGACACATCCCACAGGTTAGAGGAACTGGGAGAAGGATTATGCCAGTGATGCTGCACCATACAAATGAATGACAGCCAGACTGAGCGGAAGGGGTGGCGGGCGCAATGGGCGGGAGGACAAAAATGAGCACACTCTGCAATCGCCGATACTGCAGCAGCAGGTGTGTGTGAGGGGGTGACAGGCATTAGGGGGTGCCTGTGTGCACCAGGCACCCCCCCTGTGCACGCCTATGATGAGCAAGCAGACAGAAAGTAAGTTATAAGCAGAGAGTAGGTTCCATTTAAGAGAACATCTGAAATCAGTATGGGGGAGTTGTACTAATCATTGGAGAGTGAAGTGGCAAGAGATAAAGGGGGTCATTCTGAGTTGATTGCTAGCTGCTTTCGTTCGCTGCGCAGCGATCAGGCAAAAAAATTGGCACTTCTGCGCATGCGTATGTGGGGCAATGCGCACACGCGTCGTACTATTACAACGAACGATGTAGTTTCACACAGGGTCTAGCGAAGCTTTTCAGTCGCACTGCTGGCCGCAGAGTGATTGACAGGAAGAGGGCGTTTCTGGGTGTCAACCGACCGTTTTCAGGGAGTGTTCTGAAAAACTCAGGCGTGGCAGGAAAAACGCAGGCGTGGCTGGGCAAACGCAGGGCGTGTTCGTGACGTCAAAACAGGAGCTGAATAGTCTGAAGTGATCGCAAGCGCTGAGTAAGTCTGAGGCTACTCTAAAAATGCACAAAATTATTTTGTAGCCTCTCTGCGATCCTTTCGTTCGCACTCCTGCTAAGCTAAAATACACTCCCAGTGGGAGGCGGCATAGCGTATTCACGGCTGCTAAAAACTGCTAGCGAGCGAACAACTCGGAATGAACACCAAAGTACCAGCCAATCAGCTCCTAACTGCCATGTTACAGGCTGTGTTTGAAAAATGATAGCAGTGAGCTACTGTAAGTGGTTGGTAGTTTATCTCTCTCCATTGTATGTCTCTAGAAGGCATAGTACATCTGCCCCTATGTGAGAGTAGAGATTGGTATATTTTAAGTAAATCTACTTTTGCCTCGAAAGAGGTAGTTCTGCAGACAGTGGCAGTGGTGGTGATGCTGAGATGTAGGGAGGGCAATATAGGTCACCAGTTCTTCATCTGAATTTATTGCCTGCCTTTACATGTTGATAAGAAAAGTAGGAGGGGGATGAAGCCAGGTAGGAGATGATCTTGCCTTCAGACAACAGGGTTAAAATTCCGCCACTTTTTCTAGTTTTGTGAGGTTGCTTTTTTGCTTTGACATTCTGCAGAATGCCATTCCAAACTGTATGTGTAAATTCCTATTTTTTGGAATGAATAGAGTTGGGATGACATTCCAGTAAATGTGCTCTTCTGTGTGGTGTGGTAGGGGCACGACACTTAAGGCTAAATTCTGCCGGTGAAATGTCACAGCCAAGCACAGAGCAAGGGGAATATCGTGTTGTATAGTTTTGTCAACTCCAGCTGTATTTTATACACTATGGGGGTCATTCCGAGTTGTTCGCTCGCAAGCGGATTTTAGCAGATTTGCTCATGCTAAGCCGCCGCCTACTGGGAGTGAATCTTAGCATCTTAAAATTGCGAACGATGTATTCGCAATATTGCGATTACACACCTCGTAGCAGTTTCTGAGTAGCTTCAGACTTACTCGGCATCTGCGTTCATTTCAGTGCTTGTCGTTCCTGGTTTGACGTCACAAACACACCCAGCGTTCGCCCAGACACTCCCCCGTTTCTCCGGCCACTCCTGCGTTTTTCCGGAAACGGTAGCGTTTTTTCCCACACGCCCATAAAACGGCCTGTTTCCGCCCAGTAACACCCATTTCCTGTCAATCACATTACGATCGCCAGAACGATGAAAAAGCCGTGAGTAAAAATCCTAACTGCATAGCAAATTTACTTGGCGCAGTCGCAGTGCGGACATTGCGCATGCGCATTAAGCGGAAAATCGCTGCGATGCGAAGATTTTTACCGAGCGAACAACTCGGAATGACCCCCTAAGACAAGATATTTGAACTCTCTCCTGTGTGTAATAGTAAGAGTGGGCAGTGTAGACACTACAACAAGTCATAGAAACATGGAAATATAGAATTTGCAGATAAGAACCACTTTTCCCATCTAGTCTGCCCTAAACACATGTACATGCAAACAATAGAGTTCATTTTTTATTCGGAGCCAATAAACCTACCAGTATATTTTTGGATTGTGGGAGGAAACCGGAGTACCCAGAGAAAACCCACGCAAGAAAGAGGAGAATATACAAACGCCAAACAGTTAGGGCCAAGGTGGGAATTGAACCCCTGACCTCAGTGCTGTGAGGCAGTAATGCTAATCATTATATCCAGAAGGAATGTTTAAAATTAGCTATGTGAAAAAATTCATAACTGATTGCAGTGGAAGCTATTTTTTTTCAGTAATATATTGACCTAATTGTCAAATGATCCAATTAAGCCTACTTAGTGTGCATATACACCTTACAAATATAGCAAATGCAATTAACATAATTGGTAATGATAAAATCTGTAATGCCTGCCATTCATTCCTGTATGAAGTAACTATTTTCAAGACCTACCAATAAAAATTGTCCCTTAATCTATGGTCTATAAATATACATCTTATTCATCAATACAACTTTCATCATGCATTTTCAATCTATAGAAATATAGTCATTCTGTTTACAAACATATATAAAGTTTGCTAATTCAACATAAAACAAACAATTAAAATACAATTTTAGCTAACCAATCACAAGTGGTGATATAGAATTTAACCCTGATCTTTATGGATCTCTCTTAGGCTACCTTCAGCTGTCTCTTTTTAATAAATTCTGTTTATGTTTTCTGTGCGCTTGTTGATTTATATGTGTGTCAGTGAACTTAAGATACATTATTTTTCTCAAGACAAATTTACCTCCATACAAAGAACATATATTTACGTCTCACAGGACCAGCTGTCTGACATTGTCATATAGGGGAAGATATGACACCAAATTTTGTCCTAGTTTGTAAACTTGCCTGACCTAGGTCAGATTTTGCAGTGTGCTGGGGAATAATACAACCAGGCGTAACCAGGGGAGAGATAGTCACTGAATGTATGATTGGTATTCTGCTATATCTCAAGGTGAACTATATTTATCATATATTTAACCTCTAGAGATACTGTTGAAATAATGATTTAAGATCTGACAATTGTCATTTCTAAAACAGCAGCAACAGACAGCAGAGAGTAGGTTATTGAGATCATTTGTATTAAGAAACCAGAAGTCTGCACGGCTGCTGTGTGTTTGTTTATTAATGATGTTATTTCACATTGTATATTACAAAAGGTTGATGCAATGTTCATATGTACACCCCCCAAAAAATAAATAATTTGTATTAGTTTGCAAGTACTGTATAAAGCAACCAAGCGCAACAACGAATAATGGGGGTCATTCCGAGTTGTTCGCTCGGTAAATTTTTTCGCATCGCAGCGATTTTCCGCTTAGTGCGCATGCGCAATGTCCGCACTGCGACTGCGCCAAGTAAATTTGCTATGTAGTTAGGAATTTTACTCACGGTTTTTTCTTGGTTCTGATGATCGTAATGTGATTGACAGGAAGTGGGTGTTTTTGGGCGGAAACTGGCCGTTTTATGGGTGTGTGCGAAAAAACGCTACCGTTTCTGGGAAAAACGCGGGAGTGGCTGGAGAAACGGAGGAGTGTCTGGGCGAACGCTGGGTGTGTTTATGACGTCAAACCAGGAACGACAAGCACTGAACTGATCGCAGATGCCGAGTAAGTCTCGAGCTACTCAGAAACTGCACAGAGATGTCTTTTCGCTATATTGCGAATCTTTCGTTCGCAATTTTAAGATGCTAAGATTCACTCCCAGTAGGCGGCGGCTTAGCATGAGCAAATCTGCTAAAATCCGCTTGCGAGCGAACAATTCGGAATGCGGGCCAATATGTTTGCAATCAATTAGGGCCTTAAAAAATGCAAATGCATTTGATACTCAGTTGTTAATTGTGGTTTTACTCAAGTTTGTGAGTTCATGAGAGACTACTTACTGTAGGCTTCCTCAATGCCTTCACTTGAATGGAGAAGGCAGTTCGGAACACATCAAAGTTGCTGCACTGCTTCAAAGGAGTAGTATTGAGGGGAATGGGGTCATCCTTGGAAACAATGTCTTTCTAAAACTGCTAGCACAGAATGGATACACGTGGTCATGATACCCAAGCAAGATGTTATACTGTGACCAGGGGCCACAACTTTGCCATAACTTAGCCATAACTTTGTGGGCCCCATAGCAACATTTTGAAGGGGCCCCCGTCCCAATGCTTCTAGAGAGACACTTCTCTGCAGCAGTAGTTAATTTTATGCCCTATAATAGTGCCCTAGTTCCTTTTTTGAACCACAGTAGAGCCTTATTTAATGTTAAACCCCATAGTAGTGCACTAGTTTCTTTTATGAATCGCAGTAGTGCTTAAGTTCACCCTATGTCATATTTCAGCTGCCAGTACACATTATGCTGCACAGTATCCCCAAATCACATTATCATATATAGTGATACCCATTCATATTGTGCCTCATTACAGTGCCCCGGTTCATATTATATAACATTCAAATGCCCCCCAGTTTATTTTATACCACACTACAATGAGCAGGAAAAGTTTGAAAGGACCCCTACGTACCACCCAATGGTGAAAAATGTATATAACACATGTAACTTTGACAGGGAAGGTGGGCCCCTCTCAGCTCTGGGCCCCATAGCAGCTGCACTGCCTGCATCTATGGTAGCTACACCCTTGACTGTGACCAGGACTGACAATCCATGCCACACATCAGTCCCTCCTCAGTAGAGCTTACAATATATGGACCCTATCCAGCTTCAGTGGCAGATACTGCTGAAGATCACATGCTAGGGGCCGGCCAGCACAGGGCAAGCCCCCCCCCCCCCGCCCAGCATTTCTATCGCAATCTAATTGCGACCCGGGATTTGAGGATGCCCCCTGTATACGCAGCATGTCTGCATATGCAGCTGCACCACTGCCATTTTTTTCCTTGGATCGGCTGCTCATGACACATGTCACACAGCCGTGCCAAAAACAGTCAGGACCATACCCCGCAAACACCGCATTGACACCCCCCGACAGCCACTGCTGTCAATTAAAGTGTGATTGTATTCTTACTAGCACTTTGCTAGTTCGCCAATGCCCTGTGTGGCCGCAGCACATGCGCAATACTCCGAAAATTGCCCGTTTGCAATTTTTGGAGTTTACCGTACTTTACCGAACAAGGGCCTATGGGGGTAATACAGATCTGATCGCTGCTGTGCGTTTTTGCACTGCGAGCGATCAGGTCATAACAGCGCATGTGTATGCACCACAGACAACAACAATGGGCATTGCAGGTGAGCGACGGGATGGTGCGAAAAAACCAATCGCACAGGTGTTCACAAGGTGATTAACAGGAAGAGGCCGTTTGTGGGTGGTAACTGAGCGTTTACTGGCAGGTGTTCCAAAGCGTTTTCAGGGAGGGTGTCTGACATCAGCTCCGGCCCCGATCAGCCCGTTCTCATCGCACTGTAGGAGTAAGTCCAGGGTTTTGCACAGACTGCACACAGTGGATTTTTGCAGCTCAGCTACACATGCGATCACACACTTGCACTGCGAAACTACATTCCCCCTGTAGGGGCAACTATCTGATTGCAGGACCGCAAAAAACGCAGCGCAGCGGTTAGATTTGAATTACCCCCTATATTCCCTACCAAATGTACTCACACACATAAACACTAGAGTTCATTTTTGCCAGAATCCAATGAACCTATGTTTATGGATTGTGAAAGTAAACTGGAGCAAACCTACGTAAACACAGTGCAAACATACTACACAATACAGTTAGGGATGTGGTGGGAACTGAACCCAAGACCTCAGTGCTATGAGGCAGTAATGCTAACAATTACACCAACCGTGATGACAAAGGGTTTTTTTAGTAGTAAGAAATGAGGTTCTAATTAATGTATTGCATTCCATATGGCAATGGCATTGACTCTACATAGGGATGAGTCCCCTATTTTCACTTTCTGATAGATTTTTAAATTGATGAAACAAAATAATAGATCAGCATTTTTTGGGGGGGGGGCCCGATATGTACAATCGATATGTACTTAGGCTACATGTATACCTTGGAATCTTATTAGCAAATGACCATTGATCTCCCTACACAATGCCAGCCACACAAGAGCAATCAGAGCACCTCACAGGCAGATATTGAACACAGCGGGCACTTTTGATATTATATATTTTCATAGATTTTTTTCCCCCATTCTACTGTATGTAGACACATTTCCAGTTTCATGTTGCAGGGAGGATAGGAATTTGCAAAGCAATAGTCGCTGTTCTGTCAGGTGGAGAGAGAAGAAGGTAAGGGTTTAGGTTAGAGATGACAGTAAGGTACATGAGCAAAGAGGTGTAGTTAAGGCGGTGCTACTGGTGCTGCAGCCCTGGGTACAAAGCCGACTAGACGACAAGGGTTTTATGCTCCCAGCTGCCTCATCTGTGATATCATGACGTTACGTCCACTCGGGGTGGCAGGTGTAGCGTGAGAGTGCAGAGGTGCCCTGGTATGGCACTTCATGAGCAAATCACATGATCACATATATACTGCATATCCATAAATGAAGACGTGCAAGTCACATGAGCACATATGTACTGCATATCTGTAAATAAAGTTGATCAAGTCACATGATCACATATATACTGAATACCCATAAATGAAGATGAGCAAGTCACATGATCACATATATACTATATTCCCTTGAATAAATAAGAGCAAGTCACATGATCAAATATATACTGCATACCCATAAATGAATATAAGCAAGTCACATGGTCGCATACATATACTGCATAGCCTTAAACGAATATGAGTAAATCACATGGTTACAAACATATACCACATAGCCTTAAATGAATATGAATAAGTCACATGGTCGGTCACAAACATATACTGTATACCCATAAATGAATATTAGCAAGTCACATGATCACATATATACTGCATAACCATAAATTAATATTCCTCATAACCCATGTGCATATTGCAAACATTCCAAATTAAAAAAAAGTGACTGTCTATGCCTTGATCAGTCCACTTTCATCCCCACATGTATTACCTGCAGGATATCAGGACTAATCTATTAAAATGGATCAATTTGAAACTACAGTATTTTACTGCAGGGAGCCAGTAGCACAGTGCTGGTGTCACAGAACAGTCTCCCACTTGCTGGCACTTCTCTCTTCTTCTACAATCATCATTATTAACCCACCTTCTTCCGTGTATGATCCCTAGTCAGTACAGCAAGAATATACTACTGTAGCGGCTGCTGATATACTATACAGTTGGATGCAACTTTTGCCAAAATACTATTATTTAAATGAGTCTTAAAAACATTTTCCATAGTATGTAGTCAGATATTACTGCAAGGCATAGCCTCACTGACTAACCCCTGGAATGCCTCCCTAACGAGAGTTCATTTATTTATAATAAATTCATGTTCAAAAAAAGTAGAATTGATTCCGCACTGGTTATGAATAATTTTAGGGTTAATTAGTATGAACCAACATCTATGAAATGAAAAGGTGTAGACTCCTACAATCCCACTGTTGGTGGTGCACCAAGAAGTCCGTAATTACTTACTGTATACAGGTATCAAGAAAAAAAGAAAGAAGACTCCTTTTTAGGTGCTCTCTTCAAAAACAAATAGTAATATAATGTGTTTATTATTGGTGTTAAAACTTAACTTTTACGTCATTATTTAAAATAAATTCTCCTAGTGACACACAAGGTAAAATAAAAACTGGCAAGGCGGTTAGCGCAGGAAATCATTTTAGAACAATTTTTTAGCCTCAAATAGGGTAATAATCAGCAGAAGAGTCTAAATAGAGCCTTTAACCCTCCAGAGCACACACGTGATATCACCAAAGGGTACTAGTTTTTACAGTGTGTAACACTAACGCACTCCCCGACCAGGATGCAGGCCAATGTATAGTTTTACACCTAGATTGAATTAGGTGGGTATAAATAGAATAGAACAAATAGATGAATATGCTGTCAACGTTAGACTGGAGTTTGATATATACCTACTACACCGAGTCTTCCCAGGAGGTCTCCCACCAGCTACTGGGTATAATAAATACTGGGTAATAAATTAATGTTCTTGTGTCTGAAGGGTATTATTTAGAATTTTCACTAGGTGCATTATAGGTTTCCAGCAGGATCTGGATGCCAGGGCATGATGGTGCTTCAGCAAGTACAACATGATATTGCATATGTTGCATATGTATGTATGCTGGCAATTGTATTGCCGTAAACTGCCAGCATATTTTATAATTTGATGGAAAGGTACTATTCATCTAGTCTGCCGTTTAAACAAAAGCCATATATCCCGTGCACTGCTGAAGAATTATTATACTGTACTACAGTATATGAGTCCCTAACACAACCACTTTCCCATGGCTCCATACTTGGGACTAGGTGTACTAAGTGGCAGATTTGTCAAAATGATTTTTTTTTCAGATGGTGTAAAAACTCACAATTTGCTAAAGGCCAAAACAATAGAAATACTGTGGAGTATAATGTCCTGATTTTTCGCTATCAAACGTTCCTAGGGACTGTTTCACAAACTACCTTGAAATCAGCTGGAAATCTTGCCGGAAACAAAAAGACATGGGGGTATATTTATTAAGATGGGAGTTCTATTTAAAATGGGATGTTAGCAACCAATCAGATTCCACGTATTTTGTTCTAGAAGGTGAAATGAGAAGTAAAATCTGATTGGTTGCTATGGGCAACTTCCCATCTTAAATAGAACTCCCATCTTAGTAAATATACCCCATGGTTGTGAGAGTCAAGACTGCTGAAACCACATGCTGTGTGAGCTAACTGGCCATTCTGAATAAAAGAGAGGCCACTACACTTATTAATTATGAAGGCCCCCTGCTGCTGCTACTGAGATGATCAAATGATTGTGACTCCTGTGTGGTCCTGTTCTCCCAACCAACCCCACCACTCAAACACCCACTGCAGTCATTTATGGTTGGCTAATAAAATACATTTGCTAACTCTGTATTACAGAATTGGGGCAGCTTCAAGAAAAACGTCTGCCTTTAGTAACCCCCAGGACCCCAGGACTCCAGTTAGGGCTTAGGAGCAGAGGTCATATAAAAGCAATATTTTCCTAGGTGGTAATACATGTCTAAAAGCAAAGTCTGACTTACATGTACCTAGAAAACTGCATTTAAATTTTTTTTATCAAAGTTTCCATTGACTTTTAACCCATTTGTTACTAACATCTGCTTTTGTGAAGCTGCAGCAACTGATTTTGGGGCCTCACTGAAAGGTAAAAACAGGAATGAGAGAGAAAACACTTTTGTTTACTGCTGGTAAAATTGGTAGAAAAATGTGATTTCTTTTCTTCAACATCACGTATTGTATGTTTAGTCTTTTTTAAACTACCTTTATATTCTTTAAAATCCTCTTCTTATTGTGTCTCTTTCTTAAATGTGATTTTCTCAGCACTTATAACAAGTGCCATTTCCTTGGAGAACCATACTGGCTTTCTCTTCTCTATCCCTAACATAGCTGTCAAGAAGCTCTGCTGCATTTAATAATACATTTAGTAATGCATTTTTCAGTTGTTGTTTTTTTCCATTTTCTGCACTCCTTCTATCAATTCCCCCCATGTCAGGTACTCAGACAGATCAGACAAAGATGTCCAGACATCTCTATCACATGCTCCCCCTCCCACCACTAATACCTTCAGAAGTTTTCAACACAGAGACAGCTGGTGACAAAGGGGGCATCCAGATATCAAAATTGATTGCAATATTGAGATATTCCATACAGGGAACTAATCCAATTCCCATGACTGGGTTAAGTTTTTTTTTTCTTACTGTGAAAACAAAATAGCAGCTGCAGTGAGGGGTTTGCATTGTGTCTTTCATGTTAAAAATTATATACAAACACATATGATCCTGAGCCCTCACCTACACTTATTCAGTGTATAATAAAGATATGATATGTATTGATAACAGTGAATCTTAGTTCCACATCACATTTGCCTACCCTCCTGCATACTGCGGGAGATTCCCAGTTCACTGTGAAGTCTCCCACTGCCCCATAAATGTAATCAGTATTGAGACATTACCCACAACTCTGCAGCGCCAGGAATAGCCAACTCCGGGGTCAAAGGCCAGTGAGTGGCTTGATTTTTACTGCAGCATGACAGCATAAATTCAGGTAACCAACCTCCAGTAATCCCTACTGTGCAAGGCTGGATCTGAGTGGCAGATGCCTCAGCAAGTTGTTGGCAGTGACTTTGCATGGACAAGATTGCCAAGCTGATGAATTGGGTCTGTGTATGTATGTGAAAACAGACCGCAGCATCCCAATGGTCAGAATCCAGGTGGATCCTATTAATAAGAACTGGGGTTAGGGTTATGGTTTGGTACTAGGGAGAGGATTAGGGATAGGCTGCTGAGATGGGGTATGTTAGGGTTAGTCTTCGGAGGATGGGTTGGTTAGGGTAAGGCTGCAGGAGGGGATGGTTAGGGATAGAAATAGGGGTATGGTTAAAATACGTACCAGGATCCATCGGTATTTTGACCACCGAGATGTTGATGGTGGCGTCCTGACCGTCAGGAATGTGACTGCAGGGCTTTCGTACTCAACCTGTTTGTGGTTAGCTATTATCCATATACTATAACACATAATTCAGTACTGCAGAAACTTTATCGGAATGTCAGTCAGGAAATTATGCATGTTTAGTAAAGAGGTTTGGGGTTTGGAATCTGCCCTGGATTGGATTGTGAATTTTTGGTACAAATTGAAGGTTTGAAAAGGTATCTGTAATAACCAACATATGGCTACTGACTCTGCCTCGGGTTTTAGCAGTAGTGCTTGGTTGGTGGTGCTCCCAGAAATTAGTTCAGAACTAACTATTTTGGGGGTTTTTGCGGAGAAGCAAGAAGACTGTTATTGTCTCTCTGGGGCACACTTTAAATGTAATGGCAAGAATATATTATATTAAGCGGTAAGTATAGGCTACACTGTGGATATGAATTTTATTTAAAACTTAACTGTTATTAATTCATGTAAGAAAAATTTATTCTAAACAAATGATAACAAAAAAACTTCTGTGAAAATATTAAAGTATTATTAAATATATTGCTCACTCGTGATCAGTTAGGTGATCTAGTGCTTCTGTGCACACCTACTGTATCCAAGGTGAGTACAATTAAAAAATGTTTATCAGAGCGAACATTTCTATTTTTCAGTTCCCTCAATCAGCTTATGAGATTTGTATGCATGCTCATAAGAGAGGAACAGAAAACAGGCTTGATGACTCCAAACTCCTACAGGGTAACCAGTTAAGTTAACATTTAGTACAGTGTAACATCCATACTTGGGGAAGTGGTAAAAATTGTGTGCTTAAATTAGAGAGCGAGACACACACACACACACACACACACACACACACACACACAGCCCTCCTGAATCCTGTCCCAGTGTGTAAGTAGTACAGAGGATGCTGCTATTTTTGCATGTGACAAGATAAATTATAGATTTTATTTTTCTAAGTGTAATTTAAGGTTCTTTAAGTTGTCTTTGTTTCGCTACAAGAACATTTGATAAAATATTTGTCTTTCAATTAGGTGGAGCTATAAACAGTACCCAGACATTCTTAAACTATTAGTTTAAATCTAATATACACCATTGTGCTAAATTTAATATACACAATCCATACCTCCCAACATGACCCATTCCAGGAGGGACAAAATGCTCTCTACCTGTGCTTATACTTTTCTTACTTTAATAATCCTCAACTGCCCAGATCCCGCAGTTTTTTGGCCACCTGGAACATATCTCTATGTTGTTTACTGGTGTAGATATGCTTAGTTACCCTGTACTTGTCCTATATTGTCTTCAACTGTAAGTCACTGTTTTCCTGTTTGATTATTTATGTACTCTGTAATTGGGCGCTGCGGAACCCTTGTGGCGCCATATAAATAAAGGATAATAATAATAATAAGTTATGATTGCAATCACCTGTGTTGAAAGACCTTTCAGGTGACTACAATCATATATTAAGAGGGTAGTCCATGGCTGTTTTCTGTTCTTTTTTTTGTGGGCCTAATTTCCTTGGTAACCCCTCCCTGTGGAGACCAGGCTGGTCCTTTGCCATATTGTGACCGTGAAATCTCATATTACTAGTAGTTTTCCTGTTACAGTGTCATCAGTTCAGCCTGTCATAGGCTGCTTGCAGGATTTGTTGTTTACTCAACACTATTTGACCCCTTACAATTGTAGCAGCAAGTCCATGTCAGTGAACAACTGCAATATGACAAACTTGTGGGCACAAGAGAGTGGTATACCAATCTAGAGGTGTTACAGAAAGGTGCGTAGACTCTTTAAAAGATGTTTTTTCCCCCCGGAAAAAAATTAAAAGAAACTTTTTTTAGAATGTTCCTTATGCGTCTGCTGTAGGTTTAGCTGAACTTTTAATGATCTGCAAAGCTCAAACATGACAGATTGGTAACAAACACCACAAGCACAGTGTGACATTTAAAGATAAGGGATTAAACTTTAATCTGTTGCTGCAGTGTGCTATTATTTTATAGTCTTTAATAGTTCATGGTGTGCAGACAAGTGCTGCAGAGGGAAAGGTTTGAAAAGTCAGATTCCTTATAAAGATGATACTCTTTCACAAGACTACTTAGTGTAGCCAAAATCACACTGATGATATTGATAATTGTTGCTGTGATCGATAACACAGCATCTTGAAAGGAAAACACCTTTCTTTGGATGAGGTAAATTCCCTTTTCCGAAGATTTTCAGATGTGATAGCTATTGATTCTCGTATGACAGTGATAATACCTGCTCTGTGGTGTGATGTACACTATTGGTCCCAGAGTCTATTGTGCTTTCATGAAATCAGGACAATTTATCTCGGAATTCTGTCACTTTGAGTTTTCCTATTCTTTATTTTCAATAGCAGTTGAGTGACATGGCTCTCAGACAACGACATGTCAATATTTTAATTGGATTCCCTGTTTCTTCTGCTGGATGACAGATCTTTTTTTATTTTTTCATTTATATGTATAATATGTTAGCTTAAAAACTATTCCAACTGAATTATTATTTGTGTTTAAAGCTAACAGTAATTTCAACTTGCTCTCTTATAATTGGCGCATTAGTCAGTGTTTTTGAACATCTATATTAAAATCAGGTGTCTCCTGGAAATTGGCAATTTTTTTCCCCTTGACATATCTACAATATGTATAAATATCTACTAAATTCATGAGTAGATTAAATCATTTAAAATTGTATTTGGGCTGTGCAAAAATATAATGAATTCAAATCAGTGAGAGGTAAGAGATACTTTTCCTAAGGGCTCAGTAAAGAATAAATGATAACTGTAAGTTTTAAACATAACTTTTGCCTAGCTATACATTTTCCCCCAAAAAATAAATCTGAGTGGGGAGGGGGCAGGTAATAAGTATGGTGGGTGTGTATGGTAAGATCCTACTTGTCTCGTGGTTCACCCCCTATTTTAGCCAGATTGTAGGCATTGGAAAGTGAATGATGAGACAAATAGCTTATTTTTATAACCTCCCCTCCCCCTCTTCATAGCTTTTGCCAAGGGTGTGCACTCTGCCCATGGGACCAAGAAGTAGACACATCAGTCTCTGAGGTTCTTCTCAGCATTCATGAGCACAACAGTTGAAAGTATATGAATTGGCCCAGTGTATGGCTCACCTACCACGGTGTATCCTTCGTAGTGCACCCAACATGGCTGCCTCATATGGTACGCTTGAGGATGGGATGAAAAATACATGGACCTGGTGGTTTTGTTGAGACCCTACTCTGAGCGTTAAGATGTTACAATATTCCCATTTTGTGCCATCTCTTCTAGGGGTAGATTATTCCACCCTAGGTAATCCTACGCAATACGTCCATGATGGTTGCCTCATCTGGTACCTTGTGAGGGTGGAATTCTACACAACCCTTGGAAGTTGTTCCCCAAAATGCCTACACCAATCTTACATTTTGCTTACTGTGCGCTCAAGGTTTTCTTTTTATGTTTGTGTGGCTTGTGTATTGCTATACAGTATTACTATTAGTATTACTGTATTACTTAAGGCTTCTATATTATGTAAAATTTGTTTGATATCTGTAAAGCCCCTTGAGTCCTGTTTGAGAAAGAGCGCTATATAAATAAAATAATAATAATAATAATAATAATAATAATAATTATTATTATTATTATTATTATTACTAAGAAGGAGGAACGCTCTACCTAACATATTGTGAATGTTCTATTGTGGGTCATTTCAGTATATTTTTATATTCAACTCAATAAATCTGATGCATCCGGGAATTTACTGTAAGTGAATATTGCCTACTTGCTAAATACTAGGCATTTAAGATAGAAATTAGAAGTTCTTGACAATAACAATTGCATTACTTTGATTATTTGCCTCTAATTACAGCCATCTTCATTTTAGCAATAAACCCCTTCATAAATTTTCATTCCTGCCATGGGGAGATGTATCAAACATTGGAGAGAGATAAAGCTGAGTAGTTGCCAAAAGCAACCAATCAACTACTAACTGTCAAATAAAGAACACAAGATAAAGAACACATCTACAACAGATCTAGATAAAGAACACAAACTATTTGGTTACTTTGGGCAACTTCTCCACTTTATCTCTCTCCAAGGCTTGATAGAACTCCCCCTCGGTGTTGTAAAGAGTGAAGGTGAACCTGTAAAGGAAAACCTGCAATGTAAATGCTGTATTGTACACAGGGGCATAATTGCATACTAGGAGCTCTGAGGCAAGAAAGTTGTTGGTGCACCTCCTCCCCTCCCCCTCCGCTTACATTCACTACCAACACCCCATCTCAGCAGTGCCCAGACACACACACACACACACACACACACACACACACACACACACACACACTCTCTCTCTCTCCAGGGGCACCGAAATGGGGGGATTCTAATTACTTGGACCCAGTCTTGTTAGAGGGGCCCAACCAGGGTAATCTGCAAAGTGGGACATGGTCACCCTGTGTGGCTGCCCCCTGTGGTGTAACTGGACTTTTAGAAGAATGATTGATCCTGGGTTTCAGTTAGTCCAAGTCACTGTACTCCAATATTGTATAAGGATATCGGTATTGAAGGTGTCATAGAATCTCTAACAAGCAACTGTCTCTGTAGTGATTATCTCTTGGAATGTATAACTCAGGCTTTAACTTTCTAGAACAACTCAATGGGCTAGATGCATCATCGCTTAGAAAGTGATAAAATGGAGAGTGAAAAAGTGCCAAGCAATCGGCTCCTAACTGACATTTTTCAAACACAGCCTGTGACATGGCAGTTAGGAGCTGATCGGCTGGTGCATTTTCACTCTCCAATTTATCACTTTCCAAACGATGATGCATCTGGGCCAATGTCTCTACAAAGTTCATCCCACAAGTAATGCCTCTGTACTGGTTAACACTGTACTTAAACAGGGATCACTCTGTGTGATACTCAGTTAAGGGTCTGGTAGCACCCCTTTTCTCCATGCGGTCAGTGACAATGGACAATAGGGTTTATCACTCACCCTCCAGCAGTCCGCAACAACAAATAGTCTCTGTTACTCACTCCGAACCTGTCTAGCGGTTTCAACTCTTTCAAGATGCCCAGTGTCTGGTCTCCAGTTGTGACATCTCACACCTGCACACCTGCTCTCCTTGTTCTCCACACCCACGGAAGCACCCCGACCATCCTGTTTGCGCTAAATCAGCTCTCCTACCGTGCTCATCGACACACTTTCAGCTCCTTCAATGGCTTCTCTCCAACAACCTGCTTCACAGCCCTCTTCCAACAAGGCTCAGCATGTTCTCTCCTTCCCTATCCAATCAGCTCCTGTCACCTCCCAAACAGGACATGTGACCTGGCTATGGTCTGTCTTTTAACCCCCGCTGTTCCAGCCAAATGAACTATCAGGTTGCAAACACTATCATTTATATTTAAAGGGGCATACACACTTTCTCCGCGATGCCATACTTCCACCACCCAGCAGTACCCAGACAGGGAGAGGGAGGACCGGGGTACATGCCTGATTATTTCTGCTCAGGGGTTCATAAAGCAGAACATGGAGCAATAGAGAAGGTTTGTGTGCCCCCTTCAAGGCTGAGCCCAGAGGCGACTTCCTTCCATTGTCTTCTGTAATCATGCCCCTGCTTGTACAATATGTACTGTTAAGAAAGTGACAACGCCCAATTCAATAATTTGATACTGTATATAAAATCTGTATTTTTGTGGATGTTCTGCTAACACATACCTCCCAACTGTCCCGATTTCAGCGGGACAGTCCCGATATTCGGACTCTGTCCTGCTGTTACTCAAGCGGGTCGCAGGGTCCCACGGGAGGGGGGGGGTCAGTTGGAGGAACCAGAGATCATCGCTGCTCTGATTTGCAAAGCAGCTGGTGATTACTGAATAGATGCCGTGCGCCTGCGCACGGCATCTGAACAGTGCAGGGAGGAGAGAAAGGGGCTGCCCAGCTGCTCAATGAGTGCTGGGCACGCCCCCAAAACAGCAAAAACCGGGGACCGTAGCGCAATGCCCCGCCCCCATCACTCGAGGCCCCATACCCTCTCATGAGGCCCTGCCCCTTTTACGGCCATGGCCGCGCCTTCAACGCGGCATGTCCCGCTTTAGGGATTCAGAAAGTTGGGAGGTATGCTAACATGAAAAAGAAGTTGAGTGTGTTCAAAATGCACAATACATTTAGCCAAACCTATTTCACAATTGAAAATCTCATTATTTTCTTTAAATAAATAAGACTGGAAACAAAAATTCAATAAAATGTCTTTATAGTAGGAAGACAATTCATTTTGTAAAAAAAAAAAAATCCCTCAATATACTCGTAGCTTTAAAGTAATTACTGCAGAACACATCACTGGCTCATGTGGGTTCCATTGTCACAGCAACAGCTCTTTCTCAATTCTCTTAACATTCTCTTAAAATCATTTACCACTGTGATAGACAAGAAATGATAGGTTACTGGTGAATAAGCCCCTATGTGAGATATTTTATTACTTTGTATAATGCTACCTAGCATGCATTTAGAGTGTGCAAACTCATTCCTCTACAGTGGTGTTTTTAGTAGAGATGAGCGGGTTCGGATTTAATTCCAGTTCGGTTTTATCCGGATTTTTCCTATTGGCTATCCAAAACACGTGACATCCGTGAGCCAATAAGACGCCGGTTTAAGAACCAAGTAAATCCGAGTAAAACCGAACCCGCTCATATCTAGATTTTATCATTTGAATTTCCTGAAGTATTCTTGACTTCACGTGTAATGCTAATGCTACATAAATAGTCCGATTGCGTCTGGTGACTCTATGAGTTTTCAGCTCTGCAGTACATGTGCTGTAACATGACTTAGAGGTTTGACATTGACATTAATAGATTTTAGGTATTTCACAGTGCGACATGGCTAAATTCTGACATTTCTGACAAGACAGAAGTCTTAAAATATAGATCTCAAGTAATCTGTGCAGACTCAACATGTTACGCGTAAAGTCCAACACAATGTATTTGAAATACAGTTCAGCCATGTCAGCGTAATAAATCCCCTGTATCAAACTTCCAAAATAGTTGGGTCCTTTAGAGGAGGACTATGCCTTAAAAAGATGTGTAAATCTTTTTTCATATACTTTTACTCTGTTGAGCACACGGCAAACATATGTTTATATACACTGTACATGTATGTATATATATATATATATATATATATATATATATCTATCTAAATACTAAATTTTCCTTATGCGCTATTATTAATAATGTAGTGGACCCAATCAATAATTATGTCGGAGTAGTATGTTATTAAATAATCATGCCAATAGGCCTATAGAGATTAATGCAAATAGTTGTTTTTGGGGTGCGCTCTGAGTTCAACGGATCTTACCAATATGGATGTGAACTGTGGATGTTCTACATACCTCATATAATGACACCCAAAGTTTATAATACAATTTTATTGTTAAAATACAAGTAAAACTTCAAGAATTCATTTTAAGTACATTTTCTTACATAAAAAAGATTTCAACTGTTCAGGATTTATATCTGCCCATGCAATTTTTTGTTAATACACAATGATTAAAAAAAAATATTGTTGTTTCACCCAATGCATTTCGTCTATGGTGACTTCTTCGTGGGTGTTATTTGTCCTATTATTGGGCTCACTCATAGATGGACCACCGTAAGTAAAAGCAAATAATTATGCTAATAACACAGTCTCATGTGGATTTCTTTAGTGGATAACAGTTGGCTTGATTTCTTAAAATTCTTTGGACTTAGACTGACGTCAATAATCTTCAATAAACTTTAAGTTATTTTTAGCAGTGTATTTAAACAGTTGTCCAGAATCTAATGCAACCAGCAGCAGTCAATTACGTCTGTGAGTCTGGAGTCTAAAAGCTGCTAAAAATAACTTAACATTTATTGAAGATTATTGATGTCAGTCTAAGGCCAATTAATTTAAAAAATTCAAGCACATTACTAAGTGAATATGGAGCCATCACCAATGATACCCAGGTTCTTATACCTGGCAGTAAAGATAATTATAATATTCAAAAACTTTTCTCAAAATATTCCCCAAATTTCTCATGTGACCTTGAAATTCTGCACATTTTTACAGGCAAAATGTTTTCTTAGTCGTCCCTAAACCAAACCCAACCACATCATAGGGCAGAATACAAAGACCTTCATTGTCCCTACTCTGTTCATATGCCAGAATGTATCAAGTATTGCATTTTTAATGCGATATATCTTCCATTTATGGCATGCATAACGCTATTTATTAAGGCCATATGCATAAACATTTGCTCAAAGGACAGCTCTTCCAATAAGAGCTGTCCTTTGCAATGAGAGGACTTTTGGGTTTATGACTTGGGAGTTTTACTGTGCATTCATGGCTGCAGGCCAGTGCATGTGCGAGCCTCTGGGGACACTGGGAGGGATCCTAACTGATGCCTCTTGGGGATTTATTTGTTAAGAAGCCTGTAGGTTTCTATAAGGCAATGCCATCAACAGATGGCATTGCTTATCGGGTAGAAGTCTGGAAAGGTTTTTTTTTTCCTGGAGATTGATTTATATGGGAGTTGCTATCAAACCTCTGGAAACTAATATTTTTGGAATTTTGCCTACATTTTACCATTAGTACATCCAACCCATAGACTTTAAAATAAGTGAAATGCAAATTTGAAAGTTTAGTTCAATGTCATTTCATGGAAATGTAAAGCAAAAATGGAAATCAAAGACTGCAGAAATGTATACATCTCCGAAATGGTCTGTCCCTCAAACAGATATGTATTCCACAAAAATATGCCACAGTTGTGCTCATTTCTACCTGATGGTGGCAACATAGCTATATAGTATATTGGTTTTCACTGCATCCCATATCCAAATATTCCAAAATACTAAATTTTTTGAGTGAGATAGTGAAACCTTTGTTTTCTGATGGCTCAATGTACACAAACTTTGTTTAATACACAAAGTTATTAAAAATATTGTATTAAATGACCTTCAGGCTGTGTGTATAAGGTGTATATGAAACATAAATGAATTGTGTGAATGTACACACACTTTGTTTAATGCACAAAGTTATTAAAGATATTGCCACGGAGGCTCCGGACCCCCTCTCCCACCTGCAGCACCCCAGCACCTGCCTCTCCCCCACCCATGGCACCAGCACACCCGCCCCTCCCCCACATGCAGCCACAAGGGCGTGCAAAGGTTAAGGCGGCGTAGCCCCTTATGACGGTGTGAAGAGTGCCCGTAGGGCGCGATGAATCATCTAGTATTGATATATGTAGATAATAAAATAGGATACAAAGCTTCTAAAAAGTAGGAAAGTGGAGAAGTTGTTAATGCGGAATACATACAAAATGCTGACATCGTAGGGGTTAAGTTTTTCTACGCCCACCCTGTCTCCTAACGTAACCCTCGGGGGTATGGAGGCTAGGGCTACCCTCTGTGTGTGATGGCTACAGCTAACCTTTGTGGGGGAGTGGCTAGGGCTAACCACGCCCTCAGTGCCTAACCCCATCCCCCCCCTTCCCACGTGCTCTAACCCTGAACCCTGATACTTACCTTTGGGATGTTTGTCGTCAGTGATCTGGCACCGGTCCCCTGAATGGTGTTGGTATCCTGGCATCGGTCACATGACCACCGGCATCCCCACAGCCAGGATGCTGAACACATACCGTCAATGCAGCTAATCACCTACCTATAATTTTATACAATGTAATTGATAATTGCTAACTAGAAGTTTGTAAGTTACTGGGGTCAACTTCTCCACTTGTCCACTTCTCCACTCTTTAGAAGGTGTTATACTTTTCCAGCAGTATAGTAAGGTCATGTGAGGATGGCATAAATAAGGAATCTAGTTAAGTTGGACTCACAGTGCAAGGTTCCATTGAGGTACAATCAGTGGCGTCAAGAGGGGGGGGGGGTACAAATTACCTGGGCCCAGGTCTGATAGAGGGGCCCAGTGGGGGCCCAGGTCCATGCCTCCTTTGATTAGGCCATGCCCTCTGAAAAGTACCTGGGCCCAGCTAGGCTCTCTACTATCCTGGCTGGGAGGCGTGCCATGCTTCTGTGAGTGGGTGCCTCTGATGTGCTAGACACGCCCCCAAAGAGGAGTTACTATGCCCTCAGCATGCTGTGGTCACACCCCCTCCAGTGGGGCAGGGGGCCCAGGAAGTTGTTGTACCCGGACCCAGAATTTCTCTTGCCTGCCCTGGGTACAATTAGAGATGAGCAGGATTGGATTTAACGTCAGAATTAACGACAGTTCAGTTTTATCTGGATTTTTCCTATTGGCTATCCAAAACATGTGACATCCGTGAGCCTATAAGATGTAGTTTTGAGAACCGAGTAAATCAGAGAAAAACCGACTAAAACCGAACCCGATCATTTCTAGGTACAATGGGGGTCATTCCGAGTTGATCGCTAGCTGCCGTTGTTCGCTGCGTAGCGATCAGTGAAAAAAAAAGGCTAATCTGCGCATGCGTATGCACCGCAATGCACACGCGCTTCGTACGGGTACAAAGTCCATTGTGGTTTTGCACTGGTTCTAGTGACGATTCCAAATGCACAGTCGAACGCAAAGAGTTTGACAGAAAGAGGGCATTTATGGGTGTCAACTGACTGTTTTCTGGGAGTGTTTGGAAAAACGCAGGCGTGGCCGGACGTTTGCTGGGCGGGTATCTGACGTCATTACCGTGTCACTCATCGCAGCAATCATCGCACAGGATAAGTAACTACAGGGCTGGTCTTATTTTGCACAAAATGTGTTTGCAGGCGCTCTGCTTCACAGGCGTGCGCACTCCTGCAAAGTGAAAATACACTCCCCCGTGGGCAGCGACTATGCGTTTGCATGGCTGCTAAAAACTGCTGGCGAGCGATCAACTCGGAACGACCCCCAATATACTGTATAGCTTTAGAACCTATGCATCAGTAAGTGGACTGAAACTATAAGCTGAAGTTGGTCTCTCCAGAGCATCCCTGCCAGAAAAGGGTTTAATGCAGTGGACTCTCAATTTATCATTTCTTGATGCATTACCAGAGAAAGAAGGAAGAAAAAATATACATAGATGAATACCCTGGGAGAATTCTTGCAATGACGTGCACCATGATATGTGCTGGTATGCGATATTTCTGCCAAAGTGCATAGGCTCACAATACAGTAGCTTGTATTAGCTGATAGCAAACTGGATCAAAGGAGTTCTATGTTGCTGTATGTATGAAGCAGGCACACCAGCAGCTATGTACTGTATGCTGAGCATTGAAAAATGGGATTTCATTTGCAGAGCAAGATTATCACAATGAGAGAATATGGTGAAGATGGATAATTTTTAGGATCATTTCCTGCCATGTGGAACGACCCAAAGTCATTTTCACTCCACGAAAACACTTGAATTTTGCACTTCTTTTCAGCTGGGGGTGATGATGTCTCATTATGCTTTTAGTGGAGTGCACACTGCACATTCCAGCTGCATTTTGGTAGAGATGCTCATTTTATAGGTACACTGTGTACTGTAAATGTACAAAAATGGCTTTTAAGCAAAAGGGGGAAATCTGCTGCTGTCTAACATTAAATGTAGCATCACACAGGCAATTTGTGTCACATACAGAGAGTGATATTCACAACTCCCCCATAATAACAGGAATTTATGCAACAGCTTTATAATTTCCAGAGCAAGTCAATAAACATGCAGATGAAGTGGGAGAGAGTTTTTATTTATATGTCCCTTGGCAAATAAACTGCAGGATAGATTAAAACCAGGGGCAAAATATATGCAAGCACTTGTAACGTAAATAGCATAACCTGGCTAGCTTCATACACCTGATTCAGCAAGATACTGAACTTAAACTTTGTGCAAGAAATATTATTCCAGCAGTGCCTTACTTTCTGGCTCAAGATTGCAGAACAGATTAATGGAAACAATAAAACTAGGTGTAAAGTAAATCATTTTGTTCTTTCTAGTGCATATCTAACCCATTTAGGCTGGCTTTATAGTCGAGGCACTACACACTGAGCCCATCTTATGAATTTCGGCACGAAGACAACAAGAAAATCAGCATCTATCAAGAACAAAACACTAGGTACCATATAATATAACCCATTTATTCTAAAATGTGCTGTAAACATGTACAAAAGTGAATGCGTAGAACATTTTTCTGTATTGAAATTACTATGTACCAACAGAGTGCCATTTTTGGACCAGCTACAAAATCGGAGTGCAATTCATTAGAAACCTCTATGTGTTTGCAATGCTGGATTCTGTGCCAACTATGCAGAGCCAGGCTGGTTGGGGCCCCCCAAGACCCAAACCCTAAACTAACCCTAGGACCCTAACCACTACCTCAACCCTAATACCCTATCCGTAATACCCTATCCCAAACCCCTAAACTAACCCCTAATATACAGATGGGTCCATGTTTATCTTGGCCTTTAATAGGATTGAGACTGGGCTGTCGGACTTAATCCCCTGCTGTAATGACCTAATCCCCTGCTGTATTGTTCTCTGTATTGTATTGCAGCTAAGAACAATAGATGAAGGGTTTATGTAAATAAACCATGGTGTGCCTAGGCGCAGCAAAGAAGCCAAGATAACCGTGGATCTATCTGTACTAACCCTAAATTAGATATTATGACTAAATTACCTCAGTTATGACTTCTTAGAAGGAGTCTTACACTGGCAAATACCACCGACATCAACACATAGCCTCCAACTGTAGCGTACTGTATTGTCATAGTCTGTACCAGCAAACAAATCTGTACCCCTTTGAAATGGGTTCTGATGAAGCATCCAGATTTGTTAGCAGTGGGGACACAGACTCCTTCAGCGTAGCACAGTGACACTGACAAGTGCCCCCACCCCTCCCCCCATCCTTCCATTGCTTTCTTCTGTCTGCAGCCAGTGCCAGTGCAGAGGAGGAAGTGCAGAGGAGTTGGCACTATTATTCACTGTTATACTGTGAGTTTGTACACTTTGAAGTCCATCGCTATATAGAACTGGGGGTTGGGGACAGCCTGTGCTTCTGTGCTGGGACTGGCTGGGAATTTACATAGTAACATAGAATTCGACAGCAGATAAGAACCAAGTGGCCCATCCAGTCTGCTCTTCAGGGATAGAGTATTAGGGTTTCTTTAGTGGTTTGGGTTAGGGTATTAGGGTTAGTTGGGTTAGGTGTTAGGGATAGAATATTTGGGTTAGTTTAGTGGTTTGTGTTATGATATTAGGGTTAGGTGTTATGGTAAGGGAGAGGTTTGGAGTTAGGGTTGGGTTAGGGCATAGGTTCTCAAACTCGGTCCTCAGGACCCCACACAGTGCATGTTTTGCAGGTAGCCCATCAGGTGCACAGGTGTATTAATTACTCACTGACACATTTTAAAAGGTCCACAGGTGGAACCAATTATTTCACTTGCGATTCTGTGAGGAGACCTGCAAAACATGCACCATGTGGGGTCCTGAGGACCGAGTTTGAGAACCTGTGGGTTAGGGTATTAGAGTATTAGGCCAGCTATAGGTTATTAGGGTTAATGTTTAGGGTGGGGGTTAGGTTAGGGTATTAGGGTGAGGATGTAGGGCAGGTAGGATCTGCAGAATGGGGAATCAGGCTGTAGATATATGGCTCATATTAGGCTGAAAGAAACAATAATACTGAATAATATAAAGTACAAGCTACCCCCAAAATGTAAAAGTTACTTATATAGTAGGTGCTCATACATGTACTGTATATGTTTGGATATATGGGGCACAAGTCACAGTCATAGAACAACTGTATTTTCCTTTAGTAACTATTCGGTCTAAAAGAATTGGTGTTTTGGGAAAGTTTCTCGTTGGAACCTCTTTGGAGAACATTTCAAATGTCTTTCAGGAAAAGTGGACATTATCAATCTGTACATTTTCATCAATTAAACAGAATAACTTTCCACCCCAAAATAATATGACACAGCCTGAATAAGGGGATTATTGTGAGTTGGTAGAAAAGTACAAAAAGGAGTAATATTGCGCTTAGACAAACCAGTGTAATGGGTGTAAATACATTTATTATTTTTTAGTATGTTATTATTCTTATTATTATTACTATTATTATTATTATTATTTATTTATTTATTTTTTAATGCAGGGAAAATACTGCTTCTGCTTTTGCATGTACCCCTCAAATACCAGACATGTTTATTTTTTGCAATTCAATTTAGATTTAACCACTTGCCTGGCATGGTCGCATCAGATGCGACCATGCCTGCAAGTGCTCTATCTGACCTGGTTGCACAGGATGCGACCAGTCAGGTAGAGAGTGTTAGCAGCGGTGGGGAAGAGAAACTTCCCTCCGCTGCTGCTGTCAGAGGGACCAGAAGGTCCCTCTGCCTCCCTGCACTCTCCCACACTGATCGGTCAGCACGGCAGGATCCCCCCCCCCTCCAGCGGCTGCAGACAATGTCAGCTGCTGGGTAGTGTAAATGAACCTTCCCAAGCCACCCCCAGACCCCCCCGCCCCCCTGTATACCTGCAGGCTGTCCTCACTTTCAAAATGAAAGTCGCAATGGCCGCGATGTTCCCGATCGATGTTTGAAAAATAGATTCTAAAAAAATATATATATTTTTTTACTAAAATCATTTAGGATAGGGTTAAATTCATGTTCTTCACCTAATTCACTCATAACCCCCCCCCCCCACCGACAATTTTGGAGCGGTTATCGGCGAAATAAATTGTCAGCTAAGTGGTTAAGCTAAGACACAACCCTCATAAATTTAAATCTCTCTGCACATTTTAACATGGCTTTACCCGACTGCAAATTACTCCTCTTCTTGCTTTGCATCAAACTTTGAATCTGCCCCTAAGAATCTTTATATTTATGTTCAAAGTACCCATCCTGACAATGAAGTAATTGCTTCTTCTAAACTGAAGGACACATCTCCCAGTAACAATGCCTGAATTAACAATCCCGGGACCTGATTTAGAGTTAAACATAAAACAAATGCAATGCTTGCATGCATATAAAAAGGTACTGATGTGTCTGTGGCTCTAGACAGAATTTTAGAGCAAGAATGTAGAGTGTTGCCCAGAGAAGTGGCCATCATTATCATCAATTAGGTCATTTCTACCAGGCCAAAGGGATGTTTCAAATATGGGGGCAGATGTATTAACCTAGAGAAGGCATAAGGAAGTGATAAACCAGTGATAAATGCAAGCTGATAAACACACCAGCCAATCAACTCCTAACTGTTAATTTACATATTGGAGCTGATTGGCTGGTGTGTTTATCACTTTGCATTTATCACTAGTTTACCACTTCCTTATGCCTTCTCCAGGTTAATACATCTGCCCCATGCTTCCTGAAAGGTTCATCTTAAGATACAATACAGTAGGTATCAAGTCAAGATTGGAAACTCTAAGGGGTATAGTTGACTTACATCTCCATGCTATTACTGTACTGTGCATATGCCCCTGACCCTTCTGTTCAAGGGCAAATGTGAGCAATTATAAGTAGTATTAAACACATTATAAAGGCATGAGTTTTGTCTATGAGTTACATTTTTTATGTGGCACAAATAGATTTACATCAAACTCCAATAAGGCTAAGTTTATGCATACTCCAAAATATTACTGTGTATCCTATCAGATGACTTCCATGACAATTAATCCCAGTCTGGAACTTTCACAATAGCTAACAATATTTAAAAAAATATTTATATAGTTTATGCATCCAGATTAAGTAAAAATAAGGTTCCTGTTACTCTGGCACAGATTTATTAAGCCTTGAAGAGTGATAAATTGCACGGTGCTAAAGTACCAACCAATCAGCTACTAACTGTCATTTTTCAAACACAGCCTGTACCATGACAGATATGAGCTGATTCACTGGTACCTTATCACTGTGCTATTTAATGCTCTCCAAAGCTTGATAAATATGGGCTTAAATACCTTGGCCCTTATTTATCAATGAGTGATAAATTTCACTGTGAGTGATACATTGCACCATCCAATGAGCTCCTGTCATTTTTCAAACCCAGCCTGTGACAAGGCCGTTAAGAGCTGATTGGCTGTTACCTTATCTCCGGCCACTTTCTCTCCACCTGAGGCTTAGTAAATAGACCCCCACAGTCTGTAACATGGCAGATTGGTTGGTGCAATATATCACTCACAATGAAATTTATCACTCATTGATAAATAAGGGCATGTTTTTGGTACCCAAAATAAACTATGAGGGAGCAATTTTTGAATTTGAGGGACAGACAAATTTAATACCACGTAGCAGCATTTTCAGCAAGACTGTAAACTTAGTTTCCATCTGTTTGTCTCAAGTGATTCATTTTTAGCCAAGCAGTTGATACAGTTTTTGGATACAGCTGCCATTGAGGCACATTTGGCATATGGTTAATGACCAACTGATTGAGGCACAGACCCAGTAACAACAATATCTAGTAATCCCAAAAACTCATTTCTAAACTGTCTCTTGAGTAAAATGTATTTTGGACAAATTAATAAAGCAATCAAGTGAGCACAATAGGTGGTTTGTAATGTATCTTCTGAGAAAACACCCTAAAATTGTGTACTTTAAACCAATGTGTGACAGCTAAACACCATAAAACAAATTTCAAGCCATTAGTATTACTATGCAGAACTCCAAATTGATACATCGTGTCCTTGTAACATCAAAGGATGTTACACTGATTGCCCAGGGGGGTATAATAAAAGTTTAACAAGCTTTTTAACTGACATATACATTTAGAGAGCTTTTATCAAGTCTTAATTAGCTTTTCATAAAAGAGCTCCATGTGCGGGATTTCCAAATGTTACTTGTTAGACAATTGTGCTGAGGCTTTCTTGGCGTTACTGGAGCAGATATTTGTTTTGGCCATTAATGAGCTAGCAAACAGACAACAAATCTTTTGAGAAGACTTGGAGTCAATCTGTTGTCTTGTTTCCAGTGGCGCCAATCATGTACAATAATATAAGCTTGGCTATGCAGCAGAACAGTAAACCAAGGATAAGTAGTAATCATTAAAATACAACAGACAATTAAATTGATGTGAATGACACTGCATGTTGCTTTATAACCCAAACAAGTAAAGTGGATAAAAAATAAAAAAAAAGTGCAAGATAAATCTTGTATCCAGCTAAATTGCTCTCTGACGGGGGACAATATTGACAATTAATTACATTTTCATCATCTTAAAGAGATATAGAAATTGATTCTCACAACAGGAAGCCGTGTCTATTTACATGACAGTGTTTAAAACAAATACTGCTCCCGTTGTAAACATTGTCTTAATGTAGACTTTATAAATGTCATTTTTAAAGATCCCCTCCCCTTCCCCTCCTATAATTATATGATATATGTATACTTTATATCTAGTTTCAGTAACAGATGGACAAATGTGGCTACTGCTAACTAGAGTTGGACTAGTGTGATAAAGCTAATTATTTATCGTATAACACAAGCTATTTCCTAACACTGTATAGCCGTAATGGCCGCTAAACCACGTGCACGTGCTACGCACTCCGTACGCTATTTGCGTATGAAGACCTCGCACGTGGTACGCAAATTACGTACACACGCTGCGCTGGGTGTACGGAATACACACAGCGAGCGTACACACAGACAGTAACCTTTATAAACTTTAAACACAGAATATGCTTACACTGTATACCTTAGTCCTGTAACACCGTAATAATGTAACGCTTATTGACCTTAGTAATATAAAACCTGTGTGAGCGATTAAGACGCTCCGAATACCCTTAGCAATGTAATAAACACACAATACCTAGTTAGGTTCCAAAACCTTTAAGAGAGAGAGACGTTCAATGTAAAGAATATACAGTACAGCTTATACACTACAAAACTAACATTAATACCTAAACAGGATAACTATATGTAAATATACAATGGCGGCATAGTAGCAAACAATAACATACAATGAGAGAGAGTAAAAGGCTAACACAGAAGGAGAATGAAATGGCCACAGAGAACTTACACACGTGGGGAATGATCGCTGCGCTGTCCTGGAAACCAGCTCTCTAGTTAGTCAATGATGAAAACCTTTGTGGAGAGAAGACTGAGCTGGCCCAGCCTGGCTGTTCTTATATACACAACATACAGTACACTACAAAAGGCCATACAATCTCATTGTTCATTGGACACAGGAATCTGTCTTCACATTATAACAAAAGGTCATAGGTTGGTTCGAACAGGTGGGCTGTGACTATTTCAAACTGCTCAGGTGGGAGGGAATCTCAGGTTTCCCGCCGCATGGATAATGAACTGCAAATACAGTAAATGTCCATAAACTTCTTATGAACATAACTATACGCAGGAGCGATTAATCTCTTTCTAATCAACACCGGAATGTTACTAATAATATACTCTTCCGTTGCATACTAAACACCACTGCTCAAAACCTGTCTGACCCTTCGTATCATGCAAAGAGGGATCTCTCTGTCCATGAACCAGTTACACTAAACAAACTTACTGATATTATTAAGGGGACCATAACCTATAAAATATACTATTTGGATTAACTATGTAACGATCGAGTCGCCTGCCAGACGCACACAAACTCTACCGTAAATGCGCATACCACGCGCCTGTGCGCACGACCGTGGAGGCGCCGTCACGCAACTGCGAATATGCGCACGCACGGGAGAGAATGTGCACGTGCAGCGGGCAAGCGCATGGGGTTAGTACAAGGCATCATAGGTCGCTATATTTTTCGACTTTGACAAGTGCAATTCTGATTGTGGGAAAATTAACAAAGAAATTTAATATATGAATAATTATTATGCAAATTAATGTTTTCACCAAATGTTTTTGTCTGGTTACCACATGACCTAGATCACAAATTCTGCTAAGATACAATGGGCCTAATTCAAAGTTGATTGCAGCAGCAAATTTGTTAGCAGTTGGGCAAAACCATGTGCACTGCAGGAGGGGGGGGGGGGCAGATATAACATGTGCAGAGAGAGTTAGATTTGGGTGGGGTGTGTTCAAACTGAAATCTAAATTGCAGTGTAAAAATAAAGCAGCCAGTATTTACCCTGCACAGAAATAATATAACCCACCCAAATCTAACTCTCTCTGCAAATGTTATATCTGACCCCCTGCAGTGCACATGGGCCCTCATTCCGAGTTGTTCGCTCGCAGGCGGATTTTAGCAGATTTGCTCATGCTAAGCCGCCGCCTACTGGGAGTGAATCTTAGCATCTTAAAATTGCGAACGATGTATTTGCAATATTGCGATTACACACCTCGTAGCAGTTTCTGAGTAGCTCCAGACTTACTCGGCATCTGCGATCAGTTCAGTGCTTGTCGTTCCTGGTTTGACGTCACAAACACACCCAGCGTTCGCCCAGACACTCCTCCGTTTCTCCAGCCACTCCTGCGTTTTTTCCGGAAACGGTAGCGTTTTTTCCCACACGCCCATAAAACTGCCTGTTTCCGCCCAGTAACACCCATTTCCTGTCAATCACATTACGATCTCCAGAACGATGAAAAAGCCGTGAGTAAAATTCCTAACTGCATAGCAAATTTACTTGGCGCAGTCGCAGTGCGAACATTGCGCATGCGCATTAAGTGGAAAATCGCTGCGATGCGAAGATTTTTACCGAGCGAACAACTCGGAATGAGGGCCCTGGTTTTGCCCAACTGCTAACAAATTTGCTGCTGCGATCAACTCTGAGTTACCCGCAGTATCACTAGGAACTATTGATCAGGAGGCAAAAAGCCTGAGAGCTGGGAAAAATACAGTATGCTTTTATTTGCATGGGTGAGACAAGAAGAGATGCGGGTGTGAGTTATGTTCTTGCCCTTGGAGGCATGGTTATTTGCTACAGCACTTGTGCAAAGTGTAGACAATTCTCATTGGCCAAACTTGTCAGGGGTGCGATGCTATCTCATTACCAGCAGATCTGGCATATAATTCTCTTCACACAAACTTGATGTTTAATTTTTCTGTGTCAAATTATTTAAATAAAAATCTAGGTTTGGACAAAGTGCATTTGTGGGATGTGTTAGACAGTGGATCACTCTGTGGTCTGTCTCCGTTCCCAGCACTAGAGGCAGATTCCCTGCTCTAGTGTTTTCCCTCCTAATGTCAGCTCAGTGCAGGAGGAGGTGCTAAGTAGAGATGAGCGCCGGAAATTTTTCGGGTTTTGTGTTTTGGTTTTGGGTTCGGTTCCGCGGCCGTGTTTTGGGTTCGACCGCGTTTTGGCAAAACCTCACCGAATTTTTTTTGTCGGATTCGGGTGTGTTTTGGATTCGGGTGTTTTTTTTCAAAAAACCCTAAAAAACAGCTTAAATCATAGAATTTGGGGGTCATTTTGATCCCAAAGTATTATTAACCTCAAAAACCATAATTTCCACTCATTTTCAGTCTATTCTGAATACCTCACACCTCACAATATTATTTTTAGTCATAAAATTTGCACCGAGGTCGCTGTGTGAGTAAGATAAGCGACCCTAGTGGCCGACACAAACACCGGGCCCATCTAGGAGTGGCACTGCAGTGTCACGCAGGATGTCCCTTCCAAAAAACCCTCCCCAAACAGCACATGACGCAAAGAAAAAAAGAGGCGCAATGAGGTAGCTGACTGTGTGAGTAAGATAAGCGACCCTAGTGGCCGACACAAACACCGGGCCCATCTAGGAGTGGCACTGCAGTGTCACGCAGGATGGCCCTACCAAAAAACCCTCCCCAAACAGCACATGACGCAAAGAAAAAAAGAGGCGCAATGAGGTAGCTGACTGTGTGAGTAAGATAAGCGACCCTAGTGGCCGACACAAACACCGGGCCCATCTAGGAGTGGCACTGCAGTGTCACGCAGGATGGCCCTTCCAAAAAACCCTCCCCAAACAGCACATGACGCAAAGAAAAAAAGAGGCGCAATGAGGTAGCTGACTGTGTGAGTAAGATAAGCGACCCTAGTGGCCGACACAAACACCGGGCCCATCTAGGAGTGGCACTGCAGTGTCACGCAGGATGGCCCTTCCAAAAAACCCTCCCCAAACAGCACATGACGCAAAGAAAAAAAGAGGCGCAATGAGGTAGCTGACTGTGTGAGTAAGATAAGCGACCCTAGTGGCCGACACAAACACCGGGCCCATCTAGGAGTGGCACTGCAGTGTCACGCAGGATGTCCCTTCCAAAAAACCCTCCCCAAACAGCACATGACGCAAAGAAAAAAAGAGGCGCAATGAGGTAGCTGACTGTGTGAGTAAGATAAGCGACCCTAGTGGCCGACACAAACACCGTGCCCATCTAGGAGTGGCACTGCAGTGTCACGCAGGATGTCCCTTCCAAAAAACCCTCCCCAAACAGCACATGACACAAAGAAAAAAAGAGGCGCAATGAGGTAGCTGACTGTGTGAGTAAGATAAGCGACCCTAGTGGCCGACACAAACACCGGGCCCATCTAGGAGTGGCACTGCAGTGTCACGCAGGATGTCCCTTCCAAAAAAACCTCCCCAAACAGCACATGACGCAAAGAAAAAAAGAGGCGCAATGAGGTAGCTGACTGTGTGAGTAAGATAAGCGACCCTAGTGGCCGACACAAACACCGGGCCCATCTAGGAGTGGCACTGCAGTGTCACGCAGGATGGCCCTTCCAAAAAACCCTCCCCAAACAGCACATGACGCAAAGAAAAATAAAAGAAAAAAGAGGTGCAAGATGGAATTGTCCTTGGGCCCTCCCACCCACCCTTATGTTGTATAAACAAAACAGGACATGCACACTTTAACCAACCCATCATTTCAGTGACAGGGTCTGCCACACGACTGTGACTGATATGACGGGTTGGTTTGGACCCCCCCCAAAAAAGAAGCAATTAATCTCTCCTTGCACAAACTGGCTCTACAGAGGCAAGATGTCCACCTCATCATCATCCTCCGATATATCACCGTGTACATCCCCCTCCTCACAGATTATCAATTCGTCCCCACTGGAATCCACCATCTCAGCTCCCTGTGTACTTTGTGGAGGCAATTGCTGCTGGTCAATGTCTCCGCGGAGGAATTGATTATAATTTATTTTAATGAACATCATCTTCTCCACATTTTCTGGATGTAACCTCGTACGCCGATTGCTGACAAGGTGAGCGGCGGCACTAAACACTCTTTCGGAGTACACACTTGTGGGAGGGCAACTTAGGTAGAATAAAGCCAGTTTGTGCAAGGGCCTCCAAATTGCCTCTTTTTCCTGCCAGTATAAGTACGGACTGTGTGACGTGCCTACTTGGATGCGGTCACTCATATAATCCTCCACCATTCTTTCAATGTTGAGAGAATCATATGCAGTGACAGTAGACGACATGTCCGTAATCGTTGTCAGGTCCTTCAGTCCGGACCAGATGTCAGCATCAGCAGTCGCTCCAGACTGCCCTGCATCACCGCCAGCGGGTGGGCTCGGAATTCTGAGCCTTTTCCTCGCACCCCCAGTTGCGGGAGAATGTGAAGGAGGAGATGTTGACAGGTCGCGTTCCGCTTGACTTGACAATTTTCTCACCAGCAGGTCTTTCAACCCCAGCAGACTTGTGTCTGCCGGAAAGAGAGATCCAAGGTAGGTTTTAAATCTAGGATCGAGCACGGTGGCCAAAATGTAGTGCTCTGATTTCAACAGATTGACCACCCGTGAATCCTTGTTAAGCGAATTAAGGGCTCCATCCACAAGTCCCACATGCCTAGCGGAATCGCTCCGTGTTAGCTCCTCCTTCAATGTCTCCAGCTTCTTCTGCAAAAGCCTGATGAGGGGAATGACCTGACTCAGGCTGGCAGTGTCTGAACTGACTTCACGTGTGGCAAGTTCAAAGGGCATCAGAACCTTGCACAACGTTGAAATCATTCTCCACTGCACTTGAGACAGGTGCATTCCACCTCCTATATCGTGCTCAATTGTATAGGCTTGAATGGCCTTTTGCTGCTCCTCCAACCTCTGAAGCATATAGAGAGTTGAATTCCACCTCGTTACCACTTCTTGCTTCAGATGATGGCAGGGCAGGTTCAGTAGTTTTTGGTGGTGCTCCAGTCTTCTGTACGTGGTGCCTGTACGCCGTAAGTGTCCCGCAATTCTTCTGGCCACCGACAGCATCTCTTGCACGCCCCTCTCGTTTTTTAAAAAATTCTGCACCACCAAATTCAAGGTATGTGCAAAACATGGGACGTGCTGGAATTTGCCCATATTTAATGCACACACAATATTGCTGGCGTTGTCCGATGCCACAAATCCACAGGAGAGTCCAATTGGGGTAAGCCATTCTGCGATGATCTTCCTCAGTTGCCGTAAGAGGTTTTTAGCTGTGTGCGTATTCTGGAAAGCGGTGATACAAAGCGTAGCCTGCCTAGGAAAGAGTTGGCGTTTGCGAGATGCTGCTACTGGTGCCGCCGCTGCTGTTCTTGCGGCGGGAGTCCATACATCTACCCAGTGGGCTGTCACAGTCATATAGTCCTGACCCTGCCCTGCTCCACTTGTCCACATGTCCGTGGTTAAGTTGACATTGGGTACAGCTGCATTTTTTAGGACACTGGTGACTCTTTTTCTGAGGTCTGTGTACATTTTCGGTATCGCCTGCCTAGAGAAATGGAACCTAGATGGTATTTGGTACCGGGGACACAGTACCTCCAACAAGTCTCTAGCTGGCTCTGCAGTAATGATGGATACCGGAACCACGTTTCTCACCACCCAGGATGCCAAGGCCTCAGTTATCCGCTTTGCAGTAGGATGACTGCTGTGATATTTCATCTTCCTCGCAAAGGACTGTTGGACAGTCAATTGCTTGGTGGAAGTAGTAAAAGTGGTCTTACGACTTCCCCTCTGGGATGACCATCGACTCCCAGCAGCAACAACAGCAGCAGTAGGCGTTACACGCAAGGATGCATCGGAGGAATCCCAGGCAGGAGAGGAATCATCAGAATTGCCAGTGACATGGCCTGCAGGACTATTGGCATTCCTGGGGAAGGAGGAAATTGACACTGAGGGAGTTGGTGGGGTGGTTTGCGTGAGCTTGGTTACAAGAGGAAGGGATTTACTGGTCAGTGGACTGCTTCCGCTGTCACCCAAAGTTTTTGAACTTGTCACTGACTTATTATGAATGCGCTGCAGGTGACGTATAAGGGAGGATGTTCCGAGGTGGTTAACGTCCTTACCCCTACTTATTACAGCTTGACAAAGGGAACACACGGCTTGACAAATGTTGTCCGCATTTCTGGTGAAATACTTCCACACCGAAGAGCTGATTTTTTTGGTATTTTCACCAGGCATGTCAACGACCATATTCCTCCCACGGACAACAGGGGTCTCCCCGGGTGCCTGACTTAAACAAACCACCTCACCATCAGAATCCTCCTGGTCAATTTCCTCCCCAGCGCCATTAACACCCATATCCTCCTCATCCTGGTGTACTTCAACACTGACATCTTCAATCTGACTATCAGGAACTGGACTGCGGGTGCTCCTTCCAGCACTTGCAGGGGGCGTGCAAATGGTGGAAGGCGCATGCTCTTCACGTCCAGTGTTGGGAAGGTCAGGCATCGCAACCGACACAATTGGACTCTCCTTGTGGATTTGGGATTTCGAAGAACGCACAGTTCTTTGCGGTGCTACTGCTTTTGCCAGCTTGAGTCTTTTCATTTTTCTAGCGAGAGGCTGAGTGCCTCCATCCTCATGTGAAGCTGAACCACTAGCCATGAACATAGGCCAGGGCCTCAGCCGTTCCTTGCCACTCCGTGTGGTAAATGGCATATTGGCAAGTTTACGATTCTCCTCCGACAATTTTATTTTAGGTTTTGGAGTCCTTTTTTTACTGATATTTGGTGTTTTGGATTTGACATGCTCTGTACTATGCCATTGGGCATCGGCCTTGGCAGACGACGTTGCTGGCATTTCATCGTCTCGGCCATGACTAGTGGCAGCAGCTTCAGCACGAGGTGGAAGTGGATCTTGATCTTTCCCTAATTTTGGAACCTCAACATTTTTGTTCTCCATATTTTAATAGGCACAACTAAAAGGCACCTCAGGTAAACAATGGAGATGGATGGATACTAGTATACAATTATGGATGGACTGCCGAGTGCTGACACAGAGGTAGCTACAGCCGTGGACTACCGTACTGTACTGTGTCTGCTGCTAATATAGACTGGATGATAATGAGATGTAGTATGTATAAAGAAGAAAGAAAAAATAAACCACGGGTAGGTGGTATACAATTATGGATGGACTGCCGAGTGCCGACACAGAGGTAGCTACAGCCGTGGACTACCGTACTGTACTGTGTCTGCTGCTAATATAGACTGGATGATAATGAGATGTAGTATGTATAAAGAAGAAAGAAAAAAAAAACCACGGGTAGGTGGTATACAATTATGGACGGACTGCCGAGTGCCGACACAGAGGTAGCTACAGCCGTGGACTACCGTACTGTACTGTGTCTGCTGCTAATATAGACTGGATGATAATGAGATGTAGTATGTATAAAGAAGAAAGGAAAAAAAAACCACGGGTAGGTGGTATACAATTATGGACGGACTGCCGAGTGCCGACACAGAGGTAGCTACAGCCGTGGACTACCGTACTGTGTCTGCTGCTAATATAGACTGGTTGATAATGAGATGTAGTATGTATAAAGAAGAAAGAAAAAAAAAACCACGGGTAGGTGGTATACAATTATGGACGGACTGCCGAGTGCCGACACAGAGGTAGCTACAGCCGTGGACTACCGTACTGTACTGTGTCTGCTGCTAATATAGACTGGATGATAATGAGATGTAGTATGTATAAAGAAGAAAGGAAAAAAAAACCACGGGTAGGTGGTATACAATTATGGACGGACTGCCGAGTGCCGACACAGAGGTAGCTACAGCCGTGGACTACCGTACTGTACTGTGTCTGCTGCTAATATAGACTGGATGATAATGAGATGTAGTATATATAAAGAAGAAAGAAAAGAAAAAAACCACGGGTAGGTGGTATACAATTATGGACGGACTGCCGAGTGCCGACACAGAGGTAGCTACAGCCGTGGACTACCATACTGTACTGTGTCTGCTGCTAATATAGACTGGATGATAATGAGATGTAGTATGTATAAAGAAGAAAGGAAAAAAAAACCACGGGTAGGTGGTATACAATTATGGATGGACTGCCGAGTGCCGACACAGAGGTAGCTACAGCCGTGGACTACCGTACTGTACTGTGTCTGCTGCTAATATAGACTGGATGATATTGAGATGTAGTATGTATAAAGAAGAAAGAAAAAAAAAACCACGGGTAGGTGGTATACAATTATGGACGGACTGCCGAGTGCCGACACAGAGGTAGCTACAGCCGTGGACTACCGTACTGTACTGTGTCTGCTGCTAATATAGACTGGATGATAATGAGATGTAGTATGTATAAAGAAGAAAGGAAAAAAAAACCACGGGTAGGTGGTATACAATTATGGATGGACTGCCGAGTGCCGACACAGAGGTAGCTACAGCCGTGGACTACCGTACTGTACTGTGTCTGCTGCTAATATAGACTGGATGATAATGAGATGTAGTATGTATAAAGAAGAAAGAAAAAAAAAACCACGGGTAGGTGGTATACAATTATGGACGGACTGCCGAGTGCCGACACAGAGGTAGCTACAGCCGTGGACTACCGTACTGTGTCTGCTGCTAATATAGACTGGTTGATAATGAGATGTAGTATGTATAAAGAAGAAAGAAAAAAAAAACCACGGGTAGGTGGTATACAATTATGGACGGACTGCCGAGTGCCGACACAGAGGTAGCTACAGCCGTGGACTACCGTACTGTACTGTGTCTGCTGCTAATATAGACTGGATGATAATGAGATGTAGTATGTATAAAGAAGAAAGAAAAAAAAAACCACGGGTAGGTGGTATACAATTATGGACGAACTGCCGAGTGCCGACACAGAGGTAGCTACAGCCGTGGACTACCGTACTGTACTGTGTCTGCTGCTAATATAGACTGGATGATAATGAGATGTAGTATGTATAAAGAAGAAAGAAAAAAAAAACCACGGGTAGGTGGTATACAATTATGGACGGACTGCCGAGTGCCGACACAGAGGTAGCTACAGCCGTGGACTACCGTACTGTGTCTGCTGCGACTGGATGATAAATAATGATATAAAAAATATATATATATATCACTACTGCAGCCGGACAGGTATATATTATATAATGACGGACCTGCTGGACACTGTCTGTCAGCAGAATGAGTTTTTTATTTTATAGAATAAAAAAACACCACACAAGTCACACGACGTGTGTTTAACTTTTACAGGCAGACAGTCAATCACAATACAATATAGTATACTATACTGGTGGTCAGGTCACTGGTCAGTCACACTGGCACTGGCAGTGGCACTCCTGCAGAAAAAAAGTGTGCACTGTTTAATTTTAATATGTACTCCTGGCTCCTGCTATAACCTAACTGCTCCCCAGTCTCCCCCACAATTAAGCTGTGTGAGCACAGTCAGATATTATACATAGATGATGCAGCACACTGGGCTGAGCACAGATATGGTATGTGACTGAGTCACTGTGTATCGTTTTTTCAGGCAGAGAACGGATTATATTAAATAATATAAAACTGCACTGGTGGTCACTGGTCAGTCACTAGTATAACTAACTAATACTATCAGCAAAATTCTGCACTCTCTGTCTGAGTACTCCTCCTAAGCTCCAGTAAATGAAGTGTCACTGTCTCACTCTGTCACTATAACTAACTAATACTATCAGCAAAATTCTGCACTCTCTGTCTGAGTACTCCTCCTAAGCTCCAGTAAATGAAGTGTCACTGTCTCACTCTCACTCTCCTATCTATTTCTTCTCTAAACGGAGAGGACGCCAGCCACGTCCTCTCACTATCAATCTCAATGCACGTGTAAAATGGCGGCGACGCGCGGCTCCTTATATAGAATCCGAGTCTCGCGATAGAATCCGAACCTCGCGAGAATCCGACAGCGTCATGATGACGTTCGGGCGCGCTCGGGTTAACCGAGCAAGGCAGGAAGATCCGAGTCGCTCGGATCCGTGTAAAAAAACCTGAAGTTCGGGCGGGTTCGGATTCCGAGGAACCGAACCCTCTCATCTCTAGTGCTTAGTGCACAGTCTGAGAGAGTTCTTCCTGGGAGAGACAACTGCACTGACGTGCAGCTTCTGCTCTCCTCAGTGTGTGACCTTGTCTACCCCGCAACCGCATCCTGTGTGTACTGAGATGCTGTGCCACCGCTGTACTGCTTCACATGTATACTGTGAGTTCCTGCTGCTATAACATATTCTATATATTACAAGCTGTTATCTCTGTTATCTGAATAAACCAATCATCCTGGTTAAGTGCCGTTGTGTGGACTAAGATCCCTATCTGACACTGCAACACTCTGCCAACAGGATGTTCTCTGATTTGTTTCCTAGACTTTCTTTCCTACTTAAGAACTAGTTTTTTTTACATTCTTTGGAGTGACAACGAACAGGTATTAGGACACATATGTAACTTTCCATATGGTACTTTTCATCAGTTAATGGTAATACTGATTCAATCCTCTGGTTCCTAAAAGGGCAGTCACTATTGGAAAGTGAGTTTACCTTACATTTATGTGAATGTGAGTGTGGCTTATCAGATACCATCAGGGTATGGACGTATTGGGGGAATTGGTGTACTAGTTAAGAAAAGTACATATATTGTCCTAATGTTTCTTCTATTAAAATGTTTCAAGGTGTGATATCTTTGTTTTCAAATTTATTGAAAAGGCAGGACTTTGATGTGCTGCTCGCTCACATGTTCCCAATTTATAAATAACCCCTTCTTTGTTCTGCAGAACTGAAGAACTTAGGACCTTATTCAGCATCAGTTGCTTAGCAAAATTGCAACTGCTTGCGATCGCATGCTGGGTGCCGCCCACTCAGCATGCAAAAGGCCGTCAGTGATTGAGGCTGCAGAATTAGGAATGCCCCCCTGCCTGCGGAGCCTGGCTGCAAAGGCAGGAGCAGGGCGGCCATATTTCCTGTCACATGGTCCATGTGTGACATCACACGACCATCAAGAAAATATCACAGAACTGCCCACGTTTTCCCCGCACCGCCCCTGCTATGCAGCGTTGCCACTCACTGAGATCTAAACGCATCTCCCAGGCCGTGCACATGCAGAACGATTACTGCGCATGCGCACTTGCCCGAAAATCATCAGCATGCTATTGCATCTCTGATGCGATCCTTACTGAATAGGGTTCTTAAAGCAGATGTTCACCTCATCACACCTAAGCCCCCTCCTCCGGCTAGTACATACTGTACGTGGGTGATGCACTCCTGGTTCCCCCATGTTTACGGAACTACTGCAAGTAGAGGTGCCACAATGTTTTATGGCTGGAGACCGAATACTATAATTATTCTGATTCACTGATTTAATGCCACCAGATTAAACAGAGAAAATGCAGTCATCAGTATTAGTCTATATTTATACTGCACAAACAAGGGTCCATGTGGGTAATTCAGAGTTGATCGCAGCAGCAAATTTGTTGGCAGTTGGGCAAAACCATGTGCACTGCAGGGGGGGCAGATATAACATGTTCAGAGAGAGTTAGATTTGGGTGGGGTGTGTTCAAATTGAAATCTAAATTGCGGTGTAAAAATAAAGCAGCCAGTATTTAACCTGCACAGAAACAAAGTAACCCTCTCAAATCTAACTCTCTCTGCAAATGTTATACCTGCCCCACCTGCAGTGCACATGGTTTTGCCCAACTGCTAACAAATTTGCTGCTGCGATCAACTCTGAATTACCCCCATGTGCAAATCAACTGTCAGGATGGCGGAAGGAAACCTAGGTGGTCATTCCGAGTTGTTCGCTCGTTCTTTTCCTTCGCATCGGTGCGATTTTCCGCTAACTGCGCATGCGCAATGTTCGCACTGCGGCTGCGCCAAGTAAATTTGCTAAGATATTTGGTATTTTACTCACAGCATTACGAGGTTTTTTCTTTGTTCTGGTGATCGGAGCGTGATTGACAGGAAGTGGGTGTTTCTGGGTGGAAACTGTCCGTTTTATGGGTGTGTGTGAAAAAACGCTGCCGTTTCTGGGAAAAACGCGGGAGTGGCTGGAGAAACGAGGGAGTGTCCGGGCGAACGCTGGGTGTGTTTGTGACGTCAAACCAGGAACGACAAGCACTGAACTGATATCACTGGAAGAGTAAGTCTCGAGCTACTCAGAAACTGCACAGATAAATCTTTTCGCAATATTGCGATTCTTTCGTTCGCAATTCTGCTAAGTTAAGATTCACTCCCAGAGGGCGGCGGCTTAGCGTGTGCACTGCTGCGAAAAGCGGCTAGCGAGCGAACAACTCGGAATGAGGGTCCTAAGCCAGTGAGAACATACAGTATTGGATCCAAAGCCCAGAGTCTAGGGCTGTGAGGCAGCAAAACTAAGCACATCAGATTGGTTGTGTATATTGTTTGCAGCATCTGACTGGACAAATCATTTTAGCCATTCAGCATCTAGCAAGTAGTTCTCCAGGTCCATCATTACTAAGAGGTAAATCCTAACAGGTTACAGTGTAAATGTATCAATCCCGTAATAGTTTGTCATTTTTTGGGAAAGCAGATTTAACTTGTACTTGTGAATGAATGTATTCCAGCTATTTTGTACAGCTCTTGAGCAGTAATAATTTTCTAGCTGCTGCAAAAATGTGCACAATCGCTGTGTAAAAACTAAGGAACCAAGCATTATTTTAATTAGAAAAAAAGTATTATAAAAAAAAAGTATTTATGGATTGTAAGTTTAATAATTTGGCTTCAGTGAAGCAAAGCATAATCAGACAACAGCTGTTTTACATTTCATAACAGATGGCTTCATTCTTGTGATAAGTTATGCTAACTTTATCGGAAAGAAATAGAAGAAAAAAATGTAAAAGTTCTATGGAAAAAGTCAATGCAATGCTCTGAGGTAGAGAGATCCTGTAGTAAGCACAATCTTGAAGCATACTTTTGGTGGTGCAACTAGTTTTTCAGCACAGAATAGCATTGCTGGGGTCTAGGAGATATAGATACTGACACATTTTGATATGCATGTTCACTGTGTAAATGCTTATAGTTATAAGCAGTGGCGGCTGCTGCTGCCCCTGGGCCAAAAGTTGCATATGAACATACATGTGAAGTTGTATGTAACATGTCCCAGCTTCCTTCCCCGGGAATCAGCAGCCACCGCAGCATGCCACACACTGCTCAGCCTGTCACTCGTCCTTTAGCCCACCCCCGGACTCCTGTGAAACCAGCCAATGAGAGTTCGGGGTTGGGCTAAATGATTATGAACACGTTGAGCAGTGCTTTCCATGTTGCGGCGGCTGCTTATCCCCTGAGAAGGAAGCCAGGACATATGCTACTGTACATAAAACTTCCAATGTATGTCTATATGTCCTGGCCAGCTTCCCCCTGCAGCCTTTGGATGGCGCTGCAGCCCAAGGGCAACAGCCGCCACTGCTTATAAGCATATTATTAAAACTGACATACTGTATGACCAACTGTAAATCAGCCCTGCTGTGGGCATTTTTTTTGTCACACAGTAGGACGAAATAGAAGTAGTAACATCGTTGAAAAAAATGATACGCCAACAAATATGCGCATATATTTTGGCTCCTGCTCCGCCGCCACAACAGGTAGAAAGAGATGAATTTGTAAAAGACAAATTGCTACAAATAGCCATCAATAAATGTGTCAGACATTTGTATGTAAATGCTGCAACACTATTCACCAAAAATGATGACAAACACTGCCTCGTCTGATTGGAAAAATAAGAATCTCAACACACCTATTTCTGTAAATACATTTAAACTGCTGCTGCAATGTTTTAAAAGTCAAAGGGCGGGATGTACTAAAGGAAAAATGCAGTAAAACCCCCAAAAATGGGGGGTTTACCGCATTTTCAAATGTCCTAAGACCCTATCGCCGGTTTTTCGCCATCCAGGGTATCGCCATCTTTGGATGGCGATACCCTATAGAAGCCTATGGGCTTCTTATCACCGACCGCCGCAACTCGCCGCCTCCGCCGCCGCCAACCCCCCTCCCCTCCAGTATACCTTCCTCTAGGCAGCCCTGGACCCGGAAGGTAATCTCCTCCTCCCCCTAGCAACGCAGCCGGAGGTCCTTCCGGCTGCAGGGGGGAGGAGGAGGTGCCGGGGGCAGCCTGCTGCTGCTTCCCAGTGTTGGAGGAGTCTGGAGATCCAAGGGAGATGATGGAGACCCCCCGCAGACCACCTCACAGGTATCGCTGGGGGCCTCCGTCACCGCATTGTGATATTGACCGCATATATTAGTACATATGCGATCAACATCGCTGCAATAAGCGGCGAGGGGTGGCGATGTATCTTAATACATCCCGCCCAAAAACGCCTAACCCTTTTGTCTATGCTCACTGTCTACCCCTTCTGTGTCACCCCGGTATGTCAGCCCTTCACCTTTTAGATTGTAAGCTCACAAGAGTAGGGCCTTCTTTCTTCATGTGCCTTTCCTTTTCTTACTTATACAATCTTATACTCCTTACTCCCTTTGATGGCACCTAACCCGGATTTTCTATACCTGTCCCATATTGTCTTGAACTGTAAGTGCTGGTTTTTTGTTTGCCCATTTGATTATGTACTGTGTAATGGGCGCTGCGGATCCCTTGTGTCGCCATATAAATAAGGGATAATAATAATAATAATAATAATAATAATAAAGTACCAAGTAGTGAACATTCTCTTTACACAATTAAAGTAAACTATTTGAGTGTTGTCATTGAAAAAATATAATGATACTGCTTTGCTTAACATTTCAGGTGCCCCAAGTCACTTGGGTATACATTATCTGCACTATACCACTATTAATTGAAATATGTATGCAATGTGTACAATTATTTTTGGTTAACATTTTTATACTCACAATAAAGCCACAGCTCCTGTCATATTGCCGAGGTATCTAACACAGAAACGTGGCGGGGAGGGAGCCACAGATGCAAACTCTGACTAATGCGCTAATGCACTATGCACTAATGTGACTTTTATCACTAATGTATTTTGCGATTATTTTTGAACATAAAATTACTTACAGAACATAAAAGTCAACTTTTTTCAAAATATATTAATGTAGTGAATCTGGGACAGTTATGAAACAGTTAAACAGGTGGTGAACTGTAAATGTTGTTCCTGTAGCCACCAATCAAATGTTTCTTTTCACTCTCTAAACTGCACTTAACTTGAAATTGAAAATCTGATTGGAAAACTATAGATAACACATTTTCCTTTGCATCACTTATCACAAAAGGATTCTTGAGTAGAGCACAATAGCAGACGCTGGAGAAGAAGACATTCTGTGTGTGTTTACTTTGTAGCAGTGACTTCAGTAGGGGAATGAAGTCCGCTCCTGGGTGACACCCACTGAGGGGTGACACCAAAATGCAGGCTACTCCTCAGTGATAGGAGCCGATTGCTGCACTGTAACATTACATGCCGCACTTAGCGCCTATAACAGTCTAAGAGCTGGTAGTGTAGCCAAACCAGTCCGGAGGTAGCTGAAGGGCACTGAAACGTTGTCATAACCATGCCTGTAACAGTGAGTTTCTCAAGACGCTAGGAGTACTGCACCGCTGCATACATTGTGAATTTACTTGTGTGGGTACCCGGTGCAGAACAGTCTATGCAGAGGGAGAGCCGGACAACTTGCCTTTTATATATATATATATATATATATATATATATATATATCGTGACAAAAAGGAAAAACACTGCGCCACAGGTGGAAATAAAATCCTTTTCAACCCAACAGGTATGGCTAGGCTATTTTAAACACTCCCTATCTGTAGGGCATCACCTGGTCCCCCAAATAAATTAGGGATGGTAAACCCCTGAAATAATTTGCGTTTATAAAAGAAAGGGATGGGGGGTAGCGACCAATGGTGTCTGTAAATAATTACAAGATATTTAAAAAATATATATATAAAATGTAAACATTTATTTAAAATTTTTAACAAAACTTTTTCTAAAAATGGGATAAAAAGCAATTACACAATCATCACTAGCAGGAAGTGATGTCACAATTGAGTTATGAGTAGTACCAGTATAAATGTAAGCCCTGTCCCAGTCTGCCTTTACCCCTTGATGAAGTCTCTGTGATGAAACGCGTTGGACACCCAATTGACCTCTGACTCAGATAATCACTTTAATACTTCTGCACTTTATTGCTTTTATATGAATGTGTATTTGCTTTTTATCCCATTTTTAGAAAAAGTTTTGTTAAAAATTTTAAATAAATGTTTACATTTTATATATATATTTTTTAAATATCTTGTAATTATTTACAGACACCATTGGTCGCTACCCCCCATCCCTTTCTTTTATATATATATATATATATATATATGTGTGTGTGTGTGACGTGCGGTGGGGTGAGGCAGGTGAGGCAGAGCCTTTTCTCTCATACTAATGTTTGTGCCAGAGTTTTGACTGTATAAAGTGTATGAAAAAAATAAAGAATATGTTAATAATCTCTTCTTTGTATTATTGTAATCATTATTATAGTCAAATCTCTGTAGTAAAAAGTCTATGGCAGGGGCAGCAGTGCCTCACTTGCATATCTTTTTCTGCCCATCTCTGATCAAAACTCACCTTATTTCCAGGAGTATATACTGCTACACCTGTGTATAATGCCCATATGTACACATACTGCTGCACCTGTGTTTAATGCCCATATGTACACATACTGCTGCACCTGTGTATAATGCCCAGATGAACCATTTGGATCATATATTGTATGTAAATTTGGCTCCGGTATTACCAGTGCCTACTGAGAAATTTACCTCACTGCAAGTCCCTGATAGAGATAGATAGATAGATAGATAGATAGATAGATAGATAGATAGATAGATAGATATGCAATGGTAGAACCCAGCGCCTCCTGTGTTCAGTGATTTCCTAGTGAGAATTAAATCATAATATGCGTACCGCAATTCATGTGTGTTCAGACCTGTAGTGTATAGCTGTATTTCTCCTGGTCAGGTCTTCTTGGCTTTCCCAATGGCTTCGTGAACCATAAGGAGATCATAAAGAGCAATAATAGTGTAGTATTGCAAAATATTAAAAAGGTGTGCTCAAAGAAAAAAATTCCTAGATGTGGTAGATAATATGACAGTAGATCCCATAATGCATCCAGTGTCAGTATTTAAAGACGGAATGGTGTGCCCGCATCCTTAGGTAGTTTAAACATAAGTACCATCAAGACTTGCAATTCTTGCATGTAATGGGTTCTTTGTCCACATAGCATAGTGGGGAACCTTTAGTAATAGAATAAAATCTCCCAACAATGGGAAGAAGAGCCCATAGTATAGTAATTTTATCAAGTTTTAATATAAACACATAAAACAAACAATATCTAAAATGGACTCGTACAATGTAAAATTATAATAAAAAGCTTATCTGAAACCCTTCTGGAGGAGTGAATTAGTCTGTCCAACGCGTTTCGTCCTCTGGTGATTTTTCTTAGGACTTCATCAAGGGGTTATAGGTGTGCTCTGCACATGTTGGTTATTTATAGGGAAATGTTAATAGGAAGGGGATCATTACTGGATCAATTGCGCATGTGCAGGAGCGGCATTTTCCCACGATTACATGTGCGCATGCGCGGGAGTGGACAAATCCCACGAGCATGTGATTTACAGCCCCATACGGGAGCTAAGAGCTGCCCATGTGCGTGGACTTATGGTGCCAGGATGACAGCAGTGGTCCCCGCGCCTGCCTGGGATCTCGTGAAGCCGCGATAGCGGCAACAATCCATGCGCATGCACAGAAGTATCAGGACGGAAGATGTACGTCCGTGTTCCTATTGTGTAAATCGCGCATGCGCAAAGATGTATGGGGATGCTGTAATAGCATCGATAGTGGGGAAGATTGCAGTGAGGATGTAATACCTGCATTCAAAGATAATATGGAGCTCTGAAGGGAGAACGGTCTCCTTTTCAGAGGGCGGACGCCATCTTTCCGTGGTCCAATATTTACAATGGTGCATGAGTGATGAATAATATATAAAAATAAAATATTCAAACATTGGATCATACATTATATATGTTGGGCAGACTAATCCACTCCTCCAGTCCATTTTAGATATTGTTTGTTTTAGGTGTTTATATAAAATCTTGATAAAATTACTACACTATGGGTTCTTCTTCCCATTGTTGGGAGATTTTATTCTATTACTAAAGGTTCCCCACTATGCTATGTGGAAGAAGAACGCTAGAAAAGAACCCATTACATGCAAGAATTGCAAGTCTTGATGGTACTTATGTTTAAACTACCTAAGGTTGCGGGCACACCATTCCGTCTTTAAATACTGACACTGGGTGCATTGCGTGATCTACTGTCATATTATCTAACCAAAGATTAACCCCAGAAGTGCTGTGGTTTTCTATATATGTTTGTATATTGTGTGGTTATTCTTTGGTTAACTCTTATTAACTGTGGTCACAGGCCTTTTCATGCACCCCTGTGTAAACTCAATTGTTCTAAACCTGTGTCAGCTGCTCCTTAGTAATATATCAGCCAGTGTCAGGTGACTAGTGTACCTTTTAAAAGCCATAAGATATGTGGCAGGTATGCATTAAATCAAGTGGACATATTTGCAGTTATATTATGTGTGATACAGTTGCCAGGTTTTAATTTTTAAGGCTTTGTGATAGTGTAGGACCTGCATGAAGGTGGGGTAACTTGGCGAGCGGTTTGCAGGCTTCCGTGCATTGGCCAATTCACTAACTGAACCCCCATCATTTTTTCATTGATGTTGTGAGGACAAGTGAGCTTGGTATGGTGAGTGTTGAATTTTCTATTTGTATATATATATATATATATATATATATATATACACACACACACACAAAATATAAAGTCTATAAAGTTAGTGAAAAAGTGGTTAACTGTGTTTCAGACAATATTATGCAAGTTTCCAGATAAGGGGTCTTTTTGCTTTTAAATTTAGAAAATTTGGCTGCAGTTCTATTTTTTATGAAGCCCTTAGGCAATAATCTGTCAGCTGGAGGCAGAAATACGTCACAATGTCACATCAACAACATGGAAAAGCGGGTTCCATTAGCATTTTATTTTAATAACTCACTTGCTTCTGATGTACTTCCAGCAATTTAACAAATTTTGCAATTCACCATTTTTTGAATAGTTCTGACTTCATGTTTAAATTTACCAAACTCTTGAATTTTACTCATCAAAATCTTCAGCAGCATATGTTGTCATTCTTATTAATATAAACTGTTTACAAACTTTCTTGATAAACATATTTTTAGGTGATCAATTGTCCAAAAAATAATCAGCAAAGCTACTGTAGTTTTAAATGGAATGTACCAAATATATAAGATTTTGAGAGGACTGGTGTTGCATTTGCAAGCATGTGTGACATGAAGCCTATTTGGCACATTGTGATTACGCAAGAGTTGCGATTGGTATTGCCACCTTCCCTTTGTCTTCATGCCATCTCCAAACAAGGACTTGTATGATGGAACCAGTGGCAAAGGCAGGATTTGCATGGGGGGGTTCCCAGAACTGGGCGGAGCCAATCACGGGGGTGCGAACTGAGGTGACCTAGTATATGCTAGGTCCGTAAAACTAGTGTCTCTGTGTGTCTGTGTGTATATATATATATATATACATATATCTACACATATATATATATACACATACACACACATACATATACACATATACAGAGCATATTAAACATGCATACATGTATATATATATATATATATATGTACACACACATACAGTACACATATATATACACATGTATATATATATCATATGTGTGTGTGTTTATATGTATGTATGTATATACATGAGTATATATGTATGCACATGGATATATATGTACTATAATTAAAATAAAGTAAACTTTTATTGCACTTACAAGTGCCACCAGGAAGACAGCAGGCTGCAGAGGATGCTAGACGGCCATTAATAATACTCATGCAGCTAAAAAAAAAAAAAAAAAAAAAATTTTTTTTATTTTGTGGAGGGGGGTTTCTGGGTGATCGGAAACCCCCCCCCCCCCCCCCCCTGGGTGCGCCACTGGGAACAGTACTCGTGGTGGCAAGACTAAATTTCAGCACAGGTGGGAACCTGGTGCTGTGCTTACTAACCTTTCAATGTTCAGCTGACTATGATTCTCCTAACACCTGTTATAAAACTTACTGCTAAATATAAACAGAAATCTGAAACCAAATTTGAATATTAAAATAAGCAGATTTGGTTCAAATAATACCTTCTGACGTGCGCCTACTGCATTGATGAACATTCATATATAGAACACTAGGTGCTAGAACCTGGTCCAACCAATAGGATTCTTTGATTTCTTTAGTTGCATTTAGTAAATGAAAGGAAATGTCTGATTGGCTGCCATAGATTCATAAATGTTCCTTTCAAATAGGTTGGGTGTTTTTTAGAGATGAGCGGATTCGGTTTTACTCGGATTTACTCGGTTCTAAAAACGGCATATTATTGGCTCACGGATGTCACGTGTTTTGGATAGCCAATCAGATGCCGTTTTGAGAACCGAGTAAAACCGAGTAAAACCGAATCCGCTCATCTCACTGTTTTTTAAGTCAATAGTATTCTATAGGGCAGTGGTCCTCAAATTCGGTCCTCAGGACCAGTGGGGCAGAGAGGGGGGCGGTTACAAATCACCCAAGCCCATGCTGTGGAATATACCCCCCAGTATATCTATGTTGATGCCAGTGTCGGTGGTGCCATCTTCCCAGTGATCTCTATGTGAAGATGGCACTGCACATAGAAAGCAAAGACTTTAGCACCGTGCCAGAGTCTTTGCTCTCTAGTGGCTAGTGTTATCTTTCCAAATATCACTGGGAAGATGGCGCTGGCCAGGAAGAAGAGACCCGCTTCCTGATAAAGTAAGGTAGGAAGTGGGTGCCCTCCCCGGCACCCCCCTCTATGTTAACATTGTGCTGCCCCGCAATTATATTATTATGTTTAGATTTTAATAGTAAAGGGTGTCAACTAGAGATGAGCGCCTGAAATTTTTCGGGTTTTGTGTTTTGGTTTTGGGTTCGGTTCCGCGGCCGTGTTTTGGGTTCGACCGCGTTTTGGCAAAACCTCACCGAATTTTTTTTGTCGGATTCGGGTGTGTTTTGGATTCGGGTGGTTTTTTCAAAAAACCCTAAAAAACATCTTAAAACATTGAATTTGGGGGTCATTTTGATCCCATAGTATTATTAACCTCAATAACCATAATTAACACTCATTTTCAGTCTATTCTGAACACCTTACACCTCACAATATTATTTTTAGTCCTAAAATTTGCACCGAGGTCGCTGGATGACTAAGCTCAGCGACCCTAGTGGCCGACACAAACACCGGGCCCATCTAGGAGTGGCACTGCAGTGTCACGCAGGATGTCCCTTCCAAAAAACCCTCCCCAAACAGCACATGACGCAAAGAAAAAAAGAGGCGCAATGAGGTAGCTGTGTGAGTAAGATTAGCGACCCTAGTGGCCGACACAAACACCGGGCCCATCTAGGAGTGGCACTGCAGTGTCACGCAGGATGTCCCTTCCAAAAAACCCCCCCCAAACAGCACATGATGCAAAGAAAAAAAGAGGCGCAATGAGGTAGCTGTGTGAGTAAGATTAGCGACCCTAGTGGCCGACACAAACACCGGGCCCATCTAGGAGTGGCACTGCAGTGTCACGCAGGATGTCCCTTCCAAAAAACCCTCCCCAAACAGCACATGACGCAAAGAAAAAAAGAGGCGCAATGAGGTAGCTGACTGTGTGAGAAAGATAAGCGACCCTAGTGGCCGACACAAACACCGGGCCCATCTAGGAGTGGCACTGCAGTGTCACGCAGGATGTCCCTTCCAAAAAACCCTCCCCAAACAGCACATGACGCAAAGAAAAAAAGAGGCGCAATGAGGTAGCTGTGTGAGTAAGATTAGCGACCCTAGTGGCCGACACAAACACCTGGCCCATCTAGGAGTGGCACTGCAGTGTCACGCAGGATGTCCCTTCCAAAAAACCCTCCCCAAACAGCACATGACGCAAAGAAAAAAAGAGGCGCAATGAGGTAGCTGACTGTGTGAGAAAGATAAGCGACCCTAGTGGCCGACACAAACACCGGGCCCATCTAGGAGTGGCACTGCAGTGTCACGCAGGATGTCCCTTCCAAAAAACCCTCCCCAAACAGCACATGACGCAAAGAAAAAAAGAGGCGCAATGAGGTAGCTGACTGTGTGAGAAAGATAAGCGACCCTAGTGGCCGACACAAACACCGGGCCCATCTAGGAGTGGCACTGCAGTGTCACGCAGGATGTCCCTTCCAAAAAACCCTCCCCAAACAGCACATGACGCAAAGAAAAATAAAAGAAAAAAGAGGTGCAAGATGGAATTGTCCTTGGGCCCTTCCCACCCACCCTTATGTTGTATAAACAAAACAGGACATGCACACTTTAACCAACCCATCATTTCAGTGACAGGGTCTGCCACACGACTGTGACTGAAATGACGGGTTGGTTTGGACCCCCACCAAAAAAGAAGCAATTAATCTCTCCTTGCACAAACTGGCTCTACAGAGGCAAGATGTCCACCTCATCATCATCCTCCGATATATCACCGTGTACATCCCCCTCCTCACAGATTATCAATTCGTCCCCACTGGAATCCACCATGTCAGCTCCCTGTGTACTTTGTGGAGGCAATTGCTGCTGGTCAATGTCTCCGCGGAGGAATTGATTATAATTCATTTTAATGAACATCATCTTCTCCACATTTTCTGGATGTAACCTCGTACGCCGATTGCTGACAAGGTGAGCGGCGGCACTAAACACTCTTTCGGAGTACACACTTGTGGGAGGGCAACTTAGGTAGAATAAAGCCAGTTTGTGCAAGGGCCTCCAAATTGCCTCTTTTTCCTGCCAGTATAAGTACGGACTGTGTGACGTGCCTACTTGGATGCGGTCACTCATATAATCCTCCACCATTCTATCAATGGTGAGAGAATCATATGCAGTGACAGTAGACGACATGTCCGTAATGGTTGTCAGGTCCTTCAGTCCGGACCAGATGTCAGCATCAGCAGTCGCTCCAGACTGCCCTGCATCACCGCCAGCGGGTGGGCTCGGAATTCGGATTTGGGATTTCGAAGAATGCACAGTTCTTTGCTGTGCTGCTTTTGCCAGCTTGAGTCTTTTCATTTTTCTAGCGAGAGGCTGAGTGCTTCCATCCTCATGTGAAGCTGAACCACTAGCCATGAACATAGGCCAGGGCCTCAGCCGTTCCTTGCCACTCCGTGTGGTAAATGGCATATTGGCAAGTTTACGCTTCTCCTCCGACAATTTTATTTTAGGTTTTGGAGTCCTTTTTTTTCTGATATTTGGTGTTTTGGATTTGACATGCTCTGTACTATGACATTGGGCATCGGCCTTGGCAGACGACGTTGCTGGCATTTCATCGTCTCGGCCATGACTAGTGGCAGCAGCTTCAGCACGAGGTGGAAGTGGATCTTGATCTTTCCCTAATTTTGGAACCTCAACTTTTTTGTTCTCCATATTTTATAGGCAGAACTAAAAGGCACCTCAGGTAAACAATGGAGATGGATGGATTGGATACTAGTATACAATTATGGACGGACTGCCACGGTTAGGTGGTATAAAAAAACCACGGTTAGGTGGTATATAATACAATTATGGATGGACGGACTGCCTGCCGACTGCCGACACAGAGGTAGCCACAGCCGTGAACTACCGCACTGTACACTGGTTGATAAAGAGATAGTAGTATACTCGTAACAACTAGTATGACATTATGACGACGGTATAAAGAATGAAAAAAAAACCACGGTTAGGTGGTATATATTATAATAATAATACAATTATGGATGGACGGACTGCCTGCCGACTGCCGACACAGAGGTAGCCACAGCCGTGAACTACCGCACTGTACACTGGTTGATAAAGAGATAGTAGTATACTCGTAACAACTAGTATGACACTATGACGACGGTATAAAGAATGAAAAAAAAACCACGGTTAGGTGGTATATATTATAATAATAATACAATTATGGATGGACGGACTGCCTGCCGACTGCCGACACAGAGGTAGCCACAGCCGTGAACTACCGCACTGTACACTGGTTGATAAAGAGATAGTAGTATACTCGTAACAACTAGTATGACACTATGACGACGGTATAAAGAATGAAAAAAAAACCACGGTTAGGTGGTATATATTATAATAATAATACAATTATGGATGGACGGACTGCCTGCCGACTGCCGACACAGAGGTAGCCACAGCCGTGAACTACCGCACTGTACACTGGTTGATAAAGAGATAGTAGTATACTCGTAACAACTAGTATGACACTATGACGACGGTATAAAGAATGAAAAAAAAACCACGGTTAGGTGGTATATATTATAATAATAATACAATTATGGATGGACGGACTGCCTGCCGACTGCCGACACAGAGGTAGCCACAGCCGTGAACTACCGCACTGTACACTGGTTGATAAAGAGATAGTAGTATACTCGTAACAACTAGTATGACACTATGACGACGGTATAAAGAATGAAAAAAAAACCACGGTTAGGTGGTATATATTATAATAATAATACAATTATGGATGGACGGACTGCCTGCCGACTGCCGACACAGAGGTAGCCACAGCCGTGAACTACCGCACTGTACACTGGTTGATAAAGAGATAGTAGTATACTCGTAACAACTAGTATGACACTATGACGACGGTATAAAGAATGAAAAAAAAACCACGGTTAGGTGGTATATATTATAATAATAATACAATTATGGATGGACGGACTGCCTGCCGACTGCCGACACAGAGGTAGCCACAGCCGTGAACTACCGCACTGTACACTGGTTGATAAAGAGATAGTAGTATACTCGTAACAACTAGTATGACACTATGACGACGGTATAAAGAAAGAAAAAAAAATACCACAGTTAGGTGGTATATATTATAATAATAATACAATTATGGATGGACGGACTGCCTGCCGACTGCCGACACAGAGGTAGCCACAGCCGTGAACTACCGCACTGTACACTGGTTGATAAAGAGATAGTAGTATACTCGTAACAACTAGTATGACACTATGACGGTATAAAGAATGAAAAAAAAACCACGGTTAGGTGGTATATATTATAATAATAATACAATTATGGATGGACGGACTGCCTGCCGACTGCCGACACAGAGGTAGCCACAGCCGTGAACTACCGCACTGTACACTGGTTGATAAAGAGATAGTAGTATACTCGTAACAAGTATGACACTATGACGACGGTATAAAGAAAGAAAAAAAAATACCACGGTTAGGTGGTATATATTGTAATACAATTATGGATGGACGGACTGCCTGCCGAGTTCCGACTGCCGACACAGAGGTAGCCACAGCCGTGAACTACCGCACTGTACTGTGTCTGCTGCTAATATAGACTGGTTGATAAAGAGATAGTATACAATACATACAACAATATACTACTATACTGGTGGTCAGGCACTGGTCACCACTAGTCACACTGGCAGTGGCACTCCTGCAGCAAAAGTGTGCACTGTTTAATTTTAAATTAATACAATATTATGTACTCCTGGGGGCTCCTGCTATAACAACCTGCAGTGCTCCCCAGTCTCCCCCACAATTATTATAAGCTTTGCCTTTTATACATTGATGTGCAGCACACTGGGCTGAGCTGAGTGCACACAGACTGAGTCACACTGTGTGACTGGCTGCTGCTGTGTATCGTTTTTTTTCAGGCAGAGAACGGATATAGCAGAGAACGGATATATTATATTAAAATAAATAAAAGTTAACTAACAACAACTGCACTGGTCACTGTGGTAAACTCTGTCTGACTCTGCACAATCTCTCTCTCTCTTCTAATCTAATTTCTAATGGAGAGGACGCCAGCCACGTCCTCTCCCTATCAATCTCAATGCACGTGTGAAAATGGCGGCGACGCGCGGCTCCTTATATAGAATCCGAGTCTCGCGAGAATCCGACAGCGTCATGATGACGTTCGGGCGCGCTCGGGTTAACCGAGCAAGGCGGGAGGATCCGAGTCTGCTCGGACCCGTGAAAAAAACATGAAGTTCGTGCGGGTTCGGTTTCAGAGAAACCGAACCCGCTCATCTCTAGTGTCAACATGCCCCCTTTTTTAAGCCACGCACCCTCATTACCAGGGCTTGGCGTCGCTCTCTATGGCATTGCTCAGGACCCCACACAGTGCACATTTTCCAGGTCACCTGGTAGTTGCACAGTGTATCACTAACTATAACATTTTAAAAATCCACAGGTCACCTGGAAAGCGTAAACTGTGTGGGGTCCTGAGGACCGAGTTTGAGAACCTGAGCTCTGATTTTGCATATTGTTTGCTATTCTTTTATCAAGGCTGCTGAAAAATACTGTACAGTAGCTGCTATTGTGCGGCTGATTTTGAACTGGTGCAGAATTGTGCATAGAAATTTTACCTGTTATCCATAGTGCCGCCTACTCGTATTATACTTTTCTTTAAAACATACAGTACTGTATATATATTACAAAAGATATTTCAATCTTGGGACTTGGCAACTGACCAAGAAAAATGTGATATTAACAAAGCACAGACTCGAATATAATGCTTCTCAGGTGTTGCTATAGAAACCACATGTTGGAAATAACAGCCCTATGCATGTGTGTAAGTTTACCATCTAAGCATTGTAAGATTTCTTTATTGCTAAAGCACACAGCTGTAGTGTACAATATCCCGGCATAGCCTGAAGTAAGCAGCTGCATTGCTATGAACTACAATTCAGTATTAATCTCTCTTTTTAAAATATTTCCAAAATCAAGTTACGAAAATCATGGTCAGCATGAAACACATTAAACTATGGCCATTTACCAACATCTATTGGGAAACTCAGTTATAGTCTGACTTTGTAAATCTTAGATGTACAATTTTAAAATAATAACAGTATTAATAAAAAAATAATAGCTTAAAATATAATTGTATGTAGTGTCCACTGAATGTTTTCATTTCTAATTATATTGGTAATATAAGGGTAGTTTAATTAGCAGTTCATTTATAATCATTCTCGGGGCCGTTTCTAGACAATTTGGCTCCAAGTGCGAGATTTCAAAATGCGCCCCCCCCCCCCCCCATATAGGTATAAAAAGAAAAAGCATGCGCGCGCTCCCGACAAGGGTGTGTGGCCTGATTAAAATGGGTGTGGTCTCATTAAAGTGGGCGTGGCCTTGTCTGATATCATCACGCCCACCACAGGAAAAAAATAAAAAAATAAAAAAAGTCCCCATTTTACACATTACAGCAGGCAAGTGTCCCCATTTTACACAGCGCGGCAGGCAGGTGTCCCCATTTTACACAGCGCGGCAGGCAGGTGTCCCCATTTTACACAGTGCGGTAGGCAGATATCCCCATTTTACACAGTACGCAGGCAGGTGCCCCCATTTTACACAGTGCGGCAAGCAGGTATCCCCATTTTACACAGTACGGCAGGCAGATATCCCCATTTTACACAGTACGCAGGCAGGTGCCCCCATTTTACAAAGTGCGGCAGGCAGGTATCCCCATTTTACACAGCGCGGCAGGCACGTGCCCCCATTTTACACAGTGCGGCAGGCAGGTGTCCCCATTTTACACAGTACGGCAGGCAGATATCCCCATTTTACACAGTACGCAGGCAGGTATCCCCATTTTACACAGTACGCAGGCAGGTGCCCCCATTTTACACAGTGCGGCAGGCAGGTATCCCCATTTTACACAGCGCGGCAGGCACGTGCCCCCATTTTACAAAGTACAGCAGGCAGGTGTCCCCATTTTACACAGTGCGGCAGGTAGGTATCTCCATTTTACACAGTGCAGCAGGCAGGTATCACCATTTTACACAGTACGGCAGGCAAATATCCCCATTTTACACAGTACGCAGACAGGTGCCCCCATTTTACACAGTGCGGCAGGCAGATATCCCCATTTTACACAGTGCGGCAGGCAGGTATCCCCATTTTACACAGTGCGGAAGGCAGGTATCCCCATTTTACACACTGCGGCAGGCAGGTATCCCCATTTTACACAGTGCGGCAGGCAGGTATCCCCATTTTACACAGTGCGGCAGGCAGGTATCCCATTTTACGCAGTGTGGCAGGCAGGTATCCCCATTTTACACAGTGCGGCAGGCAGGTGTCAAGTGGGGGGGAAGGAAGGGGAAGAGAGAGAAAGATAGAGATAATACTTACATCTTCCTGCTCTTCGGGTCCGCCGCCTCACATCCCTCGCGCCGGCCGCCTCCTCCTTCCAGGCTAATCTCCTCTCCTCCCTCTCCCCGAGCGCTCCTGCTCGGGGGGCGGGGCTTCACGGAATGACGCGTTTGCGTTGTGACGTCACGACGCAAACGCGTCATTCCACGAAACTCCGCCCCCCCGAGCAGGAGTGCTCGGGAAGAGGGAGGAGAGGAGATTACGGACACACAAAGTGCCGTGGCGGGCGCCCCGTGCGGTTGCACGGCTCGCCCGCCGCTAGAAACGGCACTGATCATTCTATTTGGAATATGGATCTATCTATCTATCTATCTATCTACCTATTGTAAAATTGGTACTGGAAATAATGACTCATAAGGCAGGTCTTCTTAGACACTGTGCATAGCATACACAGGCTGCCGGGTCACACAGATACATAACTTAAAATAAACAAACAACCATAAAGGTCCCAGCACGCCTCGTGCTTATCAGTTATTCTGCTGCAACGACCTGCAGCCATCATCTGCCATGCTCTTCTGGCACAGCCAAAGTCCACAGTCCCTGGCAATTTAGAACTGGACCCTACTCGCTGGCCCCTAATGGGCATCAGTGCCATGTGCATTGGGTGAATGAGACTTTTACACTCCTCTCCTGCTTCTGACTTCCTGCTACAGTATCTCTGGGTCAGTTGGAAAACCCGGACTTCCGTGGCTGTTCAATCCAGAAAACCCAGAGTTAAAAATGTCCAGTACAAGTGCAGAAAGTGCAGGTCTTGTTTTCTTCTGCCTTGGAGGGAGCTGAACCCATGCCAGAATGTGGGCAATTGTGGTGAGACACAAGCCCTCTCACCACGATAGATAGATAGATAGATAGATAGATAGATAGATAGATAGATAGATAGATAGATAGAAAAAGTTACAGCTAGAGTACAACTTCACATTCCATAAAAATGGAATCCATAATCTACCTAAAAATAGATCAGTATTCATGCTCAATAATATGTTAAGGTAAGAAATAGCGCTGATATCAAATTGGGAGACATGTACACACTATTTTAGTAAAGGAAACTTGAAAGGATAAAAATAAAACAAAAACAAATGTACAATTATTGATATGACTAAAATAGACAATGACCTACTGTAAGTAAAAATGATTAGCTCTCCAGAGTTTATAAACCCAGAGTTTTATCATATTAAAAGTAGTGGTCACATGGGATCGAGTGCATATCGAAATAAAGCCCAGAAGTCAAACATGTGTGGAATGGGCTTATTTCTACTTGCAACAACAACCCTATGGGTGCTCTTCACACCTTCGTAAGGGGCTACGCCCCCTTAACACTTGCACGCCCTTATGGCGTACAATAGTTTTATTATATGGAGTATTATCTCCAATCATAATTGTTTGAGTGGTTAAATATTGCATGGGCAAAGGGCGTGCGATGGTTAAGGGGTTGAAGCCCCATGCATTGGTGTGAACAGCACACGCAGGGCCTGATGAATGACCTAGTAGGTGCTGTGGTTGTGGGAGTGGCAGGTGCGGGGGAGACACGGATGGGGTCCGGGGGTGCCGCAGGTGGGGAGGGGCAATTTCGGTGGTGCCGTGGGTGGGGGTGGGAAGGGGCTGGTGCAGTGGTGCTGCAGGTGGGAGAGGGTACGTGGGTGCAACAGGTGGGGGTCCAGAGCCACAGCGGGTGGGGGAGGAACAGTTGCAGGGGTGCTGCAGGTGCGAGAAGGGCAAGTGCTGTGGTGCTGTGGGTGGTGGAAGGGGTCTGGAGCCACCGTGGGTGCTGGAGGGGAGGTGTGGGGGTGCCGCGGATGGTGCCTGAAGGTACTGCGAGTGGGGGAGGGGCGGGTAATGCTTCTCCTCCTGGAAGCAGCTAAGCTGCTGTCCTCCCTTTGGCAGTGGCTCTCCCGGAGAATCACACAGCAGCCAAGCAGCCAGTTAATATTGCTAGCGCCGGTGTCCCAACATGCCGCATTACAGGTAAGAAGATGCACCAATAAACTACAGCTCCCAGCAGCCCTTAGCACCGGAATGCTTCGGCGCTAAGGGCTGCTGGGAGCTGTAGTTTATTTAGTGTGTCTACTTCCCTGTAATGCGGTGCATTGGGACACCAGTGCTAACAATAGTGACTGGCTGGCAGAACTGACCAACTGGCTGAATCAATGTAAAAGGTGAGAGTCCTGTGACACTGCACCCCCACTGCACTGCACAGCACTGTTACCTTTTACATTGATTCAGCGTCCAGACATTACCCTCCGCGATATCACCCACTCTATTCGTTACATTAGCCATCTCGGGTCTTCCAGGCCGGCAGCCCAGGTGCTGTGTTGTGGAGTCAGGGACTCTGGGGATCTGGGCGCTGCTGTGACGGGGAGGCACTTCTGTGACATCACGCACAGAGGAGGCTCCAGGGCTCAGAGAGTATGCGGCGCAGGGAGGGCTATGAAGGCCTTCCACTGCGCTGCTTTCATACACATCTATGCCAGCAGCTTTTGTTCCACCTGTGCCGCTACTAGGGAGTGGGAATTGTTGATGCCGGAGAGGGCAGGCAGACTGGCAGAAGGACAATGTGGGTCATTCCAAGTTGATCACTCGCTACTTTTTGCAGCCGTGCGAACGCATAGTCGCCGCCCACTGGGGAGTGTATATTTGCTGTGCAAGGGTGCGATCGCATGTGCAGCTGAGTGGTACAAAAATAGTTTGTACAGTTTCTGAGTAGCTCCAAACTTACTCAGCCCTTGCGATCACTTCAGCCTGTCCGGTCCCGGAATTGACATCAGACACCCGCCCTGCAAACGCCTGGTCACGCCTGCATTTTTCCAAACACTCCCAGAAAATGGTCAGTTGACACCCATAAATGCCTTCTGCCTGTCAATCTCCTTGCGATCGGCTGTGCGAAAGGATTCTTTGTTAAATCCATCGCACAGCAACGATCCGCTTTGTACCCATACGACGCACCTGCACATTGTGGTGCATATGCATGAGCAGTAGTGACCTGATTACTGCGAAAAACAGCAGCGTGCAATCAGGTCGGAATGACCCCCATAGGACGCTGCAGTAAAATGATTTTTTTACCACTATCTACAGTGCAGAGACTTGGAGCAGATGCAGTGGCATACCCTCCAGCTGTACCTTTTTGGCAGGTACTTTTTTTACGGGCTGTACAGATATTTGGCTTTCCAAACTTCCATTGAATGTATAGGAAAAGGGGCGTGGCCATGCCATTTTACCCGTGACCACGCCCCATTTTAGAATTTTTACTGATGTTTATGTGTACATTGTTGGAGGGTATGTTGCTGCAGATGCAGTGGGCCTATGTTGGGGTGTTGACCTAAAGCTGCAGCTCCATCAGCCCCATTGTTAATCCTGCTCTGGGAACCCACAGCAGCCAAAGGGCAGAGCCTCCCATTGGATATAACCTGTGTGGGAGGGCTTTTCTCGTCCAATCAGCTGTGGACTGGGTGTGATAGACCTGCTGCTAACCCAATGAGAGCTCCCAGCTACGACCAGCGTTATACACACAGGCACAGAGTCACAGATCTGGGCTATTATATAGGAGATAAGAAAAGTTACATATGCATTGTGGGATACAGATTTAAATTGAATAACATTTTATTCCAATATTTTTTCTTTAGAGTGCATCATTATTTTTAAATCTTTTTCATTATTTGCTTGTTAATGAGTCTACAGTCGATATCAGTGGTGGCAACTCATTGACCTAGGTATGGATTTTTTATTCAATTGAATCCTTTGGATAAGAGAATAGATAATAATCTGGTGCGGTGGCACTCCTCAAATGAATACTGCAAAGAGGTGAATGTGTCCAACATTTAAAAAGCCACCTATTAGCCTTAATTAAAAAAAAAGATCAAATGACCTTTTTGTTTCATATTATAATTTTTTTTAACATTAGACCTGAAATAATTAACATCGGAAAAGTCACCTTGATGAACTTTGAAAGCTTTTAGTAATTAATTTATACTAATAAATAGGTAAAATAGCTATACGTAATAATATGTCTGCTGATTTGTGTGTGTGTGTGTGTGTGTGTGTGTTTGTTTGTTTGTTTGTTTGTTTGTTTTTGGTATTCCTAACTAATTATAGTGTTACAGCATATTATTCTATCCCTGTGGCCTTCAACAGCATGAATACACATAATGAGGAATTCTGTTACATTACGATACAATACATAAGAACAAAAAGTAATTAAAAACTATAAATATAGTCTTAATATAAAACAAAATAATAATAATAATAATAATAATAATAATAATAATATTCTATGCATCCAAATGGGATCAAGTGCAAATAGAAATATGGACAAGAAGCCAAACGTCTGAAAATGGGTTTATTTCTTCTTGCAACAATACAAAAAAAGAAAAAAGTTAGTACATATGAGTTGTGGGATACATATTTTAATTGAATAACATTTTATTCCATTTTCCTTTTTTATTTAGAGTACATCATTATTTTGAAACCTTTTTCATTCTTTGAAAACAACTCTTCAAACGTTAACACTGGTGGCAACTCATTGACCTCTGACTGTAGTTTTCTTTTTTTCAGCTTAATCCTTTTAATAAGAAAATAGATAATAATTCGGTATGGTGGCACTCTTCAAATGAATACTTCAAAGGGCTGCCTGTGTTCAATGTTTAAAAAGTACACCTATTATCCTTAATTTTAATAAAAAATAAATTACAATTATGTTTCTTTTTTTTTTTTTTTACATAAGACCTAAAATAATTAAGATCGGAAAAGTCACCTCCAAGAACTTTGAAAGTTATAACTAATTACTTTGGACTAATAATTACGTATAATAGCTATACGTAACTATACATATGTCTGCTGTTTGTGTGTGTGTGTGTGTGTGTGTGTGTGTGTGTGTGTGTGTGTGTGTGTGTTTGGTATCCCTAACTAATTATATTGTTACTGCCTATTATTGCATCCGTGTAGTTTGCAACAGCATGAATGCACTTAATGAGGAATGCTGTTAAATAACGGTACAATACATAAGAACAAAAATCAACAGAAAACTACAGTATAAATATAGTCTTCATATAAAACAACATAATCACAATATACTATGCAGCCAAATGTTTTATCTTTAGTTCTAAAAGAATTTTGAAGGCACAGTCAAAATAAAACCTATACAAAAGAATATGTCATTTGCCGCCACACGAAAAGTCGTTAGCATTCAGATCATGAGTCCTTGAAGCCTGTGTTGGTCATGCAATCTAATGTAATATGACTGATGTAACCAGGCATGGCACAAAATCATGATGGTGTGTCTGTTCCTGAATAATAAAAGGTTGGAGTGTGGAAGTATTGGGCAGTCTAACCTCCTCCTGTCACACATACACTATGAGTGTCTTACTATGAACTGTAGCCAGTATGCAACTCAGCATACAGCCACATTGTACTGTAGGTTCCTTTTTCATGATAATTTATTTGTTGCTGTTTTTTTAAATTATATATTACATTAGTATGTAGTCATCATTTTCATCACTGTTTATTTATAAATCACTACAGAATTCTTTAATAGAAAGTGAAAATGGACTTTAGACCTAAGGGGGACATGTACTAAACAGTGATAAAAGTGGAGAAGTAAGCCAGTGGAGAAGCTGCCCATGGCAACCAATCAGCATTGACGTAACATTTATCATTTGCATACTATAAATATATACAGAGCAGCTGATTGGTTGCCTTGGGCAGCTTCTCCACTGGCTCACTTCTCCACTTTTATCACTGTTTAGTACATGTCCCCCTAAGTGCCCAATAGCAAAACAACTAAATAATTTAAGCGAATAACTAAAATAAAAATTAAAATCTTAATATACTGTATCATTGAACTGGTTTATCTTTGCTGTCTTGTTTTGGTGTGGATGTCAGACTCATTTTGCTTCACGGGAAACATTCTATAAATTTAATCCCTGTTCTTGACATATGTAATCTAATCAAATGACTAATCTGATTATTATTATTTTGTGAAACATACAATTAGCATAGCCCTAACAGAATAAAGGGCATGATGTCTCATCGTGTATACAGATGAGATGCTTTGGAATATATCACATAAATTAGGGGATTGTGCCGATTCGGATCATTATGGCATATTTTCCCTGTGTGTCTATATTCTGTACGTGAGTTAGAGTGTAAGCTTTTGAGAGCAGTAACATAATGGAGAACAGTACATTACTACAAAGTATGAGCAGGCATTAAAAATCAAATGGACCCAAAATGGCATAAAATAATTGATCTCAAATACAGTTTACTCTATCTACTCTTATCTATTCTTCCACTTTTTCCTCAGTGGGAGACTAAATTGTAGAAAACTGCAAAACTAACACCTGACCATTTGCTCCTATATCCTAAGTCCTAAAACTGACAAAAACGGTTGTTCAGACAAATTGGTTAAATCAAATGGATTTAACCAATTTGTCTGATTGACCATTTTTGACTGTTTTCCAGTGTTTGGGATCAAATGTTCAATTGTCATTTGCTCTTATCCATGGCCAGATTTTCATTCCAACCAGCCAGATCTGACAATAAATCTTTAGGTGTATGGCCAGCTTAATAAGATCATTGGGTAGTGGATGGGCTTGTATACAGTTTTTTAACTATTTATTACGTCACCTCTATAATACATAATACTGCAAATACAGTAGTTTTGCAAAACTTTAAATGTAGTTATTCCTCAAAGCCGGTATGAAGCTATTCATGTGAAATGCGCATTTTGCTGTGGTTCATATACAGCTATGTGTGTCAACACATAGGTGTCCTATTACACTTGTTTCTATCCTTATGTTTTAGATTTCAAGAATGACATTCCTATTATGTCTCCATATTGTGTAGTTAGAATTATTGTATTCATACTGTATACTACTTACTATGTACAGAAAGATTTTCTGAAGTTGAGTGTGAAGGAATGTGGTACAATGAGCCAATGATATAAGGGTCTATCCATGAAGCAGTGATAAGAGTGGGGAAAGAGACCAGTGGAGAAGTTGCTTATGGCAACCAATCAGCATCTCCCTTACATTTTATAGAAAGCTCCCTTCAAAGCTGATTGGTTGTCATAGGCAAATTCTCCACTGGCCCTTTTCTTCACTCTTTTCACTGCTTCATGAATAGACCCCATAATCTTGGACTTTTATTCCCTAACTGACAAATGTCTCCCTGCACTGTATTTGTAAATTCACATTTTGTGGAATATACAGTCTAGAAATAAAGTTGGTACTGTATGCCGATGTCCAGCTCATTGTGCTGTATGGGGCGGTTGGGTTAGGTCTTGATCTTGCAGCCAAACTTTATTGGTAAAACATACTGTACAGAAGTTTGCAAAACGCTAAATGAGTTTTGAAAGCACACCTCACTAGTTTTGGTGCATGTTGTAATTTATATTAAGAGACTCTGGTCTGCATATATTATACTACATTCAAATTTGAATGTATTATTTACATTTGTTTCTTTTAGAAAAAAAAGGTTTAATGTGTCCTTGGTGTTAGGTTATATCTAATATTGGGGCAGATGTTTTACCCTGGAGAAGGCATACGGAAGTGATAAACCATTGATAAGTGCAAGGTGATAAAAGCACCAGCCAGTCAGCTCCTAGCTGTTAATTTACATATTGAACCTGATTGGCTGGTACCCTTATCACCTTGCACTTATCACTGGTTTATCAATTCCTTATGCCTTCTTCAGGTTAATACATCTGCCCCATAATATATTACCTGTTTGTTAATAGAGTGTTCCATAACATTGTGGTAAGGAGAATGTAAGATCATGAGATAGTGAGTGGGCTTGTATACAGCTTTCTATTTTATTTACCTCTCCAATTTATGGTTTGCTAAATTTACAATCTGTAATGAGCTATAGCCCATAAATGATTGTAAGACAGAATATTAGAAGTATGAATAATAGAAGTACAAGGACACTCTATCTAGAAATATCACTAGCAGGACTATCCAAACTCGGAATGCAAGAACATGTGACTTTTTCACAATGAAACGAATAATTTATTAAAGAAATCATACAAATTTTTTACTGACCCTTATAGCTCTGGAATGCTATTCAAACAGCCCAGGTCATACTCATATATAGCCTTGGGAAGAGAAATATGTTTTGTTTTGTTTTTTGCTATATTACTAGTCAGTAGTCGTCACTTTATTAATAGTAATTTTTTCTATGGAACAAAGAAATGTTACAGGCTCTTTTGACTTTGGTTTGGGACTTACAGTACACTGCTATTGTTACTTTTCCAATAAGAACATTCTGGTTTTTTAATGGAATTCTCCAATAAGTGATGAGAGGTTCTGGGCACACAAGTGTTGAATATGAACAATGAAGCCTTCTCCAGAGACCTGTTTCCTTTCTCCATGGAGAATGCTTTTAACTGTCTGACACATACTCCATTTTGTATAATACATACAGACCTGTTTCTTTGCTTGCTATAGGCATGGCATTAATGGGAAAAGGACTGTTACAGGCTCGTTATTGATCTGGGGAAGGGAAACACCATCTTCAGTGAATATTTTTGTTTGAATTAAAAAGTGGATATTAGAGACAGGATTTTTTACGAAACCATCCTCGAGTTTTCGATTTGGCTTTTTTTTACTACCTGGCTGGTGTCTTCCTTTTGGTTTTATATTTCACCAACAAAAATAAAAAAAAAATTCTAAAAAGCACTTAAACATTTACGTGAAGATTTACTAAAGCTTCAAAAAATAAAACGTGTTGGTGTCTGTAGCGTCCAATCAGATTCTGTCTATCATTTCTCTATTGCATCCTAGAAAATGATAGACAAAATCTTATTGGTTGCTATGGGCAATAAAACCACTTTTCATTTTAGAAGTCTTAGTAAATCTACTCCTTAAATGTAAAATGTTTAGAGGTTTTGGCCTTACTTTAATATTTATAGATTCATTTCTATTATTTGAGTGATTTCATCATCTTTCCAGCTATATTTCTTAGATTAAACTCTGCTGTGTGGTTGGATGTAGCCACCTAGTGTATAAGCAGGACTGCCAGGAGGAATCTTGGGTTCCTCGGAGGGTGTGGCCAAGCACATGGAGGTGTGGCCATGCCACCTTGTGAATATTATGTCCCCTCTGAAAATGCTGCACAGCCCTGCAACTGCTGTAATATTTTGCCGCTAAAGGTAGAGTCAGCTCGCTATAGCTACACAACTTTGACAGACATAGGGGTCTGTAAATATGCCGTGGAGAGAGATAAAGTGGACGGAAATAAAGTAGCAGCCAGTCAATTCCTAACTAATTTGTTGGTACTTTATCTCCATCCAATTGCTCTCTCTACAAGGCTTAGTATATAGACCCCATAGACTCCAGACAGAACCAGGCACATTTTACCTGCCCCCTCCTTCTCAGCTCCCCTGCATATAGACACACAATATATGCATTTTTAATTATGTCTTAATTCTTTAATCTTTATTTATAGTAGAGATGTGCACCGGAAATTTTTCGGGTTTTGTGTTTTGGTTTTGGATTCGGTTCCGCGGCCGTGTTTTGGATTCGGACGCGTTTTGGCAAAACCTCCCTGAAAATGTTTTGTCGGATTCAGATGTGTTTTGGATTCGGGTGTTTTTTACAAAAAACCCTCAAAAACAGCTTAAATCATAGAATGTGGGGGTCATTTTGATCCCATAGTATTATTAACCTCAATAACCATAATTTACACTCATTTCCAGTCTATTCTGAAAACCTCACACCTCACAATATTATTTTTAGTCCTAAAATTTGCACCAAGGTCGCTGGATGACTAAGCTAAGCGACACTAGTGGCCGACACAAACACCTGGCCCATCTAGGAGTGGCACTGCAGTGTCAGGCAGGATGGCACTTCAAAAAAATTGTCCCCAAACAGCACACGATGCAAAGAAAAAAAGAGGTGCACCAAGGTCGCTGGATGGCTAAGCTAAGCGACCCAAGTGATCGACACAAACACCTGGCCCATCTAGGAGTGGCACTGCAGTGACAGACAGGATGGCAGATTTAAAAAATAGTCCTCAAACAGCACATGATGCAAACATAAATTAAAGAAAAAAGAGGTGCAAGATGGAATTGTCCTTGGGCCCTCCCACCCACCCTTATGTTGTATAAACAGGACATGCACACTTTAACGAACCCATCATTTCAGTGACAGGGTCTGCCACACGACTGTGACTGAAATGACTGGTTGGTTTGGGCCCCCACCAAAAAAGAAGCAATCAATCTCTCCTTGCACAAACTGGCTCTACAGAGGCAAGATGTCCACCTCCTCCTCATCGTCCGATTCCACACCCCTTACACTGTGTATATCCTCCTCCTCACAGATTATTAATTCGTCCCCACTGGAATCCACCATCTCTGGTCCCTGTGTACTTTCTGGAGGCAATTGCTGCTGGTGAATGTCTCCACGGAGGAATTGATTATAATTAATTTTGATGAACATCATCTTCTCCACATTTTGTGGAAGTAACCTCGTACGCTGATTGCTGACAAGGTGACCGGCTGCACTAAACACTCTTTCGGAGTACACACTGGTGGGGTGGGGCAACTTAGGTAAAATAAAGCCAGTTTGTGCAAGGGCCTCCAAATTGCCTCTTTTTCCTGCCAGTATAAGTACGGACTGTCTGACGTGCCTACTTGGATGTGGTCACTCATATAATCCTCCACCATTCTTTCAATGGTGACAGAATCATATGCAGTGACAGTAGACAACATGTCAGTAATCGTTGGCAGGTCCTTCAGTCCGGACCAGATGTCAGCACTTGCTCCAGACTGCCCTGCATCACCGCCAGCGGGTGGGCTCGGAATTCTTAGCCTTTTCCTCACAGCCCCAGTTGCGGGAGAATGTGAAGGAGGAGCTGTTGACGGGTCACCTTCCGCTTGACTTGACAATTTTCTCACCAGCAGGTTTTTGAACCTCTGCAGACTTGTGCTGCCGGAAAGAGAGATATAACATAGGTTTTAAATCTAGGATCGAGCACTATGGCCAAAATGTAGTGCTCTGATTTCAACAGATTGACCACCCGTCAATCCTGGTTAAGCGAATTAAGGGCTCCATCCACAAGTCCCACATGCCTAGCGGAATTGCTCTGTTTTAGCTCCTCCTTCAATCTCTCCAGCTTCTTCTGCAAAAGCCTGATGAGGGGAATGACCTGACTCAGGCTGGCAGTGTCTGAACTGACTTCACGTGTGGCAAGTTCAAAGGGTTGCAGAACCTTGCACATCGTTGAAATTATTCTCCACTGCGCTTGAGTCAGGTGCATTTCCCCTCCTTTGCCTATATTGTAGATAGCTGTATAGGCTTGAATGGCCTTTTGCTGCTCCTCCATCCTCTGAAGCATATAGAGGGTTGAATTCCACCTCGTTACCGCCTCTTGCTTCAGATGATGGCGGAGCAGATTCAGGAGTGTTTGGTGGTGCTCCAGTCTTCGGCACGCGGTGGCTGAATGCCGAAAGTGGCCCGCAATTCTTCGTTCCACCGACAGCATCTCTTGCACGCCCCTGTCGTTTTTCAAATAATTCTGCACCACCAAATTCAATGTATGTGCAAAACATGGGACGTGCTGGAATTTGCCCACATGTAATGCACGCACAAAATTGGTGGCATTGTCCGATGTCACAAATCCCCAGGAGAGTCCAATTGGGGTAAGCCATTCTGCGATGATGTTCCTCAGTTTCCGTAAGAGGTTGTCAGCTGTGTGCCTCTTATGAAAGCGGTGATACAAAACGTAGCCAGCCTAGGAACGAGTTGGCGTTTGCGAGATGCTGCTACTGGTGCCGCCGCTGCTGTTCTTGCTGCGGGAGGCAATACATCTACCCAGTGGGCTGTCACAGTCATATAGTCCTGAGTCTGCCCGGCTCCACTTGCCCACATGTCCGTGGTTAAGTGGACATTGGGTACAACTGCATTTTTTAGGACACTGGTGACTCTTTTTCTGACATCTGTGTACATTCTCGGTATCGCCTGCCTAGAGAAATGGAACCTAGATGGTATTTGGTACCGGGGACACACTACCTCAAGCATTTCTCTAGTTCCCTGTGAATTAACGCTGGATACCGGACACACGTTTAACACCACCGAAGCTGCCAAGACCTGAGTTTTCCGCTTTGCAGCAGGATGACTGCAGTGATATTTCATATTCCTCGCAAAGGACTGTTGGACAGTCAATTGCTTACTGGACGTAGTACAAGTGGTCTTCCGACTTCCCCTCTGGGATGACGATCGACTCCCAGCAGCAACAACAGCAGCGCCAGCAGCAATAGGCGTTACACTCAAGGATGCATCGGAGGAATCCCAGGCAGGAGAGGACTCGTCAGACTTGACAGTGACATGGCCTGCAGGGCTATTGGCTTTCCTGTCTACGGAGGAAATTGACACTGAGGGAGTTGGTGGTGTGGTTTGCAGGAGCTTGGTTACAAGATGAAGGGATTTAGTTGTCAGTAGACTGCTTCCGCTGTCACCCAAAGTTTTTGAACTTGTCAATGACTTCTGATGAATGCGCTCCAGGTGACGTATAAGGGAGGATGTTCCTAGGTGGTTAACGTCCATACCCCTACTTATTACAGCTTGACAAAGGCAGCACACGGCTTGACACCTGATGTCCGCATTTCTGTTAAAATAATTCCACACCGAAGAGGTGATTTATTTGTAATTTGACCAGGCATGTCAATGGCCATATTCGTCCCACGGACAACAGGTGTCTCCCCCGGGTGCCTGACTTAAACAAACCACGTCACCACCAGAATCCTCCTTGTCAATTTCCTCCTCAGTGCCAGCAACACCCATATCCTCATCCTGGTGTACTTCAACAGTGACATCTTCAATTTGACTATCAGGAACTGGACTGCGGGTGCTCCTTCCAGCAATGCAGGGGTCGTGCAAATGGTGGAAGGCGCCACCTCTTCCTGTCCAGTGTTGGGAAGGTCAGGCATCGCAGCCGACACAATTGGACTCTCCTAGGGGATTTTGTGATTTAGAAGAACGCACAGTTCTTTGCTGTGCTTTTGCCAGCTTAAGTCTTTTAATTTTTCTAGCGAGAGGATGAGTGCTTCCATCCTCATGTGAACCACCAGCCATGAACATAGGACAGGGCCTCAGCCGTTCCTTGCCACTCCGTGTCTAAATGGCATATTGGCAAGTTTACGCTTCTCATCAGATGCTTTTAATTTTGATTTTTGGGTCATTTTACTGAACTTTTGTTTTTTGGATTTTTTACTTGCTCTCTACTATGACATTGGGCATCGGCCTTGGCAGACGATGTTGATTGCATTTCATTGTCTCGGCCATGACTAGTGGCAGCAGCTTCAGCACGAGGTGGAAGTGGATCTTGATCTTTCCCTATTTTACCCTCCACATTTTTGTTCTCCATTTTTTAATGTGTGGAATTATATGCCAGTAATATATCAATAGCAATGGCCTACTGTACCGTACTGCTATATATTATATAATGGTGGTCAGCAAAATTATGCACTTTCCTCCTACTATATATACTGCGCACAATTAAATGCACCAAAGGTATGGATGGATAGTATACTTGACGACACAGAGGTAGGTAGAGCAGTGGCCTACTGTACCGTACTGCTATATATTATATACTGGTGGTCAGCAAAATTATGCACTGTCCTCCTACTATATATATACTGCGCAAAACTTAAATGCACCACAGGTATGGATGGATAGTATACTTGACGACACAGAGGTAGGTAGAGCAGTGGACTACTGTACCGTACTGCTATATATTATATACTGGTGGTCAGCAAAATTATGCACTGTCCTCCTACTACTGCGCACAATAACTAAAATGCACCACAGGTATAGATGGATAGTATACTTGACGACACAGAGGTAGGTAGAGCAGTGGCCTACTGTACCGTACTGCTATATATTATATACTGGTGGTCAGCAAAATTATGCACTGTCCTCCTACTACTACGCACAACAACTAAAATGCACCACAGGTATGGATGGATAGTATACTTGACGACACAGAGGTAGGTAGAGCAATGGCCTACTGTACCGTACTGCTATATATTATATACTGGTGGTCAGCAAAATTATGCACTGTACTCCTACTATATATACTGCGCACAACTAAAATGCACCACAGGTATGGATGGATAGTATACTTGACAACACAGAGGTAGGTAGAGCAGTTGCCTACTGTACCATACTGTTATATATTATATACTGGTGGTCAGCAAAATTATGCACTGTCCTCCTACTACTGCGCACAACAACTAAAATGCACCACAGGTATGGATGGATAGTATACTTGACAACACAGAGGTAGGTAGAGCTGTGGACCACTGTACCGTACTGATATAATACTGGTGGTCACTGGTCAGCAAAATTCTGCACTGTCCTACTACTATATACTACAATGCACAGGGACGGTTCTTGGGTGCTGTGTGCCCCCGGGTGAAAATAGGGGGCGTGGCTTCGTACAGGGGGCGTGGACATTTACGCCCCCTGTACTGACTGAAATGATGTGCGGTGCGCGATGACGTACGCGTCTAGTTTCCCTTCACAGCGGCAGCGGGGGGCAGCGGGCAGCGGGGGGCACAGCAGCAGCGGATCTTGCCCTGGTGCGGCACCCTCCGGATGGCGCCCTGCACCCTTCAGAAGGCGGCGCCCCGGGCAAAAGCTACTGACAATGCAGCACAGATATGGAGCGTTTTTCATGCAGAGAATGTATAATACTGGCGGTCACTGGTCAGCAAAACTCTGCACTGTTCTCCTACTATATAATACTGGTGGTCCCCAGTCCCCACAATAAAGCACACTGAGCACAGATATTTGCAGCACACTGAGCACAGACATGGAGCGTTTTTCAGGCAGAGAACGCAGATATTTTCAGCACACTGAGCACAGATATTTGTAAGCACACTGAGCACAGATATTTGAGGCACACTGAGCACAGATATTTGCAGCACACTGAACACAACTGAGAGAACGCTGCACATCCTATCCCTATCATCTCCAATGCATGAGTTAAAATGGCAGCGACGCGCAGCTCCTTATATAGAATACAAATCTCGCGAGAATACGACAGCGGGATGATGACGTTCGGGCGCGCTCGGGTTAACTGAGCAAGGCGGGAAGATTCGAGTCTGCCTCGGAACCGTGTAAAATGGGTGAAGTTCGGGGGGGTTCGGATTCCGAGGAACCGAACCCGCTCTTCTCTAATTTATAGTATCCTTATCATAAGAAACATTCAGTTATTGGGATTATACTGTGTAAGTGCAGGTATTTGAAATCAAATTAAATCATCATTATAATACAGTATATTGTCAATGATATCCTGAATTAATTCAGAACAAAGTCCAATATAGAGATGCATCCCAGAATTGCCAGGATTATATAATACAGCTGTGCATTGCAAACTATTAATACAGACATGATAATGACTGTAATCAAGAGAATATAAAAAACAAACAGGCGTAAAATGCTGGTCCTGCTGCAACATGTGGTGGTGCTCACCATATCATTGGCCCTCAGGGGGGACTGTGGGGACAGGTGTCCAGGCCCTTACAAAGAGGGGGGTCCACCCAGTGGCGTAAGTTCGTCACAGTTGCCCGGAGGCAAGATAAATATTGGTGCCCCCCTATTTCCTATATTAAGATAAATATATGTATGTATATGTGCGTGTGTGTATGTATATATATATATATATATATATATATATATGTGTGTGTGTGTGTGGGTGTGTGTATATATGGGCCCTCATTCCGAGTTGTTCGCTCGCTAGCTGCTTTTAGCAGCAGTGCAAACGCTAAGCTGCCGCCCTCTGGGAGTGTATCTTAGCTAAGCAGAAGTGCGAACGAAAGTATCGCAGCGCTGATAAAAAAAAAACTGTGCAGTTTCAGAGTAGCTGCAGACCTACTCCTACCTTGCGATCACTTCAGACTATTTAGTTCCTGTTTTGACATCACAAACACGCCCTGCGTTCGTCCAGCCACTCCCCTGTTTCCCCAGCCACTCCTGCGTTTTTATCTGGCACGCCTGCATTTTTACACACACTCCCCAAAAACGGTCAGTTACCACCCAGAAACACCCACTTCCTGTCAATCACTCAATGATCAGCAGTGCGACTGGAAAGCGTCACTCGAGCTTGTGTAAAACTGCATCGGCTTTTGTGAAAGTACATCGCGCGTGCGCAGTGCGCACCGTACACATGCGCAGAAGTGCTGATTTTTAGCCTGATCGCTGTGCTGCAAACAACGGCAGCTAGAGATCAACTCGGTATGACCCCCTTTGAGTGTTCTGAAAATTTTTTATATACTGTATTTATACATTTAATTGTCTTTTATTTTAAATCACACATTTCTTAGCAGTCATACCCAGGATTAGAACCCATGCCCTGTTACACTAACAGCAGACACTTTACTGATGGAGCTATTTGCTCCTGTAGAGGAAGTATGAGAATTCTAACTATATGAAGTTCTGTGTAATTGTCAGAGAAGTATATTCATATAGTTAAAATTCTCATATTTTCTATACAGGAGCAAACAGCTTCATCAGTAAGGTGTCTACTTCCAGTGTAATAGGTTGTGGTTTGTAATCCTGGGTGTGATACTTGTAAAATGTGTATATTCAGTATAATAAAGAGGGTGTGATCTGTAAGGTGCAGGGACCAGTGAGGAAGTCGGCCACTTAAAAGACAGCGACAGCTATCAATTAACTTAATTCAATGGTGTCACAGAATGGGAGGATAGGTGCCCCCCTTCAGAGCAGGAGCCCGGCGGCAGATGACTCCGTTGCCTCCCAGAGTTCTGCCTCTGGGTCCACCCCTGGCTTCTACCGCCAATACCTGCAGAGCTGCCCCAGTCTGTGAGTCAACAGCAATCTGACGCACAGGGAGGACTTACAACAATCCTTATCTGTGCATCAGCTCTCTGTAAACCATTCCTGTAGATCTGCAACACTCCACCTATAGGTTCAATCACAATGTATGACATCACATAGGGGTGGAGCAGTGTGGCAGAATATTTTTTTTTGGGAGGGAGGGGCACTGTCTGTTTTGTCAGTCCTGGGCCCCACAATTTTTGATGGCATCCGCGGCCACAAGTGACTACTTCTGTCTGTTTCTCAGGAGTCCGGCATTTACTCAGCTTATTGATTGGTCCAGTAGTAACATGTGACCTGGCACTGGCAACTGGGGGTTGTAGTTGTGCTTGTGATATAGTCTTATGAACAAGGACAAAGTCAAACATGTGGGACAGAGACACCTTGTGTAAACTACATTTTGCCTCACTCCTGTGTCCGTGGAGTGCAGGCAATTTCAATCCAATCCAAGAGTACTGCAGTTTCAGATATGAAAAACAATCTGATTCGTCAGATAAATGTGAATCCGAACAGTGCATCCCTAGTGGATTTTACACAATGGCATAACAGGTCTCTGTCACAATGGTCTGTTGTATACTATTCCAATTCATTTCACACTTACAATGCATTACTGTGATCAGCTCATTTAATGAAGGTGCATAAACAGATATGTATATGTTAACATGATCAGACATCCTAGCATAACTACATGTTACATTTTCTTTGTAGTTTAGATGGTCTGTTCTTGCTAATTTTCCTGGGCTGTAATTTATACTTGTAGAATTGCAGCATGTTAGCTTTATATAAAGACTTGTGTAGAACTCAGAAAATCTGGGGGTCAGAATCTTGCAGCAGGATGTATAATAGGCATTGTGAATATATTATACCTTACTAACGCAGTCATATGAGTTTCAATTAGCCAGTAGTTGGTGCACTGTTACAGCCATTGTCTTTTGGCCTTTGCAAACAAAATTACAGCCATTTAAGTCACATTAATGATTGGGCACTGTGAAGAGTTCATGGTGTTCTAGTATTTGTCATTTCTAGCATAATTTTAGTTATATTTAGTCAGATTTTATAAGCACACCCCTACATAACTTGTGCTCAGTTCTCAGGTTCTTCACTGTTGCAAGAAGAAAAAAAAAAGATTTTAAATACATATGTAACATTGTATTCATATGATACTATAGAAAAATTAAACTATGGCAGACAAACTAAAATTTAAATGAAACGGTGTTGCTTGATAGCAAAATACTTATGTAGCTTTGTAGAATACTAATTACAAAACAGTGCCTTGCACTTAATGCTTATATTTTTATTATCACTATGAAAATGAAAACATAAGACATACAGTTTATTTATGGAAGTGATTTTGAGCCTTGCCTGGTACCTTTAGGTAATCTCAGTACCTTTTCCCTATGAATCAAGGCACCGGGACTATGAAAATAAGGTACCAGTAGGCAGGCTTGGACTGGCCCACAGGGGTACAGGGGAAACCACCAATAGGCCCCGCTGCCTGAAGGCCCACCTCCTGCTCTAAGGATCAGGTTCCAGACTGTGCACTTGAATTATACATTATACATGTTACCATATACTGGACTATAGTGTATTTTCTAGAGTGCATTGCTGATAAGTTATCTGGTACATTATCATGCATGCAGCGGCTGAATTTACTGTATATATTTATGAAAGGGCCCAGACGTTGCACTCTCTAATCATTGGTCAAACCAATGAGGTGGCAGGCCACACCCCCTCTGCAGACTGGCTACACCTCTAACATGGGCCCCTACCACTGCATTTCCCAGGTGGGCCCAACATGCCCCAGTCCGACACTGCCAGTAGGCACCTAAACTGCTGGAGGTCTGGGTGACCAGGTCCTGGTCTATCAAGTAACTGGAATTTACTAGCATATTTAATACACTGTGTAGACAAAAGTGATTGGACACTGACAGCAAATAGATCAACAAGATTTTAATGACTTCATTGATTTTATTAATTCCCCTCCCTCTAGTGCCTAACCCTTAGGCCCTCACCCTAACAGTGACCCTGATACTAAGCTTCGGGATGCTGGCGGTTGGTGCTCCGGCACCGTTATTCTGAGTGGTTTCGGGATTCTGGCTTCGGTCACATGACCACCGGCATTCCAACTGCTGGGATGCTAAATGCATCCCCTCAGGACATGTGATCCTTGATTATTATATGGAGATATATATATATATATATATATATATATAGCAATAAACAGGAAGCAGCACTCAGAGACGTGGTGAATCATGCAAAATAAAGCAACAAAGCTTTAATCTATCATCACATCATCAACGTTTCGGGGTTGTCCCCCTTCATCCTGATGAAGGGGGACAACCCCGAAACGTTGATGATGTGATGATAGATTAAAGCTTTGTTGCTTTATTTTGCACGATTCACCACGTCTCTGAGTGCCGCTTCCTGTTTATTGCTGCATGTGCAGGGGTGCTGACCCCTTAAAGAAGGCACCAGAGCATCTATGACCATTTATGGCTGGAGTGCCGGATCCTTTGCATGGATAGATATATATATATATATATATATATATACATACAATCCTCCAAGTCAGTCGGCACTCAGGTCCTACATCAACAGCTTCCCCCGGTGCCCGATTCCTTAAGAAAGTAGCTCTCCAAACGCGGCATAAACGGCACTCACAGGGTTAGATATATGAAAAACGCTGGTACATTTAATCGTGTAATGTTTCGGAGCTGCTGCTCCTTCTTCCAGACACGAGACAGAACAAACACAAAAAGACACTTACCACCTTTTAACTCACCCTCATCAGCGCCGCTCACCCGCACCTGGGCGCACTTGCAGTTCGATTCCTTACACGGTGACGCACTTCCTGGCCGTGACTTCCGGCCGCTGCTATGGCAACAGCTGGCTTGCGCTCCAGCCCCGGTGGTCACCATGGAGACACTGCTGCAGGCTCCCTGTACACGCAGGCGGGCGGCACTGTAGTAACAAAATAGCAAAATATATAAATACATAACATCTAAATATTTAACAACTAAATATTTAACATAGATACCCACAGCACAAATAATGTTATAGATACCTAAGTGAAAATATACGTAGTATAAACACATACTCCAGAATATTAAAGCATGCCTGCCATTACACTATACATAATAAATAAATTACATAAAGCTATAGAAAATACCTTGATAAAGAAAAAAGAAAAAGAAGAAAAAAACGCAGTACCACAGTGGTAAAGCAAAATTACATGATACTGTTCCAGTTGATCTTCTCATTTAAGCCAAGTGGAGCCATAGTATTTAACCTGAACATCCACCTGGCTTCAGACAACAATAATGCTCTATGATGTGTTGTCTTGATGTGACCAGCTTATACACGTCAATTCCCCATAATGGGGGGCTGGCGTCTATGAAGCAATTTTTAGCTAATCATCTAGATGCTTCTGTTTTCAATCATGATCTGTTTTTACGTCTTCTTGAGCTGATATTGCTGAATAATTATTTTTTACATGATAGCCAGTACTTTTTACAACTCCGTGGCTGCGCAATGGGGTCAGCAGTAGCCCCAGCGTATGCAAATGTTTACATGTTTGATATAGAAGAACAAAAATTCCTAAATAGACCGGAAGTCAATTGCAATATACTTACATATACCCGGTATATAGATGATATTTTCATGTTGTGGACTGGGAGTGTCAATGCTTTTGAACAACTAATGTTGGAGGTAAACCAGATGGATACTACCATCAAGTTTACTCGTTCATCTAGTGAAAATGAGATACATTTTTTGGATGTGAATGTTCGTGTCAGTGAGGGCAGGGTTGTGACCAGTGTCCATTTTAAGGATGTTGAGCGCAATTCATTCCTCCTGGCAGGAAGTCATCATCCATCTTCACTAAAACGAGGATTACCATTGTCTCAGATGATGAGGGTGGCTAGGATCACGAGTGACGTATCTAGGACTCCACAGCAGCTGGATTTGTTAATTAACAAATTCAAAGCTCGAGGTTACGATCAGGAATTACTCCAGCAACAAAAGAGACAGGTCTTAGGGATGTCCAGGGCTCAATTGCTTGAATCATCAAGTCGTAGTGACTAAAATATAATCCCGTGGGTCAGTACCTTTACGGTACCAAGTCCAGTTATTAATCAGGCCACAAAGGCATTATGGCCGATTGTAAAATCAGACAAAGAATTGGGTTGCTTTAATGAATGTAGACCTATGGCTGCATTTAAATGGGGCCGTAATCTAAGGGATAGACTTGTGAAAACAGATATCTCTGGAAGAGGGATCCCTAGACCTCCTAATGTATCCTTCAAGAAACCTGGCTGCTATAGTTGCTATAATTGCGTCACCTGCAAATACATGTTTCCTTGCAAAAGTTTTAAGCACCCTCACAATGACAAGATGTTTGACATTCATCACGTGTTGACCTGTAAAAGCACAAACGTGGTGTACATAGTATACTGTCCCTGTGGTTTATACTACGTGCAGTGACGTAGTTTTAGAGAACGTATGGCCCTCCACAGGTCCAACATTGATCTATCATTGGCAGGGAGAAGTATTGATCAACCTGTAGCAAGGCACTTTAAAATGAAGGGACATTTGTTATCTCATTTACGTTATTTTATTATCGATCATGTCCCGGAATCCCCACGTGGGGGTGACCAGTGTAGAGTATTATTGTTGTCTGAAGCCAGGTGGATGTTCAGGTTAAATACTATGGCTCCACTTGGCTTAAATGAGAAGATCAACTGGAACAGTATCATGTAATTTTGCTTTACCACTGTGGTACTGCGTTTTTTCTTCTTTTTTCTATTTTCTTTTTTCTTTATCAAGCTATTTTCTATAGCTTTATGTAATTTATTTATTATGTATAGTGTAATGGCAGGCATGCTTTAATATTCTGGAGTATGTGTTTATACTATGTATATTTTCACTTAGGTATCTATAACATTATTTGTGCTGTGGGTATCTATGTTAAATATTTAGTTGTTAAATATTTAGATGTTATGTATTTATATATTTTGCTATTTTGTTACTACAGTGCCGCCCGCCTGCGTGTACAGGGAGCCTGCAGCAGTGTCTCCATGGTGACCACCGGGGCTGGAGCGCAAGCCGGCTGTTGCCATAGCAGCGGCCGGAAGTCACGGCCAGGAAGTGCGTCACCTTGTAAGGAATCAAACTGCAAGTGCGCCCAGGTGCGGGTGAGCGGCGCTGATGAGGGTGAGTTAAGAGGGGGTAAGTGACTTTTTGTGTTTGTTCTGTCTGGTGTCTGGAAGAAGGAGCAGCAGCTCCGAAACGTTACACGATTAAATGTACCAGCGTTTTTCATATATCTAACCCTGTGAGTGGCGTTTATGCCGCGTTTGGAGAGCTATATATATACATATATATATCATTAAAGATACAAGGTTACACCAGTCAACCAAGACTTTAACCCAAACAGTATATTTATTTTATACAGTAGAAATGTATTCTTTAACTTTCACAGTTTCAGAAAGGTAGACTCAGTACATTAACAAAATGATAAAACTCTACAGGCAGCTCCGGCACTGGTAGAATTCTTCAGTTTAAGTGACATTTATGCAGTAATTTTTTTCCCTTTTTTGCCACTTTTAAGACAACTTATCTGCTTAGAAAATCAGAGCTGGTTTGATTGCTTCCTTTATTCCTATTTTTGTTGAATTTCTAACATGCATTTTCCAGATTCAGGCAAATTCTTTTTTTTTTCCCTATAAGATGGAAATAGACTTGAGGCGTGATTTGGCTTGGTGTTGAAATTGCCAGTACTTTGTGTCAGTTTAAAGCTGCATAATGAAAAGAGATTGAAATGCAGTGCGTTCTGTGATAGCCACGTTAGACTGGCTATTGGGCTGCCCAGGTTTTCAGCTTCCATCACTTTACTCCAACAATAAATACATTGTCACTATTTGAATATTACATTATACTAGGTGATTCATCGTGCCCTATGGGTGCTCCTCACACCGTCGCAATGGGCAACATCCCCTTAACCCTTGCACGCCCTTGTGGCATGCAATATTTTTATTATATGGAGTTGTGGGGGGCCGTGGGTGAGGGATGGGCGGGTGCAGTGGTGTTGCGGGTGGGGGGAGGGGTGGGTGCAGGGGTGCTTCGGGTGGGAGAGGGGGGTACAGAGCCACTGCGGGTGGGGGAGGGGCATGTGTGGGGGTACGGCGGATGGGGGAGAGGGCCCGTAGGTACTGCGAGTGGGGGAGGGGCGGGTAATGCTTCTTCTGCTTCTCCTCCTGGGAGCAGCGATAATACAACAATTTTAATATGTAGGGAGGCAGCATTTAAATTGCATTAATAATCCATACTGTGATTACAGCAAATGTACCTGAAGGAATAATACTGTGAAACTTTAGAACAAATTTGCTATAATCACAGTTTGGATTAGTAATGTGTTGAAGTCCGTTCTCCCTGCATATTGCTATTACATATATGTAGCAGACTGCCCATTTGACTACATATATATATATATATATATATATATATATATATATATATATATATAAAATATATCACCTAGCAGAGACTTTACGTACTGTCCTCTCTTCGGCAGTGGCTCTCCCGGAGACTCGCACAGCAGCCAGTCACTATTGTTAGCGCCAGTGTCCCAATGCACCGCATTACAGGGAAGAAGATGCACTCAATAAACTACAGCTCCCAGCAGCCCTTAGCGCCAGCATGCTCCGGTGCTAAGGGCTGCTGGGTGCTGTAGTTTATTTAGTGCATCTACTTTCTGTAATGCAGCACGTTTGTACCCCGGCGCTAACAATAGTGACTGGCTGGCAGAACTGACTGACTCGCTGAATCAATTTAAAAGGTGAGAGTGCTGTGCAGTGTCAGTGAAATTGCACACCCACTGCACTGCACAGCACTGTCACCTTTAAAATTGGTTCAGCGTCCAGACATTACCTTCCGCGATCTCACCCACTCTATCCGTTACATAAGCCATCTTGGGGCTCTCAGGCCGGCAGGCCAGGTGCTGTGTTATGGAGTCAGGACCTCTGGGGATCTGGACGTGGCTGTGGTGGGGAGGCACTTCTGTGACACCACGCGCAGAGGAGGCTCCAAGGCTCAGAGAGTATGCGGCGCAGGGAGGGCTATGAAAGCCTTCCGCTGCGCCACTTTAAACACATCCATGCCGGTGGCCGCAGCTGTGCCTCGGCTAGGGAGTGGGGATTGTTGATGCCGGAGGGGGCAGGCGGACTGGCAGCAGGACATAGGACGCTGCAGTAAAAGGATTTTTTCCCTATCTACAGCACAGAGACTTGCTGCAGATGCAGTAGGCCTATTTTGGTGTGTGGGCCTTGGAGCTTCCGCTCCATCAGTCCCATTGTTAATCCGGATCTGGGAACATACAGCAGCCAGAGGGCAGAGCCTCCCATTGGATGTAAGTGTAACCTGTGTGGGAGGGCGTTTCTCGCCCAATCAGCTGTGGACTTGGTGTGATAGACCTGTCGCTGACCCAATGAGAGCTCCTAGCCATGGCCAGTGTTATATACACTGTCGCAGAGTCACAGATCTGGGCTATTATATAGGAGATTCATTGATACTTCTACAAAATGCAAATGCTTTTTTAAAGGAGTAGGTATCATACAATAAATGATATACTAAAGTTACTTATTTAGTTATTACTTAGTTTTACTAAGTTATTACAATAACTCTTCAAATTCATAATTGCAATTATTAAATAGTAACTGGTACAATTACTTCAATAAGGTTATTAAAAGTAGTTTTTTTTCTTCATTGCAAAACTCTCTTATACCCCTTTCACATCGCACAAATAACCCGGTACCGACAAGGCATATTGCCGTGTCGAACCGGGTCAGTGTGCGATGTGAAAACACACTGGCCGATTTAGCGGGTCGCCTGACCCGGTAAATCAACCCGGTAAAAAAGAAGGGTTTTACCCGGGTTGATTACCGGGTCAGGTGCGGTGTGAATGGGAGCCGTGTCGATGCGACACGGTTCCCTATTAACAAGATAGGGAGAGGCGGCGCTGGAGATGAGCTCATCCCCCGGCGCCGCCTCCACCCCCGCTCCTGCTGCTGCTGCTCCCTCCGCTGCTATGGCAACTGACCCGGTATATTGCCGGGTCGGAAAGCCAGCAGCGGAGTGCAAATGCCGGATCCCACCCGGTAAGTACACGTTTGTCTTACCGGGTAGGATCCGGCATTTGCAGTCTGAATGCAGCATTACAGTAAATGGGGTCTTACTATATAGTCAAAAAATCGTTTTACTTAATTCCTTTTTTGGTAGTGAAGGATCTTTGATAAACTTCCACTATAACAATCATGATATGAATGCACTAAATAGACACAATTTTTTAAATGATTTGCAGAAGAAATACAAAATAGTTAATATGTTAGTATGCTTATATTACATGTAAGGTATACTCAGGGCCGTTTCTAGCCAATTTGGCTCCCAGTGCGAGATTTAAAAATGCGCCCCCCCCCCATTCACATAAAAAAAATGCGCCCCCCCCCATAGATATAAAGAGGAAAAGCATGAAGGGTGTGTGGCCTCATTAAAATGGGCGTGGCTTTGTTAAGGTGGGCGTGTCCTCATCTGATCTCATCATCACAGCCACCACAGGATAAAAAAAAAAAGTCCTCATTTTACACATTACAGCAGGCACGCGACCCCATTTTACACAGCACGGCAGGCACGTGCCCCCATTTTACACATTGCGGCAGGCACGTGCCCCCATTTTACACAGTACAACAGGCTAGTGTCCCCATTTTACACAGCACGGCAGGCAAGTGTCCCCATTTTACACATTGCGGCAGGCACGTGTCCCCATTTTACACATTGCGGCAGGCACGTGTCCCCATTTTACACATTGCGGCAGGCACGTGTCCCCATTTTACACATTGCGGCAGGCACGTGTCCCCATTTTACACATTGCGGCAGGCACGTGTCCCCATTTTACACATTGCGGCAGGCACGTGTCCCCATTTTACACATTGCGGCAGGCAAGAGTCCCCATTTTACACATTGCGGCAGGCACGTGTCCCCATTTTACACATTGCAGCAGGAAAGTGTCCCCATTTTACACATTGCGGCAGGCACGTGTCCCCATTTTACACATTGCGGCAGGCACGTGTCCCCATTTTACACATTGCGGCAGGCAAGAGTCCCCATTTTACACATTGCGGCAGGAAAGTGTCCCTATTTTACACAGTACAGCAGGAAAGTGTCCCTATTTTACACAGTACGGCAGGAAAGTGTCCCTATTTTACACAGTAAGGCAGGAAAGTGTCCCTATTTTACACAGTAAGGCAGGAAAGTGTTCCTATTTTACACAGTACGGCAGGAAAGTGTCCCTATTTTTACACAGTACGGCAGGTAAGTGTCAAGTGGGGGGGGGAGGGAGAGGGAGGGGGGAGAGAGATGAACAACTTACATGTGAAGATCTCCTCGCTCCTCGCGCCGGCTGCCGGCACCTCCTCTTAACAGCTTGCTTGGCTCCCCCTCCTCCCTTTTGCCGAGTACTCTTGCTCAGGGGGCGGAGTTTTGCGGATTGACACTGTTGCTTCGTGACGTCATGACGCAACCGCGTCATACCGCGAAACTTCGCCCCCCGGGCAGGAGTACTCGGGAAAAGGGAGGAGGGGGGAATCTGAGACCCGTAAAGTGCCGCGGCGGGCGCCCCGTGCGGTTGCACGGCTCGCCCGCCGCAAGAAACGGCACTGGGTATACTGAATATTACAGTGTTAGAATCTAAAAATAAATTGACCCTCACTTTCTTTATAAAAAATATTTAAAGATTGTAGTTCCGCATTCATAAAGTGATTTTCACAGTTGTACAAATACATGAGTGTTAAAAATTTGGTAAATCTATAGAGATGTAAATTTGAGACGTCTTAATGTAAGAAAATATTAATCCATGGTTCTTGGCGTTACCCAAGGAACACACGTAGCAGATACGGTAAAAAGTGACAGGACCATTTTTCATTTTTTGGGGGGAAAACTCTGTTTATTGTTTTTCAAAAAAACACATTGAATAAACACAATGAAAAATATATTGGGTCATACATACTGTACATACAGATTTGTGTCTAATAGTAATAAAAAGGTAGATATAGACTATAAATGTAAGATTTGAACCGTAAATCAATCTTCACGATCAGTAAACAAGGACACTATGCATATGTATGATTGTCGTCTTGAATTCAACTATTAAACTACCCCATGTATTATATATATTATACATTAGGAACCCGCATACGATAAGAAGAGATAGAGTGTTATTGAGAGATACAAAGACAGTAAAGTAAAGAAAAAGAGGAATGGTAGAAGTAGGACAGATGAAGGGATAAAGCGGAGGTGAGAATGTTAAATGAGTAAGTGTACTGTAACTCCTGGGAATCCTGTTCTTATAAAAGAACGGACAACACATAATCCATAAATTAGTGGTTAGAGAGTATTGATAAAATATTCGTTCGTGTAACAATCCGTATATGAGTGCGGAAATTATTGTAAAATTAGTATCACATTAAGAAAGTTTGATGAGCATGGCTAGTCTAGGTAACCCATCTCGATGCCACAAAGTTATTTTAAGCTTCTTGTTCTGCCAAGCCAAAATATTTAAAGAAATTGTCTTTGCTGGAGGTGTGTAACGAGGTTATATATAGTCCCCACTTTTGGTAGAATTTGGAGAGGCTATTGGAATAAGAGGGGATACCAGTTTTCTTTCAAAATAGAGAATTTTATGAAATTTGCAGTTAACTTCTCGTATAGTGGGGGAGGATGGGGATGACCAATGTATTAGTATAACCTTTTTGGCAATCGTGCATACGATCATTAGAAAAGAAGTGATATAATTTTTATTTGGGCCTAACTGCCAGTTTTGGAAGTTTGAGAATAAACATGCCAAACTGGTTGCAGACGGAGAGATACAATGGAATTGATAAACTGGATAAGTTTGTTCCAGAACTTTTTAATTTTGTAGCAATCCCAAAAGCAATGCAGAAATTTGGCATTTAACATATGACATCTTGTGCATCTGCCAGATTCAGAATTTATCATATGTTTTCTCTGCGCTGGGGCTATGTAAGCTCTATATATAGTCCTACTGTAACATGGACTTCTTGCAGATAAGAAGAAAATAAAAAGCAAAGGGTGGAGTCATAGTTATGTAGAAGATTACCTATATTAGTGAGAGATGTTAAATCTTTAGACCAAAGTTGAAGAGTTTTTGTTCTTTGTGTGCCTGTGGAGACGTTAATCTGAATTTTGTGTAATTCTGCCAGGACCATTTTTGTAGCTTATTAAATTCTACACACTGGAGGTGCAATCCACATTTTGATATGATTGTCCGTTTGGGCGTTATCGTTCATGCATTTACTATTGTGTTAATAACCTCAGTATCATATACTGTAGTTCTACAAAACTCACAGCTCAAGCAAATAATAATTTGAGTGCTTTCTTTTTTATTTGTATGTGTGTTTGTATTGTACGTATTGTTGTACTATATATGTCTCTGTATTGTATGTTTAGCTGTGTACTTTTAAATAATATACAGATGTTTCCCCATACACTATTGCTACTGATGCGCAAAACATCCCTTCCCAGCGTGCTAGCTCTTGTGCGACTCAACGTATGCCATGTGTCTTTTGTGACCAAATACGCATTTTAATCACAATGCAGCTGCTGCTTTTCTCTCTACCAATTTCCATTGCACTTTGTATACAAACTCAGACTCAGTTGCACACAGATATACAAGTGTCATGATATACAGGTAAAATGGTATTGTCACATCCAATTGAGACTTAAATGCACATGCTTGTGAAAAAAGTGCAAAAAAGATGTTGCAACGCTATGCACGGCATGCTCGCGCCTGGCATTTTGCTCCGCATGGCGTCTTGAGACTAGGTGGTAAATGTACTAAGATGGGAGTTCTATTAAAGATGGGATGTTGCCCATAGCAACCAATCAGATTCTACTTCTCATTTATCTGGCACCTTCTAGAAGATAATACCTGGAATCTGATTGGTTGCTATGGGCAACATCCAATCTTAAATAGAACTCCCATTTTAGTAAGTTTACCCCTAGGTGTATAAGTACACATCTGTAGGTGTGTTTTAGAACAGGCATGACCTACATTTTAGCTGGTGTTTTACTTTAAGCTAGTTTTAGAGGTACAGTAGTAGCAAAATTAAATTTAGACAACTAGAAACATGAAAATGGTCTCTTGCTTCTAATTTATTCTGTGGGGTCTCATTATCAAGTAGATACTTTTTGTTGGACTGTGATAACTAGGCCCAGCAGACTGAAAGAGGATTTAGGAGATCCTGCAAACAGTTTTATCCACTTGGTAAATTTAGTCACATGTGTATTATCAGTGTGTCAACAAAGGGATTATGAGAACTTTTCAGCAAAAATACATTAAGAATTTTCTTCTTTCATTTAATGCTTGTAACAAGTGGAAAATGTATACAAGCAAGTAAGAGTTATTTCTTTCTAAATGACAGAGCAGCCCAAATTGTTCCTGCTATTAAGGTGTTTAATTATTTTTCTGTCATCAGGGATCAACTGTAGCTGCATTTGCGTATATACAAGCATGCAGGGATGGACTGGGGTCCGAATTCGGCCCTGGCATGTGCGTGCACATGCGCGTCGAAGGTGCATGCATTCACCTGCCAGGGGCTCGCGTGCCATGTACGGGGGTACATGGGCACTAAAGTCGGGGGCGTGCCACGAGTCGGGGAGGGTGGGGGCAGGCGTGGACTCATGGCTCATCACCTTTGCCATGGATATGGGCGGGGGGGCACAATAACACATAGGTGCATGCTGCCAGTCATGGGGGCGTGGATTTGTGACATGCCTCTATTTTTATGGAGACTGGAGGGAAGGCGGGGTAGCGGCAAGAGCAGAGAGCTGGAGGCTGCGCAGCCCATCTGCCCTTCTGGCATTTGTCAGAAGTGCCAGATGGGCAGTCCGGCCCTGCAAGCATGCACATAATGTTTGTACTGTATATCAGAACAGAGTACTGTGTTCAGTTTATGTTAGAAAATTTGCGCATACTGAGTTGATATTGATAAGATAAATGAGGAAATCTAAAATTCCTGGGTGCCATCACCTTATCTGCCTGCCAAATATACATTCTCAACTGTTGGGTACAAATGATCAAAGATGGGACAGACCTTCTGCAAATTGAATTTTGCAACAGAAAAGTTTATTGCAACCAACATAGTTTTGCTTTCTATTTCGCTGAATAGTGTTGTATCGTAATTCCACATTTTTCATTCTGCGGTAATCTGAACACTTACAGCTGGTACAATGTGTCAATGTGATGTGGTTGGATAAAAGGTCAACTTATACTGGAGAAGCGTGCAAAATTAGATGCCAGATCATGCAAATATTCTGCCAAATAATTTAGAAAATTTGAAATACTCTTAATTCGTTATGGCAGCCACAGGAAGACATTCTGGTGTCTGTCTTCCTGAGAGCTCCAAAGATATCAACTGTTCCAAAAAGTCTCCTTTCAAATTATGACTAACCGGAAGGCCAGAGTAGCTGTCCAGCTTGTGAGTCAGTATTGTGTAGTCATCCTCCTAACTGGGTTGGGTAAGCGTTACTGCCACTGGGGATTCTGGTGGTCAGCATACCGACTGAAGGGACCCCCGACAATGTGACTGGGGGGTCTCCTGACCATCGGTCACATAACTACATCCCTCCTAACTGCATCAATCGACAATCACTCGCAAGAAATCACAGTTCCTGTCAAATGAGATCACAGCAGCAAACAATAGGCCAGCTCAACTTTTCCGCACAGTGGAGATGCTTTGCAAGCCAGCATGCCTGCAGACTGATGAGACCCTTTCCCAAGCAAGATGCAACGAGTTTGCAAACTTCTTTGCAGATAAAATATCCACCATCCGGGCTGGAATATCCACAGTGCCATCAAAGGAGAGCCAAACTACAAAGCCTGCCAATATAAGCTACCTGCCTTCATGGACCAGCTTTGACCCAGTGGATGTAAAGGACACTGCAGAAATTGCTCGGATTTTGCGTCCCACCACCTGTGGCCTGGACCCAGCCTCAACCAAGCTTCTAATAGGTTGTACGGATATAATCGGTCCTGTCTTTGCAAAAATTGTTCAATGCTCTTTGCAGACAGGCATTTTTCCTGGACCCCTAAAGGAAGCAATTGTTAGACCACTTCTTAAAAAACCTAATTTAGATCCCGACTGCATGTCCAACTACAGACCGGTATCAAACCTTCCTTTCCTAGGAAAGGTTATTGAGAAAGTGGTTGCAAATCAACTGGAAACTCGCCTGACAACCCATGATATTTATGATCCATTTCAATCAGGATTCAGGAGAAGACATAGCACTGAAACAGCCCTGGTGTGTGTGTTAAATGATCTTCTGATGGCAAAAGACAGAGGTGACTGTTCAATATTAATCCTTCTGGATCTCTCGGCAGCATTTGATACCGTGGACCACGGGCTTCTGATTGAGCGACTGATACACTTCTGTGGTCTGGATGGCACAGTTCTAAACTGGTTCAAATCATTTCTCACAGGCAGGTCACAGAGAGTATCATCTGGATTATACTCATCACCACCAGTGCCATTGCCATGTGGTGTCCCACAAGGTTCTATACTATCCCCCATGCTTTTTGCAGTATACATGCTCCCATTGGGCGAAATAATCAGGCGCCATGGCCTGGTCTACCACTGCTATGCAGATGATACACAACTGTACTTGTCCTTTGCTCCGGGCACTGATAACCCAGTAGCAACCCTGAATGGCTGTCTAGCTGAACTACAGGAGTGGATGAGCGCCAGTTGGCTGCGACTGAACCCGGATAAAACAGAGGTCCTTATAATACGACCGCAACATCAAAGGACAAGACTGCAGCATAGCCAACCAACTGGACTTACACTCGGGGATTCAGAATTACAGACCAGTGATCATGTGCGGAATCTTGGCGTTGTCCTGGATGATGGCTTGACACTTAAACATCAGATATCAGCCACAATCAAATCCTCATTCTTTCACCTCAGGAACATAGCCAGAATCAAGCACCTAATTCCCTCAGATGATATGCCAAAAGTCATACATGCATTTGTATCATCTCGATTAGACTACTGTAATGCCCTCTACCTTGGTCTACCAGCAAAAGAATTGCAACGCTTACAGCTGGTGCAAAACACAGCTGCCAGGCTGTTAACCAACCAGCCCCGTTCCAGCCACATAACACCCATCCTCTACTCCCTTCACTGGCTGCCTGTAAGATGGCGAATCCTCTTCAAGATTGGCTTACTGAGTTTCAAAGCATTACATGACCAAGGCCCAAGGTACCTGAAACAGCTTCTGATCCCATACTGCCCCACTCGATTACTGCGATCTGTAGATGAAGGACTTTTAGCAGTACCTAGAATCTACCGTAATTCATCTGGGGGTCGAGCTTTTAGTCATGCGGCTCCGACTCTATGGAACTCACTTCCCAGCACAGTGCGAGAGGCCCCAACTATAGAATCCTTCAAAAGTAGACTCAAGACTTTCCTGTTTACTCAAGCATTTCCATAGTGTCTCTTTTAGTATCTTCATGCTTCTGTATTTTATGAAAAATGTACTTCATTATTTTTCTGTACTATATTATGCTGTGTATCTGTTAAGCGCCTTGAGTCCTATTGGAGAAAGAGCGCTATATAAATAAAATTATTATTATTATTATTATTATTAATTAGTTACTGTTTGGTTTTCTTAAAAGGCCATTGTTCTGTAATCTGTATTATCTGACGGAACCAAAATTAACACAAAGGGACCATTTGAGGGCTGGAGGCAGCTCATCTGCCATTGCTCCCATCTTGTGTGCACAGAAATAAATATGTATTTTCACTTAAAGTATATCCTAGTTTTTCTGGAGCACTTGGTTTCATAGTCATCACCACTGTCAGGAATGGCTAAGGGTGCAAGATATCTATCTGTAATTAGGAACACTCTGCATATATGGATTGTAAGCTCAACTGGGGCATGTGAATCGCCAAATATTATCTGTAAGCGCTGAAGAATATGTGTGCGCTATATAAATAACTGGTAGTAATAATAATATATACACCTTCCAATTGTTTTTCTTTTTTATTATGCTTCATGACTCTCACCTTTTCTTGATCCTCATTCTCCTACCGGCCCTTTTCCCCTCTGACAAACAACAACACAAAGCCATTTATACTGTATCACCACGTAATGAGCAGGTACCATTTGGGAGCATCTCTTCAGGCCCCGCACCTTATTACACAGCCCTAGTCCCAGAGCCCATTGCGGTCTTACTGCACTAACTCCCCACAGTTGCTCCGCACACAGCAAAGAGTGCTGCTAACTCACAACACTACAAGGCAGAGTTTATGTGGCCCACTATTGGTGGGACTGGATCCCCATGAACAACTATGGATTTCTATTATCATTCAATATATTCTTCAAGTGAATTTACATTTCTGTATTCTCCAACATTAGGCCTCAGAGGAAAGATTTTTTTGTTTTCATAGTTTGTTTGAAATTTTAGACTCTTCAAAATTGGGGGCCAAAGGCAGTTGCCTCGGATGCGTAGGTCTATAGTCTTGCCTGTCTGCTTTGCTAATCTTCTGTACTGCAAATGGTTTTTAAAGTGATATACACAGTACTGTGTTGGTGCAGGAACACAGATTAAACAATACCAAAATTCTTACTTTTTTATTGGGGAAGTAGACATACGGTGTATTCAATAACTGTCGGAAGCTACCGTCTTGTTGAAAAGATGGCAGTTTCCGACAGGTTTAGGTCAGAAGGGGTTCCGACCTATTCAATGCCGGCTGATTTTTTCCGACAAGTCGGGAATTCCCGACTTGTCGGAAAACACATTGATTGACAGATTAGCTGTGGATCCGCAAGTTCCGTGGCCAAATCCAACAGGTTTTGGCCCCTGTTCCGACAATGTCAATCCTACTTTTTTGATATTTTGACTGTCAACATGCACAATGAATGAATTATGATGATCATGTCAAAATTTTTGTATGGTGAAATGTTACATGTAGACATTAAAATTCATATTGATATGTTGAAAGTCTGATGTTGACATTCTGAATGTTAACATTCTCTCCGGATACTGTGACTACAGTGGTCCATGTCCAGAATTTCAAGAAAAGAAATTAGCAGAAACAGAACCTTGCAAGTTCATAACTGTTCTGATCTGATCCAGCTAACTAGGAAGTTACATCTGCAAAAATTATTGATACAGCTGTTCTTTTTAAACTTTTCTTTATTGAAGCAATAGATCACAACAGATGTAATTGTATTTGAATGAAACATTAGATGTAGTGAAGTACATCAGAGGTTCCAACATATGCTATCAAAGATTACAGACACATGTGAGGATGACCAATATATCGTACAATAAAGAATATATGAAACAGGAAGGACCAGGAGTCATGGCAATCAGACTAAATTTGTCAGGTGGAGATGAGATGATCTTGGAGAAAAACTCTAGTTTCGCACCATGTAGTATTATGGAAACAATGGGCAATGGCATCTTTAGTGGGTCTAGTCAAAACATCAATAAAACTTTCTCATGTTGCGAAAATCTTTTCAATATGAGATTCTTTTTGAAGAGAGTCCTCCAACCAATCCTTGTGGCAAATGAAAAACAATTTATCTTTAAACATGCCTAAGCTACAGTAGGTATTGAACTTTGTATCCACATATGTAAGATTGATTTTCAGGCGGCCGAGGATATTGGCAATAGTAATTTCTTGACCTCCCTGCGGGCACAAGTATTAGTGGGTAATAAGCCAAAAATTGCCCAGAGGATACAACTGTTCTTGATCAGTTTGTGCGTAGACTTGTCCAAGGACAGTATCAAAGGATGGGTCAAGGAAGCACTTAAACTTTTGACTCCAAATTAAAATATGGGGGTTTCATCTTGTGTCCAAAGAGTTTAAATATATAATTCCCTTTGCAGGACATCAGATTCCTGTGACCAAAGTCCAGGAGCTCCAGTAACTTTATGGGCATGGGTAAGCAGTTCAGTGCAACAACAGATTTTGTAAACAGTAACACTACAGCTACAGTAAATTATCGCCCTAACAATATTACATTTATAAATAGTCCATACCTTATTGTTAATTAACTGGAGTCGACTAATACCTAAATGTGAGATAATTTGTTATCATCCATAATCCATTAATCTATTACAGTATGTAAATAATAATTTCCAATGCAATATATATATATATATATATATATATATACACATACACAGAGAGGCGGCACTCACGGCTGGTAGTTTCAAGGACAAAAAACGCCACACAAGGGGCTTGTTTCAACGTTTCAATTCAACAGAATTTTCGTCAGGATACATACACATCATGAAAAAACTTACCTTATATCCCCTCACCAAATGTGTTCAGGTGTGTTCGCCACCGGGACCCGGCTCCCCGGCCGCGTCACTCACAGATGTCGTCATCGCGCTAAACGGCGCACGCCAGCATCACCATCACCATAGAAACCCGGGGTGTGTATACAACAAAAGGGGAGGGGAGTGCAGCAGCTACAAACATAAAAACAATCAAGAGCATGTATAATATATATACAATGAATTAAATACGTTTAATATCCCATTATTCGAATTGATTAAAGTTAAAAGCACCAAGAACAAATAATACATGATTAGTCACAATCGTTAAGAGACCGTGGACTAGTTAAAGCAAGATAACGGTATCATCTCATTTAAACCTCTAGGATGCACCGTATCCAAACGGTGTATCCAACGAGATTCACAACGTAGCAGGGCCGATCCACGATCCCCGCCTCGCAAACGAGGCGGGATGTGATCGATCATGCGGTACTTTAGACTGACCAAATTGTGGCGTGCCTCTAAAAAGTGGCGTGCCACTGGTTGGTCGCTAGTGCCATTATTAAGAGCCAGTCGTATCGCTGACCTGTGGGCCGTCATACGCTCTTTAAACTTGCGGGTCGTTTTGCCCACATACGCAAGGCCACAAGCCCCTTGTGTGGCGTTTTTTGTCCTTGAAACTACCAGCCGTGAGTGCCGCCTCTCTGTGTATGTGTGTTTACTTAGTGTCGTGGAGGGCACCGGGCCCATTGAAATGCTTGTACGAGTGCCGGTCCATTTTTTCATTCTTCATTCTATATATATATATATATATATATATATATATATACAGGTTGAGTACCCCTTATCCAAAATGCTTGGGACCAGAGGTATTTTGGATATCGGATTTTTCCGTATTTTGGAATAATTGCATACCATAATGAGACATCATGGTGATGGGACCTAAATCTAAGCACAGAATGCATTTATGTTACATATACACCTTATACACATAGCCTGAAGGTAATTTTAGCCAATATTTTTTATAACTTTGTGCATTAAACAAAGTGTGTCTACATTCACACAATTCATTTATGTTTCATATACACCTTATACACACAGCCTGGAGGTCATTTAATACAACATTTTTAATAACTTTGTGTATTAAACATAATTGTGTACATTGAGCCATCAAAAAACAAAGGTTTCACTAGCTCACTCTCACTCAAAAAAGTCCGTATTTTGGAATATTCCGTATTTTGGAATATTTGGATATGGGATACTCAACCTGTATATATATATATATATATATATATATATATCACAAGTAAATGAAGGTACAGTAAATTAAAAGAACATCATCACATAATCTGAATTTGCACGGATGGAATCTAGAAGTGACGTGTAATAGCGTCCGAGGTTGCCGGAGGTGCGGTATGCTGGCCGATATTGGACGGTTTTTTAAAGTGTCAGTCAATTAAAAGGCATGGTTTTGCCTTGTAAATTAAATATATATATATATATATATATATATATATATATACAGGTTGAGTATCCCTTATCCAAAATTCCAAATGTTTGGGTCCCCTACGGAGACACTAACATATATATTATATATTATGTGTATATACAGATATATTATATAGATATATAATATATACATATATGTGTCATTATCTCAGTAGGGGAACCAAAAATGTGTGATTTTGAATTTTGGATAAGGGATACTCAACCTGTATATATATATATATACAGATGGAGCCAGCGTTATCTTAGCTGGCCAAGGCGCAGGCATGCACTCCCGGCGTGACTAGGCGATCCGTCCGCCTTGTCACGCCGGGAGTGCACAGAGCCGCTTCCCATTGTAAGCGTCTCTGTCTGGGCGTGAGCGCCTGCATGGAGACTCTCCATTCATGTGAATGGGGAGCGTCTACGTCCGGGCGCTCGCGCCTGTCCAGACAGAGACGCTAACAGTGACTAGGTATGCCCAGGTGGGAGCGCCAAGTCATAGAAGGAGCTTGACTAATGGAGGCTCCAGGGGCGGATTGGGAACAACAAGCTGCCCTGGAAAAATTTGTACTAGTTGCCCCACATGGGCAGCGCCAGAGGTGTAAGGTCTAGCCATGGGCCATGGCAGCAGCACCCTCCCCCCCAAGACTTTCTGGATAGTGGGCATGTCCAGCATCAATGGGGAAGTTAAAAAGAAATAAAATTAAATATTATGAGCACATTATATGATACACCTTTAGAATTTAGGAAACTATATAATTCTTTAGAAATATATATTTTCTTGCTTATAACACCAACCGTATCCCAATCACTATTCACTCAATCTTATATGTCAGCCAAGCAGGCAGACAGAGCATACACTAGATCATCTGCAATCACAGGCTAAGTGGCAAAGTCATTCTTATATATGCAAATTGTTTGGCATCTTATTCACTATGTCTATAAATAGGGCCACATGTCCTCAAACAAAACAGGCCCCTGGGGTGCGCCGGCCCACCGGGGACCTTCCCTGTAGGCCCTGTGGCCAATCCACCTCTGGGAAGCTCCATCAGTAAAGTCAGAGATTGGCCGGCATCCCGCGCCTGCGGCAGTCTTGGACGCTATTGCATCTCGTCTTAGAAGTCTTACACCATAAGGACTAGAACTAATTTTTCACTATACTGCTAAACTTATTATACTGGGAATTTTTTTTTTTTTTTCTAAGTCTTACTAAGCAAATTTTATATTTGTTTTCCAGAAGGGATACATCTTTAATCATAAAAAAGGCATAATAAAATTTGACGATTGTGTTGACCAATCAGGCTTGTTTTTTTGCCTCTAAATTCTGTATTCCTGCCAAAGTTATAGAATGTAGCAAAATACAGTGTACTTTATTACTGTTATCTACAGGCAAATGTGTTTCTTGTAAACAGAATTGCTATTATGGGAAAAATACTTGAGATGCTATTTGTAACAAATGAAAGTACGGTATATTTCTGTATTGCAGAGCTTTCTTGATTACAGCCACAGGAGTTTTGTGCTTGCAATGGATTTGTGTAAAGTCAGATAACTAGGCATCATGCCTGCAACTGCTGAATATTTGAGAAATTAGGGAGAAAGTCATGCTCAACATAACAGCCAATATAGGTTGAGACTTGGGGGGAGATTTATCAAGCTACAGTTTTGTGATATCACAGCTTCCTTCTTTTTTCAAACCTACTTAAAAAAAGGAAAAAGTGCAGGAAAATTAATGCAAGAGCTCGGTTTTAAATCATTTCTCTGTTAGAGGAGCAGGAGAGGGAACGTTTTTTCTACATTACTAATGGTGGTTATTCCGAGTTGTTCGCTCGCTAGCTGTTTTTAGCAGCCGTGCAAATGCTATGCCGCCTCCCACTGTATTTTAACTTAGCAGAAGTGCGAACAAAAGGATCGCAGAGCGCCGGCAAAGTTTTTTTGTGTAGTTTCAGAGTAGCTTCAGACCTACTCAGCGCTTGCAATCACTTCAGAGTATTCAGTTCCTGTTTTGACGTCACACATGCGCACTGCGTTCGCCCAGCCATGCCTGTGTTTTTCCTGGCACACCTATGTTTTTCCGCACACGCCCTGAAAACGGTCAGTTGACACCCAGAAACGCCCTCTTCATGTCAATCACTCTGCGGCCAGCAGTGCGTCTGAAAAGCTTTGCTAGACCCTGTGTGAAACTGCATCGGCCGTTGTAAAAGTACGTCGCGTGTGCGCATTGTGCTGCATACGCATGCGCAGAAGTGCCATTTTTTTGCCTGATCGTTGCACAGCGAACGAATACAGCTAGTGATCAACTCGGAATGACTCCCAATGGCAGTTTCTCTAAACTTCAGGTTGTTTCACCTAAACATCATGGAATTTAGGGGTTTTGACCTGCGGCACATTACTCAACATCACTGGATATTTGAGTTTTTAACCTCCAACATGATGTATAATAATTAGTATGGTGGCTTAGATGGGGGAAAAAACTGCAATGTGCATCATTTTCAAAACCGCAAAGACAAAGCAGCAGTTTGGGGTGTGGTTCATAGGGTCAACCAAACTTAGGTCGACAGTGTCTAGATGGGTAGACAGTAACTAAGTCGACACCCGAAATAGGTCGACACAAGCATTATGAACAATGTCGACATGCCAAAAGGTCGACATGCATTTTTTTTTAAAAAAATGTGTCATTTTCTTTGTAAAGTGACCAGAAGCCCCAATTAGTGCACAGTGTCCCCTCACATGGCTTGTTTCGCTCAGCATGCTTCGTGCAAGGTTACCATTTCCAATTGTAGTCCACGTGGATCGTAAAGTAAGAAAAGCTCAGAAAATTGATTTTTTTTCTTTAAACTCATGTCGCCCTTTTGTCATGTTGACCTAGTACATGTCGACCTAGTAACCCTGTCGACCTAGAAACCCTGTCGACCTAATGCATGTCGACCAAAAGCGGTGGACCTAATGACTGCTGATCTAGAGACCGGATACCCAGCAATCCTGCTAAACGGCTTGCACTTTGGCTATTGTATGTGCAGTTTGAAAACCATGAATAACAAAGCACATTAAACCACCTTATTTCAAAGAACCATTTCTGAAAATCGCCTTGTTGAGTTTTTAGCTTATAGAATATAAATGGGCCTAATTCAGATACAAATGTGGTAAGCATTGCTGTTGCTTCTTTGGATACAGCAGCGATGCATGCATATGGTAATGCGCCAGGAGGCGTCTCCTGTAACAAGACGCCTCCTGCATGCATGTGGGATCCTCTGCTGTGTCCACCGGCTGAGTAACCCTGAGGTTATGCAGACAGGCGACCGCAGCAGAGTTTTGGGAAACAGAGACCAACGCTGCCCCCGCGCTGGTCCCAAGCAACTCCAGACTGTCAATCACCTGATACAGTATCTGCAGCCACAGGACACATACTGCACCATGCGCAGGATGGGTACTGCATATGCACAAAGGGTGTCATTCCGAGTTGATCGCTCGCTAGCAGTTTTTAGCAGCCGTGCAAACGCTATGCCACCTCCCACTGGGAGTGTATGTTAGCTTAGCAGAAGTGCGAACGAAAAGATCGCAGAGCGGCTACAAAGTATTTTTGTGCAGTTTCAGAGTAGCTCAAAACCTACTCAGCGCTTGCGATAACTTCAGACTGTTCAGTTCCTGTTTTGATGTCACAAACCCGCCCAGCATTTGCCCAGCCACGCCTGCGTTTTTCCTGGCACGCCTGCGTTTTTCCGAACACTCCCTGAAAACAGTCAGTTGACACCCACAAACGCCCACTTCATGTCAATCACCCTGCGGCCACCAGTGCAACTGAAATGCTTCGCTAGACCCTGTGCAAAACGACATCGTTCATTGTGCCCGTACGACGCGTGTGCGCATTGTGCCGCATACGCATGCGCAGAACAGCCATTTTTTAGCCTGATCGCTACGCTGCGAACAAATGCAGCTAGCGATCAACTCGGAATGACCCCCAAAGTACCTAACATCAGTACTGTACATTGCATCCTCAACAGAATAGCGATGGGACCTGTATCAGACCCAATGATTGAAGCTGTAGTTTGTAAAACATATGTCATACAGTCAGAAGGCACTATTTTTAAACCTGGACCTGATAGGCAAGATAGCAGAAACCTCATGTTGTTAGAGCTATTCGGCCTATAGGAACAGAAAACAATACAGATAAGTATTTATAAGGGAGACTGCAATTCCATAATAAAAAAAGGGGCGGGGTGTGTGTGTGGTGGTGGTGGTGGTGGTGGTGGTGGGCGGGGGGAGGGGTGGGACAATAATAATAATAATAATGTGTTTAAAAAGGCATCAGCATTCAATTATTTTTTTAATTAAAGACCCTATATTAATCTATTATTTTATGACAGTGGCAATATTAATTTGCTGTTTTATTATAGGGGCAGTGTAAATGTATTATTTTATTAATGCATATATTTATTATTATTGATATATAACAGTGTAATATGAATTTATTTATGACAAGGCAAAACTTATTATTTCGTAGTGCACTCTTGTGACACTACTGCTGCCGGCATACACATGGAAGCAAGTGCATACTGGCACCTGTAGTTCCACATGTGTTCAAAAATGTCAAGATCATCTGTTGCCATACGCCCTTTAGTTGGCTTTCTTCCTATAGTTTTCCAGTCATGCACCCTGACCGTAACATTTAATTGGCTCGTGAAACCTTTCTGGCTCAACCTTCCTGAAACTGATTTGGTACTCTATAAAGGTATTTTGAATTATTTTGAATTACTTTGTCACAAAAATGTTAAAACATTCCATACTCTTCCACTATGGGATTCTGTGAATTATACAAAAGAGAAAACAAAACTGATAGATATTCTGGCCAAGGTTGTGTCTGAAACAAAAGGCTTATACACTGCCAGCATACTGGCTTAACAATGGGATGTAGTTGGCATCTTAATGGCTAGGATGCTGGTGGTCAGAAGACTGGCTCTGGAATCCTGACACCACTAAGGATTCATACAACCAGCAACCCGAACATAAGTATGCCAGGGAGGGTTAGAGTTAAGCTGTTAGGAGTGTGTGGGGGATGGGGGCAGTTTAGGGTTAGGCACTAGGGTGAGGGTTAGGTTGCGGGAGGGTTAGGGTTAGATTGTAGGACAGGATATTTATGATGTGGGAGGGGAAGTTTAAGGTTAGGCTGCAGGTAGGGAGGATTAGGGGGTGGGGTAGGGTTAGCGTACTTACTAAAAAGTAGAGATGAGCGGGTTCGGATTTACTCGGTTCTTTACGCCAGAATTATCGCCATTTCTTCTTTTCTGGAATTTTCTTTTTGGCTAACCAAAACACGTGACGTCCGATAGCCAGTAAGGAGATTCGGTTAAATCCGAGTAAATCCGAGTAAAACCAAACCCGCTCATCTCTACTAAAAAGTGTCAGGATTCTGACCGCTGGCATCAACACTGTTGGGATCCTATACAAAACCCCTAAAAACAAACTACCAACAGCTTATTTTGTGAAGGCGGCCAAGTTTTCAATTTGAAAAGTTGAAACAACTCTCAGACCCTTGTCAGCTAACAAAGCTCCATAGATAGATTGTATTCCACTGGTCACCCCCCCCCATCCCCCCCCCAAAAAAAATAAAAAAATAATTATGCCTTTTAGCAACTAACCAACAGAGAATATGATTGGTTAGTAATGCATAGATACCACATAGGGATTTAACAGCAATGGACTGCACTGTGTCATTGGGGTCGATTCAATTCGGCAACTTACGAATAGTGCCGGGAATTAGCTCCCGCCGCTATTCAATTCAGCTCCAGTTAAGTCGGCGATGGCCAGTTCTCGCCGACTAAACAGGTTGAATTGTCGGGAGAACGGGCATTTGCCGACTTAACTCCCCGGCGCGAGGCTGATTCCCGACAGAATCAGCCTCGCGCCGGCCGCGAGGCAGCACTTTTGTCGGGTTTCTTTTCTCATCCCCCGGGGATGAGAGAAGAATTCCCGACAATTGCGGGTAACTAGCAGCTGAATTGAATAGCGTCGGGAGCTAATTCCCAGCGCTATTCATAAGTTGCCGAATCGAATCGACCCCATTGAGATTCACTGATGCAGTACATGTTATCAATGAACCTCCATGACACAATGAATAAATTAGCCATATGAACCTAACTAAACACATGGCTTATAGATAGAAACATTAAGATCTGTTATTTCAACAAAATCAGTCTTGGGTGTAAATGTCGATTTTCCTATCAGTATGAAATCCCTAGTACAATGTTCTAATCATGTAATATTTAGGTATTTTCAGATATATTTATAGTCGAACATATTAGCAGCCTTTTATGACCTAGCAGTTGGCAGAATTATGATTCATACTTTCCTACAGATTCAGTTGGCTTAGAAGTATTTGAAGAACAGCCATTGCAGCAGGTGATTAAACTTCTGAGACTTACTATGACTCAGGAATGATTGAAAAGGGTTCATTTATCATGGTACAGTGTTCATCATTGTTTTCTATATCTATCTATCTATCTATCTATCTATCTATCTATCTATCTATCTATCTATCTATCTATCTCTGTCTATACACTGTTTCATACTTGCCTACTCTCCCGGACGCCCACTACAAGCAAGTCCCCTGCTTTTGTTGCGGTCCGGTGGAGTGTCTGATGATGTGATTTGCGCTGAATCACGACATCATGGCCCTGCCCCCTGAATCACAATGATGGTAATCTTGTATCCTATCTTATATACTGTATATATACCAATTAGCCATAACACTAAAACCACCTGCCTGGTATTGTGTATTTACCCTCATACCACCAAAACAGCACTGACCAGTCAAGGCATGCACTCCAAAAGACCTTTGAAGGTGGGTAGTAACTACTGCGTACTAGGAACAAGACCTGCTGTTTTGGACATACTCTGACTTATTTTGCCCATTGTCAAAGTCACTCAGATCCTTCTTTTCTATAGATTGTAAGCTTGCGAGCAGGACCTTCCTACCTCTATGTCTGTCTGTTATTAACCAGTTTTGTTACATTACTGTTGTTCCATTTCTAAAGCTCTATAGAATATGCTGCGCTATCTAAGAAACTGTTAGCAAATAAATATATAATCCTCTCGCTTTCCCATTTTCTCATTTTCCTGCTTGCACATCAATTTCAAGAACTGAGTGTTCACTTGCTGCCTAATATATTCCACCCTGTGACAGGTGCCACTGCAACCAGATAATCAATCTTATTCACTTCACCTGTCAGTGGTTTTAGTGTTATGGCTGATCAGTGTATATGTTGTCATTGTCATATGATGTGTCCCTGAATTCTTTTGCATAGGAACTGTGTGCCTCTAGGGCAAACTATGGGAGACCTCAGGTGTCTTCAAAAACTTGTCATGTGCAGAAAACAATGGTTTGATACAGAGTAGAAAGCAGGTCAGATTTGCAGGCAGATCTTCAGTGTTTTAACCATACAAATGCTCCGAAGCCGAACGCACACAGCCAAGGGCGATCCAGAGATATCTGCAACTCAGTTGCATCTTCACTTGCAACTGAAGGGGAGCATAGGCGTGCGCAGCACATTTTGTTAGGGGGTGCACCATTGGAGGGGTGTGTCTAGCACCATCTATTGATGGTCAATACAATATAAAATATCCACCCTTGTACCAATCCTAATAAAGCAGATACATTGTCAGATGTTGTGGTGTGCACCAAACAAACACCCCTGATGGCACTCACTGCAATTACACTGCTCCTCCTCAGCCTGGTCTGGCTCCCCCTCTCTTTCCCCTGCAAGCTGCAGCCGCTTACTAACAAGTCAGTCACTCACTGACACTGACAGTCGCAGACTAGTACTGCTGCTGCTGGAAAAATTAGTGACGTGTCAATGTTGCTGCCGGCCACCTGCCAGTATTGAATTTGTCTTCCTAAGAGGAACGCTGGCTGCATGCTGATCCTTATCAGTGGCTGGCGTTGGCATAGCATAGAAGTTGAGAGGTGGGTGTGTGACGGGTGTGACAGGTGGGCATACGAGCAGCATGACGTAATCACGTCACATCACGCTGTTTATGTACATGGGGGTGGAGCCGGGAGTTTAAAAGCCGGTGGCAGTGACACCCTTGATAACACAGGCATCAGTAATGCAGTCCTAACAGGGTGCAGCACAGAGGGGACAGTAATCAGCCTGCTTGGCGATCGTCGCATCAGGCATGTGAGGTCAGGGTGTCAGACATTAGGGGGTGCCTGTGCGCACCAGGCACCCCCCCTGCGCACACCTATGAAGGGGAGTAACTATTAGGACAGGTGAAGGGAACTGCTAGCTACAAAGTATTTTACATACATTGAGATGTATATGCTTGAAGGATGACGGATAGTGCTGGTGGGTCTGGGACTGAGGGTCGACAGCACAAAGGTCGACACACTTTAGGTCGACGCCAATTGGTCGACACACCTTAGGTCGACATGGACAAAAGGTCGACATGGAAAAAGGTTGACAGGAACAAAGTCGACATGGAAAAAGGTCGACATGAGTTTTTTTATGTTTTTTTGGTGTCATTTTTTTCGTAGAGTGACCGGGAACCCCAATTAGTGCACCGCGTCCCCTCGCATGGTGCCTTCGCTCCGCTACCGCTTCGCTCGCCACACTTTACCGTTCCAATCGTAGTCCACGTGGATAGTTAAGTATGAAAAGGTTCAAAAAAAGAAAAAAATCGTGAAAAACTAATGTCGACCTTTTTACATGTCGACCTTGTTCCTGTCGACCTTTTTCCATGTTGACATTTTGTCCATGTCGACCTAAGGTGTGTCGACCAATTGGCGGCGACCTAAAGTGTGTCGACCTTTGTGCTGTCGACCTGAAGTCCGGATACCGTGCTGGTATGAGTGTGCAGTGATCATGATTCTAGGTATCAAAGCAGATAGCATTAGGTCATCCACACTGCTCTATATACAGGAAAATATCCACATTTATTTCCGTTCACGCAATGCGACATCAATTGCTGCGGACTTGTGTTCAACTCTGCCTCAATTCCCACGTAATACATAAAACCCATTAATGTTTGTTTTCTAACAATTTATTATTGCTTAATTCATTATCTTCCTTTATACTCATGCCTTAGAACATTTGCTTTTATATGTTATTAAATATTTGTGCTCATTTAGAGTCCTCCTTGTTTTTCATGTCAGGAAGTATTATTAGCAGCACTAATAATAGCTATTATTTATCATTTATTTATCATTCTTATTGGGATTTCTCAATATTTCCCTCCCTGTAGTAAATACCACCAACAGATCTGCCACCTGTCCCCCCCACGGACAAAACTCACCCCAGGCTCATGGAATTTTGTATGCAGCCGTCTGCAGGTCTGGTAGGATTGTCAATGCAGCATAAAGCTGCACATTTCTTGCAGACACGGCTGTGTCACCCCCAATTGAATTGACCCCTAAGAACAATGAACAGCCAGGATTCGGTCAGGATCCTGGCAGTTGAAATTCTGATGCCAGCATCCTGACACTGCCTGTGCCGGCATGCTGACTAGAGTCACAATCCAGGCACCGGAATCCCAACCGCCGGGATTCCAAACAAGAGTTTGTGGGCTGCCCGAGAGAGATGCAGCTATGCAGCTCGGGAGGGGGGAGTTGGTGTTAGGTTGAGGCTGCATCGGGAGGGTTAGGGTTAGGCTGTGAGGAGGGGGGTTAGGTTTAGGCTGCGAATAGGCAGGGTTAGGTTTAGGCTGCTGGGGTGGGGATGGGGGATTTTTAGGTTTAGGCTGCTGGAAGTGGAGGGCTAGGATTAAGCACCACCGAGGAGGGTTAAGCTGCGAGGTGAGTAGAGTTAGGTTTATGCTGCGGAAAGGGAGGTTTAGGGGGGCATTGTCCCTGTTGGGATTCTTACCATCTGGATGCTGTAGTCGGTAATTTGACCGCCGCCATCACTACCACCGGCATATCGGACCTAACCCTACCTGTATGCATGCTTTATATAAGTACAGATGGGTCCAGATTTATCTTGACTTTTTTGCTGCGCCTAGGCACACCATGGTTTATTAGCATAAACCTTTCATCTATTGTTCTCAGCTGCAATACAATACAGAGAACAATACAGCAGGGGATTAGGTCATTATAGCAGGGGATTAAATCTGATCGACCTGGCTCAATTAATCCTATTAAAGGCCAAGATAAACATGGACCCATCTGTATACCAATTTGATTATTAGGAGTTGTTGGTATCCAAATTTCAAAGATAAGAGAACACCAAAAAATCGTAACCTTTGGTAATCACAACTACTCTTCACCTTCTTCAATACTTTAACCATGTATGCTATAGTGCTAATAAAACTTAACAAAATATTAACAATATTGTGGTTATTATTATAGTTACAATATATCTAAGCACATTTGTTACCACGTCTTTGATGTTTGGATAGCAACATTGCAAGGGGACCAGATGGCTGACTTATATTGTACGTTCAGCAATTTAATAAGGGAACAAACATGTTATTGTTTTGTCTGTTACTTTGAACTCCCTTACAGACCTCCTCTGCTAGATGCAGGATGATATTACTGTACCATGTCTTCGTAACCGCCAAGAGTCCAAGGAGCGCCTTGATGATTACTGGCCAGCAGTCCGTGTTCTTAAGAGTCCCTTGTTTAAGAAAACATAAGTTACTGACCCAGTTAAATAGATGATTGCACCTGCCCATGAATATAAGGTCAGTCTGCTTATAAATGGCAGGCTGACGATACATGAGAAGCATGATGGGAAATAGGCTGTACAGTATTTAGGAAATAAGATGCACAGTAACGTGTTACAGCATTACAGTCTAGAACTGCTAAAGTATTTAAGCAACCGGCTCTATATCAGCTTAAGCACTGAATAAATAATCACTATTGCTACGACATTATTTGAACAGTAAATATTTTAACAACTACAAATTACAGAATTAACTATGAATGCTGATAAAGTTTTAGTGTGGTAATCTTAATAGCCACTAAATTCTGCAAGCTATTAGCACTGCATTCACAGGTCTTTATTTAATAAGCAAAATAAGCTATTTTACAAAAAATAGTAGCCATCTGTGTGGTAGGAAAATGCTGGGCTGTAGCTGTGGTATCCGTTCACATGGTCGACCATGTTATGGTCGACAGTCATTAGGTCGACCACTATTGGTCGACATTGACATGGTCGACATGGACACATGGTCGACACATGAAAGTGGTCGACACATGAAAGGTCGACACATGAAAAGGTCGACATTATTTTTTTTACTTTTTTTTCTTTTGGGGAACTTTTCCATACTTTACGATCCACATGGACTACGATTGGAACGGTAAAGTGTGCCGAGCAAAGCGGTAGCGGAGCGAAGGCACCATGCCCGAAGCATGGCGAGCGAAACGAGCCATGCGAGGGCACGCGGTGCACTACTTGGGGTTCCCAGTCACTTTACGCAAAAAACGACACCAAAAAAAGTAAAAAAACTCATGTCGACCTTTTCATATGTCGACCTTTCACGTGTCGACCATTTTCATGTGTCGACCATGTGTCCATGTCGACCATGTCAATGTTGACCAATAGTGGTCGACCTAATGACTGTCGACCATAACATGGTCGACCATTCATACCGGAACCGTAGCTGTCTAAGGGGTCTATTTACTAAGCTTCGGATGGAGATAAAGTCGCCGGAGATAAAGTACCAGCCAATCAGCTCCTAGCTGTCATTTTTCAAACCCAGCTTGTGACATGGCAGTTAGGAGCGGATTGGCTGGCACTTTATCTCCGCTGACTTTATCTCTATCCAAGGCTTAGTAAATAGACCCCTAAGTAAGGAGCACATGTTCCCTATAGCTAATAAAATGCTTAACTGTATTATACAATATACGTACCGGTATCCGGTGTCTAGGTCAACCACACTTAGGTCGACAGTCATTAGGTCAACCACTATTGGTCAACATGGTCTATAGGTCAACATGGTCATTAAGTCTACATGGAAAACGGTTGACATGGAAAACGGTCGACATGGGTTTTTCACATTTTTTTTCATACGTTAAAATCCAAGTGGACTACGATTGGGAATAGTAACCTAAAGCACGGAGAGTTAAGCTAGCCATGCGAGAGAAACATGGTGCACTAATTGAGGTTCCCGGTCACTTTATGAAGAAAACGACTCCAATTTAAAAAAAAAAAAACTCATGTCGAACTTTTTTCATGTCAACCTTTTTCCATGTCGACCTAATGACTGCGTCGACCTATTTCAGGTGTCGACCAAGTCACTGTCGACCAATAGTGGTCCACCTAATGACAGTCGACCTAAGCGTGGTCGACCCTATTATCCACACCTGTACATACCGGTGGTAGTACACTGAAATCACCCGAATGTCTTGTGAAAGGCTTTCATCACAAGTAATAATTATACTAAATACAGTGGGTGTTATTATAGAGCAGTTGCTGTGAGTTACTGTATATGGGCACCTGCTGTAAATTACCAGATAAAAATAATAATAATAACTCTGGGCTTAGGTAGTAGATATGGCAAAATAGTACTAATATATATTTTTATCTTTTCGTGCCCTTCTCAACCATTTGTACATGGGCAGTGTGACTTACATGCATACGCAGTCAGCTGATAATCTCTTAACTGTGAAAACATTACGTTTGTGTACAACTCTGAATCAGGTCCTCTAAGCACTAAGAGCCTTATTCAGCATCACACACTGGTGCAATGCGATCTCATTTGGCCGCTTTTCACCCCCCAGTGAGCACTTGCAGGACTCTTCTGCGTGTGCGCGGGCTGGCCAGTGCGCTCCCATCACATTAATTGAGAGGCATTCGCGGGGCAGCGATGTGTCGTTTTGGAGGCGGGACAGCTAAAACGGGGGCAGGTTGGTGGTAATTTTTGGGGCGGCCGTGTGTTGTCACATGGGACCGCTGCGATGCGGGAAAATGGTGGTGGCCCGCTGCCTTCGCAGCCAGGCAGCGGAGGCAGGGGAGCTTCACTTATTCAGCGATGCAATCACATTTCAATTGAGAGTGCATTGCTGGCCACCACTAACAAGCTGGGCGGCCTTGTCCTGTGCTGGGCGGCCCCCAGCATGCGATCGCAATCAGTTGCAGTTTCGCTATTTTAGTAAAACTGCAACTGATGCTGAATATGGTCCTAATTAGGGGGAGATGTACTAAGCCTTGAAAAGTGATACATTTCACAGTCATAAAGGGGGACATTTACTAAACAGGTATCCGTTCAAATGGTCGACAATGTTAAGGTCGACACTCATTAGGTCGACTACTATTGGTCGACATTGACATGGTCGACATGGACAAATGGTCAACGCATGAAATGGTCTACACATGAAAGTCGACACATGAAAAGGTCGACATGAGTTTTCAAATTTTTTTTGCTTTTTTGGAACTTTTTTATACTTTACGATCCACGTGGACTACGATTGGGAACGATAACCTGTGCCGAGTGCAGTGGTAGCTGAGCGAGGCACCTTGCCCAAAGCATGGTGAGCGAAGCGAGCCATGCGAGGTGCACTAATTGGGGTTCCCCGTCACTTTACGCAGAAAACGACACCAAAAAAGTAAAAAATCTCATGTTGACATTTTCACGTGTCGACCTTTCATGTGTCGACCATTTTCATATAGCGACCATTTGTCCATGTCGACCATGTCCATGTCGACCAATAGTAGTCGACCTAATGAGTGTCGACCTTAACATTGTCGACCATTCATACCAGAACCTACTAAGCAGTGATAAGAGCGAAGAAGTGAGCCAGTGGAGAAGTTGCCCCATCAACCAATCAGCAGCTCTGTATCATTTTATAGTATGCAAATTATAGATGTTACTTCAGTGCTGATTAGTTGCTATGAGCAACTTCTCCACTGACTCACTTCTCTGCTCTTATCACTGCTTAGTAAATGTCCCCCAAAGTACTGTACCAGCCACTCAGCTCCTAACTGCCATGTTACAGGTTGTGTTTCAAAAATGACAGGAGCTGGTTGGTTGGTTGCTAGTTTATCACTGTGAAATGTATACTTTACAAGACTTACTACAGATGGAGCCCTCCTCATTTTTGCCTTTAATAGGATTAACTGAGCCAGTGCAGTTGGACTTAATCCCCTGCTGTATTGTTCCCTTGTATTGTATTGCAGCTGAGAACAATAGATGAAAGGTTTATGCTAATAAGCCATGGTGCACCTAGGCGCAGCAGAGAAGCCAAGATGAGTGAGGCTCCATCTGTACATCTGGCCCTAAGTATGCTGATTGTCAAAAGAATTTTGATAAATTCTTATCAAAAGTGTGCACCTGCAATTTCTTTATCTGCATGGTACTACGAGTCTCAGCATGGTAGCACCTCTCTTCTTATGTTTCAAATGTTTCCTTGTTTGTGAATGACCCCCAACTAACCGTAAACATGAGTAAGCTGTATTAGGTGCTTTGATAACAGTATCATTTTACGACAAGTAAGGGCACTCATTTTTTACATACTGTAGGATTTATGTAAAATAAAAAATATACTTTGGAAAACTTGCCCCAGTAGACCTAATTTTCTACTTGGATACAGTTTATTTGAGTAATTAATATACAAGATAACATGAATGTGCTAATTCAGAATCCCAGTCTTGTGAAGGCACTTGTAATGCAGTAGCTATATTTTATTAATCATCTTTATCTCATGGCAAATAAATCTACCTATACCAAAGATGCTTTCTAGACACCTCCAGCCAACTATAATTTTAAACTCTACACGCTACAGTATACTGGTGCAAAGAACAATGCAAAGAACTTGATATGCAGCAGGGTAGATATGCAACAGGGTAGACACACCGGGAGGGGTCAAACAAATGATTAATGACCTAGGTAGGCTTAAAAAATGGTCAAGAACGTGGCAACTACAGTTTAATGCTAAAAAATGCAAAATCATGCACTTGGGTCTCAAAAACCCAAAGGCTAAGTATAGTATCAAGGGTACTATAATGGAAACTACTGAGGAGGAAAGAGATTTAGGAGTCACTATTTCAAGTGACTTGAAGGCAGGAAAGCAATGCAACAAAGCAATGAGAAAGGCAAGTCAGATGCTTGGTTGCATAGGGAGAGGAATCAGTAGCAGGAAAAAAGAAGTGATAATGCCACTGTATAGGTCATTGGTACGGCCCCATCTGGAATACTGTGTCCAGTTCTGGAGACCCTATCTCCAGAAGGATATAAATACATTAGAGAGTGTACAAAGAAGGGCAACTAAAATGGTGCATGGCCTACATCACAAAACTTACCCGGAAAGGCTAAAAGATCTTAACATGTATAGTTTGGAGGAGAGAAGGGAAAGGGGGGACATGATAGAAACTTTCAAATATATCAAGGGTCTTAACAAAGTTCAGGAGGGAAACATTCTTCAAAGAAAAAGAAGTATTAGAACTCAAGGGCATACATTGAGACTGGAGGGGGGGAGGTTCAGGGGAAATTTAAGGAAAAATTACTTCACAGAAAGGGTAGTGGATAAGTGGAATAGCCTCCCATCAGAGGTGGTAGAGGCTAAGACTGTAGGGCAATTTAAACATGCTTGGGACAGGCATATGAATATCCTTACAAAGAATTAAGGTTAAAAAAGGGTTGAGATTGCCTAAAGGATAAAATAAAAAAGGGGCAGACTAGATGGGCCAAGTGGTTCTTATCTGCCGTCAAATTCTATGTTTCTATGTTTCTATGTAACTTAAAAATATGGCCTTTAAATGATACCAATAATACTCTAATGCACTCTGAAAAGCTGCTCTGGTTTATTCTGCTAGCATCAACCAAAAAAGCTTCATGCATAACCATTCTAGATTTTTTTATTGGGTTTTGTTATTTAATTTGGTAAAATTGATCCCATTTATGAAATATCACAATGTTAATGGGGCTACATTTAGAGTACGTATAACAAAAAATACTTCTTTAAACCTCAGTGGACTTCATTTATCTTCCATAACTGCTGTGCAAGCATAATGTATAAGATCCCGTTGAGCGCAGTTGACACAAATTGGCTGGCTTTGTATCCTAGTTTATTGGAATTTAAATACATTTCTCATGTGTTTCCTTATGGACAATGAAAATACAACAATTGTATACTGTACCTGCTTACATTGCGGTGGGATGGAAAATTAAACTTTTAAAATTAAGTTGCAGAATTTTACCCCACTTTATTGCAAACATCTCTGGGAATTGCTTTTTAAATATCTTTTGAATAATACAACATGCTAAGAACATATTTAAATAAGGCATGTTAGTCATGTACCTGGTACTGATAAAGGGGCAGATGTAAGTTGTGAGGTGGGGCCTCAATGGCTTAAGGCCCCCATCCACTAGTCCGATATGGGCAGTTTTCTTCAGATTTCTACGCATCTAACCGTCAAATCGGAAGAAAAGTGTCACATCGGATGACTCTTCCGATCCGATGCGCAGTCCCGTGTCAGATATGTCTGAACTACAGATCTCTGAGGCTGCCCCAACTATTTATCTGAATCTGAAGAAATCAGGTACACATCGGAGTGTTCTTTTTTTACTTCAGATGTATCTGATCCGATTCATCTGAAGCGTCACTTGACTGGCATCTCCCTGGCCACTCCCACCCATCACAGGACGCGGCAGCAGCATCAGATCAATCGCATGTAGCATGTGTGCATCAGATATATCTGATGCGATCTGTCGGCACATGATAGATCGCATCAGATATATCTGAAGTGAATGTAGTGAAAATTAAAGCCATGGTCCGATCCGATTTCCGGTACGCTCCCGGGAGAGTTGAAGAGAAATCTGATGTGATCTGCAGTTCAGACAAGTCTGAGTTGTGGATGGCCACCTTAAGACTTGTTTTTCCAGCACATTCCACAGATTCTCTATCAGACTGGAGACGGAAACTGAGTTCATGAGGAGATTACGGGGGTCATTCCGAGTTGTTCGCTCGCAAGCCGTTTTTAGCAGCATTGCACACGCTAAGCCGCCGCCTACTGGGAGTGAATCTTAGCATAGTAAAATTGCGAACTAAAGATTCGCAATATTGTGATTACACAAGTCTTAGCAGTTTCTGAGTAACTTCAACCTTACTCGGCATCTGCGATCAGTTCAGTGCTTGTCGTTCCTGGTTTGACGTCACAAACACACCCAGCGTTCGCCCAGACACTTCCCCGTTTCTCCGGCCACTCCTGCGTTTTTTCTGGAAACGGTAGCGTTTATTCCCACACGCCCATAAAACGGCCTGTTTCCGCCCAGTAACACCCATTTCCTGTCAATCACATTACGATCGCCAGAACGAAGAAAATGCCGTGAGTAAAATTCCTAAGTGCATAGCAAATTTACTTGGCGCAGTCGCAGTGCGGACATTGCGCATGCGCATTAAGCGGAAAATCGCTGCGATGCGAAGATTTTTACCGAGCGAACAACTCGGAATGACCCCCTACATATCTTGTCCTCTGTTGTCATTAATAAATAGTAAATTGCAACATTCTGTATATGGAAGTTAATATAGAAAAATGTTTTCGTTCAAAATGTAAGTTTATAGTCAGTGAATGATGTTTGCGGTAACTGATTGTAGACAGACGTATTCTGCCTTTCAATCCACACCTGCTGAGAAGATGTTCTTATCTGGGGACCGTTTTGTCTGTGCTGAGAGATATTCATTCTAGTGAATTGTACTTCAGAAGCAGGGAGTTAGTAAAATATGTTTGGAACATACACAAAAAAAAAAGTAGTCTCTTTCCTTAGGCTAAGAACCGACTGGCTTTAATATTCTGCATTTAAGATGTGTATTTAGCTCAAGTTAAAAGCATGTAAATGTTTGTCAAAAGGAAAATCACGATGCCAAATGAGACCATACATATTTACAGTTGTGTATGTGTATTTAACTGATAATGTGCTCAAATTTCAAAAGTATATTTCTCAGAGGTGTATTGGAATGGAAAACCAGCTCGGGAAAATTTATGGAAGCAGCCATAATGGGGATGTGGCCTGTTGTGGAGGTGGAGTCTGTTGAAGGGGCGGGTTTCCTTCTCATAGGCATAAGCAAACGCAGGGGGGTTCCAGTTGCCTGGAAACCCCTCTTCTCTTGGCAAGCGACTCAGATTATGACAATAGCAATAGAATATAATAAGCTTACAAGAGCTGTCGCCACAACCTGCATCTTAAAGGGGCAGAGCTGCTGCACATGCCCAGTGGTAATAGTTTATTCTACCATGTTTGCTGTGTGTGTGAGCCTCTGAACCCTCAGTCACTGCAGTGGTCCAGTGAGTAGCTGCCAAGAAGAAGAGGCAGGAGCCTTACCATGAGGTGGGAGAATGTGTGCTTAGAAAGTACAGTTCTGTCTCCTACTGGTTCTCTAATGTTTGTGTATTTATTCATTATCAGATGATTAACCTTTACCTGACCACTTATTTTATTTATATTAGTTAAATATGTTTGATACAGCCTAAGATATAGACCATCTATAGTGTTAAATATAATACTGTGTTCAACACAGTATCCAGTGTATAAAAGGACCAATGTGTACATTAATGTCCAGGGTTGGTACTTGGTCCTTCTACCGCTAGCTCCAATGTTCCTCACAACGGAACATTGTGGATTGTATTTGGAAACCCCCCTCTAGAAATCCTGCGTTTGCCACTGATAGGGTCTGATCTTTTGCTGCCGTTGCATCTGTGACCTTATTCTAATGACACTACCATGCACTTCCCTGGTGTACATACATGAATCCAAATATGCAAGGACTGAGACACCCACTTTCAGTGTCTATAGATGCTGCAATCATGCTTTTGTGCATCTTTAGACACCACCAGCGGTCGCACCATTGTTTCTTTCACCAACCCTATGCTAGGTGCAGATCATCTGAGTATGTGAGCAAATCAATGTCTCTATACATAACCACTTTCAGCAATACGCCCATACTACGTTATATCTGCGTCTGATTATCCAACCCCCTGTAACCACACAGGAATGCCCAACACATTTTAAATACACTTCTTGGTGCCTGTGTTGGGTATTCCATGTATTGGGCATTGCATGCAGGCGCGGTGCAACTCAGACACAAGCCCAGATGAAAAATATTGCACAAGAAAAAAAATAAAACACATTGGTCCCCACAGGAAAAAACACACACATTGGCCCCACAGAAAACAATAAAACAAATTGGCCCCACAGGGAAAAATAAATAAACGTATAATATAGCTTTTGGTATTACAATTTGTTTCAAACTCCCACTGCTGTATGAAAAGCCCAAAAGGTTTTTTAATTCTTGACTGTTACATCTATATATTCATTTATTTATTAACATTTATGAAGCGATTGTATAGTCCATTGCACTTTCTTTCAAAGTCAGGCAGGGGCGTATTGGTAACTGAAAGTGGCCTTGGGAAAATTTGTAGGCGTGGTCTCACATGGGCAGCACCAGAGGTATACCATGTAACCATGGCGGCAGCACCACACCTCACATGTCAACAAACATACGCACAACCACCCACCGAGAGCCGTATGGCCAATCTGCCCCTGATCTTTCACCATTTCAGTGCATCTGACGCATGTCAACACATGCATTTGACTTGAAAACATAATTACCTGTGTAGTCCTGTTAAAGTAAAATACAGATTAGGCACATTTGTAAATACAACGACGTGTCTCAAGCTAAACTTTCCGTCTATGCAATGGCTGCATTTGTGACATCCAACAGAAGGGGTAGATTAAGGCTAGAGATGCCGTGAACTGCATCCTCAAGCACTCACCATACAAGTCCAGAATGTATGGGTTTGTGCATCAGGGAATGGGCCACACACTTCGCTGGGAAATAGGTAGGAACTGGGACCCTGGTTTATCTTTGGTAATGCAGGAGAAGTCCCCAACATTTCCCAGTCTACCTTACAATCCAGGAGAATATTGCAAAGGTGTCAAATGTATACATAGAGGCAATGCTAATATGCATATTTTACATGCCATAAACAAATTTCAGACACTAATGGATATTGGAGTTAATGTAATAGGGTGTGAGGGGTGGGACTTTGTGCGAGAATGCCCTAATTTTTAAAGCGCCAATCATAGAGGGCGCTTTTTGTCTTATAAACGATTGCAGCTTTGACAAAACACACGTACAACTGTCTGCACTTAAATAAAGTTCCCACAATCTTTTCTCCTTCTTCATTTCACAATATTCATTCTTTACTTAGCAGCAGTTATTTATGTAAAGAATTTTATAGTTAATTCCTTTCTCTGTTCCACAACTGAGTAGGAAAATGGAATCTTGAAGTTTTGGGAAGTATTTGTATTATATAAATAAACATTGCAATTACTCGTACATGCATAGAAAAATGCAGTGATACAGCAGATCAAATAGCCCAAATGATCATTAGAGACCTGCAGATTACATACCACACAACGCTACTGATGTTTACCCTTGCTCAGCGCATGGCTAATACACATTTTATAAGACAGCAAAGAACTCATAGAAGGGCTTGAGAAGGACTGCCGCGCCCCAGAGAGCAGCAGTGGTGATATCTGCAGGTGGTCACTCAACCCCCTAACATACGAATACACAAAAAAAAAAATGAGAGATCACGTCTGCGCTCGTCTGAGAATACTATACTAAGTGGGTGAATGGTATACGGTATCTGATGAGAGGACAGTTCCTAAATAAAGTTAGTTGACTTAATAATGTCCCGTGATGTCGTGGATACTCGTTAGGCCACTCTTCATATGTCTTTATTTCCACTTCTCCGAATTGGATCTTGGGTGGATTCGTATCCTCAGTCAAGTTGGACCGCAATGCGTTTCTTCTATACGGTATCCTCAATATTCGTTCTCCGGATTTTCTCCTGTACTTCCGTCCAGGGTGTCAGGATAGTTCTTATCCTCAAAGGTCGGAGACAGAGAGACAGAAATAGCCGCTGATAGTGTAGTAAGCGTGTTGAAAATGACGTTTTAAACTAGTAGGGAGATCTTAAAGGAAGTGGCAACTACTGGTTGCATACCGTACTCACGTGAGAGACGTAATGTACCCCTTGCGTAAAGGTATCTTTGGTGTTCGTGTGTTTTCTTCCTCCAGACAGGATCCTTTATGGTTCTTATCCTCGGGAGTGTAAAAGGAGATGGAACAGTTGATAGTGTAGTAGGTTTTTAGGTGAAGTGAATAATTACTAAGCAGCAATTCACTCTTCTACACTTATCACTTATAATGGGGGAGTGCGTACCGTACTCACATCCATGCAGGGAGGTGAAAAACACATAAAGGTATCTTTTCTTAGGTTGATATGTTGTCATACATGGTCACACTCGTGCAGATTGAATAGGTGAAACGAATAGTGGGCGTACCCAACTCACACTATACGATGCGGGCACTTGTATGTAATGGTTTCTTTGGAGTGGTCCTGCTGGTTCTAGAATTTCCTTATTCCAGACTCTGTTCCTCTCATTTTATGCATGAAAAAAAACGAATTGACGTGTCATAGGATGACACATTTAAAATAATTTATTGCACAAAAACTTCTAAAATAACATAAAACTGCCAATGGACTCTAGGTAAGAAAGGGGGGTGTACACGGGTGAAGTAAAAGATGTTAATGTCTGGATTTTCTCACCTTAGTAGGTACCGTCCCAGTCAGTCCCTAGTAGTCCTGGCCCTCACACCAACGCGTTTCGACTATGGAAGTCTTTTTCAAAGTGTGTAGTGAGGGCACTAGTGCCACTATTTATACCCCTTAGGCAGGAAGTCATGTGATGGGGGTGTGGTTACCAATTACAAAACATGACAATAAAATTCAACATAAGATACATGGTGGCAAAAATTATTGCCTATAGTGAACAATAGAAAAGCAATATAAATGTTAAAAAATGTTATAAAAGTCATTTTGGAGGTGTATTCGGTGTTTAAAAAGAACTCCCCACGTCACTTCCGGTATTTGGAACGCATGTGGTTCCGGAAGTGGCGTGTTTCAAGGGGACTAAAATGATACTTAATCTAAAAAACGTTGGTGCAGTGGGAGCAAAAAGATAGGGATGCCCATAAGCAACCTTAGGTTGCTAACAGGGCTTCCCAGCGGCCGAATGCAAAGCGCCGCTGGACGGGCGGTGGAACGCATGCACCGGAAGTGACGGTCATGCGTTCCACCCGCCGGGGAGACGACGCGCACTTCCGGTAGGCGGAAATGAAGGGTGGCTTGTGCGTGTCAAGTATTGGGGGTGGAACGTACGCGATCCCGGAAGTAGCGGGAATTTTTGCGTGCGTTCCACCCAAGGGGAGGAGTATATAAAACTACATTTCTGTTGCGTTCCAGGGGGGAAAAAATAAGTAACGAACTGTGTTATTGAGGAGATAATAATACCTGACTAATTGAAGGTCAGGTACTAAAGGTGGTCATAAGGAGAAATTTAGGAAATGAGGATAGGAGACCCATCGGGGACAGGTGCTGGTATTTGCCAGTAAAATGCATCCTTTTATGGAAAAAGTGGAGGCATAAATGATGTATTCAATTGTGGACAAAAAGTTGTATACAACTTGGATGTCCCATGGTAGCAGTATGTACACAGGAAAATATATACGGCATAAATAGTAACAGCCGCAAGACTAGGAAACGATAAAAATCAGTGCTATAGTACAATTTAAGTACAAGAGGTTCACTGGGTAATAGTTATGCGGTTGGCATAAGGTATGCATACATGGGCAATATAAAAGTTGTATGCCGCTCGGTGGAAAAAGTCCCATGGTTACTGCCGCAGAGTTAGGAGAATAGAATAAAGTCAAATTGGTTTGCTAAATAATCATCTGACTGGCACAAGGTGGGCGAGGAAGCTAACTAATGGGTGGGGGAATTCAATGGGGGAATAAGTGCTGAGGTAAGGGTTGGGAAAAGGTCCAGAGCCCTTAAAGAAACCATTTGGTTTCAAATTCCAAGTTAAGACCTTTGGGTTTCAAGGTACCTAAATTGAAAATGCTTCGCATTTCAGTTTGAGCAAGTTTTTCTTCAATATTCCCCTTTCTCCAAGTTCCTGTCACAACTTGAATGCCACAAAAAAATTATAACTCTGACGGTTTACAGTCATGTTTCTCCTTGAAGTGGGCAGAAATTCCATGAGTGGGGAGGCCTTTCTTTATGTTTCTGAGGTGCTCGCTCATTCTTTCTTTCAATTTCCTAGTTGTTCTTCCTACGTATTGTTTATTGCATTTGCATTGTACTAAATAGACGACATTTTTGCTGTCGCACGTGATGAAGTCCTTGATGTCATATTTTTTCTTATTGCTGGTGGATGTATAGCTGGTTATGACAGTTGTGTTGTTTTTGCAATTGCGGCACATTTGACATTGGCCGCATCTGTAGAAGCCCTTGCTCTTAATAGTGGTGGTTTTCTTAGGGACCTCCAGTGCACTTTTTACTAGATGTTTGCGTAAATTGTCAGCCTTTCGATATACAAATCTTGGCTTATCCGATATGTATTGTTTGAGTATGGGGTCCTGGAGCAGTAGTCCCCAGTTTTTTCTTACAATATGTTCCAGCCCCTTATATTGGCTGCTATATTTAGTAATGAAGGTAACCGTATTGGTATCGCCTCCCCTTCTCTGGTCTTCTGTAGACGTGGTTGGTTGTATCATCAGTTCCCTGTCTGCTTGTTGGTATTTTTCATATGGCGCGTCCAATAATCTGGTTTCATATCCCTTTTTCTGGAATTGGTCTTTCATTAGAGTGCCTTGATTGCGATAATCCCTTAGTTTGGAGCAATTTTTCCTTATCCTATGGAACTGGCTACCAGGTACTGATGATAGCCAGTTGGGATGGTGGTTGCTATTTGAAGGAATAAACGAGTTACAATCCGTTGGCTTGGTGTATGTTTTAGTGTGTATAGCGCCTTCTTCTATGAATATTGACAAATCAAGGAAATTGACGTTCTCTGTGCTCCTCTGGTATGTGAGTTTTATGTTCCTGTCGTTGGTATTCAGAAAGTCGCAGAAGCTGTCCAACGTAGTTGAATCCCCTTTCCAAATGAAGAGGATATCATCTATGTAACGTTTCCATAGCACCAGGTTCGCCCCAAAATCATGGTCACCAAAGACTGTTTTTTCTTCCCAATGGGCCATGAAGAGATTGGCATAGCTAGGGGCGAACCTGGTGCCCATGGCTGTGCCATGTAATTGTAGATAAAATGAATTGTCAAACCAGAAAAAATTATTGGTTAAGATGAATTCGATACTTTCCAAAACGAAGGTCATGCGGTCGTAATCCATGGAGTCTGCTTCTAAGAAATGAGAGGTGGCTTCCAAGCCGTGTTGATGACTGATGGCCGTATACAGAGATGTAACATCTGCTGTAACGAGGATGAATTCTGGTGACCAACTGATAAGTTGTAGTTCTTGTAGGACTGCTGTAGAATCTTTAAGGTACGATCTGGTATTTTGTGCAAGTGGCTGTAGAATATGGTCGATATATTGAGATAAATTGGAGGTAATTGATTCTGTGCCAGCTACTATGGGTCGGCCTGGTGGATGTGTGTTATCCTTATGGATTTTTGGGAGAGTGTAAATAACTGGTAGAGACGGATGTGTGATGGTGATGTAGTCACGTTCTTTATCAGTGATGACTTTCTTGCGTTCGTATTTTACTAGTAGATCTGTCATTCTTTTGGATGTTCCCTCCGACGGGTTTCCTCTGAGTTTCTTGTAGGTTCTACCGTCGTTAAGTTGTCTTTCGATTTCCTTCTTGTATTCTTCTACATTCTGGATAACCACTGCACCCCCTTTATCCGCTGGTTTGATCACTATGGTGTGGTTATCTTGGAGACTCTTTAGAGCCTCTCTTTCTGCTTTAGTCATATTTGGTTTGGTCGTATTTTTAAAAGCGGTGTTTTCGAGTTCGTCTTTGACAATTCGTTCGAAGCTCTCAATAAAGCACCCCTTCTTGAAGGTGGGGAAGAAAGTTGACTTTGGTTTGAACGTAGATGTGCCTTGATCATTATGGGTGGTGGGGATATCCTGATCGTGAAAGAATTTTTTTAAAGTCAGTTTTCTTATGAACCGTTGCAGATCAATATAAGCCTCAAACTTGTCAAGTTTGCTAGAAGGTGCATACTTCAATCCCTTCTTGAGGACACTTTCCTCATCTTTAGTGAGGACATGATTACTGAGATTGTAGATCTTAGTAAATGCGATCTCATGATTAGTGTTCTCCGTCTCACCGATTTCTATGAGATTGTTGGTCCTAGTTGGAATGATTTGTTTGGTCTTTTTTTTGTGGTATAGTGATCGATGTTTTTTGGATGAGGTCTTTCCTCGTCTCCCTCTCCTTGTTAGCGTCTTCTGTTGTGACGGCCCCTGCTTGGTTCTAAAAAAACCTCATCGTTATCTTCGTTTCTCCTGTACGTGTGGAACCTATTGGAAGCTCTTCTTGTGGTTTCGGGAGAGGTACATCGTCTGGTGTATTCCAAAATTCTGCCTTCTCATTGGTTCCTATCCTCAAAGGTCTGTCTGTAAGGACGTCTTGTGTTATATCCGTCCTGGTTGTGGAGTTCTTCCCCTGAGTATCTTCTTCTGGGGTAGGTCCGTTGCTCGTTGGGCATCTGGGCTCTTTGTCTGGATGTCCAGGTTTGTCTGTAGGGGTTCCTTCGTGGACTAATTCTATGTTCAATCTGCCTCCAGTTTTGTCTCCATTCGGGGGTTCTCCATTCTTCATTTCTTTCGAATCTTTCTCTGTTATGGGTTTCCTTGTTTTTGAAGAAGTTTTTCTCCTTCTTGGTTTGTTGATGTTGTACTCCTTCCTTGAAGTCGTTCATATTCCTAAGGTACTTCTTCTTCTTTTTTTCCATTAGCTCCTTCTCATTTGTAGCAATTTTTTCAATAATGTCTTGTTCCATATCTTTAAAGTCTGGCAAATCTGCCAATGGCTCTACAGTTCCTCTAAGTGTCTCAATTTCCGTTTCTAGCTCTTTCAGATCTTTACTTCTCTCTCGAACTATGAGTCTCATTAGGGACATGGAGCACGAGTCGATGATGCGAATCCATTCTTCTTCGAAGGCTGGTGATTTATTAGTAAAAGTGGGTAGTTTATCGATTCTGAGCCCTCTGGGTATAATTTCCTCGGCCAGATATCTCTCTAATGCTACTACCTCCCACCAAATCTTTCCTTCTTTGATCAACGCTCTTTCTAATTTAGACATAACATTCTCTAAATCTTCATCTGCTAAGTCAACAGAATTGTGTTTGTTATTAAATATGTTATCAAATTTATCCTTCCTCACATTTCTGTGGGAAAACATGATGACGCTATGGGGCAGCAGTGGTCCTACTGAATGAGTGAAAAATTGAATCTAGAAGGGCTTGAGAAGGACTGCCGCGCCCCAGAGAGCAGCAGTGGTGATATCTGCAGGTGGTCACTCAACCCCCTAACATACGAATACACAAAAAAAAAAATGAGAGATCACGTCTGCGCTCGTCTGAGAATACTATACTAAGTGGGTGAATGGTTTATGGTATCTGATGAGAGGACAGTTCCTAAATAAAGTTAGTTGACTTAATAATGTCCCGTGATGTCGTGGATACTCGTTAGGCCACTCTTCATATGTCTTTATTTCCACTTCTCCGAATTGGATCTTGGGTGGATTCGTATCCTCAGTCAAGTTGGACCGCAATGCGTTTCTTCTATACGGTATCCTCAATATTCGTTCTCCGGATTTTCTCCTGTACTTCCGTCCAGGGTGTCAGGATAGTTCTTATCCTCAAAGGTCGGAGACAGAGAGACAGAAATAGCCGCTGATAGTGTAGTAAGCGTGTTGAAAATGACGTTTTAAACTAGTAGGGAGATCTTAAAGGAAGTGGCAACTACTGGTTGCATACCGTACTCACGTGAGAGACGTGATGTACCCCTTGCCTAAAGGTATCTTTGGTGTTCGTGTGTTTTCTTCCTCCAGACAGGATCCTTTATGGTTCTTATCCTCGGGAGTGTAAAAGGAGATGGAACAGTTGATAGTGTAGTAGGTTTTTAGGTGAAGTGAATAATTACTAAGCAGCAATTCACTCTTCTACACTTATCACTTATAATGGGGGAGTGCGTACCGTACTCACATCCATGCAGGGAGGTGAAAAACACATAAAGGTATCTTTTCTTAGGTCGATATGTTGTCATACATGGTCACACTCGTGCAGATTGAATAGGTGAAACGAATAGTGGGCGTACCCAACTCACACTATACGATGCGGGCACTTGTATGTAATGGTTTCTTTGGAGTGGTCCTGCTGGTTCTAGAATTTCCTTATTCCAGACTCTGTTCCTCTCATTTTATGCATGAAAAAAAACGAATTGACGTGTCATAGGATGACACATTTAAAATAATTTATTGCACAAAAACTTCTAAAATAACATAAAACTGCCAATGGACTCTAGGTAAGAAAGGGGGGTGTACACGGGTGAAGTAAAAGATGTTAATGTCCGGATTTTCTCACCTTAGTAGGTACCGTCCCAGTCAGTCCCTAGTAGTCCTGGCCCTCACACCAACGCGTTTCGACTATGGAAGTCTTTTTCAAGGTGTGTAGTGGGGGCACTAGTGCCACTATTTATACCCCTTAGGCAGGAAGTCATGTGATGGGGGTTGTGGTTACCAATTACAAAACATGACAATAAAATTCAACATAAGATACATGGTGGCAAAAATTATTGCCTATAGTGAACAATAGAAAAGCAATATAAATGTTAAACATTTTTTTAAAAGTCATTTTGGAGGTGTATTCGGTGTTTAAAAAGAACTCCCCACGTCACTTCCGGTATTTGGAACGCATGTGGTTCCGGAAGTGGCGTGTTTCAAGGGGACTAAAATGAAACTTAATCTAAAAAACGTTGGTGCAGTGGGAGCAAAAAGATAGGGATGCCCATAAGCAACCTTAGGTTGCTAACAGGGCTTCCCAGCGGCCGAATGCAAAGCGCCGCTGGACGGGCGGTGGAACGCATGCACCGGAAGTGACGGTCATGCGTTCCACCCGCCGGGGAGACGACGCGCACTTCCGGTAGGCGGAAATGAAGGGTGGCTTGTGCGTGTCAAGTGTTGGGGGTGGAACGCACGCGATCCCGGAAGTAGCGGGAATTTTTGCGTGCGTTCCACCCAAGGGGAGGAGTATATAAAACGACATTTCTGTTGCGTTCCAGGGGGAAAAAATAAGTAATGAACTGTGTTATTGAGGAGATAATAATACCTGACTAATTGAAGGTCAGGTACTAAAGGTGGTCATAAGGAGAAATTTAGGAAATGAGGATAGGAGACCCATCGGGGACAGGTGCTGGTATTTGCCAGTAAAATGCATCCTTTTAAGGAAAAAGTGGAGGCATAAATGATGTATTCAATTGTGGACAAAAAGTTGTATACAACTTGGATGTCCCAAGGTAGCAGTATGTACACAGGAAAATATATACGGCATAAATAGTAACAGCTGCAAGACTAGGAAACGATAAAAATCAGTGCTATAGTACAATTTAAGTATAAGAGGTTCACTGGGTAATGGTTATGCGGTTGGCATAAGGTATGCATACATGGGCAATATAAAAGTTGTATGCCGCTCGGTGGAAAAAGTCCCATGGTTACTGCCGCAGAGTTAGGAGAATAGAATAAAGTCAAATTGGTTCGCTAAATAATCATCTGACTGGCACAAGGTGGGCGAGGAAGCTAACTAATGGGTGGGGGAATTCAATGGGGGAATAAGTGCTGAGGTAAGGGTTGGGTAAAGGTCCAGAGCCCTTAAAGAAACCATTTGGTTTCAAATTCCAAGTTAAGACCTTTGGGTTTCAAGGTACCTAAATTGAAAATGCTTTGCATTTCAGTTTGAGCAAGTTTTTCTTCAATATTCCCCTTTCTCCAATTTCCTGTCACAACTTGAATGCCACAAAAAAATGATATCTCTGACGGTTTACAGTCATGTTTCTCCTTGAAGTGGGCAGAAATTCCATGAGTGGGGAGGCCTTTCTTTATGTTTCTGAGGTGCTCGCTCATTCTTTCTTTCAATTTCCTAGTTGTTCTTCCTACGTATTGTTTATTGCATTTGCATTGTACTAAATAGACGACATTTTTGCTGTCGCACGTGATGAAGTCCTTGATGTCATATTTTTTCTTATTGCTGGTGGATGTATAGCTGGTTATGACAGTTGTGTTGCTTTTGCAATTGCGGCACATTTGACATTGGCCGCATCTGTAGAAGCCCTTGCTCTTAATAGTGGTGGTTTTCTTAGGGACCTCCAGTGCACTTTTTACTAGATGTTTGCGTAAATTGTCAGCCTTTCGATATACAAATCTTGGCTTATCCGATATGTATTGTTTGAGTATGGGGTCCTGGAGCAGTAGTCCCCAGTTTTTTCTTACAATATGTTCCAGCCCCTTATATTGGCTGCTATATTTAGTAATGAAGGTAACCGTATTGGTATCGCCTCCCCTTCTCTGGTCTTCTGTAGACGTGGTTGGTTGTATCATCAGTTCCCTTTCTGCTTGTTGGTATTTTTCATATGGCGCGTCCAATAATCTGGTTTCATATCCCTTTTTCTGGAATTGGTCTTTCATTAGAGTGCCTTGATTGCGATAATCCCTTAGTTTGGAGCAATTTTTCCTTATCCTATGGAACTGGCTACCAGGTACTGATGATAGCCAGTTGGGATGGTGGTTGCTATTTGAAGGAATAAACGAGTTACAATCCGTTGGCTTGGTGTATGTTTTAGTGTGTATAGCGCCTTCTTCTATGAATATTGACAAATCAAGGAAATTGACGTTCTCTGTGCTCCTCTGGTATGTGAGTTTTATGTTCCTGTCGTTGGTATTCAGAAAGTCGCAGAAGCTGTCCAACGTAGTTGAATCCCCTTTCCAAATGAAGAGGATATCATCTATGTAACGTTTCCATAGCACCAGGTTCGCCCCAAAATCATGGTCACCAAAGACTGTTTTTTCTTCCCAATGGGCCATGAAGAGATTGGCATAGCTAGGGGCGAACCTGGTGCCCATGGCTGTGCCATGTAATTGTAGATAAAATGAATTGTCAAACCAGAAAAAATTATTGGTTAAGATGAATTCGATACTTTCCAAAACGAAGGTCATGCGGTCGTGATCCATGGAGTCTGCTTCTAAGAAATGAGAGGTGGCTTCCAAGCTGTGTTGATGACTGATGGCCGTATACAGAGATGTAACATCTGCTGTAACGAGGATGAATTCTGGTGACCAACTGATAAGTTGTAGTTCTTGTAGTTTTTTTTTTTTTGAGCAAAGAACCATACCTGGAATACTTACCCACACACAAAACACTGGGCAAAATTTACATGACTTACTGAGAGTGGACAAGTGGAGTGGTTGCTCATAACAACAATCAGCTTCTGTCTATAATTTCATAGAATGTACTTGTTTAATACTAGCTAGAAGCTGATTAGGTACTAGAGTATAAGCAACTTCTCAACTTGTCCACTTCTGCACTTTTTAGCACAGTTGATACATTTCCCCCATAGTGTCTGGGAAGGTGGGAGGATCTGGGTGGTTATAATGTCTAAGCTATGATCTACAGTATTGCAAGCTGTTTCTTCCATGTGAAAAATTACCAAGGTAAAATAACAGGATCCGGTCAGGATCCCGGCGATTGGGATCCTGGCAGATGATATACCGACACCGGAATCCCGACAGGGTCACCTGCCCCATGCTGGAATGCAGGGATCACGAATGAGTGACGACCGGGACCCACAAGAGGTAAGCCACGAGACGGGGGAGGTTAGGTTTAGGCTGTGCTCGGTGGGTTAGGGTTAGGCCGTGGGCTGGGTGTGTAAGGGTTAGTCTGCGGGGAGGAGGTTTGGGGTTAGGCACCCCACCCCGAAGGTTAGGGTTAGGCTGCAGAGGGGAAGGGTAAGGTTTAGGCTATAGGAAAGGAGGGGTTAGGTTCAGGCTCCACCAGGGGGAGGTTAGGTTCAGGCTGCAAGGAGGCAAGGTCAGGGGGACATTTGGGGAATTTTATCTTATTTTGAGACACCTGAATTTGTTTATATTGTAAATAATAAGTAAATATATTTGAGATTGCTAGAGTTCCATCTTTAAGTGAACAGACATATAATATTGCTCATAAAAGTATTTTGCACAATCCATGGTTCATTGCCTTCATCCTGTATCTGCACCAATGTTCACCACAAAAAAAAGGGAAACCATGTGCATGAGGAATAGGTGATGTATACTTTAGCAACCTTTATGATGTTGACATTAGAATGTCAACATGGTTGTAAATTGTTGACATGCATCATGTCAACAGTGATGAATGTCAACAAAATGTTCCAGATGGTCCAGTGGTGACTTACCTTGTTAGGTGGGTCTGCAGCTCACCACAATATTTACTTTATTACTGTATTCTTTTTTTAATACTTTACTTGAATCAGCCTTATTATAGGGTATATATACAGTATATGCAATTAAATACTGTTTATAAAAAGTGAGCAATAATAGCATTACATGTGTAGGATAATTCCTGATGCCTCTGTTCTTAGTATATCTAATAATGACTGATCTTAAAGTAAACGTGAACAAGGGATTGAGTGTACCTATGGTACATTGATTCCTTTTCTTTCCTTTAGTTTTTCACAAATATCTGAATCAGTAGGTAGCATCTATAGCTTACATCAGGGTATAGACAATCTTTCCCTCTTGCTAAGAATTATCTGTTGATTCCCTTGACTAAAAATATATACATAACTACTGTATTGCTGTTAGTGCAGGATACTCTCTCACTATATGTACATGTACCCTATGATTAGAATGTCGACAAAATGTTCCTGGTGGTTCAATTATGACTTACCTTGTTTGGTGGGTCTGGCTGCTCCAGTGGTGTCTTCCAGGTCCAGCAGTAATGTGATGATGACTTCCAATGGCTCTGATGGTGAGTACCATCCCTAATCCTAACCCTCCCAATAGTTAATCTTTACCTCCCACAGACCTAACCCTCCTCTTAACCAGCCTAAGCCTAACCCTCACCTTCCTTAGACTAACCCTAACTCTCCCTTTCCACAGCCTAACCGTAACACACCCTCACACAGCCTAACCCTAACCCTCCCCTCCAAAAGCCTAACCTTGACATTTCCCTCCCTCAGCCTAACCCAAGCCCTTCCATAGCCTTAACCTCATCATGCCCACCCACATTTTATCCCTAACCCTCCTCTCCTACATCCTTACCGTAGCACTCTCCTCTCACAGTCTAACACTAACCCTCCCCTCCCACAGCCTGACCATAACACTCCCCTCCCACAGCCTTACCCTAGCACTCCCTTCCCACAGCTTGACCCTAACACTCCCCTCCCACAGCCTGACCCTAACCCTCCCCTCCCACATCCTGACCCTAACCCTCCCCTCCTACAGCCTTACCGTAGCACTCTTCTCTCACAGTCTAACACTAACCCTCCCCTCCCACATCCTTACCCTAACCCTCCCCTCCTACATCCTTACCGTAGCACTCTCCTCTCACAGTCTAACACTAACCCTCCCCTCCCATAGCCTGACCATAACACTCCCCTCCCACAGACTGACCCTAACACTCCCCTCCCACATCCTGACCCTAACCCTCCCCTCCTACAGCCTTACCCTAGCACTCTCCTCTCACAGTCTAACACTAACCCTCCCCTCCCACAGCCTTACCCTAACACTCCCTTCCCACAGCCTGACCCTAACACTCCCCTCCCACAGACTGACCCTAACAATCCCCTCCCACATCCTGACCCTAACACTCCCCTCCCACAGACTGACCCTAACAATCCCCTCCCACATCCTGACCCTAACACTCCCCTCCCACAGCCTGACCCTAACACTCCCCTCCCACATGCTAAACCTAAATGCTCTCTGCAGAATGTTGACATTTCACATGTTACCATTATGATTGAGGACATTCTCCATATGCTGACATTTTCTAAGTTCACATTTCAACAATCGACATGACTTTCAACATTGTGGTGACAACATTATGATTGTCGACATTTTGAATGTCAGCATAGTGACTATATCTATGTAGCTCAGCTTACTGAAACAACACAAGCAAGTTGTTGTCACTAGGTGTGTTAATGGTAACACTCCTTTCTAACCACAGAACGTTGCACTGACGCAAGATGATTGCGGAGTAGGGAGGCTTAGCACAATGTGTTCCACCTCACTGTCATCACTTTGGCAAGTACCAGACCGTAATATTAGTCTATATAACCTTTACTACATATTTGTACAGGAGGCATTTGATATGGCGGCTGTCGGGATCCCGGTGCTACCGACGCCGGCATCCCGACAGCCGGCATCCTGACAGCCAGCATACCGACAACTATTCTCCCTCTTGGGGTGTCCACGACACCGCTGGAGGCAGAGTAAATAGTGTGCCACTGTGCCCGCAAGGGGCTCTTTTGCGCTCACCCCGCTGCCTGCACGCCGGTGGTTGTGATTCAGCGCCGGTATGCTGGGCGCCGGGATTTCAAGTGCCGGCATAACATACTACACCCATTTATATATTTAGCAAAATAATTATGTACGAAAATAGTATACTTCATATATAGTACAGATGGGTCCACGGTTATCTTGGCTAGTTTGCTGCACCTAGGCACACCATGGTTTATTAGCATAAACCCTTCATCTATTGTTCTCAGCTGCAATACAATACAGAGAACAATACAGCAGGGGATTATGTCCGACTGCCCAGTCTCAATTAATCCTATTAAAGGTCAAGTTAAACATGGACCCATCTGTATATAAGAAAATGTATAAAAGTAATAAACAGTCGCTAAACTTTAAACAAAATAAACTCTGCAGAGATTTAAAGATAAGAAAAATGTAAGCTACAAAAATAGTTCTATCTGACGCCTGACCTTACTTAGAAAGTCATAATGAGGATGGCTGAATATTACTAGCTATTTCTATAAAATGCCTACTAGTTTTTCAGAGGAGCAGTAATCTACTTGCCATAAGTATACTATTCCTCTCTCCTCCAAGGAGCTGCCCTTATTGATCTACACTATAATCTTGAATGTCAAATTTGTCCACTTTCTGCCCATTAACGACGGAGCATTTCTTCCCAGAAGTCTGATTTTTTTTCGATTTAGCACTTGTATTCAATACAGAAAAGGGATAATGAAATATCTTTCATGTATTTACTCAATTTAAAGCTTTACAGTTTTGTGTGTGTGCGTGTGTGTACTAACCTAACAAAATGTGGATATAATAAACACACAGAATATCACTATAAAGTGCCTATAGATACTCAACACAAGACACATGTTATGCTGTAATTCTGTGGAGTCTTTGGTCATTGTTCAAAGTAATGTTTTGTGGCGATTCCTTAGGGGTTAGAAACAGTATTTGCCAATGATGAACATTTTCTGTTCTATCCATTGACAGAGTTTGCAGTACAGAGGATAGGACATCAGCCGACGCGGTTGCATTGTTAGAACTGTTAGACTGTGAAATAACCTGCCAGGCGAAGTTAAGACAGTTGTATTAATTAAAGTGCAGTGTTCTCTTTCTATAACGGCATAACAGGGTAGGAAGCTGCGCATTTATCAGGAAACATTCACTGCTAAATCTTTCGTTTTTATACACTTATTTTTACCAATATATTCCATATCAAATACTGTACAACAAAACAAAACAGATACAAATAGTCTCACCTATTTACAGCTACTATATTTCATGATATATACTGCACAATGGCCCTCATTCCGAGTTGATCGCTCGCTAGCTACTTTTTGCAGCCATGCAAACGCATAGTTGCCGGCCACGGGGGAGTGTATTTTCGCTTTGCAAGTGTGCGATCGCATGTGCAGCCGAGCGGTACAAAAACATTTTGTGCAGGACAAGACCAGCCCTGAAGTTACTTATCCTGTGCGATGATCCTAGCAACGGAGGTCCCAGAATTGACGTCAGATACCCGCCCAGCAAACGCCTGGTTACGCCTGCATTTTTCCTAACACTCCCAGAAAACGGTCAGTTGACACCCATAAACGCCCTCTTCCTGTCAAGCTCCTTGCGATCGGCTGTGCAAATGGAATCGTCGCTAGAAGCATTGCACAGCAAAGATGCTGTTTGTACCCGTACCACGCGCGTGTGCATTGCGGTGCATGCGCAGTTTTGCCGTTTTTTACCTATTTGCTGCGCTGCGAAAATCGGCAGCGAGCGATCAAATCGGAATGACCCCCAATGAGGCTTATTTACAAGTGGCCTGCAAGATTCTGAATAATGTAAGATCTATTCTATGCACAGAACACTATTCCAACATTCTCCCAACAAGCGTAACAAGCTAGTAATTTGAATACCTATTTATTTGATATCAATGCTGGAACAAAATGTGTGCAGAAAAAATAATATGATAGGGACCACCACGTACCACCTGATGTTGCAAAACTTGCCTTTACATATAGGCAGCGGTGTCACAAGGTGGGTGCAGGGGGCTGGGGGGTGTCAGGTGTCACTTCCCGAGTGGTGACACCAAAGTGCTGACTTCTCTTCAGTGACATAAGCAGGGTGCTGCACTCTGATATGGGCTATCAACAGCATAGTGCCTTATCCCAATCATATCACTGTAAAATGTGCAGGATGCAAGAGAGTGACCTTGGGTCTATTTAATAAACTAAAAAACATCTTTTCTCCACCTTTTTAGCTGGAAAAAAAGCCTAGAAAAATTATTTCTCTAAATTTAGTAATTTGAAAAGTGCAGAGAAATCACTGATTTTTCTGGCTTTTCGTTTCTCTTTTATGTTCCTGCAGAATGGTATCTATATAGATGAGAGTAGCAAAGCTTCTCTCATTTTTTTCTAGAAAGATACCGTAGGGACAGATTTTATATCCAGCGATATTCTTGTTATCGCTCATTACTAATCTTAACTGGTGCTCCAACCAATCAGCTCCTATCATGTGTATGAAAAATGACAGTTGGAGCACCATCTAAGAGTTGTAACAAGTGATGACAAGAATATCACTCATTATTAAATAAGCCCCATAATGCCATCTCTGGATGGTGCTATGTGTCTTTTTTTCACTCTCATATGCAGCCATCAGTACGGCTATAAAAGTGGTTACTGCTTCCCTAATATCACAGCCAACTAATCCAGTCCTTAATAATCTCAATCAACTGCCCGGTGCTCCCTGGAACCTATAATGATGCACCAGAAGATGCATTGGGAGATGACGCGAGCAGGGAGGCTCGCACGGGGTGCTGACAGCCCGTGACTCAGGAGGACGGCCTTATACTGAAGACAGTATTAAAAAAAGTTTGTATATGCTAAATGAAAAAAACAAAAACTAATTGGCCTTTATCAGATGGACAGTCCCAGCAAGAGACTGTAAAGTCCATAATCCTGAATCAGCTTTCTCATACAGGTCGGGTATCTGTTATACGGATACCCAAAAACTGAAATGTTACGAAAACTCGAATATATTTGCCCTGTAGTGACATCATGACGTAGCCAGTGTCATGTCATCACTGGAGTCCGCAGCAATCAGCAATCACAGACAGGTAGAGGAGTGGCTTTGCAGCCATTCACTCACTGTCACTACTGCCGATACCAATCGCGGACATGCTGGACCCCCCTGTGGACCCCCCGGACCGAACGCTGACCTCCAGAAACCCCCCGCCAATGAGCCAGACCCACCACGTATTCTGTTATCCAGAAAAATCCAAAATCCGGAATGCTCCTGATTGCGAGCATTCCGGATATGGGATACGCAACCTGTATTTTAATAAATAGAACCCCTGATCTCCATGATTTCAGGAGGTCCTTATATTTTTTGAGTCTCTCTAATGTTCAAGGCGTAAAGGCTAATATGATCAGGAACATAATATAAGAAGTAGGGATGGACATTGGAAGGCCATCTTCAATTAAATCCACCATTAAATCTGCATGCAAGGTAGCTGACCATCGCATCAAAAGAATTTGATTAAAAAAAAATCATATGATTTGCGCATGCGCAAAAAAGAGCCTTGTTTGCACATATACAAACCTCTACAGCGTGGCCATTTGGGAATGGGACTGGAGACAGGACCACCACAACACAATCAAATGTTTACAAATCAATGGCGACAAACATGGGAATGCCACCATCGAATGGTAAAACAACTGGCATCGCAATAAAAACATTGATGGCTGTGAACTATTGCAATGTGGTATCCATCCCCAATAAGGAGACAATGAAACTTTCTTTATTTCAATTTACATATATATATGTGTATATATATACATCTCGGAAAATAATCACCTTAGGTGCGCTATTATACAGTATGTATTACAGGGGTAATCCATTTTTTATATGTAGGGATGATCCCTTTTGGTTTGCATACCCTTTTAATAAAATGTTACTTTCAATAAAAACAATAATTTCATACCTGATTACTTTTTCTTGGTATACAATAAAAAAACTTTTTCACAATTATAAAAAATACACATAGTTTTTACATAATATTTTATGTACAAATATATAAGGTATCATATAACCGACCACTTGTTTAGGGGGTGTAATTTTGCTTCCACCTCACCCTTACAGGTGTGAGCTCAAAGGTGGATGTCTCATATGGTTGGTACAGGCTGTTACACTGTACCAACCACAGGAGGCATCCATGTGTCATCAGCGTAACAGCCTGTACCAACAACTGGAAATCTTTTCCGGTCAAAGAAATAATACACGGCATGGGTAGTATATTTACTGGAGTATTCCTGCAGATTAAAGTATGTAATAAAAATCCACAGAAAGGAACATATACGGAGTATCAATAACAATGTTGATAATCATACTATTCCAAAACATTTCAGTACTCATCACACATCAGATACGGAGCGTCTAACTTTCAAAGTCATAGAACCAGTACAAATAGTTCCAAGGTGAGGAAACCAAGAGAACAAGCGCTCCAGGCGTGAAATGTTCTGGATCTCTGAACTGAATACTCTGTGCCCAAATGGACTGAATAACCACAATGAGATAGCTCCTTTCTTATAGTTCTTAACAGTTCTCTTAGCCTTTGGTATATATATATATATATATCTATATTAGTGATGTGCACCGGACATTTTTCGGGTTTTGTGTTTTGGTTTTGGATTTGGTTCCGCGGCCGTGTTTTATATTCGGACGCGTTTTGGCAAAACCTCACCGAAATTTTTTTGTCGGATTCGGGTGTGTTTTGGATTCGGGTGTTTTTTTCAAAAAACCCTAAAAAAACAGCTTAAATCATAGAATTTGGGGGTCATTTTGATCCCATAGTATTATTAACCTCAATTACCATAATTTCCATTCATTTCCAGTCTATTCTGAACACCACACACCTCACAATATTATTTTTAGTCCTAAAATTTGCACCGAGGTCGCTGGATGGCTAAGCTAAGCGACCCAAGTGGCCGACACAAACACCTGGCCCATCTAGGAGTGGCACTGCAGTGTCAGGCTGGATGGCACTTCAAAAATATAGTCCCCAAACAGTACATGATGCAAAGAAAAAAAGAGGCGCACCAAGGTCGCTGTGTGACTAAGCTAAGCGACACAAGTGGCCGACACAAACACCTGGCCCATCTAGGAGTGGCACTGCAGTGCCAGACAGGATGGCACTTCCAAAAAATAGTCCCCAAACAGCACATGATGCAAAGAAAAAAAGAGGCACACCAAGGTCGCTGTGTGACTAAGCTAAGCAACACAAGTGGCCGACACAAACACCTGGCCCATCTAGGAGTGGCACTGCAGTGTCAGGCAGGATGGCACTTCAAAAAAATAGTCCCCAAACAGCACATGATGCAAAGAAAAAAAGAGGCACACCAAGGTAGCTGTGTGACTAAGCTAAGCGACCCAAGTGGCCGACACAAACACCTGGCACATCTAGGAGTGGCACTGCAGTGACAGGCAGGATGGCACTTCAAAAAAATTGTCCCCAAACAGCACATGATGCAAAGAAAAATGAAAGAAAAAAGAGGTGCAAGGTGGAATTGTCCTTGGGCCCTCCCACCCACCCTTATGTTGTATAAACAGGACATGCACACTTTAACGAACCCATCATTTCAGCGACAGGGTCTGCCACACGACTGTGACTGAAATGACTGGTTGGTTTGGGCCCACACCAAAAAAGAAGCAATCAATCTCTCCTTGCACAAACTGGCTCTACAGAGGCAAGATGTCCACCTCATCATCATCCTCTGATTCCTCACCCCTTTCACTGTGTACATCCCCCTCCTCACAGATTATTAATTCGTCCCCTCTGGAATCCACCATTTCAGATCCCTGTGTACTTTCTGGAGGCAATTGCTGGTGAATGTCTCCACGGAGGAATTGATTATAATTCATTTTGATGAACATCATCGTTTCCACATTTTCTGGAAGGAACCTCGTACGCCGATTGCTGACAAGGTGAGCGGCTGCACTAAACACTCTTTCGGAGTACACACTGGAAGGAGGGCAACTTAGGTAGAATAAAGCCAGTTTGTGCAAGGGCCTCCAAATTGCCTCTTTTTCCTGCCAGTATACGTACGGACTGTCTGACGTGCCTACTTGGATGCGGTCACTCATATAATCCTCCACCATTCTTTCAATGGTGACAGAATCATATGCAGTGACAGTAGACGACATGTCAGTAATCGTTGGCAGGTCCTTCAGTCCGGACCAGATGTCAGCACTCGCTCCAGATTACCCTGTATCACCGCCAGCGGGTGGGCTCGGAATTCTTAGATTTTTCCTCGCACCCCCAGTTGCCGGAGAATGTGAAGGAGGAGCTGTTGACGGGTCACGTTCCGCTTGACTTGACAATTTTCTCACCAGCAGGTCTTTGAACCTCTGCAGACTTGTGTCTGCCGGAAAGAGAGATACAAAGTAGGTTTTAAATCTAGGATCGAGCACGGTGGCCAAAATGTAGTGCTCTGATTTCAACAGATTGACCACCCGTGAATCCTGGTTAAGCGAATTAAGGGCTCCATCTACAAGTCCCACATGCCTAGCAGAATCGCTCTGTTTTAGCTCCTCCTTCAATGTCTCCAGCTTCTTCTGCAAAAGCCTGATGAGGGGAATGACCTGACTCAGGCTGGCAGTGTCTGAACTGACTTCACGTGTGGCAAGTTCAAAGGGTTGCAGAACCTTGCACAACGTTGAAATCATTCTCCACTGCGCTTGAGTCAGGTGCATTCCCCCTCCTTTGCCTATATCGTGGGCAGATGTATAGGCTTGAATGGCCTTTTGCTGCTCCTCCATCCTCTGAAGCACATAGAGGGTTGAATTCCACCTCGTTACCACCTCTTGCTTCAGATGATGGCAGGGCAGGTTCAGGAATATTTGGTGGTGCTCCAGTCTTCGGCACGCGGTGGCTGAATGCCGAAAGTGGCCGGCAATTCTTCGGGCCACCGACAGCATCTCTTGCACGGCCCTGTCATTTTTTAAATAATTCTGCACCACCAAATTCAATGTATGTGCAAAACATGGGACGTGCTGGAATTTGCCCAGATGTAATGCACGCACAATATTGGTGGCGTTGTCCGATGTCACAAATCCCCAGGAGAGTCCAGTTGGGGTAAGCCATTCTGCGATGATGTTCCTCAGTTTCCGTAAAAGGTTGTCAGCTGTGTGCCTCTTATGGAAAGCGGTGATACAAAGCGTAGCCTGCCGAGGAACGAGTTGGCGTTTGCGAGATGCTGCTACTGGTGCCGCTGCTGCTGTTCTTGCTGCGGGAGGCAATACATCTACCCAGTGGGCTGTCACAGTCATATAGTCCTGAGTCTGCCCTGCTCCACTTGTCCACATGTCCGTGGTTAAGTGGACATTGGGTACAACTGCATTTTTTAGGACACTGGTGACTCTTTTTCTGACATCTGTGTATATTTTTGGTATCGCCTGCCTAGAGAAATGGTACCTAGATGGTATTTGGTACCAGGTACACAGTACCTCAATTAAGTCTCTAGTTGCCTCTGAATTAACGATGGATACCGGAACCACGTTTCTCACCACCCAGGCTGACAAGACCTGAGTTATCCGCTTTGCAGCAGGATGACTGCTGTGATATTTCATCTTCCTCGCAAAGGACTGTTGGACAGTCAATTGCTTACTGGAAGTAGTACAAGTGGTCTTCCGACTTCCCCTCTGGGATGACGATCGACTCCCAGCAGCAACAATAGCAGCGCCAGCAGCAGTAGGCGTTACACTCAAGGATGCATCGGAGGAATCCCAGGCAGGAGAGGACTCGTCAGACTTGCCAGTGACATGGCCTGCAGGACTATTGGCTTTCCTGGGTAAGGAGGAAATTGACACTGAGGGAGTTGGTGGTGTGGTTTGCAGGAGCTTGGTTACAAGAGGAAGGGATTTAGTGGTCAGTGGACTGCTTCCGCTGTCATCCAAAGTTTTTGAACTTGTCACTGACTTATGATGAATGAGCTGCAGGTGACGTATAAGGGAGGATGTTCCGAGGTGGTTACATCCTTACCCCTTCTTATTACAGCTTGACAAAGGCAACACACGGCTTGACACCGGGCTTGAAATAATTCCACACCGAAGAGCTGATTTTTTTTGTATGTCAATGGCCATATTCGTCCCACGGACAACAGGTGTCTCCCCGGTTGCCTGACTTAAACAAACCACCTCACCATCAGAATCCTCCTTGTCAATTTCCTCCCCAGCGCCAGCAACACCCATATCCTCATCCTGGTGTACTTCAACACTGACATCTTCAATTTGACTATCAGGAACTGGACTGCGGGTGCTCCTTCCAGCACATGCAGGGGGCGTGCAAATGGTGGAAGGCGCAAGCTCTTCCCGTCCAGTGTTGGGAAGGTCAGGCATCGCAACCGACACAATTGGACTCTCCTTGGGGATTTGTGATTTAGAAGAACGCACAGTTCTTTGCTGTGCTTTTGCCAGCTTAAGTCTTTTCATTTTTCTAGCGAGAGGATGAGTGCTTCCATCCTCATGTGAATCTGAAACACTAGCCATGAACATAGGCCAGGGCCTCAGCCGTTCCTTGCCACTCCGTGTCGTAAATGGCATATTGGCAAGTTTACGCTTCTCATCAGACGCTTTCAATTTTAATTTTTGGGTCATTTTACTGAACTTTTGTTTTTTGGATTTTACATGCTCTCTACTATGACATCGGGCATTGGCCTTGGCAGACGACGTTGATGGCATTTCATCGTCTCGGCCATGACTAGTGGCAGCAGCTTCAGCACGAGGTGGAAGTGGATCTTGATCTTTTCCTATTTTAACCTCCACATTTTTGTTCTCCATTTTTTAATGTGTGGAATTATATGCCAGTATCAATAGCAATGGCCTACTACTATATATACTGCGCACAACTGAAATGCACCACAGGTATAGAATGTAGATGGATAGTATACTTGACGACACAGAGGTAGGTACAGCAGTGGCCTTCCGTACCATACTGCTATTTATACTGGTGGTCACTGTGTCAGCAAACTGCAAAACTAAAATGCACCACAGGTATAGAATGTAGATGGATAGTATACTTGATGACACAGAGGTAGGTACAGCAGTGGCCTTCCGTACCATACTGCTATATATACTGGTGGTCACTGTGTCAGCAAACTGCAAAACTAAAATGCACCACAGGTATAGAATGTAGATGGATAGTATACTTGACGACACAGAGTGGCCTTCCGTACCGTACTGCTATATATACTGGTGGTCACTGTGTCAGCAAACTGCACAACTGAAATGCACCACAGGTATAGAATCTAGATGGATAGTATACTTGATGACACAGAGGTAGGTACAGCAGTGGCCTTCCGTACCGTACTGCTATATATACTGGTGGTCACTGCCAGCAAACTGCAAAACTAAAATGCACCACAGGTATAGAATGTAGATGGATAGTATACTTGATGACACAGAGGTAGGTACAGCAGTGCAACAAAAGAAACTACTTGTTCAGCGCCTCAAACAAATCAATCATTTAAATAAAACCAACAAATTAAGGTACAACAGGCTCCTGAGACACTGCGCTTGCCACACCACTATGTGAGATGGATTGGAAGACTATAGAGCAAGAAAAGTGGCTGCGCTGTGTGTCAGCAGCTATATAAAATAGAGAGCACAACGTATAAAATGTAAAGAATTTATTCTCTTAATCAATATAGTTATAAAACATGTAGGTTAATAATACACCTATATCTGTCTCAGGTGATATAAAGGTTCAGCCGTGTGATAAAAATGGCTATCCAATATATTAAATCCTAATTGTGCAATAGGGAGGGAACAGGAGAATTTGTAGATGTAGTTCCAGATAAATGTAAACATATACTACCTCTCCGGCAAGGGCTGGTATAAACTTGGCCGGGCGTCCCCGGCTAGTGAGTCCTGCGTTGCCCGATGTTCTGCACAGAGTAGAGGAGTATTGCGGTGCCCAGTGCCGAGCACCTCCCAATAGAAAGAGATGTATAATCGTCTCCTGTACTCCTGATCTCCAGCCGGCGATGAAGCAAGCTGCTGAAATGCACAATGTGATTGCACAGCGGAGCGGAAAGGTGGGTAACCCAATGCTGAGTACCTGCCGCCAGGAGGAAATGTGCGGTCGTCTCCTGTTCTCGTGATCGCTGGCCGGCGGTGATAGCAAGCTGCTGTCGGAGAGTCAAAGGCGGTTTCTTGCCGCGGTCAGCCGGTCAGCTGGATGGAAGAGAAGCTGTGTGGATTGCACAGGATAAATATACCTGGACCAGGTGTATGGAAGGCGGGGTCCTGACGCGTTTCGTCACGATCACGTGACTTTATCAAAGGTATAATCCTGCCTCCAGGCCAGTCAGTATTTATGGCCCCAGTGTCTCATCAAAAACAGGTGTCAGTAATGAAGGATAAAATAACACATTCAATATACGTTGGCTCTAATAGTAAAACAGAACTTATAAAAGTTATAAAGCAACCAAATATATGGCAGAAACATTACAATAATGAGGTATAATAACTTATATCATATTAAGGAATACAGATTGGACATATAAAGAGGTTTTGAATGTTCCCATGATATACATGGAAACTCTTATAATATGGACTAATCAGACATCATCAGCTTGTCTTAATCTTCAATCAGAGATCTAGTGATAGCAGCCACAGGAATATCTAATGATATCAGGTGAGAGAATACCTCTCCAGAGATAGCACTGGTCATAGGAGTATGATACAGAAAAGAAAAAATCATATTTGTAGATATATAACTATATATAAGCGGCTGTATTTGTTTTTCTTCGTATTTATTTTATTTATATTTCTATACAGCGCTAATTCACCCAGATGCATAAAGGGCTGAATGTATTAAAAATAAAGCACCTAACATATACAAGTGTTACCAGCATGGATACGAACTCAGATCTAGACAAACACATTGTTCAGTGGTTTAACCTCTTGCGCCACTGATTTAATAGATGTGAGGAAGGGGAAGTTTCAAAGTTATGTATTGTCATTCCGAAATGAGAGATCTCATGTTATAAACCCAAGAATGTTATTAGCAAAGAGTTGAGAGATCAAATTAACATCTAATACTACAATAGGTGTGTAGATGCATGAAATAAAAAAAATTAAACTATAATGGATAAAGATGTACAGAAACCTGGAACATTCTATCCGATATCCTAATACTGAAATATTGAGTTTATTTACTCTATCAGAGACTTGGAGGTCAGTGCCTCTAATTAGCACCAGCTAAAATGCTTAAAAGGCAAACAAGAATCCAACGGACACTGTGTGTTCATGTCCCACATAATATTCCAATCCCACTAGATTAATACAACTAAGCTGTAAGGACTAGATTGTGTGAATATACAGTAGGTAAGATTTTTGAAGAGGACTACAGTCAGAGGAGCATAGATGAACCAATGCATTTGTACTATCATACATCAAATTCAATGCACTCATTTAGGCCATCTGGCATTAAGGTTCTTAGTTTATGGATCCAATAATTTTCTCTGAGGCAGAGTTTTCTATATCTGTCTCCTTCACGTACTGTTGGTGTAATGCTTTCAATACCAATTAATTGGATATCATCTGGATTTTTATGGTGTTTTTCCATAAAATGTCTGGAGACACTATGGAATAAAAAGCCTTTTTGGATATTGCGTCTGTGTTCAAGGAATCTAATTCGTAGTTTTCGCGTTGTTCTACCAACGTACATCAGGTTACATCTGCAGATCAATACATATATTGTGAACGAACTATTACAGTTTATGTGTGAACGAATTTCTACCTTAGAAGAGTTAGGGGTGTTGAAAATTTTCACATTATTCATGATATACGCACAGGTAATACATTGTTTTGCCCCGCATCTAAAGCATCCAATGATCTTGGGGAGCCACTGTACATTTTCAGTGGAATTGATGTTATTCTCTGTTTTTCTTTTATCCACAAACAAACTGGGTGCAAGGTGTTGTTGTAGATTATGAGATTTCTTAAAAATAACCCAGTGGGGCATCTTTTAACTCTGTTCTCAAAACCTGATCTGTCAGAAGTGTGGAATAATTGTTATATATGATATTCTTAATTTTAGATGAGGAACTATTGAATTGTGAGATAAAATGAGGTTGATCCTGTTCAAACTCTCGGGGATGTTTTTTTTGTATCAAGAGATCCTTCCTATCTAAAATGTCTGCCCTATCACGAGCTGATTTAATAAGAGTATCAGGATATCCTCGGCTCCGAAACGAGGTTGATATTTCATCTGCTTGTGATTTATAATCTAACGGATCACTACAATTACGTTTGATACGTCTAAATTGTCCGAATGGGATATTATTTAACCATAGTTTATAATGGGAGCTGTTGTACTGTATAAAATTAAGAGTGTCCACCTCCTTACGATAAGTTTTGGTGGAGATTCTACCATCAACTACACTGAGTGTAATATCAAGGAATGAAATAGACGTGTTGCTCGTGGTTCCCGTAAAGCAAAGATTATATTCATTAGTGTTCAATTGTGTAATAAAGTCAGCAGAGAGTGAGATATCCCCATCAAAAATAAAAAACATGTCATCTATGTAACGGCCATAGTAGACGAGGTCCGCGCCAAAGCTTCGCCCCCAAACATGCTGGTCCTCGAAGGCACCCATGTACAGGTTGGCGAAGCAGTGGCCTACTGTACCGTAATGCTATATATTATATACTGGTGGTCAGCAAACTGTGCAAAACTGAAATGCACCACAGGTATGGATGGATAGTATACTTGACGACACAGAGGTAGGTACAGCAGTGGCCTACTGTACCGTACTGCAATATATTATATACTGGTGGTCAGCAAAATTATGCACTGTACTCCTACTATATACTACACAATGCAGCACAGATATGGAGTGTTTTTCAGGCAGACAACGTATACTGGTGGTCACTGGTCAGCAAAACTCTGCACTGTACTCCTCCTATATAATATTATACTGGTGGTCCCCAGCCCCCACAATTAAGCAGTGTGAGCACAGATATATGCAGCACACTGAGCACAGATATGGAGTGTTTTTCAGGCAGACAACGTATTACTGGTGGTCACTGTCAGCAAAACTCTGCACTGTACTCCTCCTATGTAACAACTAGGTCATGTAATTTTTGATATCCATATATACTCAATATAGAAGATCACTATAATATATGAGTCTCTAGATAGACTATTGACTAAGTGACCATATGCATTTTTTACTTCTTTATTTCTTTATCTCTATAGACTTTACTTCTGTTGTTATTATGTATCTTTATTATTTATTTTTCCACATATGTGTGTAATAGATTCTGATAGAACACGGTGGTTTATTGTAACTGATGTGGAAAATAACCTCTGATGTATTTATTCAATACAATGATGATAAGATACTGCAACAATGATCTATTCTCACCCTGTGTATATTAATGACGTTTTTCCTTTAAATGCTGATGTTTCGAATAGACCGCCCATTGTGGGTGATCACCCTGACAACCTGTCATACATAATAATTCCGCATGTGGAACGCAACGCTATCCACGCTATGTGCATCTCTCGTACTTCCCTGCACTTGTCCGGTCACGTGACACAACATAGTCACATGACCGGAAGATTTCCCGATATGCGGGTCACTGCTACTTGTCCGATCACGTGGTTGGATTATATCACGTGATCGGGCCAAGTCCTAATATGGACATCTTCCAGCTGTCATCACGTATAGTAAACACACTACAGCCACACTGATTGGATGCCGCCCAACCACGTGATCGGAACGGATCACATGATCGGGAAACCACACAGACGATCATTCTAACATCTAAACTTTCTACCTCATCCTATGCTCGTTTTTACAGTATAATATTATAGTAAAATATATATTCCAGTAAGATTGCCTTCTCTGTTTTTTAAGCATCATTTTGAATATACTTTTTCTTAATGTGTATGTCTTTTCACCTGAGAAGTATTACAGCCAGGTGTCTGACCTTAACCATAATTATGGGGGTATATAAAGCTGTCCCAGTATACCTAAGACACATGCTCCTGAGGAAGCTGGCGGTGACCTAGTCCAGCGAAACGCGTTGAGCTATACAGCTATATCCTTTCCTGACCACTGGCACTTTAACCATCATCTGGAATTATCTGGCAACTTTTGGACTTTAAACCCTCCAGGATCCATATCATTACTTTCCGTCTGAAGTCTCCATCACTCCCCTGCTGCTACTGGACCTCGATTTGCTATTGAGAACCAAGGGGAATTTCATCTGAGACCATGGTAATATCCATATCTGAAATTATATGAGGATACCTTGGAGGACTGAGTTCTAGCCAGAACACCAGTATTTACTGCCTTAATGAAAATACAAGTGGTCGTAGGATAAACTGAGTGACTCTCAATTATATATATATATATATTTTTAAATTACCCTCGTGATATTATATTAGTTACTTATATTTATTCTTAATTATTCCTACCATTTAATAAATGTTTTATTATATATTTTTTAATTGATACAATTGTTTCCGTTCTTTCATTTTGGAGATTCAGCCGGCGCCAGTATTTTTCTCAGACAACGTATACTGGTGGTAACTGTCAGCAAAACTCTGCCCTGTACTCCTCCTATATAATACAGCTGCTTCCCAGTCCCCACAATTAAGCAATGTGAGCACAGATATATGCAGCACACTGAGCACAGATAAGGAGCTTTTTTTCAGGCAGAGAATGGATAAAACTGGTGGTCACTGATCAGCAAAACTCTGCACTGTACTCCTCCTATATTAATATACAGCTGCTCCCCAGTCCCCACAATTAAGATCTAAGCAAGCACAAATATTTGCATCAACAATGAATAAACGGAGAGGACGCCAGCCACGTCCTCTCCCTAACATTTCCAATGCGCGAGTGAAAATGGCGGCGACGCGCGGCTGCTTATATAGAATCCGAATCTCGCGAGAATCCGACAGCGGGATGATGACATTCGGGCGCGCTCGAGTTAACCGAGCCATACGGGAGAATCCGAGTATGCCTCGGACCCGTGTAAAATGGGTGAAGTTCGGGGGGGTTCGGTTTCCGAGGAACCGAACCCGCTCATCACTAATCTATCTATCTATCTATCTATCTATCTATCTATCTATCTATCTATCTATCTATCTATCTATCTATCTATCTATATATATATATATATTAAGCCCTCTATAGCATATATGAGCATATACTGTATAGGTTGTTTATCATGTATTTGAAATATTTTGAATATTGAAATATGAAGTATTTGAAATGAATTTTTATGAATTATTCATTGTTGTCTCTCATAATTTTAAATAGATATAGATTTTTAAATATTTTCTTAAATATTTTTATATAACTTGAAACACACTGTGATGGATCCAATTTAATGTGACTCAATATGTTGTCATTGTCATTGGTATTATACAGTTGTTTTTATTTTCAATTTATTCTTGACTGTATTTTATGTGCCTGGTTTCTTAATTGAATATGTTGCATTTTTGTCTTTGCCCCTGGTTATGAGCATTTATCAAAAGATCATACGTAACTACTTAGCAGGTTTTATAGCTTTAACACAAACAACACAAATATTACTATAATGTAATATAAGTGTCCGCACATCACAGGCTTCAAAAACATGTCTACCGCTACACAATACCATGTGTCTGTCATGGATGGGAGATTGTCTAGTGACAGGGAAGCGGCGCAGTGACCGATTATGTTCCCTGCGCCTGCGCAGTCAGCATGTCTGGCACGTGGTTAAACACAGGCTTGGACTGGCCCACCGGTGGGCCCCACTGCCTGGGAGCCCACCTCCTGCTCTAAGGATCAGGTTCCAGACTGTGCACTTGAATTATACATCATACATATGTTACCTTATACTGAAATATGGTATATTTTCTACAGTACATTGCTGATATTAATCTGTTATTAATCTGGTACATTATCAATCATGCAGCAGCTGAATTTACTGTATATATTTATGAAGGGGCCCAGATGTTTCACTCTTTATTGGTTAGTCAAACCAATGATGTGGAAGGCCACACCCCCTCTGCGGACTAGCCACACCCCTAAACATGGGCCCTTACCACTGCATTTCTCCGGTGGGCCCTACATGCCCAAGTCCGACACTGGTTAAACGTGATGCATCATTACGCTGGCAGAGGGCAAGATGGGCCAATCTATCTACGGGACTACCTCAGATAAGAATTCTTGTTTTTTTTACAAAGTACGGGCATTTATTTTATGTTTAAAAAACATTATGTATGTTTATATGGTAATGTACTATTGTAGTCCTCTTTTTCTCTCACATATTTGGATACTGGGCTGGAAATTGCAAAATAGTGACTACACATCGTGAGATATTTGCAATCTTATACACGACAAGGTCTATTCCACCCCATAATTAAGAACAAAGGCGTTTAAAAAAGGTAGCATTGTTCACTATTAATGGTACTTTTTCCATTTTAATGGTGGTATCTATGGTGAAGGAGTTCATAAGAATCATTAATACTGCACTAGAAGGTGCCATTCTCATCCTTTTCTACAGATTATAATTGACAAGTGCATGAACAACGGTTACCTGGAGCTAGGCAGCCACCCTATATAGGAGGCGAGTGCAAAAGAATTCTTCACACTGTATAACCTATTTGAAAGATTGTATTATATGCTATTTTATAACCCTTGCTAACATAGAGTTCATATATATATATATATATATATATATACCAGATCTATAAGAAACAAGACTGCAACAATTGCTGACCTTATTGAATCTGCAGATCTAGCCTGTATTACAGAGACCTGGCTAGATGAAAATGCAGCACCTATATTGGAGGCTGCAGTACCAACAAACTACTCTGTCATCCACAGCCCAAGACTGGACCGCAGGGGTGGCGGAGTGGCTATCTGCTTCAAAAAAGAACTTAAACTTAGGGTCCACCCTACTGAAATTACTCGCTCATTCGAGTGCATTGCTGCCCGGCGTTCGACAGGATTAGGTTGATGAGTACTTCTCATTTACCGGCCACCTAGAGATGGAAAGATATTTCTACAAGAAATTGCAGACACTGTTGCTGGCCTGGTTCTGGAACATCAAAGATGGCTCATCCTCTGGGATTTCAATGCATGGGTGGATGATGAGCTCTCACGCCTTGGCCAAGACCTCCTGTGCACAATGAATGGTCTGGGCTTCACACAGGTCATTCCCTCTGCCACACATAAAAGTGGTCACACTCTCGATCTTGTCTTTCAGATTGGATTAGAAGTCACTGACCTAAAAATAAACCCAGTAATCTGGTCAGACCACTACTCCCTTTGGTTCTTAGTTGCAACGCCTCAAATAAGATCTCTGCCCGTGGAGTTGATCAGGTATCGTCCAAGGAGGGGTATGACTCCCCAGGCTCTTGCAACAAATCTGGATCTCTCTGCTATACTGGGTTTCTGTGAAGATCCCTGTTCCCTAGTCTGTTATTATAATAGGGATGTTATGGCTGCAATTGATATTATCACCCCTGTGCGTATAAGACCTTGTAAACCACAACGTCAAGCTCCATGGTTTGACAACAGTGTTAGTGAGCTAAAGAAAAGAGGTCAGAGACTGGAAAGACGATGGAGGAAGACTAACCTAGTGGATGACAAAATAAAACTAATAAAGCATAGCGAAGAATATCAATCGACAATCACTCGTAAGAAATCACAGTTCCTGTCAAATGAGATCACACCAGCAAACAATAGGCCAGCTCAACTTTTCCGCACAGTGGAGATGCTTTGCAAGCCAGCATGCCTGTAGACTGATGAGACCCTCTCCCAGGCAAGAAGCAACGAGTTTGAAAACTTCTTTGCAGATAAAATATCCACCATCCGGGCTGGAATCTCCACAGTGCCATCAAAGGAGTGCCAAACTACAAAGCCTGCCAATATAAGCTACCTGCCTTCATGGACCAGCTTTGACCCAGTGGATGAAAAAGACACTGCTGAAATTGCTCGGATTTTGCGTCCCACCACCTGTGATCTGGACCCAGCCTCAACCAAGCTTCTAATAGGTTGTATGGATATAATTGGTCCTGTCTTTGAAAAAATTGTTCAATGCTCTTTGCAGACAGGCATTTTTCCTGGACCCCTAAAGGAAGCAATTGTTAGACTGCTTCTTAAAAAACCTAATTTAGATCCCGACTGCATGACCAACTACAGACCGGTATCAAACCTTCCTTTCCTAGGAAAGGTTATTGAGAAAGTGGTTGCAAATCAACTGGAAACCCACCTGACAACCCTTGATATTTATGATCCATTTCAATCAGGATTCAGGAGAAGACATAGCACTGAAACAGCCCTGGTGTGTGTGTTAAATGATCTTCTGATGGCAAGAGACAGAGGTGACTGTTCAATATTAATCCTTCTAGATCTCTCGGCAGCATTTGATACCGTGGACCATGAGCTTCTGACTGAGCAACTGATACATTTCTGTGGTCTGGATGGCACAGTCCTAAGATGGTTCAAATCATTTGTCACAGGCAGGTCACAGAGAGTATCGTCTGGATTATACTCATCACCACCAGTGCCATTGCTATGTGGTGTCCCACAACGTTCTATACTATACCCCATGATTTTTGCAGTATACATGCTCCCATTGGACGAAATAATCAGGCGCCATGGCCTGGTCTACCACTGCTATGCAGATGATACACAACTGTACTTGTCCTTTGCCCTTGGCACTGATAACCCAATAGCAACCCTAAATGGCTGTCTAGCTGAGCTACAGGAGTGGATGAGCACCAGTTGGCTGTGACTAAACCCGGATAAAATAGAGGTCCTTATGATATGACCACAACATCAAAGGACAAGACTGCAGCATAGCCAACCAACTGGAATTACACTCGGGGATTCAGAATTACAGACCAGTGATCATGTGCAGAATCTTGGCGTTGTCCTGGATGGTGGCTTGACACTTAAACATCAGATATCAGCCACAATCAAATCCTCATACTTTCACCTGAGGAACATAGCCAGAATCAAGCACTTAATTCCCTCAGATGATCTGCCAAAAGTCATACATGCATTTGTATCATCTCGATTAGACTACTGTAATGCCCTCTACCTTGGTCTCCCAGCAAAACAATTGCAACGCTTACAGCTGGTGCAAAACACAGCTGCCAGGCTGTTAACCAACCAGCCCCGTTCTAGCCACATAATACCCATCCTCTACTCCCTTCGCTGGCTGCCTGTAAGATGGCGAATCATCTTCAAGATTGGCTTACTGAGTTTCAAAGCATTACATGACAAGGGCCCAAGGTACCTGAAACAGCTTCTGACCCCATACTGCCCCACTCGATTACTGCGATCTGTAGATGAAGAACTTTTAGCAGTACCTAGAATCTACCGTAATTCATCTGGGGGTCGAGCTTTTAGTCATGCGGCTCCTACTCTATGGAAATCACTTCTCCGCACAGTGCGAGAGGCCCCAACTATAGAATCCTTCAAAAGTAGACTCAAGACTTTCCTGTTTACTCAAGCATTTCCATAGTGTCCCTTTTAGTATCTTCATGCTTCTGTATTTTATGAAAATGTACTTCATTATTTTCTGTACTATATTATGCTATGTATCTGTTAAGCGCCTTGAGTCCTATTGGAGAAAGAGCGCTAGATAAATAAAATTATTATAATATATATATATATATATATATATATATATATTTGTCTTAGAAAATACATTGGTTTTGTATTACTGGTATTGGTTGATAATGCTGCCTTTGATATGGTAATGCTACCGATATCATTTTTGAGCAGTGACAAAACTCTGTGATGCCATAGAAATAAAAGCGTAGCTAGGAGCTTTTACTATCTATCCCTTAAAACTCATTAAAAATCATACAGAATTTAGCAATTTACTTATATGCCAATTTCTTAAAAGAAATGTTACCAGGTAATTAGGGATATAAAGACATGGTACTTATTATAAGACACTAGGGGGTATATTTGCTAAGGTGCGTATTTATAGTGGTGGAGATATTTCCTATAGCAACTAACCAGATTCTACTTATCATTTATCTAGCATCTTCTAGAAGATAAAGGCCAACACCTGATTGCCATGGGCAACATCTCCACTGCTTTATAAACCCGCATCTTAGTAAATATGAGATGGGATTTTACAGCAAATTAAATTCCCGCCACAGGAGGAGATTGATCATATCTTGGAGAGAAATAAAGTTGAGAAGTTGCCAATGACAAATAATCTGTTTCTTATTGTCATTCACATCTTTTTTTTTTTACATTTTTTAACTTTATTTCACTTTTCTTTTTTTAGCAACTGAGAAATGTAATCTTTGCACGACTGCTCACTGACTACAAAGTCATGAGCGTGATATTATAGCTATGATATTATTGTATGTTACAACTCCGATGTTTGGTAGACTGCGCACGGGTGGAACTCATTCTGCACATGTGCAGATAGTGCCCTACGTCGTCACGCACAGATTGACAGGCTTCGGGTGATTGGAAACAAAGGGGGCAGTGCTAGGCAACATTCCCAAAACTGGGGAAGTGTCATCCCAGTTTTCTGGGAGTGCTAAGGCCAATGTTAACATCTTCCTACGCAGAATTACTGACCTCAGCAGCACAGATGAGGCAGCCAATCTAAGTAGCTTTAAGCTTAATCAGGTGGCTGATTCTGCAAACATCGAAACTGCGCCTTCAGATACAGCACTCGGATGGATGTGCGATGCCAGCAGTAGGCATCTTTAGCCCTCAGACACCTCCTGAAGCATTAGCATATTTTAGCATCGCTGCTGCGCTCAAACATCCTAGCTATCCTGCTCAATCAAGTTCCTCCAACCTACCGGTAAATTAGCACAATTGGGAAGAATGAACACATCCACATCTAACAGAACCAAAACTGATTAATATGAGTGCTATATTTCTGCAATATCTTGTGGGAAGCCTTCACCAGGAAAGTTAGGACAGCCAGTGGACAAGCAGTAAAGCTTGAATTCCCAGCATGCTTTGCAATATGATTTATGCACTCACTATCTGTCAACACCTTTAAGAATGGGTTAGATAAATTCCTAATGGATAAGGATATCCAGGGGTATGGTGCATAGTCATGCATTATAGTTACTATAAATAGGGATAAAATGCAACGGCTGACAGCAGCATCAGTCAGAAATTTTAGTCAAATCATCATGCATAGGAGACCACAAATAGGTTGAACTCGATGGACAATTGTCTTTTTTCAACCTCAGATACTATGTTACTATGTTACTAGTCCCCTGAAAATTATGAAATATTAAACCAGATATTTTCTTCTTTCTTCCAAATGCTGCTGCGGTTAAAGTATATCCTGTGTTTTTTTTTCTTCCCTTGAGGGGATGTAGGAGCCTTTGTGTTCCCATGCTGCGTTAATGTGGTTTTAAAACCATTCATTAGTAATGATTAGTTGTCTCCGAGATGAACTTTTGTATTTCAAGCTTCTTACCATCCTCTGAGATGTTTTTGCAAGTCATTTAGAGCAATGGAACTGCACAGCACTGACTGGAGTTAAAATAAGCTGCTTTGGCTAAAATCACATTTGTGCTTGTTTAAAACTCAAGGGTGTCTTTTACTTGCAGGAATTTTATTATAACTCTCAGGCTTTCCAGTTTTCTGATTAATGCAGTTCACGGCATCTGTACTGAAGTTGTGCTTGAGACCTTTTTGTATAGTACACAGTTCATCGCCTTTCTCCTTCACTATGAGTGCTCCCAAATGGCTATATGAAACTGTATAGAGTTGTGTAGCTTAATAAAAGCAATAAACACATTTCCTATTTTATTGTATACTTTGCATAGAAAGGCAGACACATGCAACGGTGCAAATCATGCTGTTTGGTTCTTTATTTGTGGCTATATTAAATAGTTTGTTGTGGAAAATAGCTCATTATTTAGTCCAGGGTTCCCCAAACTTAGTCCTCAAGGCCAGTGCCGGATAAAGGGAGGGGCGAAATGGGCGGCTGTCCCGGGGCCCCCACACATTACGGGCCCCCACACACAGCTGTTTGAAGTACATTATTAGCCCTTCAGCGGCGGAGCTGTTAATTAATTGTGGCCGCTGTGTAGGCATCTGTAGTGATGCTGCTGGCCCACGGGCACTATATTGCAGAATTTCAGCTCACAATACCGTGAGACAGTTGCCTGTAAGATGGCCATATCACGCTGGTCCTCCCTTGACTGATGCCCATGGTGTGTGTGTGTGCGTCAATGGGGGGTTGTTACATGGAGACGTTTGACAGTGTACATGGGGGGATATATGTATGTATAAGTGTAAGACAGTGTACATGGGGGGGCTGTATGACAGTGTACATGGACAGGGCCGTCTTTTCGTATGGGCTCAATGGGCTCTTGCCCAAGGGCCCCAGGAGTATAAGGGCCCTAGGCTGATAGCTGAGGGTCCTCTCTTTCCACGGGTACCAGATTTTTGAAAATCGGCCCTGGGGAACCGGAGATATCCGACTTGAAAGCAGTGTTCCCCATCCAAGCCTGTTAATTGCTCTTCCCAGCCGGATATCTCGGGTTCTGTCTAACTTAGAGTTTGTCTGAGGGTATAATCCAAAAGCTGGGACTCTCCCCTTTCAGTATACACTGGAAGCTTTTCGCTACTATGCCCAGAACCAGAGATATCAGCCTTCCAGCAGATGGTCCCTGCTCCAGCTCCACACGGCTAGTATGCAGTTTTAGAATTTCATTGGTGAATTGCTCTGGCTCCTGAACTCTGATCCCCAATTCCCCAGAACTATCTGAAAGGTGGGACTCTCTAGTTTTGTATCCCATTTAAAGCTAAGAAATATATTTTCAGGAACTTGAGATATCTGCAGTCAAATTTTCTAGAAAGGGACACAAGGTCCCAATTGGGAAATTGCTACGGGCTACTTGGATAGGGATACACATTCTCTTTTTTTCTCCATTGAGGGGCGTGCTATTTAGTGATGCTATATGAATTATTTCTATGATATAGTCTCTCAAAAGAGCCCAGCAGTAGCTATATTAGCATTGATTAATTTTACCAATATCTCATATTGCTTATTTAATCACATCTTTAATTTTGTATTTTTGCCCAAATAATGAATTTATTAATAATTGGCATCATTGTGATGACCCAATTCCATAGGCAAAATATATGAATTTCACATTTATACGTTATATATATAAAATTAAAAATAATTTCTTTTTGCACCTTTCAGGCCATCAGATAGGATAGAATGCCTGTTCGAGATGCTAATTTTTTAAATATGGAAATAAAAGTTTGAAATATTTTAATATAAAATAATAATTTCAAAAGAGTGCGCCACACACTAAGCCTCTTTTAGTGGTAGGTCCACTAGTGACCTACACTAACAATCTCCCCTAAAAAAATATCTGCAGTCAAGCAAGCTGCCCTCCCACCAAAAAATTATAAATATTAAGCCCACTCCACTATACACCCCTCCCCTACATATCAAACACCCCCTACCACACTGGAAGTCATGCACCAGGGCCCCTTCATTCAGCCCAATGCCCCCTCCTACAGTTTAGCCCCATCTGTGCAGTAAAGGAGTAATTAGCAGAAATTACTGCTCCAGGTCCTACATGCTGAGTGGAAGATAGAGCACCCCCTACCGCCCGCGGGACATCACAGCTGCCACTGATAGCATCCACACGCCTACCTCTTAAGGATGGGTAGGGGGCCCAGTGCATTGCTGTGCCCAGGGGCCTACACTGCTGTTAAGATGGCCCTGTACATGGAGGGATAAGTGTATGAGAGTGTACATGGAGGCTATATGACAGTGTACATGGGGGATGTAGGACAGTGTACATGGAGGGATAGTGTATGTCAGCGTAGTACATGGGATATGTGTGCATGAATAAGTGTACATAGTGGGATATGTATGTATAAGTGCATGACAGGGAGGGGGTTATTTCCCAGGAATTTTACCACTGGGGGCCGCCACAGCTTCATTGCCCCTGGGAACCCACCACACTTAATCCGGCCCTGCTCAAGGCACCCTCATAGTCAAGGTTTAAAGACATCCATGCTTGTGCACAGATGGTATAATTAAATTGACTGCGGTAATAATTATGTTACTTTCTGCTTAAACATGGAAACCCCGAAAATCTAGACTGTTAGGGTGCCTTGAGGACCGCGTTTGGGAACTACTGATTTAATCTGATTTTTCAAAAAGGTTGTGTTTGGTTTCCAAAACAACAATAAGTCATTGGTGAATAGGGCACTATGGGGCAGATGTATTATCTTGGAGAAGTGATAAAGCAGTGATAAAGCAGTGATAAGTGCAAGGTGATAAATGCACCATCCAATGAGCTCCTAACTGTTAATTTACATATTGGAGCTGATTGGATGGTACGTTTATCACCTTGCATTTATCACTGGTTTATCACTTCCTTATGCCTTCTCCAGGTTAATACATCTGCCCCCCTATGTGAAGTCTGGGTATAATTGAATCTAAAATATATAATATCATAATTATAAAATTCTAAGTAGTGAAGCTTCATTTGATTAAATGAGATTCCCATTCCCGGTATGTTTTCCCGAGGAAAAGATGAATCTTCTCCTTACTTACTACAGTATATCAAGGACAGAGATATGACCTAGAAGTGTACTATATTCATTGCATAAAAAAGCAACACTATGGAAAAGAATATTGGACAGTATTTTCAGAAACCTGTCTTCAATCCCTTCCAGTGTCTATGATAACAAGACCATTTATCACTAAATATTTGCTCAGTTTCTAGTTTCTAAGTGTAAGATGCTCAGGAAAATACATAAATATGTTTATGCCAAAAGGTAGATGTTAGAGTTGAAGTACTCCTTAAAATCAGGAGAGGTCGGAGACTAATCCACAAATTATAAGGTAACATTAAAGAACTATGTAATTCTTTTTATCTAGCAAGCCGGATGCAGCATAGATAGTCTTTAACTGTTATACTACTGTATATGCTGCGTGTCTATTTATTTATGCATTGCATGTGGGGGTAATGCAAATATTTTTACATATATATATATATATATATATATATATATATATATATACAAAGACAAATACTCTCCCTCTGCGCTTTAACACAACAAGAAAATGGGGAATTAGATATGGCTGCCCAAATTCCGCTAAGTCCCTTGTTAGGAGGGACTAAAAATAGGAATATGTAGCAATAGAGGAATAGGCGCCTTTGGGATGTATTTCCTCCAAATAATAAATAGGATTCAGCAGGAATCTCTAGACGTATATTAATATATGTTTGCTCAATATTTTAGAGCATAAAAATCACATTAACATGTTCCATATAAAATTTATTAAAACATAAAAACACAAGCAATGGTACAATGAATTAAGTATCCATCCTTAACAAATGACACCGAACAATTATACAGAGGACAAGTAGAATAACTTTTACAGACTCCTCCTTCTCCTTATAGCAAGTTTGGAGATTGGTGTGACAAATAGAAAAACCCAACGCGTTTCGTCTTGCTCAAAGACTTCATCAGGGGTATATCTATAAGCGTAAAATAATTTATCAGAATATTCCACTAACTATACATATATACAAAAATAAAGATATAAAAAATGGGAACATGTCAATAGATGAAAAAGGTACAGGAACATGCAAAAACAGAGCTGGATAATAAAGTGCAAATCTACACCAATCGGGAACACTTACTACAGTAAAGTACTTTCAAATAAGTTGACAATGAGTCACAAAGGTTAATGATTATACACAGAAGAAAAGAGAAAGAAATAGAAGAAGAATGAGAACATCAGAACATGTCAAGGAAACTTCATATGACATACCTCGAATGCTTGATAAAAATTGATAGACTGTCACATGAATTAACACATACAAGTACATCATGAACCGACATTGGCATCTTCTTCTAAAAGATCCATTATTGGGTCCACATTTATCCACTAGACCCAATATAATTTTTAGGAAATCTAGGAACCTTAAGAGCATACTGGCTCCCAGTCAACTACAGAAAGGCAGAGACAAAGATGAGATCCTGGTTGAACATCCAGTAATGAAGAGATCAGGGCTTTTTCCGTGTAACAAATGTAAATGTTGTCGCTTCATAGACAAGAAAGGTTTCTGTTGGAGAGATGACAGCAAACGTATCTTCAAGTTGAGGACCATAGTTACCTGCAATACCAACTATGTTGTTTACAAAATAGACTGTAGTTGCAAACTCTCTTATATAGGTAAAACTAAAAGATGTCTTAAGATTAGAATACAGGAGCATTTACGAAATATTACTAATAAGGTTCAAAATCATAGTCTACCACGACATTTCCAGGAGAAACATAATTCTGAAGTTTCAGGTCTTTCATTCACGGTCGTTGAACACATTTTGTTAGATAAGAGAGGAGGTGATAGGGATAGACGGTTAGCCCAGCGTGAATCCTTTTGGATTTATACATTGAATACCCTTATCCCTTTTGGCCTAAATGAAAGTATAGATATGGTGGCATTCTTGTAGGGGTTCATGTATAGATTTTACACATTTCATATTTTATACTTTTTGTAATAAGTACCTATTTAATTATTTTTGAATACCAAGATACCATTTAATTAATGTCTTCTTGTAAAAATGGAGCCAATTTTTGGGGATGGTGCTTTAACACCTTGATAGGTAGTTCTTATTAGATAGGATATTATTAAGTATAATATTATTCATTGAGTAATACTTTCCATTCATCACTATTAGAGTTATTGGGGTATTTGGGATATAATAGTGGGTGTAGTTTAATAGTTTAATAATTTAATAATTATGGGGTGTGTCAATGATTATATTTATTGAGTATATTTATTAATTATATTTATTATATTTATTTTATTATATTAAATATACATTTTACACTTAATATAGGTTTATTATCACACTAATGATGTTATGTATACACTGATAATTAGTAAAAAAAGAATAAAAAATAAATAAAATAAAAAATAAAAAATAAAAAAATATTACATTTTATTTTTATTTTTATAACATTGTATAATTAGTCCTTCACGAATATCAACCATATTAGTTATAACCTCAGCGGTCTCCTAGGTTACAGAGGGGAACGCGTCTATTGGCCGTCCGGATCACATGTCCACTAGTTCTATTGGTGAACATTGCTGTCAATCATGAAACACCTAGTCCCGGTCCTTGCTGTCAATCATGAAACACCTAGTCCCGGTCCAAAGATGCATCATGGGACACATTCATCCTTCCAATCACTGCACTAATGGGAAGTGATGTCATCACCTTCCCCCTATTTAAGGGTAAAAATTAGAACACAGTTTCATTCCACTGGAACTGAGCTGAACACTGCTGATCTGCTGGAGGGTAAGGACTATTTTATGTGATACTATGTAGGCATCACCCTAAAATATGGCTCCATTTACTATTTTGATTGGTCTGTAATTATTCCCACATCTTTTATGGTATTATGTTACTGTGAATTAGAATTCATATAGACAATGAGGGAAGTTAATTGTAATACCAGTACTATACATATAAATAAATAAAACGGTTTGAGTCTAAGATTTGTGTTGAGGCGGTTTAGATTGGTAGATATTCCCTATCAAAATTCTGCATTTTTAATGTCCTAGAGAATATAAATTTACTTGGTAAGCCTCTTGAATTTATATAGACCAGTGAGATTCTCTCTCTAATTGGCTAATATCAATAATTTTATCAGGTCACACATCTATATGAACCCTTGTTAGACCTGTGTATTTGAACTTGTCAGTCAAGCATTTGAAATAAAAGGTATGTGTTCCCATTCACCAGCACACTGATTGATTTATAAATTAGTTATTATGTACATATCATGTGGTTTTAAAGTTACTAAAACTAATATTTCCCTAACTAGGCCCAATCTATTTTTCATCTATATATCCCACTGATGTGTGGGTAGTATTCAAGTATCCTGAACGCCTATGTGTTAATTCATGTGACAGTCTATCAATTTTTATCAAGCATTCGAGGTATGTCATATGAAGTTTCCTTGACATGTTCTGATGTTCTCATTCTTCTTCTATTTCTTTCTCTTTTCTTCTGTGTATAATCATTAACCTTTGTGACTCATTGTCAACTTATTTGAAAGTACTTTACTGTAGTAAGTGTTCCCGATTGGTGTAGATTTGCACTTTATTATCCAGCTCTGTTTTTGCATGTTCCTGTACCTTTTTCATCTATTGACATGTTCCCATTTTTTATATCTTTATTTTTGTATATATGTATAGTTAGTGGAATATTCTGATAAATTATTTTACGCTTATAGATATACCCCTGATGAAGTCTTTGAGCAAGACGAAACGCGTTGGGTTTTTCTATTTGTCACACCAATCTCCAAACTTGCTATAAGGAGAAGGAGGAGTCTGTAAAAGTTATTCTACTTGTCCTCTGTATAATTGTTCGGTGTCATTTGTTAAGGATGGATACTTAATTCATTGTACCATTGCTTGTGTTTTTATGTTTTAATAAATTTTATATGGAACATGTTAATGTGATTTTTATGCTCTAAAATATTGAGCAAACATATATTAATATACGTCTAGAGATTCCTGCTGAATCCTATTTATTATTGGGAGGAAATACATCCCAAAGGCGCCTATTCCTCTATTGCTACATATATATATATATATATATATATATATATATATATACAGGTTGAGTATCCCTTATCCAAAATGCTTGGGACCAGAAGTATTTTGGATATCGGATTTTTCTGTATTTTGGAATAATTGCATACTGTAATGAGATATCATGGCGATAGGACCCAGGTCTAGGCACAGAATACATTTATGTTTCATATACACCTTATACACACAACCTGAAGGTCAATTTAGCCAATATTTTTAATAACTTTGTACATTAAACAAAGTGTGTGTACATTCACACAATTCATTTATGTTTCATATATACCTTATACACACAGCCTTTAAGATCATTTAATACAATATTTTTAATAACTCTGTATTAAACAAAGTGTGTGTACATTGAGCCATCAGAAAACAAAAGGTTTCACTATCTCACTCTCACTCAAAAAATTCCGTATCTCGGAATATACCGTAATTCGGAATATTTGGATATGGGATACTCAACCTGTATGTATATATATATATATATATATATATATATAGTATGCAGTCAGATTGTCAGAAATGAAATGTTGACATGGATAGAATATCGATATACTGTATGAAGTGTCCACACTGTCAAAATGTTGACATAACCAAGAGGACTGGTTTAGGGTTAGGGGTTAAGATGTCAGGAAGACAGACAGTTTTTGCAGTAAGAAAAATTATTTCCTTCCTAGCGCTATTCTAACGGTACAACTACAGTCTCAGTTCTGCCACCCTCAGGTGACAAGACCTTATTATACTTACAGTACACCCATGTTTTCCTCCATCTCAGTCTGCCAACAGCCACCTGCCCTATACAGTGGCGTAACTAGAAATTTTTCTCCCGCAAGCCAAAAAATCCTTCGGCGCCCCCCCCCCCCCATACCCCCCGTAATTGGCACTAGCAAAGGTAGAAAAATGCGCGCGCCGCAGGCGCGCGCCGGCAAAAAGGGTGTGTGGCTTTGTCGAAATGGGCGTGGCTTTGCGTGGAGGGCGTGGCATTGCAGGAAAAGGCTACCTTATACCCCAGTTTTGCAACCTGCACGCCCAGACGTTGGCCACCACAGGAAAGAAAAATAATCCTGATTCATGCCCCTTACATTATTTGTCATTTTTCCTCCTTATAGTAATGCCCAGTATACATTATGCCACATACTGCAATGGCCCTTAGACATTATGCCACACACAATAATGCACATGACACAATATGCACACACTGTAATGCCCCAGACACATTATGCCACACACCGTAATGCCTGTGACACATTATGACAGGAATCGCAATGCCCGTTATACATTATGCTACACACTGCAATGCCCCTGATACATTATAGCACATACAATGTCTGTGACACAGTATGACACACACCACAATGATCCTGAGACATTATACCACATACCACAATGCCCGTGATATAGTATACAACACACCGTAATGCCTGATACATTATGACACACACCGTAATGCCCATTACACATTAAGTTCTACAATAAGGCTTCTAATTACTTTTAAATTACCTGCTCCTTGCCAGGGGTTTCATGCTCTTGGTTCCATGCACGGTGCCAGGGGTTTTCATGCTCAGGGTGTCATGCTCGTTGCCAGGGGTTTCATGCACTGGGTGTCATGCTCGTTGCTAGGGGGTAGTGCTTGTTGCTAGGGCCATGCTCCTAGTGCCACATATGCCCCCAGTGCCAGATATTCCCCCACAGTGCCAGGTATATGCCCCTAGTGCCAGATATTCTCCCACAGTGCCAGGTACATGCCCCCAGTGCCACATATACCCCCCTCCCCAGTGCCACATATGCCCCCTCAGTGCCTGCTCCCCCCAGTGCCAAATATTCCCCCACAGTGCCACATATGCCCCCTCAGTGCCTGCTCCCCCCAGTGCCAAATATTTCCCCACAGTGCCAGGTATATGCCCCCAGTGCCAGATATTCCCCCACAGTGCCAGGTATGTGCCTCCAGTGCCAGATCTTCCCCCCACAGTGCCAGGTATATGCCCCCAGTGCCAGATCTGCCCCCACAGTGCCAGGTATATGCCCCCAGTGCCAGATCTGCCCCCACAGTGCCAGGTATATGCCCCCAGTGCCAGATCTTCCCCCCCACAGTGCCAGGTATATGCCCCCAGTGCCAGATCTTCCCCCCCACAGTGCCAGGTATATGCCCCCAGTGCCAGATCTGCCCCCCACAGTGCCAGGTATATGCCCCAGTGCCAGATCTGCCTCCCACAGTGCCAGGTATATGCCCCAAGTGCCAGATCTTCCCCCCACAGTGCCAGGTATATGCCCCCAGTGCCAGATCTGCCCCCCACAGTGCCAGGTATATGCCCCAAGTGCCAGATCTTCCCCCCACAGTGCCAGGTATATGCCCCCAGTGCCAGGTATATGCCCCAAGTGCCTGCTCCCTGCTCCCCCCCCCCCCCCCCGTGTTGGAGGGACACGGAGCGCATCGCGCGTCTCTCCTGCGTCCCTCCTGGCTCTCCCCCCGGCTGGTCTAATAAAAGAAGTGCCGGTTCGTGAGCCAATCAGAGCTCACGAACGGCACTTCCTTAGACCGGCCGGGGGAGAGCCAGGGAGGGACACAGGAGAGACGCGCGATGTGCGTTCCGTGTCCCTCCAACACAGCAGGGAGGGAGAGGAGACCGCAGATTGACATGCGGACGCTCGTCCGCATGTCAATCTGTTCTAAGTCAGTGGCGCCCTCGCCCCCAAGCCACCGCGAGGACTGCGGGGGCAGTAGTTACGCCACTGGCCCTATATAAGGGTGACCAGAGCAAGTGGACTGCTAGCTGTCAGAGATTCTATGTTAGAGGCCATATAATATATATTTTTTAATTTATGATACACTAGCTGGAGTACCCGGCGATGCCCGGGATTTTAGGAATGTCTGTTTACAAAAATTAATTTAAATATTAAATACACAGTATAAATAACATTGTAGATAGCTGAATACCCGTGCTTTGCTACGGAATGAGGATGGTAAATTAGAATGATAGTTGTTTGTTAATTTACGTTGGTTGGAGATCTAGTATATAGACATATGTTGCTTCCCTGACGCACTTTGTGTAGTGGCTGGACCCCTTTTTAGTCCCTCAAGAAAACCTGCTCTTTCCACTATACAACTCTCAGTCTTTTGCTTACTGCTGCCTCCATTCCCCTCCTCACATCATGTCAGTGCGCCTGTGAAATTATCTGTTTTTTTACAGTATGTTATATAGCACAGCATTATGTATCTCCTGATATACTCTGTGCTGCTGGGGGACCGTGCTACTTCCACTATATAACTCTCAGTGTGTGGGTTTGTGCTACCTGCATTCCCTCCTCACAGCATGTCACTGGCCCTGTCACAAGCAGCCCTGTCATCACTGACATACAGTATCATGCATGTCCTGATATAGTGTGTGCTGCTGGCCCACACCTAGGGGTGCTAGTGGTGTGTTACCCCCACAGTGTTTGTTGCCAGCTTTTAAGTCATATGTGTACCAAGTTTGTTGTAAGTTGCTCCAGATATTCCAGAGTTATGCTGTCTGCTGAAAAACTCTGTGCTGCTGCCTCACCCCTAGGCGTGCTAGGGGTGTTTTACCCCCACAGTGTTTGTTCCCAGCTTGTAAGTCATATGTGTACCAAGTTTGTTGTAAATTGGTCCAGGCATTCGGGAGTTATGATGTCTCATGAAATACTCTGTGCTGCAGTTTCACCACTAGGGGTGCTAGGGGTGTCTTACCCCCACAGTGTTTGTTCCCAGCTTGTAAGTCATATGTGTACCAAGTTTGGTGTAAATTGCTCAAGGCCTTCCACAGTTATGCTGTCTGCTGACATACTCTGTGCTGCTGTCCAATCCCTAGGGGTGCTAGGGGTGTCTGACCCCCACAGTGTTTGTTCCCAGAGTGTAAGTCATATGTGTACCAAGTTTGTTGTAAATTGCTGCAGGCATTCCAGAGTTATGCTGTCTGCTGAAATACTCAGTGCTGCTGCCTTACCCCCACAGTTTCCAGATTGTAAGGCATATACTGTATGTACCAATTTTTGAGTACATTGCTCCATCAATTCCATAGTTATGCTGTCTCCTGATATACTCTGTGCTGCTGTCTCCACCCCTGGGGGTGCTAGGGATTTCTAATTGTTTTAGTTGCCTCCATCGTGTTTTAATACACTTATATGTAAAATTTCACGATCTTCGCTTGTAAACTGTGGATTTGTATAGAAAGACAGAAGGACAAATTTTCACTTTTATATAGTAGATATATGGCAGTTGCAACTTTAATTATTTTGATGTCCTTCACATTCACTTTAAAGAGCTGAGGGAAGCAGAGGTATCACTAGGGGGTTGCAGACTGCACCCGGGTGTCACCCTTCCAATTGGTGACACCAAAAATTGGCTCCTCCGCAGTTACAAGGAGTCAGGTTCTGCACTGTTACATTACCGTGCAGCACACAGCTCCTGTTTCTACCTCCAGGAATGCTGGGTATGAACCCAGAGTGAGGTAAATAGGTGTCTTCCACTGAGGCCAAACCCGCTTTCTTGAGGTCATGCTCCCTGGTTGTTGTAACTGGGGACTTCCCAAGAGGTGACATCCCTTTCCCAGGAGGCCATGCCCCCTTCTAAGCCACGTATGCAGGGGACCAATGTACCACACCGAGTGCCCCCGACCCTTGTGCTGCCACCGGAGGGAGGCAGGCTTCTCACATATACATTTTATAAATATTTGATATGGAAAATTCTATTGGAAATGTTATATTACACTATTTAAGGTTAAACAAATCGGTTTCTCTTTTAAAGCCCAAATATAAGAAGTAAATGAAATTACAGGAGCCACATAGAATTCCTCCACCATATAGTCTGATAAAATGACTTGCGTTTAAACTCCAGAACTTCAAAATTGAAGAAAAAGAAATAGATTTCACAGCTATGATCACTGAAATAAAGGACATTTTAAGACATTATCCATCCTCCAGAAATGCAATGATTGAATAGTATCGGCACTTTAGTATATTTTCTAAATTAGTTTTCAGTAATTTGCATAGAGACAAAGACTTTCACAGCGCAATTTAAAATTAAACTTTCCACTTAATGTACAACTCTATGGTGGAATGCATCATGACTATACAAGGAGGTGCATGATTGCTTTGTATCAGAATGACTGTAAGTGTATTTCTCTTTCGTACAATTGACTCATTTTATTGAGCCATGAATTGATAGTGGAATATCCATAGATGCTTTCCAGTGGCTAAGCTGACAGTTCCAAGTATGTGGTACCAAACTTTAATTATCAATTTACGAGGATTTAGAAGTGTTATTTTTACACCAATTATGTCAGTCTGTGTTTAGCAGTATCACTGCTCACTTTATCTAGATGGGAAACACGTTCATACTGAAATTTATTTCACTTATACCCCTTTCACATCACCAAAATAACCAGGGTTATTGCCGGCTCGAGGTGCAGTGTGAAAGCACCAGAGTGAAATAACCGGATGTAGTATGGTATGCCGGCGACCGGGCTCCCGGCGACCAGCATACCGGCGCTGGAAGCCCGACCGCAGGCATACCGACAGCGTGGCGAGCGCAAATGAGCCCCTTGCGGGTTCGCTGCGCTCGCCACGCTGTGGGCACGCTATTTATTCTCCCTCCAGGGGGGTCGTGGACCCCCTAGAGGGAGAAAAAGTGTCGGTATGCCGGCTGTCGGATTCCGGCGCCAGTATACTGTGCACTGGGATCCCGACAGCCGGCAACCTGAAGACCACCCGAATAACCTGGGTCGAGCAATGCAGCAATTCAAGCCAGGATGAAAGCAGGGTTAAACACAGGTTGGACCTGGGTTGATGTGCAGTGTGAAAGGTTCTGACCCGGGTTATTCAACCCAGGAGTCAAAAGAAGACACTGATTAGATGTTCCTGTGTCTCCTTTTGTTACTTCATCTTTGCGAGCCAGAAAAAGTCCATTTTAAATGACATCCATAGTGTTAACATGTGCGACCCGGGTTCAGTCTGAAAGGGGCCAAACTGGGAATAACGCGGGTCGAAAGTGCAGTGTTGAAAATCCCTGGTCGGCCCTGAGTTTGCAATGTGAAAGAAGTATTCATTATTATTTGCAACACTTGACTGTTTTCATAGCTATTACTCACAGGTTTTACATAGACAGTACTGCCCCAGCCATCTTAATGTTATACTTGATATTAATTAAAAGGACTTTTTGCAAGGGTCACCATGAAAATATTGGTCCACACAAAGTGGAGAGTTTGGGTATTTCATCTTGTGAATTTGCAGTCACATTGGTAAAATTGGCGTGACAATAGGGGTGTGATAGCAAATGCCGGCCGTTGGGATTTCAGCAGTCACATGACCGACCATGGCATCCCGACTTTTAGAATGTTGACAGGGGACGGGCTAAATAATTTACCCCACTCCTACCCTAACTCTAATCCGCCTAGGTTGGTGGCTAGGGATAAGATAGAGGAGGTGGCAACTATGGCTAATCACATGGTCCGCGGCTAGGGCTAAGACTCAGTGGTGGCGGATAGGGCTAACCCCCCTCTAGTGAATAACCCTTTTCTCCCCCTATATTTTTTTCATTTTGTATGACACCTACCCACTTCTAGTTTCAATCAGGTGGGAGTGGGGGGAGGATGTTGGACAGCGTTATTTTAAGCACAGTGTATAGCATCCGACTGCTACAATAATGGCTGGGGGGGAGGCACACACTGACTGGCAATATATCAATATGCTATTATACTCTATTTTAAGAACTTACATACTGTATATAGGAGATGAATGCTACAATCAGTGGGGCACCAATATATAATCAATACAGTCACACTGACTGAGGGGTGTATTAATGGTTATTATAAGGGATGGAAGACCTGGTAGCCTGCTACCATCAGTAAGGGAGTGGGAGGCACTCATATATAATGTAGTCAACACTAATGTGATTGGGTGTAATAATAGTTATTATAAGGTATGGGTGCCTGCATTATATATCAGTATCCCCCTGATTGTAGCACAACCCCAATCCAGTATTAGCAGGTCCCCCATCCCTTATAATACCCCTTACTGCACCCCTCAGTAAGTGACAAGTATATCAGTGCCTTGAGAGTGTCTCTATTATACGAGGTCTGACAATAAAGTTCGCACTCGCCATAGCAGCCCTGGATATAAATCTCAGTATGGTTTGATGACATTGTCATATCAGCATTTCACAGCTATGTTGTTGTTGATCTACGGCAGTCTCTTACTGAGTGGCGTCTATTAAATTTCTTATTAAACTTGGAAGCGAAATCAGAGACCTGATAGTGCAAGTGGTATGGGTCGTTGGTAGACACAACTTAGGTAGACAGTCATTAGGTCGACAATGGAAGGTCGACATGCATTAGGTTGACAGGGACAATAGGTTGACATGGTCATTAGCTCGACATGTACTAGGTCGACAGGTCAAAAGGTTGACATTAGGTTTTTGACTGTTTTTGGTGTCGTTTTCTCTGTAAAGTGATGGGGAACCCAAATTAGTGCACCGTGTCCCCTTGCATGGCTCGATTCGCTCGCCATGCTTCAGGCAAGGTGCCTCACTCCGCGGACAGATTACCATTCCAATCGTAGTCCACGTGGATCGTTAAGTAAAATCCCCCCCCCAAAAAAAACTCATGTCAACCTTTTGACCTAGTATATGTTGACCTAATGGGCATGTCGACATAATGAATGTCGACCTAATAGCATTGTCGACCTTTGGTGGTCGACCGAAGTTGTGTCGACCTAACGACCGTAACCCTTTAAAATTGGGTGAAATGTTTTCCTGAGGGAAGAGAAAGTGGCACTGACAATGAGCAATCAGGATCGCCAGCGATGAGCAGAACTGAAGAAAACATTGCAAAAGTTTATCAAATTGTATGTGAAAATTGTCATCTGACTGTCAGTAGCATAGCACAGCAAGTGAACAACAGCTAAGTTTACTATCTGGAAGTTCTGGAAGGCTGAGTGAAAAAGTTACACAGACTTTTTGCCAACAGCTCATGGATCTTGCATCATGACAATGCATCTGGTCACACAGCACTGTCTGTGAGAACGATTTTTGCTAGTAAATAAATAACTGTGTTGGAACACCCTCCCTATTCACCGTATCTAGCCCCCAATATTTTCTGTTCCCGCAGCTAAAGGAAATATTGAAAGGAAGGCATATTGATGACATCAGCAGTAATTCAACAACAGCTCTGAAGGCCATTACACAAAACCAGTTCCAAAATAGTTTTGAGGGGTGTAATAATTAGAGATGTGCACTTGAAATTTTTCAGGTTTTGTGTTTTGGTTTTGGGTTCGGTTCCGCGGCCGTGTTTTGGGTTCGACCGCGTTTTGGCAAAACCTCACCGAATTTTTTTTGTCGGATTCGGGTGTGTTTTGGATTCGGGTGTTTTTTTCAAAAAACAATAAAAAACAGCTTAAATCATAGAATTTGGGGGTCATTTTGATCCCAAAGTATTATTAACCTCAAAAACCATAATTTCCACTCATTTTCAGTCTATTCTGAATACCTCACACCTCACAATATTATTTTTAGTCCTAAAATTTGCACCGAGGTCGCTGGATGACTAAGCTAAGCGACCCTAGTGGCCGACACAAACACCGGGCCCATCTAGGAGTGGCACTGCAGTGTCACGCAGGATGGCCCTTCCAAAAAACACTCCCCAAACAGCACATGACGCAAAGAAAAAAAGAGGCGCAATGAGGTAGCTGTGTGAGTAAGATAAGCGACCCTAGTGGCTGACACAAACACCGGGCCCATCTAGGAGTGGCACTGCAGTGTCACGCAGGATGGCCCTTCCAAAAAACACTCCCCAAACAGCACATGACGCAAAGAAAAAAAGAGGCGCAATGAGGTAGCTGTGTGAGTAAGCTAAGCGACCCTAGTGGCCGACACAAACACCTGGCCCATCTAGGAGTGGCACTGCAGTGTCACGCAGGATGGCCCTTCCAAAAAACACTCCCCAAACAGCACATGACGCAAAGAAAAAAAGAGGCGCAATGAGGTAGCTGTGTGAGTAAGATAAGAGACCCTAGTGGCCTACACAAACACCGGGCCCATCTAGGAGTGGCACTGCAGTGTCACGCAGGATGGCCCTTCCAAAAAACACTCCCCAAACAGCACATGACGCAAAGAAGAAAAAAAGAGGCGCAATGAGGTAGCTGTGTGAGTAAGATAAGCGACCCTAGTGGCCGACACAAACACCGGGCCCATCTAGGAGTGGCACTGCAGTGTCACGCAGGATGGCCCTTCCAAAAAACACTCCCCAAACAGCACATGATGCAAAGAAAAAAAGAGGCGCAATGAGGTAGCTGTGTGAGTAAGATAAGCGACCCTAGTGGCCGACACAAACACCTGGCCCATCTAGAAGTGGCACTGCAGTGTCACGCAGGATGGCCCTTCCAAAAAACACTCCCCAAAGAGCACATGACGCAAAGAAAAAAAGAGGCGCAATGAGGTAGCTGTGTGAGTAAGATAAGCGACCCTAGTGGCCGACACAAACACCGGGCCCATCTAGGAGTGGCACTGCAGTGTCACGCAGGATGGCCCTTCCAAAAAACACTCCCCAAACAGCACATGACGCAAAGAAAAAAAGAGGCGCAATGAGGTAGCTGTGTGAGTAAGATAAGCGACCCTAGTGGCCGACACAAACACCGGGCCCATCTAGGAGTGGCACTGCAGTGTCACGCAGGATGGCCCTTCCAAAAAACACTCCCCAAACAGCACATAACGCAAAGAAAAAAAGAGGCGCAATGAGGTAGCTGTGTGAGTAAGATAAGCGACCCTAGTGGCCGACACAAACACCGGGCCCATCTAGGAGTGGCACTGCAGTGTCACGCAGGATGGCCCTTCCAAAAAACACTCCCCACACAGCACATGACGCAAAGAAAAAAAGAGGCGCAATGAGGTAGCTGTGTGAGTAAGATAAGCGACCCTAGTGGCCGACACAAACACCTGGCCCATCTAGGAGTGGCACTGCAGTGTCACGCAGGATGGCTCTTCCAAAAAACACTCCCCAAACAGCACATGACGCAAAGAAAAATTAAAGAAAAAAGAGGTGCAAGATGGAATTGTCCTTGGGCCCTCCCACCCACCCTTATGTTGTATAAACAGGACATGCACACTTTAACCAACCCATCATTTCAGTGACAGGGTCTGCCACACGACTGTGACTGAAATGACGGGTTGGTTTGGACCCCCACCAAAAAAGAAGCAATTAATCTCTCCTTGCACAAACTGGCTCTACAGAGGCAAGATGTCCACCTCATCATCATCCTCCGATATATCACCGTGTACATCCCCCTCCTCACAGATTATCAATTCGTCCCCACTGGAATCCACCATCTCAGCTCCCTGTGTACTTTGTGGAGGCAATTGCTGCTGGTCAATGTCTCCACGGAGGAATTGATTATAATTCATTTTAATGAACATCATCTTCTCCACATTTTCTGGAAGTAACCTCGTACGCCGATTGCTGACAAGGTGAGCGGCGGCACTAAACACTCTTTCGGAGTACACACTTGTGGGAGGGCAACTTAGGTAGAATAAAGCCAGTTTGTGCAAGGGCCTCCAAATTGCCTCTTTTTCCTGCCAGTATAAGTACGGACTGTGTGACGTGCCTACTTGGATGCGGTCACTCATATAATCCTCCACCATTCTTTCAATGGGGAGAGAATCATATGCAGTGACAGTAGACGACATGTCCGTAATCGTTGACAGGTCCTTCAGTCCGGACCAGATGTCAGCATCAGCAGTCGCTCCAGACTGCCCTGCATCACCGCCAGCGGGTGGGCTCGGAATTCTGAGCCTTTTCCTCGCACCCCCAGTTGCGGGAGAATGTGAAGGAGGAGATGTTGACAGGTCGCGTTCCGCTTGACTTGACAATTTTCTCACCAGCAGGTCTTTGAACCCCAGCAGACTTGTGTCTGCCGGAAAGAGAGATCCAAGGTAGGTTTTAAATCTAGGATCGAGCACGGTGGCCAAAATGTAGTGCTCTGATTTCAACAGATTGACCACCCGTGAATCCTTGTTAAGCGTATTAAGGGCTCCATCCACAAGTCCCACATGCCTAGCGGAATCGCTCCGTGTTAGCTCCTCCTTCAATGTCTCCAGCTTCTTCTGCAAAAGCCTGATGAGGGGAATGACCTGACTCAGGCTGGCAGTGTCTGAACTGACTTCACGTGTGGCAAGTTCAAAGGGCAGCAGAACCTTGCACAACGTTGAAATCATTCTCCACTGCGCTTGAGACAGGTGCATTCCACCTCCTATATCGTGCTGAATTGTATAGGCTTGAATGGCCTTTTGCTGCTCCTCCAACCTATTAAGCATATATAGGGTTGAATTCCACCTCGTTACCACTTCTTGCTTCAGATGATGGCAGGGCAGGTTCAGGCGTTTTTGGTGTTGCTCCAGTCTTCTGTACGTGGTGCCTGTACGCCGAAAGTGTCCCGCAATTCTTCTGGCCACCGCCAGCATCTCTTGCACGCCCCTGTCATTTTTTAAAAAATTCTGCACCACCAAATTCAAGGTATGTGCAAAACATGGGACGTGCTGGAATTTGCCCAGATTTAATGCACACACAATATTGCTGGCGTTGTCCGATGCCACAAATCCACAGGAGAGTCCAATTGGGGTAAGCCATTCCGCGATGATCTTCCTCAGTTGCCGTAAGAGGTTTTCAGCTGTGTGCGTATTCTGGAAACCGGTGATACAAAGCGTAGCCTGCCTAGGAAAGAGTTGGCTTTTGCGAGATGCTGCTACTGGTGCCGCCGCTGCTGTTCTTGCGGCGGGAGTCCATACATCTACCCAGTGGGCTGTCACAGTCATATAGTCCTGACCCTGCCCTGCTCCACTTGTCCACATGTCCGTGGTTAAGTGGACATTGGGTACAGCTGCATTTTTTAAGACACTGGTGACTCTTTTTCTGAGGTCTGTGTACATTTTCGGTATCGCCTGCCTAGAGAAATGGAACCTAGATGGTATTTGGTACCGGGGACACAGTACCTCCAACAAGTCTCTAGTTGGCTCTGCAGTAATGATGGATACCGGAACCACGTTTCTCACCACCCAGGATGCCAAGGCCTCAGTTATCCGCTTTGCAGCAGGATGACTGCTGTGATATTTCATCTTCCTCGCAAAGGACTGTTGGACAGTCAATTGCTTGGTGGAAGTAGTAAAAGTGGTCTTACGATTTCCCCTCTGGGATGACCATCGACTCCCAGCAGCAACAACAGCAGCGCCAGCAGCAGTAGGCGTTACACGCAAGGATGCATCGGAGGAATCCCAGGCAGGAGAGGAATCGTCAGAATTGGCAGTGACATGGCCTGCAGGACTATTGGCATTCCTGGGGAAGGAGGAAATTGACACTGAGGGAGTTGGTGGGGTGGTTTGCGTGAGCTTGGTTACAAGAGGAAGGGATTTACTGGTCAGTGGACTGCTTCCGCTGTCGCCCAAAGTTTTTGAACTTGTCACTGACTTATTATGAATGCGCTGCAGGTGACGTATAAGGGAGGATGTTCCGAGGTGGTTAACGTCCTTGCCCCTACTTATTACAGCTTGACAAAGGCAACACACGGCTTGACAAATGTTGTCCGCATTTCTGTTGAAATACTTCCACACCGAAGAGCTGATTTTTTTGGTATTTTCACCAGGCATGTCAACGGCCATATTCCTCCCACGGACAACAGGTGTCTCCCCGGGTGCCTGACTTAAACAAACCACCTCACCATCAGAATCCTCCTTGTCAATTTCCTCCCCAGCGCCAGCAACACCCATATCCTCCTCATCCTGGTGTACTTCAACACTGACATCTTCAATCTGACTATCAGGAACTGGACTGCGGGTGCTCCTTCCTGCACTTGCAGGGGGCGTGCAAATGGTGGAAGGCGCATGCTCTTCACGTCCAGTGTTGGGAAGGTTAGGCATCGCAACCGACACAATTGGACTCTCCTTGTGGATTTGGGATTTCGAAGAACGCACAGTTCTTTGCGGTGCTTTTGCCAGCTTGAGTCTTTTAATTTTTCTAGCGAGAGGCTGAGTGCTTCCATCCTCATGTGAAGCTGAACCACTAGCCATGAACATAGGCCAGGGCCTCAGCCGTTCCTTGCCACTCCGTGTGGTAAATGGCATATTGGCAAGTTTACGCTTCTCCTCCGACAATTTTATTTTAGATTTTGGAGTCCTTTTTTACTGATATTTGGTGTTTTGGATTTTACATGCTCTGTACTATGACATTGGGCATCGGCCTTGGCAGACGACGTTGCTGGCATTTCATCGTCTCGGCCATGACTAGTGGCAGCAGCTTCAGCACGAGGTGGAAGTGGATCTTGATCTTTCCCTAATTTTGGAACCTCAACATTTTTGTTCTCCATATTTTAATAGGCACAACTAAAAGGCACCTCAGGTAAACAATGGAGATGGATGGATACTAGTATACATACTTATGGATGGACGAGCGACTGCCGACACAGAGGTAGCTACAGCCGTGGACTACCGTACTGTGTCTGCTGCTAATATAGACTGGATGATAATGAGATGAAATCAATATATATATATATATATATATATATATATAATATCACTAGTACTGCAGCCGGACAGGTATATATATTTATTATGTAATGACTGATGACGGACCTGCTGGACACTGTCAGCTCAGCAGCACCGCAGACTGCTACAGTAAGCTACTATAGTAGTATGTATCAAGAAGAAAGAAAAGAAAAAAACCACGGGTAGGTGGTATACAATTATGGATGGACGAGCGACTGCCGACACAGAGGTAGCTACAGCCGTGGACTACCGTACTGTGTCTGCTGCTAATATAGACTGGATGATAATGAGATGAAATCAATATATATATATATAATATCACACTAGTACTGCAGCCGGACAGGTAGATATATTTATTATGTAATGACTGATGACGGACCTGCTGGACACTGTCAGCTCAGCAGCACCGCAGACTGCTACAGTAAGCTACTATAGTAGTATGTATAAAGAAGAAAGGAAAAAATAAAAACCACGGGTAGGTGGTATACAATTATGGATGGACGAGCGACTGCCGACACAGAGGTAGCTACAGCCGTGGACTACCGTACTGTGTCTGCTGCTAATATAGACTGGATGATAATGAGATGAAATCAATATATATATATATAATATCACACTAGTACTGCAGCCGGACAGGTAGATATATTTATTATGTAATGACTGATGACGGACCTGCTGGACACTGTCAGCTCAGCAGCACCGCAGACTGCTACAGTAAGCTACTATAGTAGTATGTATAAAGAAGAAAGAAAAAAAAAACCACGGGTAGGTGGTATACAATTATGGATGGACGAGCGACTGCCGACACAGAGGTAGCTACAGCCGTGGACTACCGTACTGTGTCTGCTGCTAATCTAGACTGGATGATAATGAGATGAAATCAATATATATATATAATATCACACTAGTACTGCAGCCGGACAGGTAGATATATTTATTATGTAATGACTGATGACGGACCTGCTGGACACTGTCAGCTCAGCAGCACCGCAGACTGCTACAGTAAGCTACTATAGTAGTATGTATAAAGAAGAAAGAAAAAAAAAAACCACGGGTAGGTGGTATACAATTATGGATGGACGAGCGACTGCCGACACAGAGGTAGCTACAGCCGTGGACTACCGTACTGTGTCTGCTGCTAATATAGACTGGATGATAATGAGATGAAATCAATATATATATATATATATAATATCACACTAGTACTGCAGCCGGACAGGTAGATATATTTATTATGTAATGACTGATGACGGACCTGCTGGACACTGTCAGCTCAGCAGCACCGCAGACTGCTACAGTAAGCTACTATAGTAGTATGTATAAAGAAGAAAGGAAAAAAAAACCACGGGTAGGTGGTATACAAATATGGATGGACGAGCGACTGCCGACACAGAGGTAGCTACAGCCGTGGACTACCGTACTGTGTCTGCTGCTAATATAGACTGGATGATAATGAGATGAAATCAATATATATATATATATATATATATATATATAATATCACACTAGTACTGCAGCCGGACAGGTAGATATATTTATTATGTAATGACTGATGACGGACCTGCTGGACACTGTCAGCTCAGCAGCACCGCAGACTGCTACAGTAAGCTACTATAGTAGTATGTATAAAGAAGAAAGAAAAAAAAAACCACGGGTAGGTTGTATACAATTATGGATGGACGAGCGACTACCGACACAGAGGTAGCTACAGCCGTGGACTACCATACTGTGTCTGCTGCTAATATAGACTGGATGATAATGAGATGAAATCAATATATATATATATATATAATATCACACTAGTACTGCAGCCGGACAGGTAGATATATTTATTATGTAATGACTGATGACGGACCTGCTGGACACTGTCAGCTCAGCAGCACCGCAGACTGCTACAGTAAGCTACTATAGTAGTATGTATAAAGAAGAAAGGAAAAAAAAACCACGGGTAGGTGGTATACAAATATGGATGGACGAGCGACTGCCGACACAGAGGTAGCTACAGCCGTGGACTACCGTACTGTGTCTGCTGCTAATATAGACTGGATGATAATGAGATGAAATCAATATATATATATATATATATATATATATAATATCACACTAGTACTGCAGCCGGACAGGTAGATATATTTATTATGTAATGACTGATGACGGACCTGCTGGACACTGTCAGCTCAGCAGCACCGCAGACTGCTACAGTAAGCTACTATAGTAGTATGTATAAAGAAGAAAGAAAAAAAAAACCACGGGTAGGTTGTATACAATTATGGATGGACGAGCGACTACCGACACAGAGGTAGCTACAGCCGTGGACTACCATACTGTGTCTGCTGCTAATATAGACTGGATGATAATGAGATGAAATCAATATATATATATATAATATCACACTAGTACTGCAGCCGGACAGGTATATATATTTATTATGTAATGACTGATGACGGACCTGCTGGACACTGTCAGCTCAGCAGCACCGCAGACTGCTACTGTAAGCTACTATAGTAGTATGTATAAAGAAGAAAGAAGAAAAAAACCACGGGTAGGTGGTATACAATTATGGATGGACGAGCGACTGCCGACACAGAGGTAGCTACAGCCGTGGACTACCGTACTGTGTCTGCTGCTAATATAGACTGGATGATAATGAGATGAAATCAATATATATATATATATAATATCACACTAGTACTGCAGCCGGACAGGTAGATATATTTATTATGTAATGACTGATGACGGACCTGCTGGACACTGTCAGCTCAGCAGCACCGCAGACTGCTACAGTAAGCTACTATAGTAGTATGTATAAAGAAGAAAGAAAAAAAAACCACGGGTAGGTGGTATACAATTATGGATGGACGAGCGACTGCCGACACAGAGGTAGCTACAGCCGTGGACTACCGTACTGTGTCTGCTGCTAATATAGACTGGATGATAATGAGATGAAATCAATATATATATATATATATAATATCACTAGTACTGCAGCCGGACAGGTATATATATTTATTATGTAATGACTGATGACGGACCTGCTGGACACTGTCAGCTCAGCAGCACCGCAGACTGCTACAGTAAGCTACTATAGTAGTATGTATAAAGAAGAAGAAAGAAAGAAAAAAAAAACGGGTAGGTGGTATACAATATTATATATATATTATATACAATTATATATATATATTATATATATTAAACTGGTGGTGATTATTAAACTGGTGGTCAGGTCACTGGTCACACTATCAGCAACTTGCAAGTAGTACTCCTAAGCAGACAATCACAATATATATTATACTGGTGTTCAGTGTGGTCACAATGGCAGTGTGGCACTCTGGCAGCAAAAGTGTGCACTGTACGTTATATGTACTCCTGAGTCCTGCTCTCAGACTCTAACTGCTCCCCACTGTCAGTGTCTCCCCCACAAGTCAGATATACATTATACAGTCACACTATCTATCTATCTATCTATCTATCTATCTATCTATCTATCTATCACTTCAGCAAGTAGTAGTACTCCTCCTAATGCTCCCCAAAATTACTACTGTGTCTCTCTCTACTCTAGTCTCACTCTCTTCTCTATAAACGGAGAGGACGCCAGCCACGTCCTCTCCCTATGAATCTCAATGCACGTGTGAAAATGGCGGCGACGCGCGGCTCCTTATATAGAATCCGAGTCTCGCGATAGAATCCGAGCCTCGCGAGAATCCGACAGCGGGATGATGACGTTCGGGCGCGCTCAGGTTAACCGAGCAAGGCGGGAAGATCCGAGTCGCTCGGCCCAAGGGTAAAAAAAAATGAAGTTCGGGCGGGTTCGGATTCCGAGGAACCGAACCCGCTCATCTCTAGTAATAATGGGTATTATAAGATGCAGTCACTGGGTGGTATTCAATTCTTTTCACCCCTTTCCACACCCATTCTGTTTCTGCTGATGTGCGTGGTAAAATTATTTCAGCTCGCCACCCCAGGGGTAGCGAGGACGCCAAACCCTTTACGCAGCTAAACCTCTGATTTATTTTGCCGCTATATGCGCAATAACGGGGATCACCTTAGAAAAGAGATACATCATTTCAATAGCGCCCAAAGAGTGAGGGGGGATAATAATTTTAGGGGTGATAATAATTTTAGGCGATGGGGCTTGCTACAGTCAGGAAGCCTGGGTTACTCATATACAATGCAGTCAGTAAGTGAGGGTGTAATAATGGGGTACAGGGATCTGCTACATTCAGTGAGGGGAGCACGCATCTAAAATGCGGTAATGGAGTGGTGTAATAATAGAAATTAGAGGTGAGGGGATATGGTACAATCAGGGAGGGGGGAAGTAATATACTGTAACAGAATATAAGGCGGAAGTACAACAAATAATTTAAGGGGTATAAATCAGGAATGAAAATATAGTGTTGTTTGAGGGAGGCAGGCCCTAAATTGGTATCTTGATTAGGGCCCCATGAGGTCTAAATCCATCCTTTGTGCGGTGCTACCTTCTTACTAAAATAAGTTACAAAAAAGGAGAAAAGAGTTATGTCCATCACAATGATAGATAAGTAGAAGCAGACATCTGCTCATTGTTAAATACATCGTCCATACTGTTTGCATGGGCGGCAAATGGGAGCTGAGTACTGGTCACTACATTATGACAAATTGTGCTAAATACCGTGATGGATACCAGAAAGATGCCTTAAAAAACGTTTTGCGTTAGAAATGAGTGATAAATCAATTATCACTCGTTATTAAATGGGGCCCTATATAGAGGCATGGCTCCTCCTCTTTAACAGGCCAGGTATTCATACCTACTGTATTACTTGCCCCCACTCTTTGAGTACCCCTGTTTTGATTTAAGTTGCAACAAGAATGTGCTTAGAGAGGGTGTTTTGTTATAGCTGTGAATCTGATATGCACGATATGTATCCTAGCAGAGTTTAATTACACATTATTTTTCTATAACTGTTCTCTAAACTCTACCGGCATAAATCATTATGTTTTCTACATTTATTCATGGTTTGAAGTTGCCAAGCTACTAGGTCAGTCAAAGCTAAAGATATTATTACTACATACAGTACATATTACAGATGAACAAAATTGCACCAAAATGTCATCTGTATGGAATTTTGTGGAATAACAGAATGTTTAGCAGATCTACCAAGGTCTGTCTTCTAGAATCTTTGTGATCATGGATCACTGCATTTATGCATTCAATATTCAAAGATTTTAGATTTTAAGTTCTTATGTGGACAGCGCTATATTATGTAAAACAATAAGTAAATTATTAAACTAGAGTATGCTTTTATTACGAATGATGTATGATGTAATTTCTACGTCTACCGATACTGTCCCTCTGACCCAATTCTTGGTGCAACTGGATCTTCTTAAGGCTGTGCCACCGTTATTTTAAGATCTCTTCACCAATTGCTTAATAAATGTCACTATGGTAGCACTTCATAGTAGCTCACTATCATTGTCCCCCTCTTTCCTCTTCCCTCCTACTCTATCCTCATGTGGTTCCCCCTGTCTCCCCTTGATGCTGTTTATTGTAACTGAATTAACCATTGTGTACTTCTGTATGTGCTATTGTCTTGTGACACTTAATAAGTCATTGTCATTTATTTTATTCTGTAAAACTCAATAAAATTTGATTTAAAAAAAATAGAGAGAATATGCTTGAACGAGGACAGATCAACAATAGAACATTAGTTTGGAATTTATAAAACACCATTATTAAAAAAAAAATACTATACAGTAATAGTACAGTTATATATACATATACTGTCTAATGAACGTTAGTCTATTTGTAGATAGTGCACTTAGACTCAGGTCATTAATGCAGCTGATAATTTCACACAAAATTCCCATGATATTTTGCTGCTGCATTGAAATAGTGGACTAGCAAAACCCACATTGGCATTCTCTCTGACGCTTTCCTTCCTATGGTAAACTTATGCAGAGATAAATAGGTCTCTATATACAGTATGTGTCTAACTGATGAATTACAGTAAAAGGCAGGTCAAACAGTGGGTTCATTTTGTGACGGATGAGTCCATTGAAAAAATATACCAGTCATCTGCAGTGAGTGCCGATACATCTCAGTGGTGACCATTAAGACGGCTGCACTCAACTGATAAAGATATATTGAATGTGTGTGAAATTGTAGATGTCATGGGAATCTTGTAACAAATTGGCCGCAGTGATCGGAAGAGTGATGACTCACATGGGAACTCAACATTCATAAGACAATGAGCTCACCTAAATAGGTATTTATTTATTTATTTATTTATTTCCAAAACAATAGCTAATTATTTGAGAAACTGTAAAAAGTAGGGACTATCCACAGTGGGAAACAAATTGAATGAAACCCATCATCTCATATTATTACATATACTATACTGTATGTTTATATATACAGTATATACAGTATATATATATATATATATATATATATATATATATAAATATGAAAAGAAGGGGGGATGAGGGATATATAGCGACTAATGTGTTAATACAATGAACAGTTGCCACTTAGATATAAAGAAATGTATTTATTAATATAGACATAAAAGAAGCATAAAGGCATATATAAAAATGGGACAACAAAACATACACAGCTGAGCTACCTCACCTAAGATAAGGAAAATCCATTTTACTTGGTTTTATTGAAATTTTAAAGTTTTTCATTTAAGTGTTTTTAGCTCAGCTGTGTATGTTTTGTTGTCCCATTTTTATATATGCCTTTATGCTTCTTTTATGTCTATATTAATAAATACATTTTTTTATATCTAAGTGGCAACTGTACATTGTATTAACACATTAGTCGCTATATATCCCTCATCCCCCCTTCTTTTCACATTGTTTCAGGGGCTTACCACCCCTGTATTTTTTGAGGGACCCAGCAGACGCCACATTAACAGTAGAGGGGAGTGTTTTTTAGGTTGCCGGTTGCACAACATCTCTGTGTCCTAGCACAAGTGGCGCAATATTATCCCTTGCTTCTGTAATAAATATATATATATATATATATATAGGATCAGTATGATACACCGACTGTTGGGGACGCCAGAATCCCAACAGCTGGAATACAGCGGCGAGTGCAGCGTGTCCCCTCGCAGATTTGCTGCGCTCGCCATGCATTCACCACCACTCAAGTGGGGATTCCAGGCAGCGGTCGCCAGCATTTCACTGGGTGTTGGGATTCCGGGGTCTAGATCCTGACTGCCGGGATCCCGTCAACTGCCAAATTGACCACATACCCTATACAGTGTTATACCTTATCCTAGAAGGTAACTGGTTTTTAACCATGACTTAGTGCTTAGACCCAACAATAATAATAATAATAATAATAATATCTTAGCACCAACATTTTTCTCTTGGAACCAATGAGCAGGTTTGTACAGTATACAGTAGAGATGAGCGGGTTCGGTTCCTCGGAATCCGAACCCGCCCGAACTTCATGTTTTTTTTTCACGGGTCCGAGCGACTCGGATCTTCCCGCCTTGCTCGGTTAACCCGAGCGCGCCCGAACGTCATCATGACGCTGTCGGATTCTCGCGAGGCTCGGATTCTATCGCGAGACTCGGATTCTATATAAGGAGCCGCGCGTCGCCGCCATTTTCACACGTGCATTGAGATTGATAGGGAGAGGACGTGGCTGGCGTCCTCTCCATTTAGATTAGAAGAGAGAGAGTGAGATTGATTTGAGACAGAGACACTTGATTTACTGGAGCTTAGGAGTACTGTAGAGAGTGCAGAGTTTAGTAGTGACTGACCACAGTGACCACAGTGACCACCAGTGCAGTTTTATTTAATATAATCCGTTCTCTGCCTGAAATAAACGATACACAGTGACTCAGTCACATACCATATCTGTGTGCACTGCTCAGCCCAGTGTGCTGCATCATCTATGTATATATCTGACTGTGCTCACACAGCTTATAATTGTGGGGGAGACTGGGGAGCAGTGCCAGTTATAGGTTATAGCAGGAGCCAGGAGTACATATTATTAAAATTAAACAGTGCACACTTTTGCTGCAGGAGTGCCACTGCCAGTGTGACTGACCAGTGACCTGACCACACTGACCACCAGTATAGTTAGTAGTATACTATATTGTGATTGCCTGAAAAAGTTAAACACTCGTCGTGTGACTTGTGTGGTGTTTTTTTTTTTATTCTATAAAAAACTCATTCTGCTGACAGACAGTGTCCAGCAGGTCCGTCATTATATAATATATACCTGTCCGGCTGCAGTAGTGATATATATATATTTTTTATATCATTATTTATCATCCAGTCGCAGCAGACACAGTACGGTAGTTCACGGCTGTAGCTACCTCTGTGTCGGCACTCGGCAGTCCGTCCATAATTGTATACCACCTACCCGTGGTTTTTTTTTCTTTCTTCTTTATACATACATACTACATCTCTTTATCAACCAGTCTATATTAGCAGCAGACACAGTACAGTAGTCCACGGCTGTAGCTACCTCTGTGTCTGCACTCGGCAGTCCATCCATAATTGTATACCACCTACCCGTGGTTTTTTTTTCTTTCTTCTTTATACATACATACTACATCTCTTTATCAACCAGTCTATATTAGCAGCAGACACAGTACAGTAGTCCACGGCTGTAGCTACCTCTGTGTCGGCACTCGGCAGTCCGTCCATAATTGTATACCACCTACCCGTGGTTTTTTTTTCTTTCTTCTTTATACATACATACTACATCTCTTTATCAACCAGTCTATATTAGCAGCAGACACAGTACAGTAGTCCACGGCTGTAGCTACCTCTGTGTCGGCACTCGGCAGTCCATCCATAATTGTATACCACCTACCCGTGGTTTTTTTTTCTTTCTTCTTTATACATACATACTACATCTCTTTATCAACCAGTCTATATTAGCAGCAGACACAGTACAGTAGTCCACGGCTGTAGCTACCTCTGTGTCGGCACTCGGCAGTCCATCCATAATTGTATACCACCTACCCGTGGTTTTTTTTCTTTCTTCTTTATACATACATACTACATCTCTTTATCAACCAGTCTATATTAGCAGCAGACACAGTACAGTAGTCCACGGCTGTAGCTACCTCTGTGTCGGCACTCGGCAGTCCGTCCATAATTGTATACCACCTACCCGTGGTTTTTTTTTCTTTCTTCTTTATACATACATACTACATCTCTTTATTAACCAGTCTATATTAGCAGCAGACACAGTACAGTAGTCCACGGCTGTAGCTACCTCTGTGTCGGCACTCGGCAGTCCATCCATCCATCTCCATTGTTTACCTGAGGTTCCTTTTAGTTGTGCCTATTAAAATATGGAGAACAAAAATGTTGAGGTTCCAAAATTAGGGAAAGATCAAGATCCACTTCCACCTCGTATCTGAAGCTGCTGCCACTAGTCATGGCCGAGACGATGAAATGCCAGCAACGTCGTCTGCCAAGGCCGATGCCCAATGTCATAGTACAGAGCATGTCAAATCCAAAACACCAAATATCAGTAAAAAAAGGACTCCAAAACCTAAAATAAAATTGTCGGAGGAGAAGCGTAAACTTGCCAATATGCCATTTACCACACGGAGTGGCAAGGAACGGCTGAGGCCCTGGCCTATGTTCATGGCTAGTGGTTCAGCTTCACATGAGGATGGAAGCACTCAGCCTCTCGCTAGAAAAATGAAAAGACTCAAGCTGGCAAAAGCAGTAGCACCGCAAAGAACTGTGCGTTCTTCGAAATCCCAAATCCACAAGGAGAGTCCGACTCCAATTGTGTCGGTTGCGATGCCTGACCTTCCCAACACTGGACGTGAAGAGCATGCGCCTTCCACCATTTGCACGCCCCCTGCAAGTGATGGAAGGAGCACCCGCAGTCCAGTTCCTGATAGTCAGATTGAAGATGTCAGTGTTGAAGTACACCAGGATGAGGAGGATATGGGTGTTGCTGGCGCTGGGGAGGAAATTGACCAGGAGGATTCTGATGGTGAGGTGGTTTGTTTAAGTCAGGCACCCGGGGAGACACCTGTTGTTCGTGGGAGGAATATGGCCGTTGACATGCCTGGTGAAAATACCAAAAAAATCAGCTCTTCGGTGTGGAAGTATTTCACCAGAAATGCGGACAACAGGTGTCAAGCCGTGTGTTCCCTTTGTCAAGCTGTAATAAGTAGGGGTAAGGACGTTAACCACCTCGGAACATCCTCCCTTATACGTCACCTGCAGCGCATTCATAATAAGTCTGTGACAAGTTCAAAAACTTGGGCCGACAGCGGAAGCAGTCCACTGACCAGTAAATCCCTTCCTCTTGTAACCAAGCTCACGCAAACCACCCCACCAACTCACTCAGTGTCAATTTCCTCCTTCCCCAGGAATGCCAATAGTCCTGCAGGCCATGTCACTGGCAATTCTGATGATTCCTCTCCTGCCTGGGATTCCTCCGATGCATCCTTGCGTGTAACGCCTACTGCTGCTGGCGCTGCTGTTGTTGCTGCTGGGAGTCGATGGTCATCCCAGAGGGGAAGTCGTAAGACCACTTGTACTACTTCCACCAAGCAATTGACTGTCCAACAGTCCTTTGCGAGGAAGATGAAATATCACAGCAGTCATCCTACTGCAAAGCGGATAACTGAGGCCTTGACATCCTGGGTGGTGAGAAACGTGGTTCCGGTATCCATCATTACTGCAGAGCCAACTAGAGACTTGTTGGAGGTACTGTGTCCCCGGTACCAAATACCATCTAGGTTCCATTTCTCTAGGCAGGCGATACCGAAAATGTACACAGACCTCAGAAAAAGAGTCACCAGTGTCCTAAAAAATGCAGCTGTACCCAATGTCCACTTAACCACGGACATGTGGACAAGTGGAGCAGGGCAGGGTCAGGACTATATGACTGTGACAGCCCACTGGGTAGATGTATGGACTCCCGCCGCAAGAACAGCAGCGGCGGCACCAGTAGCAGCATCTCGCAAACGCCAACTCTTTCCTAGGCAGGCTACGCTTTGTATCACCGCTTTCCAGAATACGCACACAGCTGAAAACCTCTTACGGCAACTGAGGAAGATCATCGCAGAATGGCTTACCCCAATTGGACTCTCCTGTGGATTTGTGGCATCGGACAACGCCAGCAATATTGTGTGTGCATTAAATATGGGCAAATTCCAGCACGTCCCATGTTTTGCACATACCTTGAATTTGGTGGTGCAGAATTTTTAAAAAAACGACAGGGGCGTGCAAGAGATGCTGTCGGTGGCCAGAAGAATTGCGGGACACTTTCGGCGTACAGGCACCACGTACAGAAGACTGGAGCACCACCAAAAACTACTGAACCTGCCCTGCCATCATCTGAAGCAAGAAGTGGTAACGAGGTGGAATTCAACCCTCTATATGCTTCAGAGGTTGGAGGAGCAGCAAAAGGCCATTCAAGCCTATACAATTGAGCACGATATAGGAGGTGGAATGCACCTGTCTCAAGCGCAGTGGAGAATGATTTCAAAGTTGTGCAAGGTTCTGATGCCCTTTGAACTTGCCACACGTGAAGTCAGTTCAGACACTGCCAGCCTGAGTCAGGTCATTCCCCTCATCAGGCTTTTGCAGAAGAAGCTGGAGACATTGAAGGAGGAGCTAACACGGAGCGATTCCGCTAGGCATGTGGGACTTGTGGATGGAGCCCTTAATTCGCTTAACAAGGATTCACGGGTGGTCAATCTGTTGAAATCAGAGCACTACATTTTGGCCACCGTGCTCGATCCTAGATTTAAAGCCTACCTTGGATCTCTCTTTCCGGCAGACACAAGTCTGCTGGGGTTGAAAGACCTGCTGGTAAGAAAATTGTCAAGTCAAGCGGAACGCGACCTGTCAACAACATCTCCTCCTTCACATTCTCCCGCAACTGGGGGTGCGAGGAAAAGGCTCAGAATTCCGAGCCCACCCGCTGGCGGTGATGCAGGGCAGTCTGGAGCGACTGCTGATGCTGACATCTGGTCCGGACTGAAGGACCTGACAACGATTACGGACATGTCGTCTACTGTCACTGCATATGATTCTCTCACCATTGAAAGAATGGTGGAGGATTATATGAGTGACCGCATCCAAGTAGGCACGTCACACAGTCCGTACTTATACTGGCAGGAAAAAGAGGAAATTTGGAGGCCCTTGCACAAACTGGCTTTATTCTACCTAAGTTGCCCTCCCACAAGTGTGTACTCCGAAAGAGTGTTTAGTGCCGCCGCTCACCTTGTCAGCAATCGGCGTACGAGGTTACATCCAGAAAATGTGGAGAAGATGATGTTCATTAAAATGAATTATAATCAATTCCTCCGTGGAGACATTCACCAGCAGCAATTGCCTCCACAAAGTACACAGGGTGCTGAGATGGTGGATTCCAGTGGGGACGAATTGATAATCTGTGAGGAGGGGGATGTACACGGTGATATATCGGAGGATGATGATGAGGTGGACATCTTGCCTCTGTAGAGCCAGTTTGTGCAAGGAGAGATTAATTGCTTCTTTTTTGGGGGGGGTCCAAACCAACCCGTCATATCAGTCACAGTCGTGTGGCAGACCCTGTCACTGAAATGATGGGTTGGTTAAAGTGTGCATGTCCTGTTTATACAACATAAGGGTGGGTGGGAGGGCCCAAGGACAATTCCATCTTGCACCTCTTTTTTCTTTTCTTTTTCTTTGCGTCATGTGCTGTTTGGGGAGGGTTTTTTGGAAGGGCCATCCTGCGTGACACTGCAGTGCCACTCCTAGATGGGCCCGGTGTTTGTGTCGGCCACTAGGGTCGCTTATCTTACTCACACAGTCAGCTACCTCATTGCGCCTCTTTTTTTCTTTGCGTCATGTGCTGTTTGGGGAGGGTTTTTTGGAAGGGACATCCTGCGTGACACTGCAGTGCCACTCCTAGATGGGCCCGGTGTTTGTGTCGGCCACTAGGGTCGCTTATCTTACTCACACAGTCAGCTACCTCATTGCGCCTCTTTTTTTCTTTGCGTCATGTGCTGTTTGGGGAGGGTTTTTTGGAAGGGACATCCTGCGTGACACTGCAGTGCCACTCCTAGATGGGCCCGGTGTTTGTGTCGGCCACTAGGGTCGCTTATCTTACTCACACAGTCAGCTACCTCATTGCGCCTCTTTTTTTCTTTGCGTCATGTGCTGTTTGGGGAGGGTTTTTTGGAAGGGACATCCTGCGTGACACTGCAGTGCCACTCCTAGATGGGCCCGGTGTTTGTGTCGGCCACTAGGGTCGCTTATCTTACTCACACAGTCAGCTACCTCATTGCGCCTCTTTTTTTCTTTGCGTCATGTGCTGTTTGGGGAGGGTTTTTTGGAAGGGACATCCTGCGTGACACTGCAGTGCCACTCCTAGATGGGCCCGGTGTTTGTGTCGGCCACTAGGGTCGCTTATCTTACTCACACAGTCAGCTACCTCATTGCGCCTCTTTTTTTCTTTGCGTCATGTGCTGTTTGGGGAGGGTTTTTTGGAAGGGACATCCTGCGTGACACTGCAGTGCCACTCCTAGATGGGCCCGGTGTTTGTGTCGGCCACTAGGGTCGCTTATCTTACTCACACAGTCAGCTACCTCATTGCGCCTCTTTTTTTCTTTGCGTCATGTGCTGTTTGGGGAGGGTTTTTTGGAAGGGACATCCTGCGTGACACTGCAGTGCCACTCCTAGATGGGCCCGGTGTTTGTGTCGGCCACTAGGGTCGCTTATCTTACTCACACAGTCAGCTACCTCATTGCGCCTCTTTTTTTCTTTGCGTCATGTGCTGTTTGGGGAGGGTTTTTTGGAAGGGCCATCCTGCGTGACACTGCAGTGCCACTCCTAGATGGGCACGGTGTTTGTGTCGGCCACTAGGGTCGCTTATCTTACTCACACAGCTACCTCATTGCGCCTCTTTTTTTCTTTGCGTCATGTGCTGTTTGGGGAGGGTTTTTTGGAAGGGCCATCCTGCGTGACACTGCAGTGCCACTCCTAGATGGGCACGGTGTTTGTGTCGGCCACTAGGGTCGCTTAGCTTAGTCATCCAGCGACCTAGGTGCAAATTTTAGGACTAAAAATAATATTGTGAGGTGTGAGGTATTCAGAATAGACTGAAAATGAGTGGAAATTATGGTTTTTGAGGTTAATAATACTTTGGGATCAAAATGACCCCCAAATTCTATGATTTAAGCTGTTTTTTAGGGTTTTTTGAAAAAAAACACCCGAATCCAAAACACACCCGAATCCGACAAAAAAAATTCGGTGAGGTTTTGCCAAAACGCGGTCGAACCCAAAACACGGCCGCGGAACCGAACCCAAAACCAAAACACAAAACCTGAAAAATTTCTGGCGCTCATCTCTAGTATACAGTACTGGTCACATAACATATTTTGTGACATGAAAATATGTTGGATGATTTAAACAAAGAAGGAAGATGGAAATAGATCTGTAAAATCTATACTATAGCTGTAAATAGGATCACCAGTGTGGGAACCTAAATTAAACTCTCAATCACTAACACAACACAAGAGTTACATTTGCAACCAATCTTTAGGGCATACTATTAAAGTTTGATATACAGATAATCCCTCCCAGAAAAAAATACATTATGGGAGAAAGGCACAACTTCCCGTAAATCATCATTAATTGAATAAATGGGGATACCTTGAATTGCTGATATATAACTAACATTACAGCTGTGTCGCCATTCTCCCATAAAAATATTTATCCTTCAACATAATAACTGCTTCCATTAAAGGCTGAACTACCTGTTTTCACTGAGTTCTATGAAAATCTACAGCATGTACTATAAATGCTATCACACTGAATGAGTATAAGCAACTTATACTTTTAACATCTGATACATTAGGTGCCAACAATAACCAATTATCATGAAAACTAATAAGAAGTGATTGAAACGCAGTTAAAACTCATTGATAAATGGTCATCAATATCTGAATACCACAAAGCATCATCTGAAAGCTGCAATGGATACAATATGCAGTGGTGAAAGTATGGTGGTACAGGCCGATATGGCTTACTGTTAAGAGACTGGCCGTACTGCTGGACAGTGGCAGGCTGAGCTGTTGTGGACACCTTTGGGCCGGTATAGTACCTACAGCATAACAAGTCACAGGTTGACTGAGAATGACTGTCTTTCAGCCAACCAGTGGCCTGTTACCATGCTAACGGGCACGAGGTGGAGAATCAGTGGTGTTTCCGGCTCAGCCTGTCCTCTGCTGCCCAACGTGTTCTCTCCTTCTGCCCCCACTGCTCGTGCTCTGCTTCCCGGCCCTCCTTCCAGAGATGACCTGCTCTGGTATTAGTTGATGGACATCATTCTCCTCTGACCATCTGGCTCTGATATTGAGGGTTCAGAAAAGCTCTTTTTTATCTTTTCAATTTGTGTGCTTATTGTGTGATAAATAACTTGTCATAGGCATACTACACAATGGGGCAGATGTATTATCCTGGAGAAGGCATAAGGAAGTGATATGTGCAAGGTGTTAAAGGCACCAGCCAATCAGCTCCAATATGTAAATTAACAGTTAGGATCTGATTGGCTGGTGCCTTTATCACCTTACACATATCACTGGTTTATCACTTAATACATCTGCCCCAAAGTTCTGACTCCTTTCTTGGAGCCATTACAGCAAGGCTGTGGAAATAAACCTTATAAGGCAACAGATATGAGACTTTTCAAGAATCAAGTACACAGCTATTGGCTGTGACTGTAAGCTAATCACTTTTTTGTTAGCGGTCACTGAATGTGCACAGATTGTAGTGCAAGGCATTTGGGGTGGAGATTATTTTATTTATATCAGTATTACACTCAAATCAGCTTGATACAGATAATCTAATTTGTTGTTCATCTGGTACTTGTGCTCCTTATAGGAATTCAGTGCATGTGTGTCAATTTATCCTAATTTACTTCACTAGATAATACCATATTAAACATTATTTTAGATTTTTTATTGGGTCGTACTTTGGGAATTGAAGGGACTAATGAACTGATTTTAGCAACTTACAATTTTAGTCTATCACTGTTCAGAGAGGCATTCATGGGATCAGTAGTTGGAGGGTATGCTGGAGAGTTAGCACATATATTTCTAAATAGAGAGCTATGGCCCTCATTCCGAGTTGATCGCTAAGTTTTTCGGTCGCACAACATATTCGCAAAGTTGCGTTAATGTAGTAAATATGCGAACCTCCGCCCCCAACGTATTTTTGCACATTCGTACGCAGTATTACACAAAGTGGGCGTACGCCAAATGACATCGCAGTAATGCGAAACCATCGCAGCATTGCGAAATCATCGCAATAACACATACTTAATCGTAAAAATACTAAGTTTGAGTATATTTACAAAGTTTTGCGTAAAAGTGCACACTTTTAAGGTAAAACGCACAAAAATGTTTTTTTGGCCTATTAAGTGCAATGACACCTTTCCTTTTAAAGACCACAAGCCCTTTTCAATTACGAACCCAATTAGTGTAATGATTGATAATGTTCCAAAACAATTAAGTGTGAGAATAAAAAAAAATTAACACTTTGTTGCCATAATTGGCCATCAACATGTCAAAGTGTAAAATTTTTTTTTTTTTTTTCACTTTTTTAATTTTTAAAGGTGTTGTTTGTGAATGAAGGTGTTTACATGTTTCTTAACACAATAATCTCCTTTTTTTTTTGGTAAAAATGTAACGTTAGATGTGTGTAATTTTTTGTACAAAACAAATTCTGCCTGCCAATCTGCTGATCCTTTTTTGCATTAATAAACACAACACCCGGTTAACTTTAATCAACTTTTTTATTTTTGTATTTGTTAATATTTTTTTTTTTTTTACAAATCAAAGAATACAACTCAAGCAAATTTTTGCAAATGGTCCACACAATCCATCATTCCTTGCAGGTGTTGGCGCATGGTGTAAAGTATCCCTGAAAAACTTGTGGGATCTCCAACTGCAACATCTGAAATTAAGATGCAACACAAACATTAATAACTTAATTACATTACTTATTAGCCAAGCAAGGCGCAAAGCACACTTAAATGCTGGCATGTCCAAACTGCTGGACTCCAGCTGTTGTGAAACTACATATACCAGCATGCCTTTACACAGTTTTGTGGTCAGGGAATGGCAAAGCTGTGTCAGGGCATGCTGGGATGTGTAGTTTCTCAACAGTTGGAGTGCCGCAGTTTGGACAGGCCTGCTTTAATGGCAAAGTTACTACATCCTGCCTGTTTTATGGTACAATCATTAGCAGAACACACAAGCCTGCTCAGCCTTTTTATCAGATTTTAAAGTGTTCCAGACCATGTGTTACATTTACTACTATGTGAGTTATATTTAAGATGGAACGTTGCCCATAGCAATCAAGCAAAAATATTATTATTATATTGTAGAAGTGGATCCCAATTTTTTAAGTATAATCTTATTGGTTGCTATGTCCGACATCCCATGTTAAAGATAACTACCATCTTCGTCAATGTGACACCATGTTGGCATTCATTCCCATTTGTTGTTTTATTTGTTTTTTATTTTTAGTGGGTTGGTCCTGCATCATCACACTGCATATCCACATCTTCAGAAGGCCAACATATCATAGCATTCCCACACTCCATGAAAGCTGCCCTTACTAAATAAGTGCAAACATGTTTGACTCGAACACTTATTAATTTTGAGAATGTAACTTTCACACAAAAAAACAGTGTGTCATTAGGCTGCATAACAAAGTGAAGCATGTGATTTTTAAGTGTAAATATTCAGACTACACAGGCCCAAGTGTAAAAGGCAAACATACTAAACTCCACTCAGGTCTAACTGTTTCCCAGAAAAAGTAACACATATAAACCCTGTTCTCCTGGCAACCCTGGCTACCTAATGAGTGTCAACCTAGAGTGGACACACAAAACATTGCACACATACACACTGTACATATAATGACACTCACAAATATGTAAAGGCAACATGTACACCATGATGAAATTTTTAAATATTTTTCCAGGGTCCAAGAATTCAAACAGTACAACACTGCATGTTTTGGCATTGTAAGTGTAAGTGGGTAATCATTTTTTTAAAAATTAAAATATACTTACTTTCCACGGCAACATCCAGACTCCCGGAACGTTCGGCAGGGGCTTCCTCTGCCCATTCACTTGGTGGGGATGTTGGCTGGATGGGGGAAGGCGGCTGGATGGGGGAAGGAGGAGGGATTGGGGAAGGAGGAGGGATTGGGGAAGGAGGCTGGATGGGGGAAGGAGGCTGGATTTGGTCCGCAATTTCAGAGGGGGGGTCTGATTGAGAGGGCGAGGGGGGCGGAGAAAAAGTTAAAGCAATAGAGGGTGAGGGTGGTTCAGATTGTGATGTTGATTTTGAAGGAGAAGGGGTATGGGAAGGAGGAGAAGGGGTCCCAGAAAGAGATGGAGAGGTGTGGTGAGAAGGGGAATGTAAAGTGGAGTGGGCCAGGGAAGCTGATGGGGCCTGGGAAGATGAGGGGGACTGGGAAGCTGAGGGGGACTGGGAAGCTGAGGGGGAGTGAGAAGGGGAGGGGGAGTGAGAAGGGGAGGGGGAGTGAGAAGGGGAAGGGGGTGGGGAGTTTTGCCGTTGTTGTTGTCCTAGAATGATAATATTGTTCAAATTGTTCAAACATGATAAATTACATAGTAATCAATTTGTTTTATCAATGTTCTGTTCATTGTTAAATTATTTGTTTTGTTCCAAAGAAAAGCAAACATGTTAAGATCCTCTTCATGTTGGCCACAGCAAACAAAATGAGTCTAAAATTTAACTTTGAAGCTCATTCCTTAATCTAGGCAATTGAGTCATAGTGATTGGTCTCGGCAACATCACCAGATTACTATTCAAGGCACCTTATTATATAGCCTGCACTGATCAAGTATTGTGGATTAATTTCCTGCCTGCTTCTTATTTTTTGTAAACATGCACTTGTTTGGTGTTACTTTGCTACAGTCAGTACTGTTTTACCTAACCACACACAGTGTCCTAATTTCCATAAAAGGGCATTGCAGGTTGCAATTAGCCTACCACTTACTGTAAAATGTCTGCAAATCCAAGGGGTTTACAGCAGGTATTTAGTAGGCAATTGGCCAAAAGCATGTGCAGTGCAGGGGTGGCAGATATAACATGTCCCGAGAGAGTGTTTTTTTTTTTTATAATTTAAAATTATGGCCAGGGTAAATACATGCTGCTTTATTTTAGCCTTGCAAATTTTTGCACCTGATTTAACACACCCCACCCAAAACTTACTCTCTCTGCACATGTTACATATGCTTCCCCTGCAGTGCTCATTGTATTTAACAATTGTTACTTAAATTACGGAAGGCCAAAAATTGGAAAATAACACATTAGCACAATTTAGTGCAAAAAACTTATGTAAGGTAACTTACTTCGTGTATGCAGCGCACGGATTTGATGGCGGATCTCCGCCAACAAATCTGGAGTCCGCCTACGGAGATCACTCCACCTCCTTTCGAGCTGGATGATTGTCCGCCTGCTGCGGACTCGCGTCCGCAGCAGGCGGCGGACCTCCGCGTAGGCCTCGCGCTTCACCCGATTGGGGATGAAGCGCCCAACGCGGCCTACGCGGCGGTCCATCACCGCAACCAGCACGCGGAGCTCCCGCCTGGTGAACGGTGCTGCACGCATCATGGCAATGGCGTTTTCCTTATTTGGGCATATATTTATAGTGTCTGTTAGCATGTGATTGGTCAAAAATCTATGTTGTCATTTCTATTAACTTTATTGATCTTTGCAATGCTGTGAAAAGCAGAGTGTTATTTGGCACGAGCGTAAAAACGCAATAGCAGAAGCGAAAATGTTTGGTACACAAATTTAAGCAAACAAAACACACACAGAGACACAGACTTTAGTTACAAATACTAAACATATCTGTGTACTCACCACAGTTCGTGTGATCATTCAGCTGGACAGTCACAAAGTGTGAAACATTGAGTATCATTTGTTTGTGTGTTTGGTTACATAATCAGGATTTGATGATATAAAACAAATAAGGACACTATTTAGCAACATTACAGTATTTAAATTTCAAAATAAACATTGTAAGCTTAACGTGTTTTTGTATTTTGAACCAAAAACAATTACACATTCCAACACCACAAAATCCGTACCCAATCACTTTACAAGATCATACAAATTGAAATCATGGTTTATAAAACAGAAGCATACTGTGTTGTATTATTTGGGCAAATATAAAATATATAAACACTATACCTGAAATATTCTGCTACAATTCTTGCCCTCACTTGGCTCCCCCTCCGTGTCACACTCCCCCCACCGAAGCGTGGCACAACCCCTGGCTCCTCATCAGGCAATTCCTCTGCCTGAGGAAGCTCTACACTACTCCTTACCGCGATATTATGGAGTATTGCGCACAGGACCACTATTTTACTTGCCATCTCCGGCGAATACATGATGTCGCCACCAGTGCGGTGGAGCACACGAAACCGCCCTTTCAGGACACCAATTGTGCGCTCCACCAGCTGCCTAGTGGCAGTAAGCGCGGAGTTAAATGCCATCTGTGGTCCTGGCCTGGGATTACGGTAAGGAGTCATGAGCCAGGGGGTGCAAGGATATCCACGGTCTCCTGTTGGAATAAAAGCAAAAATTTAGATCTTAAAATTTTAAATTTTTTTTCTTTTTTAATCAAAAATATTTGAGCAACAACTCACCCAATAACCACATGTCTGGTCGTTGACTTGATCTTAATCTCTGCCATATCCCTGATTGTCTAATGACATACGCATCATGGGAACTTCCAGTAAACTTTGCGTTCAGGGAAAGGATCTGGAGGGATGGCCCACAAACAACCATTACATTCAGAGAATGAAACAGTTTCCTGTTTCTATAAATTTCTTCATTATGTTTTGGTGGCTGAATAGCTACATGTGTGCCATCCACAACCCCAATAACATGTGGGAAGCGACTACCACCTTCCGCAAATTGCCGCTTCACCACATCTAGGGCACCAACATCCAAAGGCATAGCAATAAATTGCTTAACACGCTTGAGGAAAGCCTGGCAGACACGTCGCAGGACCTTACTGAACTGGCCCTGCGACATGCCAACCAGGTCTCCAACCACATGCTGGAATGATCCTGTGGCCAAAAAATGTAACACTGCAAGGAATTGTGTCAATGGTGGTATTGCTGTAGGATACCGAATTTCAGACTCCAGATCACTCTCTATTATGGAGAGAGTGTCTAGGATTAGATGTGGTGGCAGCCGGTATCTACGCACCACCACATCATCTGGCATCCCAAAAAGTCTGACACGGGTTCTGAAAATTGGTGGCCTAGCACGCCTCCGTTGCCTTGGTTGATGAGGAGCCGGCTGTGGTTGTGGGGCTGGCGGTTGGGGTGGGAGTGCTGGCGTGGGTTGGGGAGGTAGGGCTTCTGCCGCAATATGTATTGACATCACACACTTTTTGGAGAGAATGTTAAGAAATGTAAAAAAAAAATAATTCAAAGTTTTCCAAAATTTTACACAATAACTGTTTTTACAATTGTGGTGTCAACTTACTGCAGGAGCGTACATTTTTTCTGTGTTGAATTCATGTCCAAAATGCAAAAATAAAAAGCAAATAAAACTAAATTTAATATTTGGATATAAAAAACATATATTAATGCAAAAAAACTTTATTTAAAAAAAAAAACCAAAAAAATAAGAAATTTAGTACCTAGTCCAGGAAAGACAAACACTACTTTGCAGATCAATCCTGGAAAACCCAAACACTTTGTTTAGCAAACTTTAAAAAAAAAAAAAAAAAAACTTTTAACAAACACAAACAAGCACCAACACAGGCCAAGGACACTTACCTGCTCCTAAAGAAATAAAGTCTTGTTTTTGTGGACCACACCCAAAAATGAATACAAAATTGGTTTTTCTCAACAAAAAATAAACTCCTACAAGAGAACACAAATGACAGTCAAAAACAGCATACAGACACTTCCAACAAACAAGCTCCAACACAGGCCAAGGACACTTACCTGCTCCTAAAGAAATAAAGTCTTGTTTTTGTGGACCACACCCAAAAATGAATACAAAATTGGTTTTTCTCAACAAAAAATAAACTCCTACAAGAGAACACAAATGACAGTCAAAAACAGCATACAGACACTTCCAACAAACAAGCTCCAACACAGGCCAACGACACTTACCTGCTCCAAAAGAAATAAAGTCTTGTTTTTGTGGACCACACCCAAAAATGAATACAAAATTGGTTTTTCTCAACAAAAAATAAACTCCTACAAGAGAACACAAATGACAGTCAAAAACAGCATACAGACACTTCCAACAAACAAGCTCCAACACAGGCCAACGACACTTACCTGCTCCTAAAGAAATAAAGTCTTGTTTTTGTGGACCACACCCAAAAATGAATACAAAATTGGTTTTTCTCAACAAAAAATAAACTCCTACAAGAGAACACAAATGACAGTCAAAAACAGCATACAGACACTTCCAACAAACAAGCTCCAACACAGGCCAACGACACTTACCTGCTCCTAAAGAAATAAAGTCTTGTTTTTGTGGACCACACCCAAAATCGAAAAAAAATTTGCTTTTTCTCACCAAAAAGTAAACTCCTACAAGAGAACACTAATGACAGTCAAAACAAAGAAGCACGGGAATATTTTCACAAATGGACTTGCAAAATATATATGTGTTATAAAAATTAAAATAATAAAATGTATTAAAAAAACTTGCCAACACAAAAAAATACAAAAAAAAAACAGAATACTCACAAACGAAAATACGCACAAAAAATGCCACTGTCTATATTCAAAACGCAAAGAAAAGGACAAAGGTATGCTTGACAATTACTCACTCTGCCAATTCCACTATCACCTTCCCGCACAAGCCAACAACTCAAACGCCAAACTACCAACACTTACAGCATGCACAGTAGGCCCTTAAATAAGCAGTGCAATCATTAAACAGAATAACAGTGTACACCTGTGTGAATTAACGAGTCGCACGTAGGTATATAAGCGCACACACCTCGGCGTACACACGTCATCACAAACATGGCTTCTCGTGAGCAAATCGCAGCAGAGATAGACCGCATTGCAGAGCAGCAGATGGCATTGCAGAAACAATGGCTAGAGTGTCAAAGGCGCTTGTTAGAATACGCCTCTGCGGAGGTTGATGCAGGACCTAGTACTCTGCAAATTTCTGCTTCTGAACCTCAACAATTGAGTGTGGATACCCTGCCACACACACATAGTGAGCAAACTGAGGGAGAATTGACTTTAGCCACACAAACACAGCAGACAGAAGCTGCTAGTGAGGAGGAAGATGGAGATGACCAACCTGAAGAAACCTCACAGGCTACCTCCAGACGGAAAAAAAGACAGCCTGCATTCACTAAGAGGGAGTTGCGTGTCTTGGTCACGCAGGCCATGTCCAAAATACATAGGGGCCCCAAAAACATGGGGGCTGCTTCCAAAGAACGCATCTGGAGAGACATCACAAAATCTGTGAATGAAGTTGGCTCTGTCGTCAGAACATCACAGGAAGTGAGACGACGGTAAGTGCATCTTGACAATCCTTTTTCTGTGCTAAGTTGCATAAAAAATGTAGTTACATGTCATGTTATGTCTAGCAAACACAAGCAGAACATGTGTGCTATATATTTACTTTGAACAATAAGAAGACTCAACTTTTTCCCTCTTTCACAATATTTATGTAGGTGGGCCGACTTCAAATCCCGCCTGAAGGCAAAGAGGGCTGCGGAGTGGAATGCCTCAAGGGCAACAGGGGGGGGACCACCTGTCGCTGTGGAGTTTACTGACTTGGAGGAGATGGCGATGGCCTGTGTGAGTTATGAGGAGGGCCAAGGGGTGTCTCATATGGACACGGACCTGCCTGAGATTCTGACGGGACATGACTTGGAAGGTAAGTTTACACATGTATTTGTCTGAAATTTGAACTGTATTAATAATCTTAAACTAATTTTGACTCCAACTTTTCCCCCACACATTCTTCTATTTGCTTGCCACAAAACACAGCACAGGGGGGTGAACAGTTTGAGTCACAGGCCGGTTATGTGGTTGAGGCTGAGGTGGAGGGACCTAGTGGGTCTGCCAGTGTGGGCCAACAAAACCCACCTATGCAGGTTCCTACTGGCCCCCCCACCCAACCCTCTGCTATCCCGGAGATCCTGCTTGAAATTGCTAGGTATGGTGAGAGCCTAAACACATTTCAAGACGGGGTCATCCGGGAGGTAAGCCAGATAACTGTCCGGCTCACTGAGATCCGAACCTGTGTTGAGCAAGGTGTTGCTCAACTCTGCCAAAGTCTGGCAGAGATCAGGCAGGCCCAAGAACAACTGGCCTCCTCAAACCAAAGCCTTGCAACTAACATCTTGCAAGGGCTCCAGGCCATCGCTGTCTCCCTTGCCCACAGTGGCAGAGAGCCAACCACATCGGCTCCCTCCCCTGCCCCTGCCCAGGAAGAACAGGACACTGGGCAGGCCCAACGAAGGTCACTCCGCAGACCAAGCAAAGAAGATCAGCCTCAGGCGGGGCGAAAAAGAAGAAAGTGATGTCTCTCCAGATGGGCAGCACCCATGTTTTTGTAGTTGCCTCTATGTTATTTTGGACTTGGCTTGTGTGGCCAGAATGGATCACTCCCTCTTAGTGAAATGACTTTTTTCTGTTTGGAGGAATTGTAGCCTGTGAGTTTCTTTTAAAAAACAACAGAGCCATCTTCCTCTCACTAGTGTGCTGTGTATTGTTGTGTTTGTGTGGTGGATACTAATTATTTCTCAGTTTGTGTCAAATTTTTGTGTGGCAGGGTGTGAAATATGTTGAATTTATGAATTTATAAGATACTTTTGTCAGAAGCAGAAATTTGCAGAGTACTGAGTTCTGCTATATAATTTTTGTCAGTGCCATCTGCTTGGTGCTTGGTCTATCTCTGCCTGTGAGACTCATGTGGAGCCATGTTTAAATGTTGGATAATATTATTACTGTAATAAAAATTAAAAAAAAAAAATGTGTGCAATTTCTTGAAGGTAATGCATTAGCAAAATCTTAGTTACCAAAAGATTAGGTCAACATATAGACACTTGGTGACCAATCTGCTAATTCTCCTTAAAATTAAACAAAAATGTTAAAAAAGGTATGTTTTGCACCACACTTTAATGTCCATATTAATAAAACAGACACGACAACTTGATAAAATATCTTTGGACAACATGACATCATTGAAAACATTGACAGATGTTAAAAACATATATTATTGTGACTTTTAAAAATAAAACATAGTGTATGCGGCATTATGTGGGTGTTGGTTAATTAATCAGAATGTTGCAGAATTATATAACTTTAAATAAAAATGTAACTTGTTTGTATTTAGTAGTCTAACACACATTAAAACATTTCGTCACAATGCTTACACACCAAGTTAAACACAAATAACAACCTTATTTAACAGTGTGTGAGATTAATATGTGAGTAGAATAAACATGTAATGTGTGTTCAGTCAATTGCTGGTTGGTAACTTTCATGTGCTCAGTAATTAACAAGTAATTGAACATCAGATGAATGTGCTCTCCAATTAACTGCTAATTACTGCATACACACTTGTACCAGTACTTCGCAAATGTAGAGTAACTGCAGACCTACTCTGCTGCTGCGTGAATGTTGCTACGGTTTCCTATGTTAGTTTTAACAGCGACAAAGTTTATTTGCGAAAAACACGCCCATTGCAAGTTGCATACTCCCACACAGTACGCCCACTTTCACGCCCATGTCGGAGCATTGCGAAGTCTCGCCTCCGCCACGCCCACGCCACTCCTCGTTTTCGTTTGGCAGTTACGGCTTTTTTTTTCCAAAGTAATTTTGCACAGTTGTCGTACGTATGTCTTCGCGCATGCGTAATCACGCATTTGCGCATGCGCAGATACTTACATTTCGGACATTTGCGATGCGATGACTCTTAGCGATCAACTCGGAATGAGGGTCTATGTGCTAATGTATGTGCTATTAAACCTCCTAATGATAATGTGTGGACCCCTTATTCAAAAGTAAAGCATTCAGTACCTTTAATTCCAAGAAATAATGACACGGAGACTTGAATTTGGCAGAAAATTGTTAGCTATTTATTGTACCCTAACCATTAGAAAACCTGTAAATTGAAAATTTTAGTTAACATGCCGATTCAGCCGGCATATGGTGGCAGAAAAAAGAACGGCTATATTCAACTGACGCTAACCTTAAAACATTAAAATTCCAAACTATCCTACTTTAAACACAAACTATAAAATAGGTAATAGGTGCCCGACACAGACCCCCACGGTGACTACCCACCCTGATGGGTGATGCCGCTGCCCCCGGACGGGTGGTCAAGCGGCCTTAAAAGTCAATGGAGGTGAGTGCACCTAAACCACACCAAACTGTAAATCACTGCAACTAACAAGACAAACTACAACCTGCCGTTCTTTTCCGCCAACAAATAGCCAACGATAAAACCAGACTAACAATTCAAAGCCAAGGCACTCCGTGCCAGAACCTCTACCAAACAGGGTGGGAGGGCGGGGAGGCAATTCAGCAGCAAGAGAGACAAAGCTGGCCTAGCATTCCCTATATATATTGACCCTCCCCTCTCACCATGGGCTGTACTTTCCTCACAGCTAGGTCCACCCCTCACAGGAGGTTTAACTCTCTCTATTCCTATGCAGTCATTTCGCTCTCCTATTATGTAGCAGAACAGAAATGTATGACCCAAAGTTTGTACTATTATCATGTAGTGTTAGGACTATGGTGGCCAATCCCGGGATTGGTGGGATCCCGGGATTTAGGGCCAAAAATGGCTGGGATTCAATCTCGGGATTGGAAGCTCCAATCCCGGGGATTGAGGGATCAGCGTTGAGCATCCACAGGATGCTCAGATGCTGCCCGGCTTCCTTCTTCTGGCTCCATAGCGCAGCGTGAAAGGTCACGCTGCACCGTCAGCTGCTACAGGGAGCTGTCAGGAGAGATCAGAGGATGTTCCCCACCTGCCTGCCCCCAGTATATGGTGAGTTATGAGTGCGGGGCGGGCGGGGCGAGGGGGCGGCCACATAGCTAGAAGCCAATCCCGGGTATCCTGGGAATCCGGGATTGGCCATTTTTCAATCCCGATACCTGGGATTGAAAAAATGGCCCAGGATTGGCTTCCCTAGTTAGGACCACCATATCAGAGATGCTGTGAAGTGGCTGGTGGATTAACCATATCTTTGCAAATACATGTATCAGATATCTCTGCATTACTACTATCATATATCATTTACTGGCTCATTATATTGTGCTGGGGGAATTTTGTTTTCTTCTTGTCTAGAAGTGAAGGGGTGTCAGGTACCAAAAAAGGTTAGGATTCAATGTTTTAATGTACTTTATTAAATGACAATCAAGCAAAAACTCTGGTAAAAACGTTATTATTGCTGGTGGAACCAGAAAACCTATTAGTTGCCGCTTATCATTCAAATGATCAATTTACTAAACAGTGAAAAGTTCACCATGGAATTACTTACTTTAACATGGGAGCTAGCATTGCCAGAGAGGATCCATTTATGCGGACATCCATGCTCATAGCCTACACAAAAAATGGGATAATCAATGAAGGGCGAGGAAATTGTCAGAGCCAGTGCCGTAACTAGACATTTTAGCGCTGTGTGCAAGAAACAGCATCGGCGCCCCCCCCCCCCCCACACATTTAAAACAGGGCCAGTGCGCGCCGCAGGCGTGCACCAAAAGTGTAGGGGTGTGTATTCATGGGAAAGGGGCGTGACCACAAAATAATACCAAATTATATTACGCTGCACAGTAGTCTTCATTATTCAAATTACACCGAACAGTAGTGTCACTTACACACACATTACAGTAGGCAGAGCTCCCTTTTGCACCTTATGACAGACAGAGCTCCCTTTTACACCTTACAGCAGGCAGAGCTCCCTTTTACACCTTACGACAGACAAAGCTCCCTTTTACACCTTACAGCAGGCAGAGCTCCCTTTTACACCTTACGACAGACAGAGCTCCCTTATACACCTTATGGCTGGCAGAGCTCCCTTTTACACCTAATGGCAGGCAGAGCTCCCTTTTACACATTACGGCAGGCAGAGCTCCCTTTTACACCTTACGGCAGGCAGAGTCACCATTTACACCTTACGGCAGGCAGAGTCACCATTTACACCTTACGGCAGGCAGAGCTCCCTTTTACACCTTACGGCAGGCAGAACTCCCTTTTAAACATTACGGCAGGCAGAGCTCCCTTTTACACCTTACGGCAGGCAGAGTCACCATTTACACCTTACGGCAGGCAGAGTCACCATTACACCTTACGGCAGGCAGAGCTCCCTTTTACACCTTACGGCAGGCAGAGCTCCCTTTTACACCTTACGGCATGCTGAAATATTCTGCAATTGCACCTGTGCCTACCCACCTTCCCCCAACAATTGAATTCCCCCCACTGTATGCACACATAACCACATATACCCACACAGCCACATATATATTTACACACACGCACACACACACACACACACACACACACAGCAACATATAAACAAATATAACCACATACACACACAAAGCCATTGTCCCTGTCTCAGCACTCTCCCCACCTTCAGTCCCTCTACTCACTAGTTGCTCCGTCTCCCTTTCTCTGCTGCTGTCAGCGTGCGGGAGCCAGTGAGTTAGGGGGGTGGGTATGCTAACTCAAAGCACCGCTATTCCTTCAGCGCTGGTGTCAGCATGCGGGAGCCAGGGGGCGGGCACACTGCCAGAAAGCCCCGCCTACCCTTCTCTGCTGCTGTCAGCGTGCGGGAGACGTGCTGCCGGACTGAGCCGCAGTGCACTGTTTCCATGAGGTGGGAGGCAGCGGGTGGACAAGGGGCGGGGGCGGCCGGGAGGGTGGGGGGCATGCCATTACTCGCGGCTTCCTGCAGCTTCCCAGCACTTCAAGCTTTGAGTCCGGCTTGGGCGAAGGGGAGGCGGAGCTGACACTCAGGCAGCGGCACAGGCGCTGCCGCTGTCTACTATAGATTATGGTGGAGGCTGGTTGCGCTCCAGGTCATCCTGCGCTGTGTGCAAGGCACACAGCGCACATAGCTAGTTACGGCCCTGGTCAGAGCTCCCAGTGGGGCAGATGTATTAACCTGGAGAAGGCATAAGGCAGTGATAAACCAGTGATATGTGCAAGGTGATAAAGGCACCAGCCAATCAGATCCTAACTGTTCATTTACGTATATGGAGCTGATTGGCTGGTGCCTTTATCACCTTGCACATCTCACTGGTTTATCACTTATGCCTTCTCCAGGTTAATACATCTGCCCCAGTGATATTAATGATAGTTTCAGCTGCCCATTAGCCACCAAAGATAAATATACGCCTAGTGAAATATAATATATTTATGGGTAAAGAAAATAGACATTACTGGTTCTTTTTCACATATTATTTCAATGTAATAAATTTATATGCGCATAAATGTGTATATAATGCATCCATACATCTTTAGGTAGCATTTTGTTAAATTATCGCCCACAATTTAATTAATGTGTAGAATTTTTCATTTGCATTTTGCTATTTTCCCTCAGCGATTTGTTGCTCTAACAGAGGGATACATACATATATTCATTAAGGAGAAAACACTATGCAAATATTAGCTCATTTTAATTGTATTTGTGAATTCTCTCATTTCTGACACAAGAAGATGCATTGCAGAAATTATGCAATTTTTTAATGAATTTAAATGAACCACTGATGATCATTACTTGTGCTGAATTTAAATTTGAGGATATGTACAGGGCCGGTGCAAGGTTACTTGGCACCCTAGGCAAAACGTCTGACTACTGCCCCCCAACACCATCAATGAAATTATCAATCAAATTACCCACTTCCCCAGTCAGTAAGGTGTAAATGCAGAGTCGGTGTATTGCATGTGCCTCTGAGTCAGGCTCTATGTGCTAGTGCCTGATGCTGGGTAGCTGGTGACTGTGCTACATCATGGCTACAGGTCAGTGGATGTATAAGTTCCCTAGGCTCTGGTACTGAGTTAGTTCCTAATTCTGGGTAGTTGATGATTACAGGCACTATGGCCCTCATTCCGAGTTGTTCGCTTGCAAGCTGCTTTTAGCAGCATTGCACACGCTAAGCCGCCGCCCTCTGGAAGTGTATCTTAGCTTCTCAAAATTGCGAACGAAAGATTCTCAATATTGTGAATAGACCTTTCTTAGCAGTTTCTGAGTAGCTCGACACTTACTCTGCCATTGCGATCAGTTCAGTCAGTGTCGTTCCTGGTTTGACGTCACAAACACACCCAGCGTTCGCCCAGACACTCCCCCGTTTCTCCAGCCACTCCCGCGTTTTTCCCAGAAACGGTAGCGTTTTTTCACACACACCCATAAAACGGCCAGTTTACGGCCAGAAACACCCACTTCCTGTCAATCACATTACGATCACCAGAACGAAGAAAAACCCTTGTAATGCCGTGAGTAAAATACCTAACTTCATAGCAAATTTACTTGGCGCAGTCGCACTGCGGACATTGCGCATGCGCAGTAAGCGGAAAATCGCAATATAGCGAAAATCGGCAACGAGCGAACAACTCGGAATGACCACCTATGTTCGTTCTTGGCATTGGCTGGATGGTAATTACGGGTACTGTGCTGTGCTAATTTCTGCCTCTGGATATTTGGAGGCTACTGGCACTGTGACCTTTGGTACTGTAGTCGGTGACTACAAACACTGTACTAGTTCCTGGCTCCGGGCAGTGATGCTTTGAGACACTGTACGGTGGTGTCTTATACATCTCACAGCTGTCTGACTGTAATGAGTATGAAGAGGATGTATCTCTCAAAGACATCCTTAATTATTTGACAGGTACACTGATACCCCTTTCACACCAGCCTATTTTCCCGGGATGATCCCGGCAACATCCCGGGTGTAGCGCTGGTGTGAAAGTGTCCCGGGACAGAATCCCGGAAACCATGTTCCTGCATTTCAACCCTGCTTTCTTGCAGGGTTGGTCCCGGGATCTTCCCGGGAACCTGGTCAGTCTGAACGGGAGCCGGGTCAATGCGACCCGGCTCCCATTTACTCTCTATTAGCAGGCGATGTGATCTCTTGCGCCGCCCCCGCCGCGTCACAGCTGACGTCAGCAACCCGGCAATATGCCGGGCTGCTGACTGCGGTATGCAAGGGGTCTTACCCGGGAATGCCCCTGTATGATCCAGGGACCGTATTCCCGGGTAAGACCCCGGCATATGTGGTCTGAAAGGGGTATCAGTGGCACCCCCTTCCCAGATCCTGGCACCCTACCCAGCAACCTATTTCTTTCTATTTCATTCTCTCTCTCACACATATATATATATATATGTCATCCATACATATATACGTCATCCATCCACTGTCTCTCTAAATACATCCATACACTGCCTCTATCGGGTGGTCTTCAGTATGCTGCCGGCCGGCATGCCGACACATATTCTCCCTCTTGGGGGAATAAATAGCGTGTAGCGCGCCACCGTGCCCGCAGCGTGGCGAGTGCAGTGAGCCCGCAAGGGGCTCATTAGCGCTCACCCAGCTGTTGATATGCCGGCAGTCGGTATGCCGGCGGTTGGGATCCCGGCCGCCGGCCACTCATACTACACCCCCTCTATCATACATACATACATACTACACACACACACTGCCTCTACCAGACATACATACATACACACACTGCATCTCTCAGACATACATACATACATACATACACACACACACACACACACACTGCATCTATCAGACATACATACATACACACACTGCATCTATCAGACATACATACATACATACATACACACACTGCATCTATCAGACATACATACATACATACACTGCATCTATCAGACATACATACATACATACATACATACGCACACTGCATCTATCAGACATACATACATACATACACACACACACTGCATCTATCAGACATACATACATACATACACACACACTGCATCTATCAGACATACATACATACATACATACACACACACACTGCATCTATCAGACATACATACATACACACACTGCATCTATCAGACATACATACATACATACATACATACACACACTGCATCTATCAGACATACATACATACACACACTGCATCTATCAGACATACATACATACATACACACTGCATCTATAATACATACATACATACATACACACACTGCCTCTATCATACATACATACATACATACACTGCCTCTATCATACATACATACATACACACACACACACACACTGCCTCTATCATACATACATACATACATACATACATACACACACACACTGCCTCTATCATACATACATACATACATACATACACACACACACACACACACACACACACACACTGCCTCTATCATACATACATACACACACACACACACACACACACACACACACACACTGCCTCTATCAGACATACATACATACATACACACACACACACTGCATCTATCAGACATACATACATACACACACACACACACACACACACACACACTGCCTCTATCAGACATACACACACACACACACACACACACACACACACACACACACACACACACACACACTGCCTCTATCATACATACATACATACACACACACACACTGCCTCTATCATACATACATACATACATACATACACACACACACACACTGCCTCTATCATACATACACACACTGCCTCTATCATACATACACACACACACTGCCTCTATCATACATACACACACACACACACACACTGCCTCTATCATACATACATACATACACACACTGCCTCTATCATACATACATACATACATACATACACACACTGCCTCTATCATACATACATACACACACACACACACACACACACACACACACACACACACACTGCCTCTATCAGACATACATACATACATACATACATACATACATACACACTGCCTCTGTCATACACACACACACACACACACACACACACACTGCCTCTATCATACATACATACATACATACACACACACACACACACACACACACACACACACACTGCCTCTGTCATACATACATACATACATACATACACACACTGCCTCTATCAGACATACATACATACACACACACACACACACACACTCACTGCCTCTATCATACATACATACATACACACTGCCTCTATCATATACATACATACATACACACACTGCCTCTATCATACATACATACATACATACATACACACACTGCCTCTATCATACATACATACATACATACATACACACACTGCCTCTATCATACATACATACATACACACACTGCCTCTATCATACATACATACACACACACACTGCCTCTTTCATACATACATATATACATCCATACACTGCCGCATTCATGCATACATCCATACACTGCCACATTCATAGTACATACATATATACATCCACACACTGCTTCTATACATAAATACATATATACATACATACACTGCCTCCATACATACACCACACGCAGCCGCTATGACCCGGGACGTGGTAATACCGCTTTCACATTGCAAATGCCGGATCCCACCCGGTAAGAGAAACGTGTCCTTACCAGGTGGGATCCGGCATTTGGTCTCCTTTGATGGCTTTCCGACCCGGCAATATACCGGGTCGGTTGCCATAGCAGCGGGGGATGGGGGGGCGCAGCAGCAGCAGGGGCGGGGGTGGAGGCGGCGCTGGGAGATGAGCTCATCTCCTGCGCCGCCTCTCCCTATACTGTGAATGGGAACCGTGTCGCATCGACGCGGCTCCCATTCACACTGCACCTGACCCGGTATTCAACCCGGGTATAATCCTTCTTTTATACCGGGTTGAATTACTGGGTCAGTCGACCCGCTAATTCCCGCAGAGTGCTTTCACATAGCACACTGACCCGTGTCGACACTGGGTTATTTGTGCGATGTGAAAGGGGTATAACTGCCTGCCAGCACAGCTGGCAGGGAACTACTCAGCGTGTGCAAAAGCCTCGCTGCTGTGCAATGCTTTTGCACCCTTGTGGGGGAATAGGGCCAGACATGCGGGGAGGACTAGCTCCCTCCAAATGTCTGAGAATCTGATCGTAGATGTGCTAAATTTAGCACATCTATGATCAGCTCTGAATAACCCCCACAATTAGTACCTCAGTTATTTTGACCCATGTCCTGTTGGTTTGAATACTGTACACCTCCTGACAATCTGACCACACCTATCACATGAGGCTATTGGGCAGCGTGTGTGTGTGTGTGTCAGGCTATGGGGCAGCGTGTGAGTGTCAGGCTATGGGGCAGCGTGCGTGTGTGTGTCAGGTTATAGGGAAGCGTGTGTGTGTCAGGCTATGGGGAAGCGTGTGAGTGTCAGGTTATGGGGAAGCGTGTGTGTGTCAGGCTATGGGGAAGCGTGTGTGTGTGTCAGGCTATGGGGCAGCGTGTGTGTGTCAGGTTATAGGGAAGCGTGTGAGTGTCAGGCTATGGGGAAGCGTGTGAGTGTCAGGTTATGGGGAAACGTGTGTGTGTCAGGCTATGGGGAAGCGTGTGTGTGTCAGGCTATGGGGCAGCGTGTGTGTGTCAGGTTATGGGGAAGCGTGTGAGTGTCAGGCTATGGGGAAGAGTGTGAGTGTCAGGTTATGGGGAAGCGTGTTTGTGTCAGGCTATGGGGCAGCGTGTGTGTGTCAAGTTATAGGGAAGCGTGTGAGTGTCAGGCTATGGGGAAGCGTGTGAGTGTCAGGTTATGGGGAAGCGTGTGTGTGTCAGGCTATGGGGAAGCGTGTGTGTGTGTCAGGCTATGGGGCAGCGTGTGTGTGTCAGGTTATAGGGAAGCGTGTGAGTGGCAGGCTATGGGGAAGCGTGTGAGTGTCAGGTTATGGGGAAGCGTGTGTGTGTCAGGCTATGGGGAAGCGTGTATGTCAGGCTATGGGGCAGCGTGTGTGTGTCAGGTTATAGGGAAGCGTGTGAGTGTCAGGCTATGGGGAAGAGTGTGAGTGTCAGGCTGTGGGGAAGCATGTGTGTGTCAGGTTATGGGGAAGCGTGTGTGTGTGTGTCAGGCTATGGGGAAGAGTGTGTGTGTCTGGTTATGGGGAAGCGTGTGTGTGTCAGGCTATGGGGCAGCGTGTGTGTGTCAGGTTATAGGGAAGCGTGTGAGTGTCAGGCTATGGGGAAGCATGTGAGTGTCAGGTTAAGGGGAAGCGTGTGTGTGTCAGGCTATGGGGAAGCGTGTGTGTGTGTCAGGCTATGGGGCAGCGTGTGTGTGTCAGGTTATAGGGAAGTGTGTGAGTGGCAGGCTATGGGGAAGCGTGTGAGTGTCAGGTTATGGGGAAGCGTGTGTGTGTCAGGCTATGGGGAAGCTTGTGTGTGTCAGGCTATGGGACAGCGTGTGTGTGTCAGGTTATAGGGAAGCGTGTGAGTGTCAGGCTATGGGGAAGAGTGTGAGTGTCAGGCTGTGGGGAAGCATGTGTGTGTCAGGCTATGGGGCAGCGTGTGTGTGTCAGGTTATGGGGAAGCGTGTGAGTGTCAGGTTATGGGGAAGCGTGTGTGTGTCAGGCTATGGGGAAGCGTGTGTGTGTGTCAGGCTATGGGGCAGCGTGTGTGTGTCAGGTTATAGGGAAGCGTGTGAGTGTCAGGCTATGGGGAAGCGTGTGAGTGTCAGGTTATGGGGAAACGTGTGTGTGTCAGGCTATGGGGAAGCGTGTGTGTGTCAGGCTATGGGGCAGCGTGTGTGTGTCAGGTTATGGGGAAGCGTGTGAGTGTCAGGCTATGGGGAAGAGTGTGAGTGTCAGGTTATGGGGAAGCGTGTTTGTGTCAGGCTATGGGGCAGCGTGTGTGTGTCAAGTTATAGGGAAGCGTGTGAGTGTCAGGCTATGGGGAAGCGTGTGAGTGTCAGGTTATGGGGAAGCGTGTGTGTGTCAGGCTATGGGGAAGCGTGTGTGTGTGTGTGTCAGGCTATGGGGCAGCGTGTGTGTGTCAGGTTATAGGGAAGCGTGTGAGTGGCAGGCTATGGGGAAGCGTGTGAGTGTCAGGTTATGGGGAAGCGTGTGTGTGTCAGGCTATGGGGAAGCGTGTGTGTCAGGCTATGGGGCAGCATGTGTGTGTCAGGTTATGGGGAAGCGTGTGTGTGTGTGTCAGGCTATGGGGAAGAGTGTGTGTGTCTGCTTATGGGGAAGCGTGTGTGTGTCAGGCTATGGGGCAGCGTGTGTGTGTCAGGTTATAGGGAAGCGTGTGAGTGTCAGGCTATGGGGAAGCATGTGAGTGTCAGGTTACGGGGAAGCGTGTGTGTGTCAGGCTATGGGGAAGCGTGTGTGTGTGTCAGGCTATGGGGCAGCGTGTGTGTGTCAGGTTATAGGGAAGTGTGTGAGTGGCAGGCTATGGGGAAGCGTGTGAGTGTCAGGTTATGGGGAAGCGTGTGTGTGTCAGGCTATGGGGAAGCGTGTGTGTGTCAGGCTATGGGACAGCGTGTGTGTGTCAGGTTATAGGGAAGCGTGTGAGTGTCAGGCTATGGGGAAGAGTGTGAGTGTCAGGCTGTGGGGAAGAGTGTGAGTGTCAGGTTATGGGGAAGCGTGTTTGTGTCAGGCTATGGGGCAGCGTGTGTGTGTCAAGTTATAGGGAAGCGTGTGAGTGTCAGGCTATGGGGAAGCGTGTGAGTGTCAGGTTATGGGGAAGCGTGTGTGTGTCAGGCTATGGGGAAGCGTGTGTGTGTGTCAGGCTATGGGGCAGCGTGTGTGTGTCAGGTTATAGGGAAGCGTGTGAGTGGCAGGCTATGGGGAAGCGTGTGAGTGTCAGGTTATGGGGAAGCGTGTGTGTGTCAGGCTATGGGGAAGCGTGTGTGTCAGGCTATGGGGCAGCGTGTGTGTGTCAGGTTATGGGGAAGCGTGTGTGTGTGTGTCAGGCTATGGGGAAGAGTGTGTGTGTCTGGTTATGGGGAAGCGTGTGTGTGTCAGGCTATGGGGCAGCGTGTGTGTGTCAGGTTATAGGGAAGCGTGTGAGTGTCAGGCTATGGGGAAGCATGTGAGTGTCAGGTTACGGGGAAGCGTGTGTGTGTCAGGCTATGGGGAAGCGTGTGTGTGTGTCAGGCTATGGGGCAGCGTGTGTGTGTCAGGTTATAGGGAAGTGTGTGAGTGGCAGGCTATGGGGAAGCGTGTGAGTGTCAGGTTATGGGGAAGCGTGTGTGTGTCAGGCTATGGGGAAGCGTGTGTGTGTCAGGCTATGGGACAGCGTGTGTGTGTCAGGTTATAGGGAAGCGTGTGAGTGTCAGGCTATGGGGAAGAGTGTGAGTGTCAGGCTGTGGGGAAGCATGTGTGTGTCAGGCTATGGGGCAGCGTGTGTGTGTCAGGTTATGGGGAAGCGTGTGAGTGTCAGGTTATGGGGAAGCGTGTGTGTGTCAGGCTATGGGGAAGCGTGTGTGTGTGTCAGGCTATGGGGCAGCGTGTGTGTGTCAGGTTATAGGGAAGCGTGTGAGTGTCAGGCTATGGGGAAGCGTGTGAGTGTCAGGTTATGGGGAAACGTGTGTGTGTCAGGCTATGGGGAAGCGTGTGTGTGTCAGGCTATGGGGCAGCGTGTGTGTGTCAGGTTATGGGGAAGCGTGTGAGTGTCAGGCTATGGGGAAGAGTGTGAGTGTCAGGTTATGGGGAAGCGTGTTTGTGTCAGGCTATGGGGCAGCGTGTGTGTGTCAAGTTATAGGGAAGCGTGTGAGTGTCAGGCTATGGGGAAGCGTGTGAGTGTCAGGTTATGGGGAAGCGTGTGTGTGTCAGGCTATGGGGAAGCGTGTGTGTGTGTGTGTCAGGCTATGGGGCAGCGTGTGTGTGTCAGGTTATAGGGAAGCGTGTGAGTGGCAGGCTATGGGGAAGCGTGTGAGTGTCAGGTTATGGGGAAGCGTGTGTGTGTCAGGCTATGGGGAAGCGTGTGTGTCAGGCTATGGGGCAGCATGTGTGTGTCAGGTTATGGGGAAGCGTGTGTGTGTGTGTCAGGCTATGGGGAAGAGTGTGTGTGTCTGCTTATGGGGAAGCGTGTGTGTGTCAGGCTATGGGGCAGCGTGTGTGTGTCAGGTTATAGGGAAGCGTGTGAGTGTCAGGCTATGGGGAAGCATGTGAGTGTCAGGTTACGGGGAAGCGTGTGTGTGTCAGGCTATGGGGAAGCGTGTGTGTGTGTCAGGCTATGGGGCAGCGTGTGTGTGTCAGGTTATAGGGAAGTGTGTGAGTGGCAGGCTATGGGGAAGCGTGTGAGTGTCAGGTTATGGGGAAGCGTGTGTGTGTCAGGCTATGGGGAAGCGTGTGTGTGTCAGGCTATGGGACAGCGTGTGTGTGTCAGGTTATAGGGAAGCGTGTGAGTGTCAGGCTATGGGGAAGAGTGTGAGTGTCAGGCTGTGGGGAAGCATGTGTGTGTCAGGCTATGGGGCAGCGTGTGTGTGTCAGGTTATGGGGAAGCGTGTGATTGTCAGGCTATGGGGAAGCGTGTGTGTGTCAGGCTATGGGGAAGCGTGTGTGTGTCAGGCTATGGGGAAGCGTGTGTGTGTCAGGCTATGGGGAAGCGTGTGTGTGTCAGGCTATGGGGAAGCGTGTGAGTGTCAGGCTATGGGGCAGCGTGTGTGTGTCAGGTTATGGGGAAGCGTCTGTGTGTCAGGCTATGGGGAAGCGTGTGAGTGTCAGGCTATGGGGCAGCGTATGAGTGTCAGGCTATGGGGAAGCGTGTGTGTGTCAGGTTATGGGGAAGCGTGTGATTGTCAGGCTATGGGGAAGCGTGTGTGTGTCAGGCTATGGGGAAGCGTGTGTGTGTCAGGCTATGGGGAAGCGTGTGTGTGTCAGGCTATGGGGAAGCGTGTGTGTGTCAGGCTATGGGGAAGCGTGTGTGTGTCAGGCTATGGGACAGCGTGTGTGTGTCAGGTTATAGGGAAGCGTGTGAGTGTCAGGCTATGGGGAAGAGTGTGAGTGTCAGGCTGTGGGGAAGCATGTGTGTGTCAGGCTATGGGGCAGCGTGTGTGTGTCAGGTTATGGGGAAGCGTGTGATTGTCAGGCTATGGGGAAGCGTGTGTGTGTCAGGCTATGGGGAAGCGTGTGTGTGTCAGGCTATGGGGAAGCGTGTGTGTGTCAGGCTATGGGGAAGCGTGTGTGTGTCAGGCTATGGGGAAGCGTGTGAGTGTCAGGCTATGGGGCAGCGTGTGTGTGTCAGGTTATGGGGAAGCGTCTGTGTGTCAGGCTATGGGGAAGCGTGTGAGTGTCAGGCTATGGGGCAGCGTATGAGTGTCAGGCTATGGGGAAGCGTGTGTGTGTCAGGTTATGGGGAAGCGTGTGATTGTCAGGCTATGGGGAAGCGTGTGTGTGTCAGGCTATGGGGAAGCGTGTGTGTGTCAGGCTATGGGGAAGCGTGTGTGTGTCAGGCTATGGGGAAGCGTGTGTGTGTCAGGCTATGGGGAAGCGTGTGTGTGTCAGGCTATGGGGAAGCGTGTGTGTGTCAGGCTATGGGGAAGCGTGTGAGTGTCAGGCTATGGGGCAGCGTGTGTGTGTCAGGTTATGGGGAAGCGTCTGTGTGTCAGGCTATGGGGAAGCGTGTGAGTGTCAGGCTATGAGGCAGCGTATGAGTGTCAGGCTATGGGGAAGCGTGTGTGTGTCAGGTTATGGGGAAGCGTGTGATTGTCAGGCTATGGGGAAGCGTGTGTGTGTCAGGCTATGGGGAAGCGTGTGTGTGTCAGGCTATGGGGAAGCGTGTGTGTGTCAGGCTATGGGGAAGCGTGTGTGTGTCAGGCTATGGGGAAGCGTGTGAGTGTCAGGCTATGGGGCAGCGTGTGTGTGTCAGGTTATGGGGAAGCGTGTGAGTGTCAGGCTATGGGGCAGCGTATGAGTGTCAGGCTATGGGGCAGCGTGTGTGTGTCAGGTTATGGGGAAGCGTCTGTGTGTCAGGCTATGGGGAAGCGTGTGAGTGTCAGGCTATGAGGCAGCGTATGAGTGTCAGGCTATGGGGAAGCGTGTGTGTGTCAGGTTATGGGGAAGCGTGTGATTGTCAGGCTATGGGGAAGCGTGTGTGTGTCAGGCTATGGGGAAGCGTGTGTGTGTCAGGCTATGGGGAAGCGTGTGTGTGTCAGGCTATGGGGAAGCGTGTGTGTGTCAGGCTATGGGGAAGCGTGTGAGTGTCAGGCTATGGGGCAGCGTGTGTGTGTCAGGCTATGGGGAAGCGTGTGAGTGTCAGGCTATGGGGCAGCGTATGAGTGTCAGGCTATGGGGAAGCGTGTGTGTGTCAGGTTATGGGGAAGCGTGTGTGTGTGTCAGGCTATGGGGAAGCGTGTGAGTGTCAGGCTATGGGGCAGTGTGTGTGTGTGTCAGGCTATGGGGAAGCGTGTGAGTGTCAGGTTATGGGGAAGCGTGTGTGTGTCAGGCTATGGGGAAGCGTGTGTGTGTGTCAGGCTATGATGCAGTGTGTGTGTGTCAGGCTATGGGGAAGCGTGTGTGTGTCAGGCTATGGGGAAGCGTGTGTGTGTGTCAGGCTATGATGCAGTGTGTGTGTGTCAGGCTATGGGGAAGCGTGTGTGTGTCAGGCTATGGGGAAGCGTGTGTGTGTGTCAGGCTATGATGCAGTGTGTGTGTGTCAGGCTATGGGGAAGCGTGTGTGTGTCAGGCTATGGGGAAGCGTGTGTGTGTGTCAGGCTATGATGCAGTGTGTGAGTGTCAGGCTATTGGGCAGCATGTGTGAGGCAGCTCCAGACGTTGCACTGACCTGTAGGATGCATGCAGAGTTCACCTCACAGACGTTGACAGCTGCCCATACCTCCCAACCTGACCCTCTCCAGGAGGGACAGAATGCTCTGCTCCTGGACTTCCCTCTTAATGTATGAGTGCCATCACCTGTACTGAAACACCTTTCTTATCCATTAACCTGTTCAACACAGGTGCCGGCAATCATACATTAAGAGAAAAGTCCAGAAGCAGAGCATTGTGTCCCTCCTGGAGAGGGTCATGTTGGGAGGTATGGCTGCCCTGTGTCCATGCATTTTTCTTCCTGGCATTTCTGGTACTCCTGTAGGCAGCTCAGCCCCTGCAGCTGCCCTTTTCTCATAATTTCAGAGCCCAGGGTTCCCAACACTTACTGGTGGGTGAATGTCAGGACTTCAGCCAAAATGGGGGCGGGGCACCAGGAGCCACGGGTGGGCGGGGCTTCAGCGGCTACTGCAGAGGAGCTTCAGGTACACTATCTGGCCAGTGAATGGGCAATGCTTTGCATATGGCCACGCCCCCTCCCTACTGCTCTACGTCCCCTTCTCTTCTAGTAATGCCGCGGACAGTGTGCCTGAGCATCCCCAGCCTGTCTCTAGTTCTCGATGTGGGAGCTGCGCGGGCCATGGAATTAGCCGGGGCCCCATAGCAGCTGCATCCCCTGCCAGGTTAGCACTGCTCCCGTTACTGCCGACAGCTCTATAAGCGCGTGGTTGGCGCTGCTGCTGGTGAGGGGGCAGGCGGCTGATGCTGGTGAGGGGGCGGGCGGCTAATGCTGGTGATGGGCGGGCGGCTGATGCCTCTCCTCAATCTCCCCTGCCCTCCGTAACGCGCAAAAGTTTATTTTAAAAAAAAATGGTCCTGTGAGTTGTAAGGGGACAGTAGTGGCCGCCCTCCAGCGGCCGGCGCTCTAGGCAGCTGCCTAAAGCTGCCTAATGGTAGCGCCGGCCCTGGATATGTACTGTACATTCAGGTACAATATATACCAGATTTACATGCAATATATGAGCCAAAGCGTACATCTGGGCAGGTGCAGAAGTATAAACTCCTGGAAATTTCATGAGTTTTGATCAGAGATGTGTGGAAAAGTTAGCCAGGTGAGGCACTGCCGCCTCACCTGCCATAGACTTTTTGCTCCAGAGTTTTAGCTACAAAAAATAATAGAATAATGCAAAGAAGATATTTCAAACATATTCTCTGTATTTTTCATATATTTTATACAGTCAAAACTCTGGCACAAATGTTAGTATGACAGGAACCCCACAGCACGTCACTGGTCTAGATAGATAGATAGATAGATAGATAGATAGATAGATAGATAGATAGATAGATAGATAGATAGATAGATAGATAGATAGATACTGTAGACAGATACAGTAGATAGATAGATAGATAGATAGATAGATAGATAGATAGATAGATAGATAGATAGATAGATAGATTATTATTTTACCTCTTGGTAGTTGTCGTCCTGCCTGTAAAAGACTTTGTACTTTGCATAAACAAAACATTTCACAAATGTTATGGGCCCCAAACTTCAGCCAGCTATTGGGCAATTTCCCATTCTGGTTGTGCCCCGGTCAGGGGATCAGGGAAATCAAACATGTTGGAAATCCTCGATTCAATTCACCGATTCTGACCAGAAAATGATCAGGATCAGTGAGTCTGGGGTTTTTAACATGCTGTTTTAGCTGATTCCCTTATGGATCTCCAACCATCGATGCCGCTGGCTGATTGGATCGGAAAAATGGGGAATTGTGGCTCAGATGTATGGCCAGCGTTAGTCACTAGGATCAATATTGACTATGCATAATATTATAACTATGAAATATATGAATCTACAAATGAACTGGTCACTTCTTGAAATTTCATATTCTGTTAATAATAAAAAAAACTATTTCATTTTCAACATGATACCATACATGTATATAATAAGCAAAAATAATATTTGGTCCAATAAAATTTCAAAGAGATTCTGAAGTCCGGCACTCGAAAATAACATAAATACTAGCACTGGTGCCAGCAAAAGCAAAGCAAATAATTCATCCAAGGTGCAGAACTCAGTTCCAATGAATGGACACATTCAACTGTGTCTTAATATCGATGTTTCAAAGATGCTATTGCACTATCATCAAGATACAAAAGAATATGTGACAAATCTTACATTAAGTACCATACTATTAAACACTATAACTAAAACTATAACACCCTCATGAAGCCACGCCAGGAACCAAGACCAGGCATCTGTCCAGAGTCAGACAATGATGACATCTTCACGCACAATGTGGTGCTGATGACATGATCTTGTGACCCATAACAGTTACAACACAACAACATAAAACAATGGTGCCGCAATATAAAAACATGTGAATGAGTGCATACAGTACATATGTATATACAGAAACAGTCAGATAAAGAAAATAAATCAGACTATTGATAAACATTGGCTGATGCCGGATGGGATCCCAGTCCCGGTGTGGCGTCACAGGCTTAAAGGTGGAAACAGCAACTTTGTAAGCTTAATTCATTGTAAACTTTATTTCTTCTGCCACCAGTGTGCTGGGGGATACCATAGCAAGGGCTGGGGTGCAAAAAGGCAGCACTGCCAATAAGTAGCAGCCCCGACTAAAAAGGGGGAGGTTACATACTGTATAGGGTGAACTGGAATAGCCTATGAAACATCAGCTAGATTCCAGATTGCCTTTGCCATTTAAGTCCGACCGAAGGCTGAATATATATATGTAAGCACTTAGGTCATATTAAACCACAAGGGGTTTTGAGGGTTGTCACTTTAAGGATGTGTTATGTTTGTTTTTGTTTGTAATGGCATGATTAGGGGTCAGCCAATGGTGGTCAAGTGGGGAGGAGAGTTTTGTTTGACGCTAGGCTGAGGCAGATTATCTGCCTCTTGGTTCCTGCTTTCCCACTCTTCCGCCCAGTTTGTGTGGTTGGTTAATTGGTTCAGTACATGGCGGTCAAGAACGGTTGGTTGTTAAGTTTTTAGGCTTTAGTGGGTATGCTCTCCTTGCAGTGGGGTATGGCGTAAATCAATTGTCCTGGACGGGAAATGGTTACACCACCTGAACGGGTGGGTTGTGGAGTGGAGAGTTGAACACCAACGCTTGGTTTTGTGTGTGTGTTTGTTTTCCCTGTCCGTTCTTTAGTGCCGCCACCATTTAAAGTAAAAATTAAAAATAGTTCCTGTCAATAATAAATGTGACATAGATTTTAAACGCCAGCACTGTTGTCTGTGTCTTTATTTTAGTTGTTAAGTTATAATAGGTAGTTATGATTAAATACAAGTAAAGGGGTAACACGAAAAATACCCTGATAGTGGGTTTAATCATTGCCACTTTAAATAAACATGCAGGCTCACAGGAATCTTGCTGATACCTACATCTCGCAGGTTATTACATTACAGTACATTTTTCCCATAGGGTCCTTTATCAAAAAGTGGGAAGACCTTTTGCTGAAGAAACCCTGTGTTTTCTCTGGTGAAAGTGCTTGTTTTTGCATAAACCTATAAAATAACGTAACAAAAAGCAAAAAGGATTGGTGGCGCTGAGCAACATATTATAAAATTGAGATACTGAGTAGTATAAAATATGTCTGTATTTATTTTGTAAAAATGTTAAAACAGTAAATCTAAAAAATTAGACCATCAAGTGTTCCAAGTATTAAGATTTGTAAAGAGCAGATGCATAAAGAGTATTGTCAGTGTGTTAAAGAGTAACAAATAAATAAATGGTTCATCAGGGCCGTAACTAGGGGGGGGGCTAAGGGGTCACGTGCCCCGTGCGCCGGAAGGAGGGGGGCGCAGAGAACTCTGCCCGACTCCTTCGGCCATCTGCTCCTCCGCCCGCCGATACATCCTAATAATCCAGCATTGTCACGGAGGGGAGGTGGTAGCTATTGCATCCTGCAGGGCGCCGGAAGGAGGGGGGCGCCGAGAACTCTGCCCGACTCCTTCGGCCATCTGCTCCTCCGCCCGCCGATACATCCTAATAATCCAGCATTGTCACGGAGGGGAGGTGGTAGCTATTGCATCCTGCAGGGCATATGTTATCATCAGCTGCCTACTCTGGACTATACCAGGTTACCTGCAATCATTCACATACTGACACGCTGACCGCGGCCCACTCACACAACAGTGCTTCGCTGCACTCACGATCGGCAGCACCAACACTTTACACTATCCGGCTACCTGCAATTTCATATTGTCACACTGACAACGGTCAGCACATTTAACAGTGCTCCGCCTCCACTGAACTTACAATCGGCGGCACTAACATCCCGTGTGGATGTTAGTGCCGCCGATTGTAAGTTCAGTGGAGCACTGTTAAATGTGCTGACCGTTGTCAGTGTGACAATATGAAATTGCAGGTAGCCGGATAGTGTAAAGTGTTGGTGCTGCCGATCGTGAGTGCAGCAAAGCACTGTTGTGTGAGTGGGCCGCGGTCAGCGTGTCTGTATGTGAATGATTGCAGGTAACCTGGTATAGTCCAGAGTAGGCAGCTGATGATAACATATGCCCTGCAGGATGCAATAGCTACCACCTCCCCTCCGTGACAATGCTGGATTATTAGGATGTATCGGCGCCGGCGGGCGGAGGAGCAGATGGCCAGTAGGCAGCTGATGATAAAAGAAATATGCGCCCTGTCATTACTGGCTGCCTCCATTGAAACCCAAGAACACATATACACAAGATGCATTTACAGCACTACAGGCTTGAAGTGCACATTAGGAGGAGAGCCACACCTGTGATAGGTAAAGTTGGAAACTGTCTTAAGAATATATGTGAAACATTTTGATAGTGACAGCAGTGACTCCCATCTCTCCCTCACCCCACTCTCCTTATCTCTCCCTCATCCCTCTCTCTCTCCCCATCTCTCCCTCAACCCCCTCTCCTATGTCTCTCAGTCTCTTCTCTCCAATCTTTATCTCTCTCTCACCCCTCTCTCTCCCTCTCCTCCATCTCTCTCCCTCACATCTCTGTCTCTCTCTGCTCTCCCATCTCTTTCTCCATCTCTCCCCTGTGGGGCTGCATAATCTAATGAGGGGTACTACTGTGCCGTGTGATGAGAATAAGGTTGCACTACAGCGTGGTGTAGTTTTAATGTTTAAAAAAAAAAAAATGTTTCAATTAACGTTTAATTATTAAAACTTAAATTTTTTTAAAAAAATGTAAATATTTTAATTAATGGTTTTTATTTTTAATTTATATATATATATATATATATATATATATATATATAAAAAATTTCAGGAGGGGGGGGCGGGGTTGGGGGCGCCAAATTACTGCCTTGCCCCGGGTGCCGAGAATCCTAGTTTCGGCCCTGGGTTCATCAATAGAATTGTTGCCTGTGAAGTGTAACACTTTCTTTATGTTGTGTCTTTAAGAAATTGTTATAATGCAATTCTCAAATGAAATTAGACTGACCTAGTATCTAAGGCCAGCTCTATATAATGAGGGTCCGTTCATGTCAAAATTACAGCTTTCTGGATATGACATATAGCTCATTTTTACATTTCGGGATATGTCGTTTGCTGAGACGAATATGACGTATGCAGAAATGGATGTGACGTATGCTGGAATGGATATGATGTATGCTGGAATGGATATGACGTATGTTGGAATGGATATGACGTATGATGGAATTAATATGATGTATGCCGGAGTGGATATGACGTATGTTGGAATGGATATGACGTATGCTGGAATGGATATGATGTATGCTGGAATGGATATGATGTATGCTGGAATGGATATGACGTATGCTGGAATGGATATGACGTATGTTGGAATGGATATGATGTATGCTGGAATGGGTATGACGTATGTTGGAATGGATATGACGTATGCTGGAATGGATATGATGTATGCTGGAATGGATATGACGTATGCTGGAATGGGTATGACGTATGTTGGAATGGATATGACGTATGTTGGAATGGATATGATGTATGCTGGAATGGATATGACGTATGCCGGAATGGATATGATGTATGCCGGAATGGGTATGATGTATGTTGGAATGGATATGACGTATGTTGGAATGGATATGACGTATGCTGGAATTGATATGACGTATGCTGGAGTGGATATGACGTATGCTGGAATGGATATGATGTATGCTGGAATGGATATGATGTAAACTGGAATGGATATGATGTATGCTGGAATGGATATGACGTATGCCGGAATGGATATGACGTATGTTGGAATGGATATGACGTATGCTGGAATGGATATGACGTATGTTGGAATGGATATGACGTATGCTGGAATGGATATGACGTATGCTGGAATGGATATGACATATGTTGGAATGGATATGACGTATGTTGGAATGGATATGACGTATGTTGGAATGGATATGACATATGCTGTAATGGATATGACGTATGTTGGAATGGATATGACGTATGCTGGAATGGATATGACGTATGTTGGAATGGATATGACATATGCTGGAATGGATATGACGTATGCTGGAATGGATATGACGTATGTTGGAATGGATATGACGTATGCTGGAAAGGATATGATGCATGCAGAGACGAATATGACGTATGCAGAGATGGATATGACGTATGCTAGAATGGATATGACGTATGCTGGAATGGATATGACGTATGCTGGAATGGATATGACGTATGCTGGAATGGATATGACGTATGCTGGAATGGATATGACGTATGCTGGAATGGGTATAATGTATGCTGGAATGGATATGACGTATGCTGGAATGGGTATAACGTATACTGGAATGGATATGACGTATGCTGGAATGGATATGACGTATGCTGGAATGGATATGACGTATGCTGGAATGGATATGACGTATGCTGGAATGGATATGACGTATAATGGAATTGATATGACGTATGCTGGAATGGATATGACGTATGCTGGAATGGATATGACGTATGCTGGAATGGATATGACGTATAATGGAATAGATATGACGTATGCTGGAATGGATATGACGTATGTTGGAATGGATATGACGTATGCTGGAATGGATATGACGTATGTTGGAATGGATATGACGTATGCTGGAATGGATATGACGTATAATGGAATAGATATGACGTATGCTGGAATGGATATGACGTATGTTGGAATGGATATGACGTATGCTGGAATGGATATGATGTATGCTGGAATGGATATGATGTATGCTGGAATGGGTATGACGTATGTTGGAATGGATATGACGTATGCTGGAATGGATATGATGTATGCTGGAATGGATATGACGTATGCTGGAATGGGTATGACGTATGTTGGAATGGATATGACGTATGCTGGAATGGATATGATGTATGCTGGAATGGATATGACGTATGTTGGAATGGATATGACGTATGCTGGAATGGATATGACATATGCGGGGACGGATATGACGTATGCTGGAATGGATATGACGTATGCTGGAATGGATATGACGTATGCTGGAATGGATATGATATATGCTGGAATGGATATGACGTATGCTGGAATGGGTATGACGTATGCTGGAATGGATATGATGTATGCTGGAATGGATATGACGTATGTTGGAATGGGTATGACGTATGCCGGAATGGATATGACGTATGCTGGAATGGATATGATGTATGCTGGAATGGATATGACGTATGCTGGAATGGATATGATGTATGCTGGAATGGATATGACGTATGCCGGAATGGATATGATGTATGCCGGAATGGGTATGATGTATGTTGGAATGGATATGACGTATGTTGGAATGGATATGACGTATGCTGGAATTGATATGACGTATGCTGGAGTGGATATGACGTATGCTGGAATGGATATGATGTATGCTGGAATGGATATGACGTATGCTGGAATGGATATGATGTAAACTGGAATGGATATGATGTATGCTGGAATGGATATGACGTATGCCGGAATGGATATGACGTATGTTGGAATGGATATGACGTATGCTGGAATGGATATGACGTATGTTGGAATGGATATGACGTATGCTGGAATGGATATGACGTATGCTGGAATGGATATGACATATGTTGGAATGGATATGACGTATGTTGGAATGGATATGACGTATGTTGGAATGGATATGACATATGCTGTAATGGATATGACGTATGTTGGAATGGATATGACGTATGCTGGAATGGATATGACGTATGTTGGAATGGATATGACATATGCTGGAATGGATATGACGTATGCTGGAATGGATATGACGTATGTTGGAATGGATATGACGTATGCTGGAAAGGATATGATGCATGCAGAGACGAATATGACGTATGCAGAGATGGATATGACGTATGCTAGAATGGATATGACGTATGCTGGAATGGATATGACGTATGCTGGAATGGATATAACGTATGCTGGAATGGATATGACGTATGCTGGAATGGATATGACGTATGCTGGAATGGGTATAATGTATGCTGGAATGGATATGACGTATGCTGGAATGGGTATAACGTATACTGGAATGGATATGACGTATGCTGGAATGGATATGACGTATGCTGGAATGGATATGACGTATGCTGGAATGGATATGACGTATAATGGAATTGATATGACGTATGCTGGAATGGATATGACGTATGCTGGAATGGATATGACGTATGCTGGAATGGATATGACGTATAATGGAATAGATATGACGTATGCTGGAATGGATATGACGTATGTTGGAATGGATATGACGTATGCTGGAATGGATATGACGTATGCTGGAAAGGATATGATGCATGCAGAGACGAATATGACGTATGCAGAGATGGATATGACGTATGCTAGAATGGATATGACGTATGCTGGAATGGATATGACGTATGCTGGAATGGATATGACGTATGCTGGAATGGATATGATGTATGCCGGAATGGATATGACGTATGCTGGAATGGATATGATGTATGCTGGAATGGATATGACGTATGTTGGAATGGATTTGACGTATGCTGGAATGGATATGACGTATGTTGGAATGGATATGACGTATGCTGGAAAGGATATGACGTATGCTGGAATGGATATGATGTATGCTGGAATGGATATGATGTATGCAGAGATGGATATGACGTATACTGGAATGGATATGACGTATGCTGGAATAAATATGACGTATGCTGGAATGGATATGACGTATGTTGGAATGGATATGACGTATGCTGGAATGGATATGACGTATGTTGGAATGGATATGACGTATGCTGGAAAGGATATGATGCATGCAGAGACGAATATGACGTATGCAGAGATGGATATGACGTATGCTAGAATGGATATGACGTATGCTGGAATGGATATGACGTATGCTGGAATGGATATGATGTATGCCGGAATGGATATGACGTATGCTGGAATGGATATGATGTATGCTGGAATGGATATGACGTATGCTGGAATGGATATGATGTATGCTGGAATGGATATGACGTATGTTGGAATGGATATGACGTATGCTGGAATGGATATGATGTATGCCGGAATGGATATGACGTATGCTGGAATGGATATGACGTATGTTGGAATGGATATGACGTATGTTGGAATGGATATGACGTATGCTGGAATGGATATGACGTATGCTGGAATGGATATGACGTATGCTGGAATCGATATGACGTATGCTGGAATGGATATGACGTATGCTGGAATGGATGTGACGTATGCTGGAATGGATATGATGTATGCTGGAATGGATATGACGTATGCTGGAATGGATATGACGTATGCTAGAATGGATATGACGTATGCTGGAATGGATATGACGTATGCTGGAATGGATATGACGTATGCTGGAATGGATATGATGTATGCCGGAATGGATATGACGTATGCTGGAATGGATATGATGTATGCTGGAATGGATATGACGTATGTTGGAATGGATTTGACGTATGCTGGAATGGATATGACGTATGTTGGAATGGATATGACGTATGCTGGAAAGGATATGACGTATGCTGGAATGGATATGATGTATGCTGGAATGGATATGACGTATGCAGAGATGGATATGACGTATACTGGAATGGATATGACGTATGCTGGAATAAATATGACGTATGCTGGAATGGATATGACGTATGTTGGAATGGATATGACGTATGCTGGAATGGATATGACGTATGTTGGAATGGATATGACGTATGCTGGAAAGGATATGATGCATGCAGAGACGAATATGACGTATGCAGAGATGGATATGACGTATGCTAGAATGGATATGACGTATGCTGGAATGGATATGACGTATGCTGGAATGGATATGATGTATGCCGGAATGGATATGACGTATGCTGGAATGGATATGATGTATGCTGGAATGGATATGACGTATGCTGGAATGGATATGATGTATGCTGGAATGGATATGACGTATGTTGGAATGGATATGACGTATGCTGGAATGGATATGATGTATGCCGGAATGGATATGACGTATGCTGGAATGGATATGACGTATGTTGGAATGGATATGACGTATGTTGGAATGGATATGACGTATGCTGGAATGGATATGACGTATGCTGGAATGGATATGACGTATGCTGGAATGGATATGACGTATGCTGGAATGGATATGACGTATGCTGGAATGGATATGATGTATGTTGGAATGGATATGACGTATGCTGGAATGGATATGACGTATGCTGGAAAGGATATGATGCATGCAGAGACGAATATGACGTATGCAGAGATGGATATGACGTATGCTAGAATGGATATGACGTATGCTGGAATGGATATGACGTATGCTGGAATGGATATGGTGTATGCTGGAATGGATATGACGTATGCTGGAAAGGATATGATGCATGCAGAGACGAATATGACGTATGCAGAGATGGATATGACGTATGCTAGAATGGATATGACGTATGCTGGAATGGATATGACGTATGCTGGAATAGATATGACGTATGCTGGAATGGATATGATGTATGCCGGAATGGATATGATGTATGCTGGAATGGATATGACGTATGTTGGAATGGATATGACGTATGCTGGAATGGATATGACGTATGTTGGAATGGATATGACGTATGCTGGAAAGGATATGACGTATGCTGGAATGGATATGATGTATGCTGGAATGGATATGATGTATGCAGAGATGGATATGACGTATACTGGAATGGATATGACGTATGCTGGAATGGATATGACGTATGCTGGAATGGATATGACGTATGCTGGAAAGGATATGATGCATGCAGAGACGAATATGACGAATGCAGAGATGGATATGACGTATGCTAGAATGGATATGACGTATGCTGGAATGGATATGACGTATGCTGGAATGGATATGATGTATGCCGGAATGGATATGACGTATGCTGGAATGGATATGATGTATGCTGGAATGGATATGACGTATGCTGGAATGGATATGACGTATGCTGGAACGGATATGATGTATGCTGGAATGGTTATGACGTATGCTGGAATGGATATGACGTATGCTAGAATGGATATGACGTAGGCTGGAATGGATATGACGTATGCTGGAATGGATATGATGTATGCCGGAATGGATATGACGTATGCTGGAATGGATATGATGTATGCTGGAATGGATATGACGTATGCTGGAATGGATATGACGTATGTTGGAATGGATATGACGTATGCTGGAATGGATATGACGTATGTTGGAATGGATATGACGTATGCTGGAATGGATATGATGTATGCTGGAATGGATATGATGTATGTAGAGATGGATATGACGTATACTGGAATGGATATGACGTATGCTGGAATGGATATGACGTATGCTGGAATGGATATGACGTATGCTGGAAAGGATATGATGCATGCAGAGACGAATATGACGAATGCAGAGATGGATATGACGTATGCTAGAATGGATATGACGTATGCTGGAATGGATATGACGTATGCTGGAATGGATATGATGTATGCCGGAATGGATATGACGTATGCTGGAATGGATATGATGTATGCTGGAATGGATATGACGTATGCTGGAATGGATATGACGTATGCTGGAATGGATATGACGTATGCTAGAATGGATATGACGTAGGCTGGAATGGATATGACGTATGCTGGAATGGATATGATGTATGCCGGAATGGATATGACGTATGCTGGAATGGATATGATGTATGCTGGAATGGATATGACGTATGCTGGAATGGATATGACGTATGTTGGAATGGATATGACGTATGCTGGAATGGATATGACGTATGTTGGAATGGATATGACGTATGCTGGAATGGATATGACGTATGTTGGAATGGATATGACGTATGCTGGAAAGGATATGATGCATGCAGAGACGAATATGACGTATGCAGAGATAGATATGACGTATGCTGGAATGGATATGACGTATGCTGGAAAGGATATGACGTATGCTGGAATGGATATGATGTATGCTGGAATGGATATGACGTATGCTGGAAAGGATATGATGCATGCAGAGACGAATATGACGTATGCAGAGATGGATATGACGTATGCTAGAATGGATATGACGTATGCTGGAATGGATATGACGTATGCTGGAATGGATATGATGTATGCCGGAATGGATATGACGTATGCTGGAATGGATATGATGTATGCTGGAATGGATATGACGTATGCAGAGATGGATATGACGTATACTGGAATGGATATGACATATGCTGGAATGGATATGACGCATGCTGGAATGGATATGACGTATGTTGGAATGGATATGATGTATGCTGGAATGGATATGACGTATGCAGAGATGGATATGACGTATACTGGAATGGATATAACGTATGCTGGAATGGATATGACGTATGCTGGAATGGATATGATGTATGCTGGAATGGATATGACGTATGCTGGAATGGATATGACGTATGTTGGAATGGATATGATGTATACTGGAATGGATATGATGTATGTTGGAATGGATATGACGTATGCTGGAATGGATATGACGTATGCTGGAATGGATATGACGTATGTTGGAATGGATATGACGTATGCTGGAATGGATATGACGTATGTTGGAATGGATATGACATATGCTGGAATGGATATGACGTATGCTGGAATGGATATGACGTATGTTGGAATGGATATGACGTATGCTGGAAAGGATATGATGCATGCAGAGACGAATATGACGTATGCAGAGATGGATATGACGTATGCTAGAATGGATATGACGTATGCTGGAATGGATATGACGTATGCTGGAATGGATATGACGTATGCTGGAATGGATATGACGTATGCTGGAATGGATATGACGTATGCTGGAATGGGTATAACGTATGCTGGAATGGATATGACGTATGCTGGAATGGGTATAACATATACTGGAATGGATATGACGTATGCTGGAATGGATATGACGTATGCTGGAATGGATATGACGTATGCTGGAATGGATATGACGTATAATGGAATTGATATGATGTATGCTGGAATGGATATGACGTATGCTGGAATGGATATGACGTATGCTGGAATGGATATGACGTATAATGGAATAGATATGACGTATGCTGGAATGGATATGACGTATGTTGGAATGGATATGACGTATGCTGGAATGGATATGATGTATGCTGGAAAGGATATGATGCATGCAGAGACGAATATGACGTATGCAGAGATGGATATGACGTATGCTGGAATGGATATGACGTATGCTGGAATGGATATGATGTATGCTGGAATGGATATGACGTATGCTGGAATGGATATAACGTATACTGGAATGGATATGACGTATGCTGGAATGGATATGACGTATGTTGGAATGGATATGATGTATGTTGGAATGGATATGACGTATGCTGGAATGGATATGACGTATGCTGGAATGGATATGACGTATGCTGGAATGGGTATAACATATACTGGAATGGATATGACGTATGCTGGAATGGATATGACGTATGCTGGAATGGATATGACGTATGCTGGAATGGATATGACGTATAATGGAATTGATATGATGTATGCTGGAATGGATATGACGTATGCTGGAATGGATATGACGTATGCTGGAATGGATATGACGTATAATGGAATAGATATGACGTATGCTGGAATGGATATGACGTATGTTGGAATGGATATGACGTATGCTGGAATGGATATGATGTATGCTGGAAAGGATATGATGCATGCAGAGACGAATATGACGTATGCAGAGATGGATATGACGTATGCTGGAATGGATATGACGTATGCTGGAATGGATATGACGTATGCTGGAATGGATATGACGTATGCTGGAATGGATATAACGTATACTGGAATGGATATGACGTATGCTGGAATGGATATGACGTATGCTGGAAAGGATATGATGCATGCAGAGACGAATATGACGTATGCAGAGATGGATATGACGTATGCTAGAATGGATATGACGTATGCTGGAATGGATATGACGTATGCTGGAATGGATATGACGTATGCTGGAATAGATATGACGTATGCTGGAATGGATATGACGTATGCTGGAATGGGTATAACGTATGCTGGAATGGATATGACGTATGCTGGAATGGGTATAACATATACTGGAATGGATATGACGTATGCTGGAATGGATATGACGTATGCTGGAATGGATATGACGTATGCTGGAATGGATATGACGTATAATGGAATTGATATGATGTATGCTGGAATGGATATGACGTATGCTGGAATGGATATGACGTATGCTGGAATGGATATGACGTATAATGGAATAGATATGACGTATGCTGGAATGGATATGACGTATGTTGGAATGGATATGACGTATGCTGGAATGGATATGATGTATGCTGGAAAGGATATGATGCATGCAGAGACGAATATGACGTATGCAGAGATGGATATGACGTATGCTGGAATGGATATGACGTATGCTGGAATGGATATGACGTATGCTGGAATGGATATGACGTATGCTGGAATGGATATAACGTATACTGGAATGGATATGACGTATGCTGGAATGGATATGACGTATGTTGGAATGGATATGATGTATGTTGGAATGGATATGACGTATGCTGGAATGGATATGACGTATGCTGGAATGGATATGACGTATGCTGGAATGGGTATAACATATACTGGAATGGATATGACGTATGCTGGAATGGATATGACATATGCTGGAATGGATATGACGTATGCTGGAATGGATATGACGTATAATGGAATTGATATGATGTATGCTGGAATGGATATGACGTATGCTGGAATGGATATGACGTATGCTGGAATGGATATGACGTATAATGGAATAGATATGACGTATGCTGGAATGGATATGACGTATGTTGGAATGGATATGACGTATGCTGGAATGGATATGATGTATGCTGGAAAGGATATGATGCATGCAGAGACGAATATGACGTATGCAGAGATGGATATGACGTATGCTGGAATGGATATGACGTATGCTGGAATGGATATGACGTATGCTGGAATGGATATGACGTATGCTGGAATGGATATAACGTATACTGGAATGGATATGACGTATGCTGGAATGGATATGACGTATGTTGGAATGGATATGATGTATGTTGGAATGGATATGACGTATGCTGGAATGGATATGACGTATGCTGGAATGGATATGACGTATGCTGGAATGGATATGACGTATGCTGGAATGGATATAACGTATACTGGAATGGATATGACGTATGCTGGAATGGATATGACGTATGTTGGAATGGATATGACGTATGTTGGAATGGATATGACATATGCTGGAATGGATATGATGTATGCTGGAATGGATATGACGTATGCCGGAATGGATATGACGTATGTTGGAATGGATATGACGTATGCCGGAATGGATATGACGTATGCTGGAATGGATATGACGTATGCTGGAATGGATATGACGTATGTTGGAATGGATATGACGTATACTGGAATGGATATGATGTATGCCGGAATGGATATGACGTATGCTGGAATGGATATGACGTATGCTGGAATGGGTATAACGTATACTGGAATGGATATGACGTATGCTGGAATGGATATGACGTATGCTGGAATGGATATGACGTATGTTGGAATGGATATGACGTATGTTGGAATGGATATGACATATGCTGGAATGGATATGATGTATGCTGGAATGGATATGACGTATGCCGGAATGGATATGACGTATGTTGGAATGGATATGACGTATGCCGGAATGGATATGACGTATGCTGGAATGGATATGACGTATGCTGGAATGGATATGACGTATGCCGGAATGGATGTGACGTATGCTGGAATGGGTATGACGTATGCTGGAATGGATATGATGTATGTTGGAATGGATATGACATATGCTGGAATGGATATGACGCATGCTGGAATGGATATGATGTATGTTGGAATGGACATGACGTATGTTGGAATGGATATGACGTATGCTGGAATGGATATAACGTATGCTAGAATGGATATGATGTATGCTGGAATGGATATGATGTATGCTGGAATGGATATGATGTATGCTGGAATGGATATGACGTATGCCGGAATGGATATGACGTATGCCGGAATGGATATGACGTATGCCGGGATGGATATGACGTATGCGGGGACGGATATGACGTATGCTGAGATGGTTGATTTTGCCATGTAAATGATTGGCACTTTAAAAAAACTGGGAAACTTGCACAAAATCATTCACATCCTGATTCTCACACCCTATTAAATTCCCCTCTATACAGATGGAGCATCCCTCATCATTTCAGTTTCTCCACCTACAGTAAACGACAGATTAGTCACGCCTTAACTATACTGTAGCTCAGGTTGTTGAGTTATCGCACAGACAGGCGTGTTGAGGCACGACAACGTACACAGCATGAAACACAGATCTTTAATACTGGGTGGCTAATGCTCCACTAATCTAGTACTGTAGAGCGAATAGTGGCGGATGGATATACAGTACAGTACAGTAATTGTACTGTAATAGTGTACCCTTAGCAAGCTCTGGCAAATGGCCAGTGACAACTGTAATGTTATACACACAGACCAAAGGTCACACGGAAAGAGTCCATCAGGAACTCGAAGTGTAAAGCGTACTGTAAATAAAGGGACGCTGTAGAAAATATTAATTCTCTGTTGGGACCAAAAAAAATAAATCAATAAATAAAAATAGTGTATACAGACGCAAACTAATGTGCTACAGCAATGGTCCATTGCTCAGTCTCATAAAGATAAGACTCTCGTAATTTGAAAAATCACACTTGCATATTTGTGTACTACTGTAAGTAGCACCTACAGTTTTTTTCTAATTTTGACTGTCTGCATGTCTGCGACTGTATACAAAGTATGACAGGACTTGTTTTAGCAAAATTAGAAAAAAAACTGTGGATGCTAATCTTTACACAGATATGTAAGAAAAAACAATTTGTGTTCCCTAATGCACACTGAGTGAGTAATAATACTACATAATAGTCAAATAATACGGAGATCTTAGTTGCGTATATCTGCAGATATAGGGTTAAGCCCCCAGGCCGATCGACAAGGCTTCTCCATCACTGGGGGTCCCTAATACTAGGTATGGGTCCGGGGTGCAGGACCCTATCATGCCGGCACAGGTCGGCTACCCCAGGTCAGCACACAGGTGAAAATTAATGAGGGTTAATAAGAAGCACAGAAGTGCTATATAAGTGAAGTGTGATTAAAATACAAAAATATATACAAAGTGATAGGGAAAATCATGAGTGTTAATAAAGTGTTAGGGTGTGCCGACCTGAAGCCACCCAGCCATACCGACACAGGGGCCACCGCACCCCACACCCACCCCATAAATAATTACATATATGTCTGGGTCTAAATGCCCATTGTAAGGCCACATAATAATGGCTCCTACAGCATCTGAGAGCCAGCTTACCTGGAGATACCCCTGGCTTCTCCTATGGCACTCTGGAGTCAGCAATCCCTCCTAATGCTGACCCATCCATGCCTCTCTAAATACAATGCACAAATATTGGAAAGCTGCTCAATCAGATGTAATATTAGTCAGGTGCTAAAAGGGATGGGTAATTCTGTGTAAGAAAAAACAATTTGTGTTCCCTAATGCACACTGAGTGAGTAACATGTATTTAGAGAGGCATGGATGGGTCAGCATTAGGAGGGATTGCTGACTCCAGAGTGCCATTGGGGAAGCCAGGGGTATCTCCAGGTAAGCTGGCTCTCAGATGCTGTAGGAGCCATTATTATGTGGTCTTACACTGGGCATTTAGACCCAGATATATATGTAATTATTTATGGGGTGGGTGTGGGGTGCGGTGGCCCCTGTGTCGGTATGGCTAGATGGCTTCAGGTCGGCACACCCTAACACTTTATTAACACTCATGATTTTCCCTATCACTTTGTATATATTTTTGTATTTTAATCACACCACTTACATAGCACTTCTGTGCTTCTTATTAACCCTCATTAATTTTCACCTGTGTGCTGACCTGGGGTAGCCGACCTGTGCCGGCATGATGGGGTCCTGCAACCCGGACCCATACCTAGTATTAGGGACCCCCAGTGATGGAGAAGCCTTGTCGATCGGCCTGGAGGCTTAACCCTATATCTGCAGATATACGCAACTAAGACCTCCGTATTATCTGACTATTATGTAGTATTATTACTCACTCAGTGTGCATTAGGGAACACAAATTGTTTTTTCTTACACAGAATTACCCCTCCCTTTTAGTACCTGACTGATATTACATCTGATTGAGCAGCTTTCCAATATTTGTGCATTGTCTTTACACAGATATACAATACAAGTGTGTCCTTTGCGGAAATCGAACCCTAGCTCATGGGCCAGGCAAGCATTGATGATACCACTATGTCAATCTGTGTAGAAATCTAAACTGTGCTTTTCTTTGTGTGTATTGGAGACGCTGATGTGTCCTCTTACATCCTTGCTGCAGTCACTCTAAACAGCCCTTAAAGTCACACAATGTCGCAGCGTGACTCAGTAGTGCCGATGGTCTTTGTTTGCTGGTTTTTCCGCAAAAATGCATCTTAAACGTAAAGTAATGTAATAGGACACACAGCTTCTGCTGATTAAAATGACATGCAGCATGCCTATATTCTGTGTGTGACTGTGACTGTATTTGCATACAAAATGCTTTGCTACAGTGTTTTTCTGAAAAAACACTGTAACGTTTCATTTCGGATGCAGATAGAGCCGCTAATACACAATGAATGGTGAAGTGCATGGTAACCATCGGCGATACCACTAGGCCAACATAGCCACAGATATGTACAGTAAAGTAGTTCTTGCGCTATAGTGTATTTCAGTGGAGACCTCACTCATGCGTAATGATAATTCTTTCACTATAGCATTTTATTGGACACCTCACGCTTGCGCAATGGTGATTTTCAAAAGCGACATCTTGTGGATGATTGCTGGTATTACACTCACTGGTAATGCCATACGCCACACTAAGCACTATGCACCACCCTGCGACCAGGCACAGCGCTGTGTGTGGCTGTGGAATTCAGAGCGCCTTACAACTCCGGCTCGGCCTGACAATGTGGACTATATGCCGAAAACTCGCTATTTGCATCCATTCAAATAGCTCCGCCCAGCTCAGAATCAACGTGTGTCCTAAGGGAGACAGGGCGGGGACTTGACATCTCAGCCAAGTACAATTTGATGGTTCTTACCAAGAGTCAGCCACAGTGTGCAGAAAGCAGCGTTCATTTCACTGTTTGCATATGGTGTACATGTTCTCACAAATGTTATGAATGAGTTTGTTTTCCCTTTTCAGCAACTCTACAAACAGCTTTTAATTGCTGCATTAAGCCTGGTAATTTGCTACAAAGCGTACTTAATATCTCGTACTTCAAATTAATCAGGTTATGTTAGTGATTCGCAAAAGGAATTCACAGCTGCAGCTGTACTGTGTGCATTACAAAACTTCCAGTTGGTATGACCTTTAAGATTGAGATCTCTGTCATTGCCACTGGACACAGGGACGCAGGTAAGCCTCTGCATTGTAAAACAAGAGCAGGAGTCCGTATCAAGAAGAGTGAAAAAGGTCTTTAGGGCACACAGATCATGTTATTAAACCTTGCAGTCCTGCTGCTGTAAAGAGACCTGAAATCTGTTCCACTCTACTGGTTGCAAATGAGCATATCCCAATATCCTGACAGTTCATAATTTGCGCTGGAAGGCAATGACTGGTGTCTAATGGATGAGGTTTACTAAATAAGGATTGCTGAGGTTAAATTGTATTTTATCCATATTACCTATTTTATAGTCAACCGTCTGGCTGTGAGCTCAGCCTTTTCCATCTCAGAGTCATACTTGCCTACCTGACCCTCTCCATGAGGGAGAAAATGCTCTGTTCCTGGACTTTCCTGGTAATGTATGATTGCCATCACCTGTGGTGAAACACCTTTCTTATCAATTACCCAGCTCACCACAGGTGATGGCAATCATACATTACCAGGAAAGTCCAGGAACAGAGCATTTTCTCCCTCATGGAGAGGGTCAGGTAGGCAAGTATGCTCAGAGTCCTGCGGGCAAAGGAGCTTATTTATAAATCAATGCATTTTTCCCCAGAAAAGTAGCATCTCCTATTGACACCTTTTGCAGAGATAAGAGATGCTTTTTTATCATTAAAATCATGCTGGGACTGTGTCTCCAATGAAAGACTCAAAGTCCTGTGTTAACGTTCACCACTTCCTGTTTGCAGTGGTGTAAAACAAAATCTACCATGTTCCTGCTGTGTGACCCAACTGTGCACACTACATTTGAATTTACACTTTGCCTCTCCGGGGCAGAGCCATTCACACTAGTATTTTTATATCTGATTATTTTTATATTGTGCTAGTTGCTGCAGCTAGACACATGATCTAAGAGATTATATAATAAGTACACCAATATGAAATAAGAATCTAGAATAAGAAATATTTAAAGAGGTCTCAGGCTTTATTGCTGATTACACAGGGCTACTATAATCCATAATGTCTACCATAAATATAATGACTACAAAAAGAAATCCCATATCTATAATATAGGTGGTCATTCCGAGTTGATCGCTAGCTGCATTCGTTCGCTGTGCAGCGATGAGGCAAAAAAACAGCACTTCTGCGCATGTGTATGAGGCACAATGTGCAGGCGCAACGTACTATTACAACGAACGATGTAGTTTCACACAGGGTCTAGCAAAGCTTTTCAGTCGCATTGCTGAACGCAGAGTGATTGACATGAAGTGGGCGTTTCTGGGTGTCAACTGACCGTTTTCAGGGAGTGTTCGAAAAAACGCAGGCGTGCCATGAAAAACGCAGGCGTGGCTGGGCGAACACAGGGCGTGTTTGTGATGTCAAAACAGGAACTGAACAGTCTGAAGTCATCGCAAGCGCTGAGTAGGTATTGAGCTACTCTAAAACTGCACACAAAAACTTTGCCGCCGCTCTGCGATCCTTTTGTTCGCACTTCTGTTAAGCAAAAATACACTCCCAGTGGGAGGCGGCATAGCATTTGCACGGTTGCTAAAAACAGCTAGTGAGCGATCAACTCGGAATGACCACCATAGTTCAGTGGTTCCCAAATGTGGTGTTCAAGGCACACCGGCAGTACTGCACAGGTTTTAAGGCTACCCATGCTTAGGCACAGGTGATTTAAGTAGTATCTCAGTCAGTTTTATTATACTATCTGTGCACAAGCAGGAATATATCCCTAAAATGTGGACTGCTGTAGTGCCTTGAGGACTGTCCAGTTGAATAATTCACAAGTTCACACTTTGCTGAATAAACACCACTTGGTCATAATGGGTCTGTCAATACCATTCTAATTCTCTTCTGCTTTACAGCTGCAGTCAAATCAGTAGGCTTTTTCATTTATGGGGTGGGAGTGGGGGTGCTGTATCAAGCCATGGAGAGAGATAAAGTAGAGAGGTTGTCCAGAGCAAACGATCAACTTTTACAGTAACTATCATTAATCTAGTGCAGTCTATGAAATTACAGAAGCTGATTGTTTGATTTGGCCAATTCTCCACTTTATCTTTTTCCAGGGTTTGATATATCTCCCCCATTTTAATCATATATGCTCTTGACCCGTCCCACGCCACAAGACGTCTCTGACCAAGCACTTATGTTCTCATCACTTGGCGCAAGTGCAGGACAGGCTTGTGGCATCCTGCTCTGACCCCACTATTAGTCATCCTACAGATTTCTCTATTTCATGCCGAGATTTATCAAGCCTTTGAGAGTGATAATTAGCACGGTGATAAAGTACTAACCAATCAGCTCCTAACTGTCATTTTTCAAACACAGCCTGTTCCATGACAGATAGGAATGATTGGTTGGTACTTTATCATCCTGCTATTTATCACTTTGCAAGGCTTGATAAATGGGGACCTAACTCTGTTACTGAAACTCACAGAAGTATCACCAGTATCAATCATAGGGCAATGCAAGCTCAGGTTTTACTAGGTACGGGTACTGAGGATACAAGGACAAAGTGCCCTGAGTTATCCTTCAAACTAATATAATAATTTTTTTTTATACAATACGTCATAGTTTTCCACACACGCAGCCTGTTCTGTCGTTATAACATCTACAGTATATACTGAGCTCATCAGACACCTGTGGATAGTATAAAATACTGGATGTAATTTAGTGTTTTAGGCACCTCCTAAACATTAGTGCCCTAGGCAACTGGCTGAGTCACATTATTATGACCACCTCCTACATTTGGTGTCGGCAGTGCGTAGCCCATGCAGTATGTCACGTGACGTGCGCTGGCTTGGTGGGTATATAAGGTGTGTGATAGGATGTCTGCACACATATCACTCGTTGCTGTCATGGATAAAAGGGGCGATTTATCCGAATTGCAGAAAGGGATGATTACCGGCTCTCAGGTCAAGCGTGGCGGTATTTCTGAAACAGCGCAGTGTGTGAACTGATCGCGTGCTGCTGTGGTGAAGGTCTATTGTGACTGGACAAATGGCACCATTGCGAATAATTGATGTGGAAACTGTGGAGCACCGTGTGCCATTGATGTGAGAGGTGAACGTCGGCAATGGTGGTGCGTGTGGGCCAAACAAAATGCTACAAGTGGAGCAGCTCACTGACAAAATGAACCTGGGGGCTACCAGACGTGTGTCTAAAATAACAGTACAGCCCGTGTAGCTGCTTGTCATTTTTATCACTGGCTCTGCATTTAAGGAACACTGGCCCTCATTCCGAGTTGATCGCTCGCTGCCTTTTTTCGCTGCGATCAGGTTACTACTGCGCATGCGTATGCACCACAATGCGCATGCACGTCGTAGAGGTACAAACAGCATTGTTGCTGTGCAATGCTTCTAGCGACGAATCCCTTTGCACAACCGATCACAAGGAGATTGACAGGAAGAGGGCATTTGTGGGTGTCAACTGACCATTTTCTGGGAGTGGTAGGGAAAACGCAGACGTGTCCAAGCGTTTGCAGGGCGGATGTCTGACGTCAATTCCAGGACCGGACAGGCTGAAGTGATCGCAAGGGCTGAGTAAGTCCAGAGCTACTATGAAACTGTAAAAAACTTTTTCGCCCCGCTCGGCTGCACAAGCGTTAGCACACTTGCAAAGCGAAAATACACTCCCCTAGAGGCGTCGACTGTCTGATCGCTGCTCTGCAAAAAATAGCTAGCGAGCGATCAACTCGGAATCAGGGCCACTGACTCTTCCACCGATAATGCACCAGTATTAAATAAATATTTGATAACAATTATACTGCAGCATTTGCTGTCATCAATTGCAAATTTCTATTTCACAAGAGCTGCATAGATCTCACGCTTCAGACAACCTTCCATGTTTTCTTTTATTTTCCAGCAGTACTGCATGTGTTCAGTCTTTCTTCCCTTGATGGCTTTTGAAATTCATACAGTTGCTTTACAACCAGTGTGTTGATTTATTTGTTAGCTTCTCGCATTAAATCTCTGCCTCCGAACAATTCCATCTGATTGTGTTACTTTATGGAACTATGTCACTCGGAGTAAGATGGGAGTGTAGGTACAATATCCTGTGATACAATCAGGAAAGGAGAAAAATATTTTACTCAGTAGTTTCAGTTTCTCATCTTTTGTCAGAGACAAAACAGAAAAATGGCAGGAGAGAGTTGTGTAGTAGACTGTAATACTAATCAATCATAAACCGTGCAAGCTTTAAATGAATAATAGAATAAAGCGCCAAATTCAATTATCCGCAAAATCATGATAATTTACAGCGATTGCATTTTTTGTGGCTTTTTTGCTGAGAAATTGGGATTTTCGCAAGTATGCTCACTCCCACAATTCAGCTATTCAATTGCAAATTCGTGAAATCTGGATTACCATGAAAATTGCTGCTGGCAGTGAAAAGTTTAAATAATTGTTAAATCTGCCTGTACCCCCCAATAAACTACCATCAGATAACAGTATAAAAGTTTATCATTTTTTATAATAAAAGTATTTCTGGTACTTAAATTGGGTCGATATATGCATTTTTTTTTTTAATGTAAAAATTTTTTAGAAAGCATTTTTTTCAGCAAAATACCCCGTGCAGTAAGCGTTAAAATTAAATTCAGGGTACATAAAAATGGGTATAAGTATATATTTGGGTCATTTTAGAGGACTTTTATAAAAAATTGGAAGCAGATTACTGCCACCTGCCACTTGTCCCACTCACAAAGCACCCCAATATACCTGTTCCATACCTTGAACCCCAATTTCCATCATTTTGCACTTATTCACCCCAAAACATGACATATCATTATTGACCAAATAAAATAATTAAAACATTATAAGTGCCTAATTAGTCATTCAGAGGTTGTCCCCGGGGTTTAGAACCAAATCATGGCATTTTTAACTTAAGATGGGTATTTTTCCCCAGGTTTATCACCTGCTCAGAGTTGGTGAATTGAAATTTGCTGTAATTATTACACATGAGAATGATATAAATGTCCCCACACTGCAGAATATGATAGTACTACAGTATATAAAATAAAATTATATATATATATATATATATATATATATATATATAAACACTTCTGGTGGGTGGCACTCACGGCAGCAGAAATAATGACAGGAGCCTTGTAGAACTGGTTCTACAAGGCTCCTATCATTATTTTTGCTGCCGTGAGTGCTGCCTAACAGAAGTGTTTGTGTTAGTGGGTGAGAACTCTCTTGTCTCACTTGGAGGGCACCGGCATTTATGCACTTGTGTTGAAGCGGGGTGCCGCCTGAAGGGTTGTCATTTTATATATTTATATATATATATATATATATATATATACAGGTTGAGTATCCCATATCCAAATATTCCGAAATACGGAATATTCCGAAATACGGACTTTTCTGAGTGAGAGTGAGATAGTGAAACCTTTGTTTTTTGATGGCTCAATGTACACAAACTTTGTTTAATACACAAAGTTATTAAATATATTGTATTAAATGACCTTCAGGCTGTGTGTATAAGGTGTATATGAAACATAAATGAATTGTGTGAATGTAGACAAACTTTGTTTAATGCACAAAGTTATAAAAAATATTGTATTAAATGACCTTCAGGCTGTGTGTATAAGGTGTATATGTAACATAAATGCATTCTGTGCTTAGATTTAGGTCCCATCACCATGATATCTCATTATGGTATGCAATTATTCCAAAATACGGAAAAATCCCATATCCAAAATTCCTCTGGTCCCAAGCATTTTGGATAAGGGAGACTCAACCTGTATATATATATATGAATGGACTTATTTTTGCTTCATTTATTAATTTTTTAACTGTACACTGCATATTTTTTCCTAATGAGAACCAATGTTTAATTTCCAGTTATGTCTAATAAAGTAAGGATGTCATCACCGGTGAAATCTAATCTGCTTCTGATCAGACCCAGCATCTCTTACTTCTAAAGTGGGCAAAACATTAATTATGCTGTCAGGTTGTTGATGTCTTAGTTTTATATCCTCCCTGTACAGCACAAAGTTCCAGTTTACGCTGAGTAAATGTCATCATTAATAATGCTGGGCTAAGTGTAAATCTGATGAGACACAGAAAATGTGCAGTTTTATAAAAATGATAGCAAGCAGATGTAATCAAGGTTTGCAAAGATAAATAAACAGTGGTGCTCATGGCCAATGATACGTGAAGTCTACTATCTTTTATATACCATGACGGCCCAGATTGCAGGGGCATTTTAAGACAGGAGGGGACCCATGGAAAATTTCCATGTGCCCCTGTCCCCTAAAAAAATGGCAGCACATCTGCAAAAGAGAACAAAGACCCTTAAACTGCCTGTCTTTGGTGTATTCTATGCATGTTATGAATTTCTAGTAATATGTTCACAAATTCAGGATCTAAGCCCTATTTATAGTGATTCCTTCCAAAAATCACTGGCGTAATAGTTTAGATAGTCACAGGGTAAGTAAAACAATGAGTGCAGTGTGTTCTTGGACCCAAGCAACTATGTGCACTTATTATACAGTAGATATACCACTCTCAAATTGGCAGAATCATTAGAAGTGCTTTTACAGTTATAGGCCCTACACACTGGCCGACATCAGTGAAAGATATGAACGATCTCGTTCATAAATGAACGAGATAACGTTCATATCTTTCAGTGTGGAGTCACCAGCGATGAACGATGCGTGGCCCCGCGCTCGTTCATCACTGGTCCCACGTCGGCTGTACATGCAGGCCAATATGGACGATCTCGTCCATATTTGCCTGCACTTCAATGCAGCCGGGTGACGGGGGAATGAAGAAACTTCACTCCCCCCGTCACTGCCCCTCCACCGCCGGGTCACCTGTTGGCCGTATCTGCCGTCGGGCAGCTCGGCGGCGGATCGGCCAATGTGTAGGGCCCTTAAGTGTCAGAACCCATGTTTTGGTTCTTAAGCAATTTTAGAGATTGGGCTTTGACAAAATCAGGCTGGTGTTTTGTATTTTGTCAAAAAAGTAAAGTTGATACAAAGAAAAAAGTTAAAATATCATAAGTACTAATGTTTTTCTTATGTCAATACTCGGGGAAACATAGTACTTTTTTCATGTGGTCTTCAATTCTTAAAAGTAATTATAGGTACAGGGGTAATCAGTAAATCATTCCATAAATAAATAACACCAGCAACTGCATATATATATATATACAGAGGGTATCTGGATGGTAGGTCGACAGTAATAAGGTCAACAGTCAAAAGGTCGACCACTAATGGATGACATTAGAGATGAGCGGGTTCGGACGTAACGCCAGAATTTACGCCAGTTCAGTTTTATCCGGATTTTTCCTATTGGCTATCCAAAACACATGACATCCATGAGCCAATAAAATGCCGTTTTGAGAACCGAGTAAATCCGAGTAAACCAAGTAAAACCGAACCCGCTCATTTCTAGTTGACATGCATTAGGTTGACATAGTCAAAAGGTCGACATGGCAATTGGTGACAGCATATGGTTGGCATGAGTTTTTTTAAATTTTGTAACTTTTTCAAACTTTACCATCCATATGGACTATGATTGGGAATAGTATACTGTGTCAAGTGCAGCAGTAGCGGAGCAAGGCACCTTGCCCAAGGGTAGGCGGTGCACTAATTGGGGTTCTCGGTCATTTTACAGCGTAAATTACACCAAAAAACATCAAAACATAAATTTTTACCTTTTCTTGTGTCAACCTTTTTAGTGTCTACCTTTTTTTCATATTGACCTTGTGCATATCGACCTTTGGGGGTCAACCTAGACACTGTTGCACTTTTTAAAGTTGACCTAATGATACACACCCATCCATAGTGTGGAAGTACTATAACTTTTTTCAGTCAGTTTTTAACTTTGGGTTAGTAATGCAAGATTCTACTTATGGCTGCAGGACTGTAGTTCCCCCCCAGGGCAAATCTGCCACTCTACTCAGTGTCAGTGAAGCCAGATGCAGTCCGTGGCTGTCACGGTGACTGGCAGGTACTTCCTATTGGAATTCCTACCTGTCAGTCACAGAAACACAAGGCAGTCCATTGGGAGGGGTTTCCTTCCTCTGGGACTGCCGGACTGGGCTGCGATAAGCGGAGAGCTGGCTTCCTGTAGGATGCCACTACCTGCCTTTGGTGCAGCCCAATACGACTTCTAGGGACTGCAGCCGATGCAGTCCATAAAACCCAGATGCTTTTGCATGCAGATTCGCCATGCAGGGTCCCAGCACCTGCCGGATCCATTATGTGGGTGAGGGATCTCAGGGCTATAGGTTGGCTGTCTCCTCTCCCTGGCACAGGGCTAGCGGCAACCCTCCCACTAACCTAGTATGAGCCTCACTGATTGGCACCTATGTCCTGAGTACTGGCACCTGGTTGAAGAGGATAAAAAGCACAAAAAAAGTCATAAAATCATTGAATTTTAGGATGTTCTCCATATCAACCTGGTGTTTTATTTTGCCTATTTAATAGACTACATATGACTAATATTTAAAAGACTAAATATGTAGTTTCATGGCAGTGTTATGTATGTCTGCTACAGGGAAATAGGACTGGGCACAATGAAACAGACAGAAAGAGGATCCCCAGACAAGTAGGATGGCAGTTTATGAAAAGATAATTGTGGTTAAGGACTAGTATTTTCTAACAGTACTGAGAGAAGAAGATTGGAAAACAGTATCCTACTGTATACTACACTGTAAGTAAAGATAAGTTGTTTTGGGATATATCAGGCAATTTTGTGGTTCCTCTGTGAATTTTTGTTTTTCATAGATTTACTGTATCAGTATTAATACCTGTTCAATACACTGATCCATAATAAAAACAGCAGTAAAGGTATGAAGAGGCTAAAAAATGAGAATATTGACCATTAAAAAGTGAACTGGGATTCTTGCTAAATGATGATAAAGAAAAAGCTGAATTATTAAACACATTTTTCCATCAGTGTTTACTAGAGAAGACCAGATGGTTGGATTAGTGAGCAACATTAATTATAGTAATATTAAAGGCCCATTGCTTAGTACTTATCTGTCTGTGGAAGTGGTCCATGAGCGATTAAAAAAATTAAGACTAATAAATCTCCAGGTCCATATGGACTTCATCTTAGGGTTCTATTAGAGCTAAATGCTGAAATAGCAAGGCCACTGTATCTGATTTTCACATCAGGCATGGTACCAAAGGACTAGCGTATAGCGCAGGTAGTCCCAATATTTAAAAAGGGCATTAAGCTCCATCCTAGTAACTATAGACCAGTTAGTCTGACATCAATTGTGGGGAAACTTTTGGAAAGTATACTAAGGGATAGCATACAGGAGTACTTGGAGAACTCCCATGCTATTAATAAGAACCAGCATGGTTTTGTGAGAAACAGGTCAAGTCAAACTAATTCTATTAGCTTCTATGAGAAAGTAAGCAATAATCTTGACCAGGGTAAAGCAGTAGATGTGGTCTATCTGGACTTTGCAAAAGCTTTCGACACTGTGCCTCACAGGAGGCTGATTTTCAAATTAAGGGAGCTTGGTATAGGTAACACTATTTGTACATGGGTGAATAATTGGCTTGATAACAGGGAACAGCAAGTGGTGGTTAATGGAATGTTTTCCACCTGGACTAACGTAATCAGTGGAATACCGCAGGGTTCTGTGCTGGGGCCACTATTGTTTAACATATTTATAATGCGTCAGCATGCATTAAAAGGGGAATTGTGACAAGGGATGAGAATGTAATCCTGCACTGTATAAATCATTGGTGCGAACGCATCTTGAGTATTGTGTACAGTTCTGGGCACCACAGTATAAAAGAGACATGTTAGAACTTTGAAAAGGTTCAGAGGGGAGCTAACAAATTGATTAAGGGGTTGGGGACACTGAACTATGAGGAGGGGCTTTCTAGTTAGATTTGTTTACATTAGAAAAGAGACAACTAAGACGAGATATGATTAATATTTACAAATATATAAAGGGGCAATATGCAGAGCTATCAGGTGATTTGTTTAATAAGAGACCTCAACACAAAACGCACGGACACCCACTAAGGCTGGAGGAGAGGAAATTTCATACTCAGCCCGGGAAGGGATTCTTCACTGTAAGGGCAATACGAATATGGAATTCACTGCCATTGAAGGTTGTGATGTAAATGCGTTTAAAAATGGGTTAGATGAATTTCTAACAGAAAAAGATATCCGAGGATATAGCCTTTTACCAGAATAGAACAGGGAATATTATATATTTCAGGCTGACCTCGATGGACTACTGGTCATTTTTCAACCTCACCAACTATGTTACTATGTTACTATGCTTTAGAAATACATTCTACTTTCAGCTACGGAACTTCATCATTTTAATTGCGAAGAATTTTAATGGTGACCAAATGGCAAGTCTGATTGGTTGTACTTGGTGAAGTCTCTGGAACCCTGCCAGTTATAGAAGGGTGCTTGTCTGGCAGAGCGGACGTAGCTTTAGGAAACCCTTGGAGACATGAGGGGCAAGTAAACAGGGTAATAAGCAGCACATCCACGTTATTCTTACAGTTAGGGTGATCGGAAAACTTGTCTCATACTCAAGTTATTATGTATGACAGCATATATGTTACATTTTTTGTATTGCTCAGCCTAAATACAAATGGCTGTTAATCTATGCTATGTGATGCAAGTTATTATTTTCCTCTTTTAATAAATTTTGCCAAGGTATTATTCTTACTTTTTATTTATTTTCATAGCAAATAAATGGCTAAACGGTTTGTTCTCTCCCTAAATGTAAAAAAATACTTATATAGTTGCAAACAATTGTGTAAGAATATATGGGGGGAATGGGACCTTGGACTGCACACCCTAATTCCAAACATAATAAGAGGTGTTATCATGCTGAGACTTGTAGTTCCACACAGCAAAAATTATTGCAGAGTTTATAATAATTATTGTGAATAGCAGTGCTTAGTACTATGGGGGTCATTCTGACCCGATCGCACGCTGCAGTTTATCGCAGCAGTGTGATCAGGTAAGAACTGCGAATGCACCGGTACCACAGTGCGCCGGCGCATGCCAGATGGCCAAAGGCCGTCGGGCCGCTACGATCTCCTCTGCTTGATTGATAGGCAGAGGCGGTCGCTGGGTGGGGGGGGGGGGGGCGGAACAGCGGTGTCTGGCCACCGTTTAGTGGGCGCGGTCTAGCCAACGCAGGCCGAGTGATGTCACACGCAGCCGCTGCGGGCCGGTGAGTGATGAGTAGCTCCCGGCCAGCACGCTAAAGCTACGCTGGTCAGGAGCTACTCTTGAAGTGTAAAGGCATCGCCGCTGTGCAATGCCTTTGCACTTCTGCGGGGGGGGCGGCACTGACATGCGGGGTGGGATAGCCCTGTGCTGGGCATCCCGCCGCATCTCAGTGTGAATAATAATAATAATAATAATAATAATAATTTTATTTATATAGCGCTCTTTCTCCAATAGGACTCAAGGCGCTTAACAGATACATAGCATAATATAGTACAGAAAATAATGAAGTACATTTTCATAAAATACAGAAGCATGAAGATACTAAAAGGGACATTATGGAAATGCTTGAGTAAACAGAAAAGTCTTGAGTCTACTTTTGAAGGATTCTATAGTTGGGGCCTCTCGCTCTGTGCGGGGAAGTGAGTTCCATAGAGTCTGAGCCGCATGACTAAAAGCTCGACCCCCAGATGAATTACGGTAGATTTACGGTAGATTCTAGGTACTGCTAAAAGTCCTTCATCTACAGATCGCAGTAATCGAGTGGGGCAGTATGGGGTCAGAAGCTGTTTCAGGTACCTTGGGCATTGGTCATGTAATGCTTTGAAACTCAGTAAGCCAATCTTGAAGATGATTCGCCATCGTACAGGCAGCCAGTGAAGGGAGTAGAGGATGGGTGTTATGTGGCTAGAACGGGGCTGGTTGGTTGATAGCCTGGCAGCTGTGTTTTGCACCAGCTGTAAGCGCTGCAATTCTTTTGCTGGTAGACCAAGGTAGAGGGCATTACAGTAGTCTAAACGAGATGATACAAATGCATGTATGACTTTTGGCATATCATCTGAGGGAATTAAGTGCTTGATTCTGGCTATGTTCCTCAGGTGAAAGAATGAGGATTTGATTGTGGCTGATATCTGATGTTTAAGTGTCAAGCCACCATCCAGGACAACGCCAAGATTCCGCACATGATCACTGGTCTGTAATTCTGAATCCCTGAGTGTAAGTCCAGTTGGTTGGCTATGCTGCAGTCTTGTCCTTTGATGTTGCGGTCGTATCATAAGGACCTCTGTTTTATCCGGGTTCAGTCGCAGCCAACTGGCGCTCATCCACTCCTGTAGTTCAGCTAGACAGCCATTTAGGGTGGCTATTGGGTTATCAGTGCCCGGAGCAAAGGACAAGTACAGTTGTGTATCATCTGCATAGCAGTGGTAGACCAGGCCATGGCGCCTGATTATTTCGCCCAATGGGAGCATGTATACTGCAAAAAGCATGGGGCATAGTATAGAACCTTGTGGGACACCACATGGCAATGGCACTGGTGGTGATGAGTATAATCCAGATGATACTCTCTGTGACCTGCCTGTGAGAAATGATTTGAACCAGCTTAGGACTGTGCCATCCAGACCACAGAAATGTACCAGTCGCTCAATCAGAAGCCCATGGTCCACGGTATCAAATGCTGCCGAGAGATCCAGAAGGATTAATATTGAACAGTCACCTCTGTCTTTTGCCATCAGAAGATCATTTAACACACACACCAGGGCTGTTTCAGTACTATGTCTTCTCCTGAATCCTGATTGAAATGGATCATAAATATCATGGGTTGTCAAGCGGGTTTCCAGTTGAATTGCAACGACTTTCTCAATAACCTTTCCTAGGAAAGGAAGGTTTGATACCGGTCTGTAGTTGGTCATGCAGTCGGGATCTAAATTAGGTTTTTTAAGAAGCGGTCTAACAATTGCTTCCTTTAGGGGTCCAGGAAAAATGCCTGTCCGCAAAGAGCATTGAACAATTTTTGTAAAGACAGGACCAATTATATCCATACAACCTATTAGAAGCTTGGTTGAGGCTGGGTCCAGATCACAGGTGGTGGGACGCAAAACCCGAGCAATTTCAGCAGTGTCCTTTACATCCACTGGATCAAAGCTGGTCCATGAAGGCAGGTAGCTTATTTTGGCAGGCTTTGTAGTTTGGCACTCCTTTGATGGCACTGTGGAGATTCCAGCCCGGATGGTGGATATTTTATCTGCAAAGAAGTTTGCAAACTCGTTGCATCTTGCCTGGGAGAGGGTCTCATCAGTCTGCAGGCATGCTGGCTTGCAAAGCATCTCCACTGTGCGGAAAAGTTGAGCTGGCCTATTGTTTGCTGCTGTGATCTAATTTGACAGGAACTGTGCTTTCTTACGAGTGATTGTCGATTGATATTCTACGTCATGCTTTATTAGTTTTATTTTGTCATCCACTAGGTTAGTCTTCCTCCATCGTCTTTTCAGTCTACGCCCCCTTTTCTTGAGCTCACTAACACTGTTGTCGAACCATGGAGCTTGACGTTGTGGTTTACGAGGTCTTAAACGCACAGGGGCGATAATATCAATTGCAGCTATAACATCCCTATTATAATAACGGACTAGGGAACAGGGATCTTCACAGGCACCCAGTATAGCAGAGAGATCCAGATTTGCTGCAAGAGCCTGGGGAGTCATACCCCTCCTTGGACGAATGATCATAGCTGTGCTGAATTTAGCACAGCTACGATCATCTCGGAATGACCCCCTATAGACTGTGCATCTACATTTTCTTTTTTAATTGTGTAAGCATGTAGATTATATGTACTTGTCTAAATATAATTTTTGTCTTTTTTACAGGCTGTTTTCTAAACTCCTCATACTGCTCAATACATTTCAGATTGTTGCTTTATTCTTACTTTTTTTGTAAACCATTTATATCACATATAATATAGTATAATTAATATAGCATATGCAGGATGTTTGTCCACCTCTTAAATTATGGTACCTTTACTTATTAAAAATTAAGATGAACAAAAAAATATTTTTCTTGTACTATGTTAGATGACACTGAGACATAATGCAACATGTTATAATAAGTATTAACTTATAATGAAAATAATCAATAGTTTTAATCAATTGATCAACATCCTTTGAATAAAATAAATTAGAGAGTGTAAGTACCTCTCTCCTATGGATGACCATTGGTGGGTTATCCATCGACGATAACCTTGATAAAGTGAAACCATCTACAAAGGAACCATTGATGGTTTCAGCACCGATGGTCACCCCTGCTTTACTATACACAAGGCTGTTGGCCAATAAGAGCCCTGGGGTGGGACTTCATGGGAGCATAAGAGGGCAGAGCTTATCTTCTTTATCATCGATGGCAGGAAACCATGTGGTTCCCTCCATCGATGGTAAAAATATTCAACATTGGTCATAGTCCATCGATGATATTGAATTATCAATGGTCGATGGCCATCCCTACTTTCTCCCTGTTTCATGTGCTTTCAAGTACTAATACCTAAATAACAGTCACATCGATATTAAGTTTTTAATCTGTTAAGGTCTAGTAATATTACAGTATATTACTGGTACATTTAGGTCTTTCTTTGTTCCTCTTTACCACATTCTATATTCTTCCATTCTCTAACAGAAAAACAATTGTTGTCTGCCCTTATCACCACCACTGCAAACCTGTGAGCTTAATTCCTATTATCAAAGTGACAGTCTCTGTGTCATCTCAAGTAGTAAACTAATCACACCAATAGTGTTCAATGTATTCAGATATCTTTTTAAAGCTGGCTACACACTAGGTGATTTCAGCCTAAAAAATAAATGATAATGACATAAATGTCGTTATCGTTTATTTTTAGGCTTATATCATCCAGTGTGTATGGAGGTGATATTGGTGAATGATGAAGGATGCGCAGTCCTGCACATTGTTCAGTGATCACCAATATTGAGCTGACATGCAGCTCAACCCGCTGAGCTGCATGTCCGGGAATGTCGGCGGTGATGTCACCGATTGTTATCGTTGAACAATCACGTTCAGTGTGTACGCTCTATATCGTTGAGCGCTATATCTTTCAACCAGAGGCGCCACTGGGTGTGGTGACACCCAGAGCATACTCTGTATTATTACACCCCCCCCCCCCCCCGCTCAGACCGCCAGAGCTGTGGGCGCCCGGAAAGGGGCGTGGCCTAATTTAAAAGGGTTGTGGTCTTGCAAGTCTTTTCTCCTTTGCTCCAGGGGCATGTCCTGCTTCCCCAAAGATGCTGGCTGCCCCCGGAGACTGGACTGTGTGTGTGCCGGCTCTTATCTGTGACAGGAGCCGAGTGCTGCAGGATATTATCTCACTGCAGCACTCTGCTCCTTTCACTGCAGAAGAGCTGGCACTTTGGTGTCACCCCTTCAGAGGGGGACACTCGGGTGCGGGCCGCAGCCCCCGCACCTGCCTTCTGACACCACTGCAGTCAACAATATATTTGTTCATTGCCGGCATTTCAGGATCACCCAGTGTGTACCAAGCTTACCAGCAATTTTCTAGTCTTTCTGTGTATTTGTGCACTATGTATGATTCCATATATTCTTCCACCCACTGGGAAGACATGATGACAGACATCATGGGGGAATTTGGTATGTAAACAAATCTGTCCTGTGGAGTCAAATACTTACAAGCTTCCGATTTAAGCAAAAAAGCTTAAATCAGTTGAAACAACCAGAATCTATTTTGCTCATTTCAGATGTAAAGATAGTGTTTGGTGATTTGTTCTAGGCTTTTTACCATTGTAGCTGCAAAAAAAGGCCTAATAACACTCAGTTTCTGTTGCTAGCTGCAATAAGCTGTTTTATTGTGTTTTCTTATTTACATGCAGCAACACTGCTTTAATGGTATATCTCATTATACACATATAATGAGCGATTAGTTATTCCATAGTAGATTGAAGAGCATAGCATAATGATATTTTCTGCATTTGTTGAGCAATTTAACATCAATATCTCAGAAATGTAAATTGCATACCTATACAAATGAAAATTGATTTCTAATGTAAAAGCACACTGTGGGGTAAATTTACTAAGATGGTGGTTCTATTTAACATGGGATGTTGCCCATAGCAACCAATCAAATTCTACTTCTCATTTATCTAGCACCTTCTAGAAGATAATACATGGATTCTGATTGGTTGCATCCCATCTTAAATAGAACTCACATCTTAGTAAATTTACCCCAATGTATCTATGCTCAGGGGTGTTTAGGGGGGAAGGGGGTGTAGAGGCTTCTAATAACTGGGCTTGTTGGAACGGCCTGGTGGGAGAATGGGTCAGCTGCAGTGCTGCTGACGGTGAAATATGTCCCCCTGTGTGGTCACCAGCACCCCCTAGGAAAACAGTTTTTACATTTTTTGAGGTGGAGTGACCATGCCTCCCTGGATTTTGCAATGCCCCTCAGAACCTGGTCCTGAGGTCACTCTGTCTATACTTTTAGAGCATGTATGTTCATTTCCAAAACCCCTGTTGGTTGATGACCCATTGTGACCTTCTTTCCTAGCACTAACTAAACATAAATATTAAACATTGTTCACAACATGAAATAATGTCAGTTCACCAAACCTTTAGCGAAAAAGGTAATCATTTATTGGTAACAATGTAATGTATTGGCTAAGAAAGGATGGCCAGTCAAAGAAATGGTGTTGAATTCACGAAAAACTGGTGGACCCAGCCATACTGTGAAGCAGGGCACATCCAACTATTGAGCCAAGATGGTCACTGATCTGCTGTTCTTTCCTTTCTGTTTCCCAATTCTCCACAACAGGCACACCTAGATTATATAGACTATATCAACTACCCAAACCAATGCAGCACTCCTCTTCCAAGAACCAATTTGCTCCAAATTGCCTGAATATCAAATATGCTACTTATAACAAACTGACACACAGGACCACGTTTGTCCCAACCTTGTGGTTTGGCAGCCATCTGACATATTATAACCTTCTGTTATCTTCTTACATCCAACTGAGTTGTGTGATGTCACATTTTTCCTCAACTTAATACTAGTAGAACACTTAGAGAATACAGTACTTTAAGATGTCTAAACTAAAAATTGTATGATAAAGGAAGTGAAAACAGCAAATTAATGGCAGACCACCTTAAAAGTTAAGAGCCCCATACACTACAACAATATGTCTGAGGCTGAAGTCGGGAGCAATTTCCCTTGAACTCTCCTGGGAGCTTCCCGGGAGCGGTACCATACGATTCCATACGATTTGGTACATTTTGCATGCAATATATCGTATCTAATCCCAGCCATGCCTGCGGGAACCAACATATCACGAGTGCAGCACTAACGATCTAGGGGAGCTGATCCGACCCTCATGGGGCCGCGCATCGCATCGGATCGGACACACAGACAAAATGCTTGATTTCAACCAATATATCATCCCGAATGCCCGAATTGGGCTGAAAACGGGCATAATCGTTCTAGTGTATGGGGCCCTTAAGTATCATTTCTTTAGCTCAATGACACTTAGGTCAACACTCATAAGGTTGACCACTATTAGTCAACATGCATTAGGCTGACATGGTCATTAGGTTGACATGGCCACTAGGTGGACATATGAAAAGGTCAACATGAGTTTACTTTTTTCATACTTTACGATCCACGTGGACTACGATTGGAAATAGTAACCTGAGCCGAGTGCAGCGGTAGCAGAGCGAAGCACCTTGCCCAAAGCATGGTGAGCAGACATGGTGCCCTAATTGGGGTTCCTAGTCACTTTACAAAGAAAACGACACCCAAATTAATAAAAAAAACTCATGTAGATGTTTTCCATGTCGACCTTATCCACGTCGACCTAATGACCGCGTTGACCAATTTCATGTGTCGACCTAGTCACTGTCGACCAATAGTGGTCGACCTAATGACTGTTGACCTAGTTACTGTCGACCCAATAATCCACACCCTTAAAAATAAAAGGACATTGCACAACTTCAGCAGAATTGTCATGTCAAAAGTGCATTGAATACTGTATCTGATTAGAGCTTAATTTATAATTAAACCCGCTCCCCCTATTCAAATACATTATCTGTGGAGGGTTTTGCATTAGTTTTGTATGTTTATAAAAATATAAAATTCAAGTGGACTATACTGCTGTTTTATTTCTAGCTGTGTAATATGTCATGCAACATTAATTGGACTATACCCGGATTCAATGTATTTCTGGATGTAACTTTTGTTGTATTGTACTGCTCTCCAATTTTTGAAATAAAGAGATAAAAAAATAGTATCACAGGTTATATAATATACAATTATTTCCTGAAACAAACTGTATACAAAAAATGTACACCTTTCCTAAGCACCAGTAAACTTCCTACATTAATTAGAGCAAAACCACATTCTTAAACGAGTAACCGATTATGAAACCTTTGACGCTCTTACATCACAAAATTCCTATAAGGCTCTTCTTATACAGGTTGAGTATCCCTTATCCAAAATGCTTGGGACCAGAAGTATTTTGGATATCGGATTTTTCCGTATTTTAGAATAATTGCATACCATAATGAGATATCATGGCGGTGGGACCTAAGTCTAAGCACAAAATGCATTTATGTTTCATATACACATTATACACACAGCCTGAAGGTCATTAATACAATATTTTTAATAACTTTGTGTATTAAACCAAGTTTGTATACATTGTAGCCATCAGAAAACAAAGGTTTCACTATCTCACTCTCACTCAGAAAAGTCCGTATTTCGGAATATTCCGTATTTCGGAATATTTGGATATGGGTTACTCAACCTGTATATGGTATCTATGAATAGCAGGTGTACAGAACATTTCATTATATGAATCATTTATACTTTATGATACTAGCCATTAAACATTTATTTTTGTATTTATCTGCAATAATCACTGATAGCATTTACCAAACATCAATCAAAAAAATAAGTAGTTGTCCAATGTTCAATTCCCTATGCTGTAATACCACTGTACTTTTCAAACATGGTCAACCAAATGAGGAATCTTACAGTGGCATGAGGATATATAGTCATGGAATTTTCATCGCAGCCAGTTTTAGAGCTCTGGAAACTAACAGCATCAGTAGAGTAAGTAGAGAAAGAAGATACTTCTTCATTCTCTTGTGATATTTGTATTGACATTATATCAGAAATAGGGACAGGGGTTTAGGAAGAACCCAAGAAATATCAACTACCTCATCACAATAATAAACTTTATTGATGATTATGATAATGACTTTGGCAGTGAAGTTACCTATTGACTTAGAACCTCAAGAATTGTAACCCCTATACATAAACCATTAACTAATTATCAAAACATTAATACACCAGAGACAGAAAATGGGATTAATAAAGCCACAGCTTTTGTTAATTATAAGATGGATTTGGTAAAGGTGGACTAAGAAAGCATTATAAGTCTAAGCTCTAGCCATGATGTAATTAAAATAGGGGCATACATACAACCCCAATGCAAACTGAGATGCGAAGGCACCACCGATTCTTTATTAGCTTAGCACTAATGGAGTCCAGCCTTAATGAAGAAGTATAAGTCTCCCCTTTGGGCAGAGGTAGTTCATTCTGCAAACAAGGAAATGACCTGTAATTACCTCTTGCACCCTTATTGGCTGGTAAAAAGTAATGCTTTCCCAACAGGCTGTGCCATAACAACCACAAATGACAACAGTGTACAAATAAAAAAACACATAGGGCAAGAAAACACATGGGACAAGGCAGGCTGGGATTCCTGAAGAAAGAGGGAGATACCTACAGTAACCTGCCACTACCTTATATAAACTGTTACACCACTCTCTTCTACTCTAGCATAGGTTAATCCATGAACCAAAACAAGTATACAGTACCTGCTGTAAAAAACTACAACACTAACAATGAACTCTAAGCAGCCTTTTGAACCCAACAATAGTAACTTATATAACATAGGCCTATGCTACATATATATATATAGAGAGAGAGAGAGAGAGAGAGAGAGAGAGAGAGAGAGAGAGAAAATTGTGTAGCCCGGCACTCCCTCAATCGAATCCGTGCCCCGGTGCCCTCAGAAGGATCAATCAATAATGGAAAAAATTGCTGCGGCACTCAGGGTCTTGTGAAAAAAATTGTATATTGGTTGCTGATCACATCAAGAACGCACCATGCGTTCTTGATGTGATCAGCAACCAATATACTATTTTTTTCACAAGACCCTGAGTGCTGCAGCAATTTTTTCCACTTTATATATATATATATATATATATATATATAATCAGGAATAAACGAGGCGGCACTCAGAGACTTGCAAAAAACATCAAACGTGTATTAAGTGCTGTCAACGTTTCGGGGACCACCTCCCCTTCGTCAGGATAACTGCACAAGTGTACAAATCAAACTTATTTAACAATAAACTTACCCCCCTTGCATGATTCCCCACGCTCGTTCTCCTCTGGCCACGCCACTCGGGCGTCCCGTTCGGCGTCACCGCTCGCATCAGCGGAACCGGAAGTGACGTCGCGGCTCCCTCCTGTGTGGCCATGGAGACGCTACAAACAAAACAACATATGTAAAAACACACGTGTCTATTTAGAAGACTGCAACGTCAAATGCGTTGCAGATAAAAAGTGTACATTGTCTTACCAATACAAAACCAACAACATGATTACTAATATATAAAAATACATGATGCTGCTATCATTCATAAAAATACGTACATCAGTATAACATACATAATCAAGCAGACGAGATCATGTATATGTGCAAAGTGAATACAGATACAGTATCTAATGATAAAAAGACTGCGGCACGCCAAGATCACTATAGGACTAGGTATAATGTCAATAGAAAAAATAAAAATAAACCTACATGTAGTCAGAGCACCTAAACTGTCTCTGTTTTTAACCCCCTACTACAACCATACTGGAAATATACGTGCAGGCCATATGTGTCACAAAGGGCGCTCCCTGTTTATAGAAAATTAATGAGACCTAGGCTGTCATTGAGCCCACCTGGTTTAAGGGTATTGAGTCTATGTATCCACATAGACTCAAGTTGAAGGAGTTTTTTACCCCTGTTGCCCCCACGAGGAGACTCAGGGACATGATCTATTATACGGTGTTTAAACGTAGCCATACTATGTCTGTGTTCTACAAAATGTTTGGCTACTGGCTGTTCCCCATTACCAGATGCCAACGCATTCCTTATAGCAAGTCTGTGTTGGGCCATCCTCACCTTGAATTGGCACTCGGTCTTTCCGATGTAATAACGCCCACATGGACAAATGATGGCATACACCACGAATTTGGAAGTGCAGGTGAGGGGCCATCTGATGTTAAATTTTTTTCCCGGAGAATGGATGCGAAATGCTATCGCCAGGAGACATGTGGGTGCACGTAGTGCACCCTGTGCACTTAAAGCAGCCATTTCTGCGGGACATGAAGTGTCTAGGAGGAGGTGTCTTAAACTTAGCCATGTCAGTCGCATGGTCGTATTGGCCAACTATGGCCAATAGTGTCCACGGACCCAGATTTAAAAGTGTTTCGAGATAAGAGGGTTATGCCCAGTTACACCAGAGGCCGAAACATCAGAGACATGTTAGTTAAGACTGACATGGCTAAGTTTAAGACACCTCCTCCTAGACACTTCATGTCCCGCAGAAATGGCTGCTTTAAGTGCACAGGGTGCACTACGTGCACCCACATGTCTCCTGGCGATAGCATTTCGCATCCATTCTCCGGGAAAAAATTTAACATCAGATGGCCCCTCACCTGCACTTCCAAATTCGTGGTGTATGCCATCATTTGTCCATGTGGGCGTTATTACATCGGAAAGACCGAGTGCCAATTCAAGGTGAGGATGGCCCAACACAGACTTGCTATAAGGAATGCGTTGGCATCTGGTAATGGGGAACAGCCAGTAGCCAAACATTTTGTAGAACACAGACATAGTATGGCTACGTTTAAACACCGTATAATAGATCATGTCCCTGAGTCTCCTCGTGGGGGCAACAGGGGTAAAAAACTCCTTCAACTTGAGTCTATGTGGATACATAGACTCAATACCCTTAAACCAGGTGGGCTCAATGACAGCCTAGGTCTCATTAATTTTCTATAAACAGGGAGCGCCCTTTGTGACACATATGGCCTGCACGTATATTTCCAGTATGGTTGTAGTAGGGGGTTAAAAACAGAGACAGTTTAGGTGCTCTGACTACATGTAGGTTTATTTTTATTTTTACTATTGACATTATACCTATAGTGATCTTGGCGTGCCGCAGTCTTTTTATCATTAGATACTGTATCTGTATTCACTTTGCACATATACATGATCTCGTCTGCTTGATTATGTATGTTATACTGATGTACGTATTTTTATGAATGATAGCAGCATCATGTATTTTTATATATTAGTAATCATGTTGTTGGTTTTGTATTGGTAAAACAATGTACACTTTTTATCTGCAACGCATTTGACGTTGCAGTCTTCTAAATAGACACGTGTGTTTTTACATATGTTGTTTTGTTTGTAGCGTCTCCATGACCACACAGGAGGGAGCCGCGACGTCACTTCCAGTTCCGCTGATGCGAGCGGTGACGCCGAACGGGACGCCCGAGTGGCGTGGCCAGAGGAGAACGAGCGTGGGGAATCATGCAAGGGGGGTAAGTTTATTGTTATATAAGTTTGATTTGTACACTTGTGCAGTTATCCTGACGAAGGGGAGGTGGTCCCCGAAACGTTGACAGCACTTAATACACGTTTGATGTTTTTTGCAAGTCTCTGAGTGCCGCCTCGTTTATTCCTGATTGTGTACTGGGGTGACCCCCCGGGGGAAGGCACCTTAGCAAGTTGGTCCGGAGGGACGTCTGGAGTGCCGGAGTTAAGTGTTGGTTATATATATATATATATATATAGAAGAAAATGTATAGACTAGTGCGCTTCTTCAGGGATCGACCGTAAAAGTGGAATCCTTTTCCGTATAGGTAAAATTGCTGATACAATAGCCTCAAAAGGTTAATGACACAGTCTTACAAGCTTAAATAAGTCTTAATAGGCACCCTCCACTCTTCAGGGCGGCAGCTCAGTTCCTCAGTATACCAAAGGTATATGGCATGGGTTCTGTAGCAAAAAGAGGAGAAGAACAAGCGCCTATGGTGCAATAAGTTTTTATATGTGTTTGGATGACACTGTGGCGGAATACATATGCGTACCAGATAATTTCTTTAAATCACGTCAAATAGATAGAGGTCGGTCAGAATATTTCTTGCTGGCAACACCATCTATGAATCAAAGAAGACGAGATCGCCACATGGCGTAGTATTTCAGGATAAATGGCAATCTCCCCCAAAAACTTATATATGCGTACCAGATAATTTCTTTAAACCACGTCAAATAAATAGGTGTCAGTCAGAATATTTCTTGCTGGCAACACCATCTGCGGGACGTCATGTCAGCCGGCCGGCCTGTCTGCAGTGCTCAGGAAGCGTTTCTCGCCAGCTCCCGCAGAGATCCCCTGACCGTGCGGCTTCCACTCCCGAGCTCTGGAGTGGAAGCCGCACGGTCAGGGGATCTCTGCGGGAGCTGGCGAGAAACGCTTCCTGAGCACTGCAGACAGGCCGGCCGGCTGACATGACGTCCCGCAGATGGTGTTGCCAGCAAGAAATATTCTGACTGACACCTATTTATTTGACGTGGTTTAAAGAAATTATCTGGTACGCATATATAAGTTTTTGGGGGAGATTGCCATTTATCCTGACATACTACGCCATGTGGCGATCTCGTCTTCTTTGATTCATAGATGGTGTTGCCAGCAAGAAATATTCTGACCGACCTCTATCTATTTGACGTGATTTAAAGAAATTATCTGGTACGCATATGTATTCCGCCACAGTGTCATCCAAACACATATAAAAACTTATTGCACCATAGGCGCTTGTTCTTCTCCTCTTTTTGCTATATATATATATATATATATATATATATAGTGTCTCCTGTAAGAATATCTCAATGACCAAATATCATTACATGCATCAAGATATTGTACATACATGATGAAAGCTTTAGGACACAGTAGCATTTCTGAAATTATTTTCTCTAGCAATTTGTCTTAGAATTAGATATTCAACACTTTTCAATTAAGCCCAATTACTACATATAATTGCTTGTTTGTTGTCCAGTCTGAAACTAAGAAAATATTTTTACCAATTATATATTATTTTGACAATGTTTAAAATAGTATTGCGTATTTAGTTAATTAGCTTCCAAACAGCTGCATACCCATCATACACTGTAATAATTTGTTTTGTCCCTTAGTTGGCTGTCATAAATAAATGGTCTTTTACTTTATAATTGATAAATGTTTAGCATTAAATGCAATGGGACAGTTGTTTAATTTAAATACCCACCATGATGTCAATCTAAATCTACTTCAGCTGATTTAATTAGCAAAACTTAGTGTTCATCAATTTCTAATTAAACATTAGCATCCATGCTGTGAGGAAGCAACACAAATTCTCCTAGAAATGTAAAAGTGAAAATTAGCTGAGCAATAAAGATAATTTGCATGTTTAGAAAATTTGGGAAACGGATGATAAATAATTCAATGCTTGTTGTCAAAGTGGTATTTACATATTTTAATGAGCTCTTTTCATTAACTTCTTTTTGATTGCAAATGTGTAACCAATGTATGTTTTAATGTAGTATGTTTATATGTTTACTAACCTACGCCTGATTACTAAATTCTAAGAAAGTTTTATTTTAAGTGTACCATCATCATCCATCACCAAACACCATTCATCATCTTCATCATCATTATCATCATCATCAACATCACCACTTTTTAAATATGGGGGAAATACAGATTGAACTATTTGTGTTAAACAAATAGTTTTAGGAATATTATAGGAATAGCATATGGTTTCCGAAATAACTAGCTGGTACAGGCATCACTTTGGGATAATTAGTTACATCTCTATAAGCCCTTCAATCTCTAAAAGCATAATACTTAATGAAGCATTTTAATATATTGTAATTTTTAAAAATAAATTGTTAAATGAAAGAACATGATGAAAGCTACAGTACATGTTCATGTTATATCTGCTAACATTCTTATTTAGCCAAAGCTACACCTCCAGTCTGTTATATAACCCTACTTTTGTTGGTGGAAAACTGAGACTGTACTGCTAGAATTGGGTCTTCTTACAGCAGGTCTGGGTTCATCTTCATCTCCATCTCCACCTCATGCTCATCTCTGTTTGTGTCTCCACCTATGTCCCATTATACTTACCTTGTCGCATGTTCTTCTCTTAGCTGCCTTGTCTCTGCTACCGTCAGTGGGAGCCACTAGTATGTGGACTTGCCCTGAAGCTCTCATGGGGCATGTCAGAGACACTAGAGCCACCCTTTTCTTTGTTTCATATTGATATAAATATGCAGGATATATTAACTCTCCACCTATAAGATGAAAACATATTATAAGAATAAAATAGGTACAGGTAGACATTATGTGCCTTTTTCCAAGTCTCACTGAGGTGATTGTGTTATAGAGTACTAAAAAAGGTAATACCACTTAAAGGGCAATACACCTGAAATATATGTTTATTAGCCATCTGAAGCGGGGTATATTTCAAAAGGTGGCAAATTCAGTACATCCAAATGTGACACTTGATTTGAGTATTGCTATTTCTAGGATTAGGACTCACTTACGTAAATTGTATCACTTCTCCTGATCTGATCGCTAATTAAATGGGTGTAAACTGTAGCTTTTTTCTAAGTAAAGTTTCCATATTGTTCTGTAATGTAGATGAGTGAAATTAGGCTGAAATGTAGGTGTAAATTAGATGCCATACTCTTAAACTAGATGTTTCATAGAGATCCAAATTTTCCATAATATGTTTGAGTTTCACTCTAACTTTGCTCTTGTATGCCGTGACCATTGAGCTCTGTAATCGTAAATTGGCATTTTGTGAAATTTGTGCAAATGTGTCCTTAAAAATAGTGGCATCAGTTGCGGCACTAAGCCCCTCTTGGTGGCCCAGGTCCCCAGGCATCTCTGCCGTGCTGATTGTCTTTCTCACTCAAAGTATATTATTGACATAAATAAAACAACTAGAAGCAACAAAACTACTTTCTTAGATTAGAGCTCTGATAAAAGGGTCTGGGGCTTTTCCTTGTGCCAAGTTCTGCTTACTCTGTAACATTGTACGTGTGTAGAACCAATTCCTGTGCAGTTAATGTTGCCAGCCAGCGGTCTCTAGTACACTGTGAGTGGCCATTTGCTGCGTCTGCAATGCACATATAGTATGATGCAAAATATAAAGAAATGTCCTGTATGCTACAACTCTCAGAGTGTCTCAGTTGAACTGGGAGTCTTGCGCTGTATGGCATATAGACACTAAGGGGGAGATTCAAATGTTTGAAAAGTCGGTTGGGTGTCTGTTTTTCTTGTCTATTAGATAGGAAAAAACAGACTCCCAACTGACTTTTCAAACATTTGAATCTCCCCCTAAGAGTGGAATTCAAATGTTTGAAAAGTCGGTTGGGTGTCTGTTTTTCTTGTCTATTAGATAGGAAAAAACAGACTCCCAACTGACTTTTCAAACATTTGAATCTCCCCCTAAGAGTGGAATTCAAATGTTTGAAAAGTCGGTTGGGTGTCTGTTTTTCTTGTCTATTAGATAGGAAAAAACAGACTCCCAACTGACTTTTCAAACATTTGAATCTCCCCCTAAGAGTGGAATTCAAATGTTTGAAAAGTCGGTTGGGTGTCTGTTTTTCTTGTCTATTAGATAGGAAAAAACAGACTCCCAACTGACTTTTCAAACATTTGAATCTCCCCCTAAGTTCAAGAGGATACATCTGTAGTCTATAAACAGTGATTGATAAATGATGGTTCCTGAATTCTGATCTGTAATGGGCTTTGGTTCCAGAGCAGATCAAAAGTGTAAGGGGGCAAACCAGTTACAGCCAAATTTTAATGGAGAGCGTTCACAATTCTGCATCAAAATACCAAACAAGGGGAAAATTCTGCAAACGAATAGTGAAAATGTGATATGTCATTCATCTCTTATTTGAATGTTTGGATGTGAGAAATCTGCATGGACCTCCCTTTCCCACTGTGCTTTTCTTTCCTTCCAGTAGATTTGCTGATCATGTATAGCATCATCATTGTCAGACAGTATCTTTGGGCTGATGGTACAGTAGTTTACATTACTGGCTGCATGTGCCTGTTGAGGAAAAAGTTTGGGTGCATTATGGTGAAAATAAGAGAAGTTTTACAAAGTTTTATAAGATTGCCAAAACTAGCACAATCACCTGAATACAAATTAGTGAACCAAATGGATATTTTTTACAGCACTTTAAAACAATACATGTAATAACATCTGGCTGATCAATAACCTTTTCCATTGAAATTGTTTTTTAAATCTGCTAATATCTGATTATTACTACAGTAGTTGTTACATGTTATATATGTCAGAATAGCCTATACATTTCACCATATGATAGCACTTAGGGGCAGATTTATTAAGCTTGGTGAAGTGATAAAGTGGAAGGTGATAAAGGACCATCCAATCAGATCCTAACTTCCATGTTACAGGATGGGTTTGAAATATGACAGGAGCAGATTGGCTGGTCCTTTATCACCTTCCACTTTATCACTTCACCAGGCTTAATAAATCTGACCCTTAATTTCTAATCTATTTTCACTCTGCAATCCAAAATATTCAATTTTGTTGCTTCTCTTAACCATTTATATATGTATTTAAAGGTAGCAGTCCAATTGACAGTTCTGTTTTGCTTGTTACATGATTTTGGCAGAAGCAAATTGGACTTTGAACACTGTCCAATAAAATCCTTTTCAGTTCGGCAGAGGAAGTATTTTTAGACTTTTCTGGGGAGACACAAAGAGTACAATAAAGAACAGACTTTAATTTGCATTCATGGTGCAGACTGTATTGGCGCGCTTGCTTAAAGTGTCTCTGAGCTTTTCTACGACAGAAAGAACAAAATTAAGATATGGGGCACAGAGTCAGTTGGATAGGAGTCTGGAATATACTGTACTTGAACACTTTCTTATTTGACCATTAATATGCAATTTTGTTTATATGCGCAAGGGATTATTAAGGGTCATTTATTAACAAGCAAAAATAAATGAATCTATGGCCAATTGCTCCTATTTGTTTGCTTCACAGATGTGGCGATTGATTACTGTGGTGATCTGAGGTTACTTTGTATCACCTGGTTCTGGATGGTACAAAGCTGTTGAATTGAAAGTTTAGCACCAACATCTAATAAACTTCCACATACTGTAAAAAAAGAAAAGTTTTTTTTACAAACATAAAAAGAGAGGTAAATACTAGAGATGAGCGGGTTCGGTTTCTTTGAATCCGAACCCGCACGAACTTCACTTTTTTTTTCACGGGTCCGAGCGACTCGGATCTTCCCGCCTTGCTCGGTTAACCCGAGCGCGCCCGAACGTCATCATGACGCTGTCGGATTCTCGCGAGGCTCGGATTCTATCGCGAGACTCGGATTCTATATAAGGAGCCGCGCGTCGCCGCCATTTTCACACGTGCATTGAGATTGATAGGGAGAGGACGTGGCTGGCGTCCTCTCCATTTAGATTAGATTTAGAAGAGAGAGAGAGAGAGAGATTGCTGTGATACTGTAGATTAGAAGAGAGTGCAGAGTGCAGACAGAGTTTAGTGACTGACGACCACAGTGACCAGTGACCACCAGAGACAGTGCAGTTGTTTGTTTTATTTAATATATCCGTTCTCTGCCTGAAAAAAACGATACACAGTCACACAGTGACTCAGTCTGTGTGCACTGCTCAGCCCAGTGTGCTGCACATCAATGTATTGTATATAAAGCTTATAATTGTGGGGGAGACTGGGGAGCACTGCAGGTTGTTATAGCAGGAGCCAGGAGTACATGATAAATAATATTATATTAAAATTAAACAGTGCACACTTTTGCTGCAGGAGTGCCACTGCCAGTGTGACTAGTGGTGACCAGTGCCTGACCACCAGTATATTAGTAGTATTGTATACTATCTCTTTATCAACCAGTCTATATTAGCAGCAGACACAGTACAGTGCGGTAGTTCACGGCTGTGGCTACCTCTGTGTCGGCACTCGGCAGGCAGTCCGTCCATCCATAATTGTATTATAAACCACCTAACCGTGGTTTTTTTTTTCTTTCTTTATACCGTCGTCATAGTCATACTAGTTGTTACGAGTATACTACTATCTCTTTATCAACCAGTGTACAGTGCGGTAGTTCACGGCTGTGGCTACCTCTGTGTCGGAACTCGGCAGGCAGTCCGTCCATCCATAATTGTATTATAATATATACCACCTAACCGTGTTTTTTTTTTCGTTCTTTATACCGTCGTCATACTAGTTGTTACGAGTATACTACTATCTCTTTATCAACCAGTGTACAGTGCGGTAGTTCACGGCTGTGGCTACCTCTGTGTCGGAACTCGGCAGGCAGTCCGTCCATCCATAATTGTATTATAATATATACCACCTAACCGTGGTTTTTTTTTCGTTCTTTATACCGTCGTCATACTAGTTGTTACGAGTATACTACTATCTCTTTATCAACCAGTGTACAGTGCGGTAGTTCACGGCTGTGGCTACCTCTGTGTCGGCACTCGGCAGGCAGTCCGTCCAACCATAATTGTATTATATACCACCTAACCGTGGTTTTTTTTTCATTCTTTATACCGTCGTCATACTAGTTGTTACGAGTATACTACTATCTCTTTATCAACCAGTGTACAGTGCGGTAGTTCACGGCTGTGGCTACCTCTGTGTCGGCACTCGGCAGGCAGTCCGTCCAACCATAATTGTATTATATACCACCTAACCGTGGTTTTTTTTTCATTCTTTATACCGTCGTCATACTAGTTGTTACGAGTATACTACTATCTCTTTATCAACCAGTGTACAGTGCGGTAGTTCACGGCTGTGGCTACCTCTGTGTCGGCACTCGGCAGCCCGTCCATAATTGTATATACCAGTGACCTAACCGTGGTTTTTTTTTCTTTCTTTATACATACATACTAGTTACGAGTATACTATCTCTTTATCAACCAGTCTATATATTAGCAGCAGACACAGTACAGTGCGGTAGTTCACGGCTGTGGCTACCTCTGTGTCGGCACTCGGCAGCCCGTCCATAATTGTATATACCACCTAACCGTGGTTTTTTTTTCTTTCTTTATACATACATACTAGTTACGAGTATACTATCTCTTTATCAACCAGTCTATATATTAGCAGCAGACACAGTACAGTGCGGTAGTTCACGGCTGTGGCTACCTCTGTGTCGGCACTCCGCAGCCCGTCCATAATTGTATATACCAGTGACCTAACCGTGGTTTTTTTTTCTTTCTTTATACATACATGCTAGTTACGAGTATACTATCTCTTTATCAACCAGTCTATATATTAGCAGCAGACACAGTACAGTGCGGTAGTTCACGGCTGTGGCTACCTCTGTGTCGGCACTCGGCAGCCCGTCCATAATTGTATATACCACCTAACCGTGGTTTTTTTTTCTTTCTTTATACATACATACTAGTTACGAGTATACTATCTCTTTATCAACCAGTCTATATATTAGCAGCAGACACAGTACAGTGCGGTAGTTCACGGCTGTGGCTACCTCTGTGTCGGCACTCGGCAGCCCGTCCATAATTGTATATACCAGTGACCTAACCGTGTTTTTTTTTTCTTTCTTTATACATACATACTAGTTACGAGTATACTATCTCTTTATCAACCAGTCTATATATTAGCAGCAGACACAGTACAGTGCGGTAGTTCACGGCTGTGGCTACCTCTGTGTCGGCACTCGGCAGCCCGTCCATAATTGTATATACCAGTGACCTAACCGTGGTTTTTTTTTCTTTCTTTATACATACATACTAGTTACGAGTATACTATCTCTTTATCAACCAGTCTATATATTAGCAGCAGACACAGTACAGTGCGGTAGTTCACGGCTGTGGCTACCTCTGTGTCGGCACTCGGCAGCCCGTCCATAATTGTATATACCAGTGACCTAACCGTGGTTTTTTTTTCTTTCTTTATACATACATACTAGTTACGAGTATACTATCTCTTTATCAACCAGTCTATATATTAGCAGCAGACACAGTACAGTGCGGTAGTTCACGGCTGTGGCTACCTCTGTGTCGGCACTCGGCAGCCCGTCCATAATTGTATATACCACCTAACCGTGGTTTTTTGTTCTTTCTTTATACATACATACTAGTTACGAGTATACTATCTCTTTATCAACCAGTCTATATATTAGCAGCAGACACAGTACAGTGCGGTAGTTCACGGCTGTGGCTACCTCTGTGTCGGCACTCGGCAGCCCGTCCATAATTGTATACTAGTATCCAATCCATCCATCTCCATTGTTTACCTGAGGTGCCTTTTAGTTGTGCCTATTAAAATATGGAGAACAAAAATGTTGAGGTTCCAAAATTAGGGAAAGATCAAGATCCACTTCCACCTCGTGCTGAAGCTGCTGCCACTAGTCATGGCCGAGACGATGAAATGCCAGCAACGTCGTCTGCCAAGGCCGATGCCCAATGGCATAGTACAGAGCATGTCAAAACCAAAACACCAAATATCAGTAAAAAAAGGACTCCAAAACCTAAAATAAAATTGTCGGAGGAGAAGCGTAAACTTGCCAATATGCCATTTACCACACGGAGTGGCAAGGAACGGCTGAGGCCCTGGCCTATGTTCATGGCTAGTGGTTCAGCTTCACATGAGGATGGAAGCACTCAGCCTCTCTCTAGAAAACTGAAAAGACTCAAGCTGGCAAAAGCACCGCAAAGAACTGTGCGTTCTTTGAAATCCCAAATCCACAAGGAGAGTCCAATTGTGTCGGTTGCGATGCCTGACCTTCCCAACACTGGACGTGAAGAGCATGCGCCTTCCACCATTTGCACACCCCCTGCAAGTGCTGGAAGGAGCACCCGCAGTCCAGTTCCTGATAGTCAGATTGAAGATGTCAGTGTTGAAGTACACCAGGATGAGGAGGATATGGGTGTTGCTGGCGCTGGGGAGGAAATTGACCAGGAGGATTCTGATGGTGAGGTGGTTTGTTTAAGTCAGGCACCCGGGGAGACACCTGTTGTCCGTGGGAGGAATATGGCCGTTGACATGCCAGGTGAAAATACCAAAAAAATCAGCTCTTCGGTGTGGAGGTATTTCACCAGAAATGCGGACAACAGGTGTCAAGCCGTGTGTTCCCTTTGTCAAGCTGTAATAAGTAGGGGTAAGGACGTTAACCACCTCGGAACATCCTCCCTTATACGTCACCTGCAGCGCATTCATAATAAGTCAGTGACAAGTTCAAAAACTTTGGGTGACAGCGGAAGCAGTCCACTGACCAGTAAATCCCTTCCTCTTGTAACCAAGCTCATGCAAACCACCCCACCAACTCCCTCAGTGTCAATTTCCTCCTTCCCCAGGAATGCCAATAGTCCTGCAGGCCATGTCACTGGCAAGTCTGACGAGTCCTCTCCTGCCTGGGATTCCTCCGATGCATCCTTGCGTGTAACGCCTACTGCTGCTGGCGCTGCTGTTGTTGCCGCTGGGAGTCGATGGTCATCCCAGAGGGGAAGTCGTAAGCCCACTTGTACTACTTCCAGTAAGCAATTGACTGTTCAACAGTCCTTTGCGAGGAAGATGAAATATCACAGCAGTCATCCTACTGCAAAGCGGATAACTGAGTCCTTGACAACTATGTTGGTGTTAGACGTGCGTCCGGTATCCGCCGTTAGTTCACAGGGAACTAGACAATTTATTGAGGCAGTGTGCCCCCGTTACCAAATACCATCTAGGTTCCACTTCTCTAGGCAGGCGATACCGAGAATGTACACGGACGTCAGAAAAAGACTCACCAGTCTCCTAAAAAATGCAGTTGTACCCAATGTCCACTTAACCACGGACATGTGGACAAGTGGAGCAGGGCAGGGTCAGGACTATATGACTGTGACAGCCCACTGGGTAGATGTATGGACTCCCGCCGCAAGAACAGCAGCGGCGGCACCAGTAGCAGCATCTCGCAAACGCCAACTCTTTCCTAGGCAGGCTACGCTTTGTATCACCGCTTTCCAGAATACGCACACAGCTGAAAACCTCTTACGGCAACTGAGGAAGATCATCGCGGAATGGCTTACCCCAATTGGACTCTCCTGTGGATTTGTGGCATCGGACAACGCCAGCAATATTGTGTGTGCATTAAATATGGGCAAATTCCAGCACGTCCCATGTTTTGCACATACCTTGAATTTGGTGGTGCAGAATTTTTTAAAAAACGACAGGGGCGTGCAAGAGATGCTGTCGGTGGCCAGAAAAATTGCGGGACACTTTCGGCGTACAGGCACCACGTACAGAAGACTGGAGCACCACCAAAAACTACTGAACCTGCCCTGCCATCATCTGAAGCAAGAAGTGGTAACGAGGTGGAATTCAACCCTCTATATGCTTCAGAGGTTGGAGGAGCAGCAAAAGGCCATTCAAGCCTATACAATTGAGCACGATATAGGAGATGGAATGCACCTGTCTCAAGTGCAGTGGAGAATGATTTCAACGTTGTGCAAGGTTCTGATGCCCTTTGAACTTGCCACACGTGAAGTCAGTTCAGACACTGCCAGCCTGAGTCAGGTCATTCCCCTCATCAGGCTTTTGCAGAAGAAGCTGGAGGCATTGAAGAAGGAGCTAAAAGGGAGCGATTCCGCTAGGCATGTGGGACTTGTGGATGCAGCCCTTAATTCGCTTAACAAGGATTCACGGGTGGTCAATCTGTTGAAATCAGAGCACTACATTTTGGCCACCGTGCTCGATCCTAGATTTAAAGCCTACCTTGGATCTCTCTTTCCGGCAGACACAGGTCTGCTGGGGTTGAAAGACCTGCTGGTGACAAAATTGTCAAGTCAAGCGGAACGCGACCTGTCAACATCTCCTCCTTCACATTCTCCCGCAACTGGGGGTGCGAGGAAAAGGCTCAGAATTCCGAGCCCACCCGCTGGCGGTGATGCAGGGCAGTCTGGAGCGACTGCTGATGCTGACATCTGGTCCGGACTGAAGGACCTGACAACGATTACGGACATGTCGTCTACTGTCACTGCATATGATTCTCTCAACATTGATAGAATGGTGGAGGATTATATGAGTGACCGCATCCAAGTAGGCACGTCACACAGTCCGTACTTATACTGGCAGGAAAAAGAGGCAATTTGGAGGCCCTTGCACAAACTGGCTTTATTCTACCTAAGTTGCCCTCCCACAAGTGTGTACTCCGAAAGAGTGTTTAGTGCCGCCGCTCACCTTGTCAGCAATCGGCGTACGAGGTTACATCCAGAAAATGTGGAGAAGATGATGTTCATTAAAATGAATTATAATCAATTCCTCCGCGGAGACATTGACCAGCAGCAATTGCCTCCACAAAGTACACAGGGAGCTGAGATGGTGGATTCCAGTGGGGACGAATTGATAATCTGTGAGGAGGGGGATGTACACGGTGATATATCGGAGGGTGAAGATGAGGTGGACATCTTGCCTCTGTAGAGCCAGTTTGTGCAAGGAGAGATTAATTGCTTCTTTTTTGGGGGGGGTCCAAACCAACCCGTCATATCAGTCACAGTCGTGTGGCAGACCCTGTCACTGAAATGATGGGTTGGTTAAAGTGTGCATGTCCTGTTTTGTTTATACAACATAAGGGTGGGTGGGAGGGCCCAAGGATAATTCCATCTTGTACCTCTTTTTTCTTTTCTTTTTCTTTGCATCATGTGCTGATTGGGGAGGGTTTTTTGGAAGGGACATCCTGCGTGACACTGCAGTGCCACTCCTAAATGGGCCCGGTGTTTGTGTCGGCCACTAGGGTCGCTAATCTTACTCACACAGTCAGCTACCTCATTGCGCCTCTTTTTTTCTTTGCGTCATGTGCTGTTTGGGGAGGGTTTTTTGGAAGGGACATCCTGCGTGACACTGCAGTGCCACTCCTAGATGGGCCCGGTGTTTGTGTCGGCCACTAGGGTCGCTAATCTTACTCACACAGCTACCTCATTGCGCCTCTTTTTTTCTTTGCGTCATGTGCTGTTTGGGGAGGGTTTTTTGGAAGGGACATCCTGCGTGACACTGCAGTGCCACTCCTAGATGGGCCCGGTGTTTGTGTCGGCCACTAGGGTCGCTTATCTTACTCACACAGCGACCTCGGTGCAAATTTTAGGACTAAAAATAATATTGTGAGGTGTGAGGTATTCAGAATAGACTGAAAATGAGTGTAAATTATGGTTTTTGAGGTTAGTAATACTTTGGGATCAAAATGACCCCCAAATTCTATGATTTAAGCTGTTTTTTAGTGTTTTTGGAAAAAAACACCCGAATCCAAAACACACCCGAATCCGACAAAAATAATTCGGTGAGGTTTTGCCAAAACGCGTTCGAACCCAAAACACGGCTGCGGAACCGAACCCAAAACCAAAACACAAAACCCGAAAAATTTCAGGCGCTCATCTCTAGTAAATACCCAGGACCCAGTGCCCATAATACTCAGTCTCTGACACTTCATTCTCATTTACTGTAAGTACTGTATCTTTCCTGAACAACTATATTCAATCAATTTACAAAAAGAAACGCCAAGTCCATATTTAGGGGAGATGTCCAGTATCAAGTACTGTATAGAGCAGGGGTGGCCAACCATTCAGAGACAAAGAGACATAAGTCACCCATATGTTTTATTATTATGCAAACTAGAACCATAACCTAGAAATAATGACACGTACAACTGTATAAATTGGAAAAATGGAGGTCACAGAGAAATTTATTAAATTTGAATCAGAATTGTTAATCACCGGTGGCGAAAAAAGCAGTGCCAACTCGTCGATGGCTTAAAACTTTTGAATCTTTAAACAAATGGAGCGGAGTTTCCGCCCCTTGCGCAATCCGTCCTGGGTAGAACCATCTCCCCTTAATTAGCACAGTGCTGGTCCCTCCTTAAGATGGTGACCTGGTCCTCCCCTGAGGTAGTGACCGACTCGCCTTTCTCAAAGGGGAAATGCTAGCCAAGCTCTGCTGCGCTAAAATGAGCCGCCGCATAGCACTGCTTTCCGCCACATTCGAAGACTCAAGACTACGAAACCGCCGCCAATAAACCTACCTTCAAAATTAATTTAAACCTTTCAATAATGCTGCGACAAACAACTCCAAACCAGTCTCAGATAAATGCACTCCATCTAATCTATACAATTCTACCCTCTCGTAGCGCAGATCTGGGTGCTTAACCACTTTCCCCTTTAAACTAATAACAAATCTGGAGGTTGCGGCATTGAGCTTCTTTCTTACTTTATCTAATGCCGCTCCTCCTTGGGTGCCCCTCCAAAATCTACGTGGTCCACTTCTGACCACACCACCTTAACCAACGGCCAATGTTCCGCAATTATTTGAAAATCTTTCTTTATGTTGTTAATTAACTCTATACCCTTACAAGTACCTAAATCATTGCCCCTAAATGTATCAACAAATAATCAGGGGCACCCCAATTCTTTTCACAATCCCAGAGCACACTCAATAATTTGCTCCATCTCATTCCCCTTAGACCTATCCACCTCACTTTAAAAGGGAACGACTTAGATGCCTTGTGCCTGCTGGCCCAATAGACATATGAATGACCCACAATCCACACCCGGCTTGACAATGTCAAAAAACCTGCCGAAAAAACAGCAAAACAAAGAAAATTTTTATTTAAACTATGATTCAACAACCTTTTAAAACAGGGAAGGAGAAAACGTAGTTATTTCGGCGACCCAGATGGAGGTGAACGACACCAAACCTCAAAAATTTTTGTGAGGGAAAAGGTGAAAAGAACTCCAATCCCCCTTTTAACGGCGGGTAGCTTACGGCCCTGGGTTTCCTAAATAACAAACTCGCAGGATGCTTCTATGAATGCAACTTATCCCCTCTAACATAGCGCTTGTAAGCATCTGACTTCCACCGTCCCAACCTCTTAATCTCTTCTTTGGAAGAGCCTGTCGCTGCTGCACAAGTCGCTGCTCCTATCCTGAAAGAATGCGTCCCGTAATGCTCTAATGGAAGGCCCAATGCTATTAAACACTTATTAAAAATACTTGTGAATTGAAATTTAGCTAAAGGATTCCGATCTCTATGGACCAACCACTGCTCCCCCCCTTTCGAACGAATTCGTCCGTAGTCCTCAGCTAATCTTACTGGGCAGATGCTCGGCTCCAAATGCATAGGAACAGAAATCCATTTACCTCTTCCAATCTGATCCGTTTTGGACCGGTGTATCTTAATAAGAAGCTTATCGCTCCTAACCACCACATTATTCAACAATATACCCGTATCAACTGAACCCTTGTTCTTTGCAACTAATTCACCTACTCTTAAGGCACCGAAAAAGGCCACTGCAAATGCTAAACTAAAAAGGTTAACCTCAAAATCTCCTATCGCAATACCTGAAACAGCAATAATTAGATGTCTCAAAAGCCCAATGTCAATTGGCCTACGCTCATCGCTTATATTTGCTTGCTCCTTAGCCCACCCTTTCATTGCTTTTGATAGCATAAAAGATTTAGTTGGGTCGATCAACCTTTCTAAACGTGAAAAATACGAAATTCCTGCTAAAGCACCTGACATAGCCGCTTTAGAACGACCCCTTTCATGTCCTAACCATACAAACGCCAAAATAGCATCCTGTACACTCTTACCCCTACCGTCCGAATTCATGTACGCCTGCCAATCATTCCAAGCTGCAGAATACTATCTCAGCGTCCCAGGGGCCAATGCCTTCAATGCTAACGCTTTCATGCCAGTTTGATGATCTGCCATACAAATTTAGGACATGACAAACCCTCCAATCTAGCCGTTGGAGCTAATGCTCTAGATCTATCCCATTGAAAACGGGACAAAGCATCCGCTATCTCGTTCCTAACCCCAGGCACATGCCTAGCATTTAACTCTATATTCTTCTGTATACACCTAAGGGTTAAATGCCTCAACAATTCAATGCATGAGAACACGAAGACTTTTGATTGTTGATCGCTTGAACTACCCCTAGATTATCGCACCAAAACAAAACCCTTTGATTACTGAGCTTATAGCCCCAGATCTCAACCGCGACAATGATTGGAAAAAGCTCAAGCAAAAGCATGCTATTAGTAAGCCCTTTCACGCGCCATTCTTCAGGCCAAGCTTCCGCACACCATTCACCTTCAAAATATGCACCGAAGCCTAGGGACACTGATGCATCTGTGAAAAATTGCATTTCATGGTTGTTTACCTCTTCTTGCAACCAAATACGAACCCCATTAAAATCTCTCAAAAATTCTAACCAAACCTTACAATCTTCTTTCAATTCCAATGAAATGCGTATAAAATGGTGCGATCTTTTAACCCCTGCAGTGGCTCTTTCTAACCTACGACTAAAAACCCTTCCCATCGGAATGACCCTACATGAAAAATGTAATAACCCAAGAAGTGATTGGACCTGTTTCAAAGTCATCTTTTTTGCAGAAATAAAATTCTCCAATAAACTCCTTAAACCACTCACTTTTTCCGCTGGCAATCTACAAAGGCCTGCTTCAGTATCAATTTCTATACCCAGATAAGATAAACGGGTAACAGGCCCCTCCGTTTTTTCCTTAGCTACGGGTACACCCATTACTGAAAAAAGAGCTTGAACCGAAAACAGCAATTCATGACATGCTGAGCTACTCGCAGGACCTGCCAACAAAAAATCATCCAAATAATGAGCGACTCCTGTCTGACCGGTGCCGGCCTTTACACACCACTGTAAAAATGAACTAAAACATTCAAAGTAAGAACACGAAATTGAACAGCCCATCGACAAACACCTATCAACATAAAATTGACCTTCAAGCTTGAAACCCATGTATTTAAATGAATCAGGATGTAGCGGCAAAAATCTAAAAGCCGATTCTATATCCACTTTTGCTAACATAGCGCCCACACCAAAACCTTGAACCATAGCAACGGCTTCTTCAAAAGACTGATACTTAACGCTAAACAAAGAAGGGTCCAGAGCCTCATTTATTGAGCCTCCCACCGGATAGGAAAGGTGCTGAATTATCCGAAATTTACCCGGCTTCTTCTTTGGAACTACACCCAATGGTGAAACACAAAAATCAGCTAAAGGCGGACTTTTAAAAGGTCCACACATACGCCCCAAATTAACCTCAGCAGCAATTTTGGGTCTTACTACTTCTGGGTAATCTCTAGCTGATTTAAGATTCCTTCTGACTAAAACTAATACCGGCCTAACTCTTGGCAATTTAAAACCGAACTTAAAACCTTGCAGCAAAAATGCCGCCTCCTCCCTCAGAGGATAGCGGCCTAACCATCGCTCCAAAACTACAACCTTTACTGGTGACTCCGCTTTACCTATTGACGGCTCTCTGCTCCCCTCTACCCACTGACTGAGCTGCGGGCCTGTTGCAGTCCTTTGCTGCGTGACCTCCGCCACACAGCATGCAGACGTGCTTATATCGACATGTTGTTCCCCTGTTGCATTGAGCGTTATTAAACGCGTCACATTTTCCTCTTCCTGCTGTTTTAAAGCCTGGTCTAAACTGAAAGGGCTGTCTAGGACCCGTCGACTCCGTGAAAGGCCTATTACTTTGAGTTACCTCCAACCATACCTCCACATCCTTAAAACCTAAACTTAGTAATTTCTGACCGTCTTGTTTCTTCCTAAATAATTCATCGTACTGACGCCAAACATTATGCCTAGCCATCAGAAACATATTATGTACAAGATGCAAATACTTAAGTACGTTCAAAAACTCTGATGGACGAGATTCTATATAACAAGCCGCAAAAATATACATCCCCGCAAGCCAATTGGGATAACTCCTCCTTGCCTCTTCTGCAACCGGACCCCCAGCCTTTGCTGTATCTAAAGCCTTTTTAGCGTCATGTGTAATTGCAAACATATCTACGAAACGTCCTTTCCTTATACGCTCCCTCACCTTAGACCTTACCGCTCTCAATATTGCCATATTTGCACAATGCACATTATCACCTGACCTATCTGGAGCCGAACTGCCCGCCAAACTGCGCCCTCCCTTTGAACCCTTACGCTTTCCCCTAAGATGCTGAACGAATGTCCGCATAAATTTACGCGGATTCTCCAGCGAGCTAGACGTATCGGATGATTCGTCAGAATGCGAAAAATTTGCGCTAAGCTGAATTTCTGGATTTATCTTACCAGCTCCTGATGTAGAAGGACCTTCGCCTGTGTCTCCTGCGACCTCCTGTCCCACGTTGTGCGATGCGCCCGCCGCAGCTTGAATTGATGATTGCTGATCCCGCGAAATCCCGCCAACTGCTGATGAATCTAACGAAGCTGTGTGAGATGTTAAAACCTGCGGACTCAATAAAACAGCGTTACTTCCTGCTTGACCTGCCCCGTCTGACCCATCGGCCGCTACCAACGGTGCCCGTGCTTGAGAGTGCACGTTTGGCTGACTCTCTGACTGCCTTGGTGATGGAGGTCTAGCTGGTGGAGGAACTTGGGGCAGAGGCAGCAGCCCTATCTGATTAACGCCCATAAATTGATTAGGCGCAGGCTGCAACCAATGCCCATATTGAGGGCCTGCCTGCGGGGGGTCCGAAAACTGCATAAACTGCGGAAAAGCATACGGCTGATATAAATGACTTAACTGCTGGGGATATTGAGGGTCAAACAAATGCTGCTGCCTTGTTAAAGGCAGATGAGCAACATTTTGCTGGGCCCCTTGACTGAAATACGGGGACCACGACACTTGCTGGGGTTGAAAATTCCCACCTGCCTGGACATTAAATTGATGTGAAAAAGAGGGAGGGGGGGGGGGATTGCAATCAATCCCCTTGTCATATCCAAACCTGCCACTGCAGGTCCTGGGGAACTCATTATACCCCTTGCTGCCCCCACCTGATTCATTATATTATTATTTAAACCTGTTATGGGAGAGGCTAATATGCTGCCTCTCCCCTGGGGCCCTAATGGCTGCCTGCCTGTCCCTGCAGCCGCGCTCCCCTCCCCAGCTCCTAAAGCTGTGGGAGAGGGGCTAACGGCCACCGGGTCCGCTGTCAGGAAAACGGGGGCGGGTCTTGTGGCAGCGGGTGCCAATGCATCGGACCCGCTGCTTAATACTGGGGATGGCCGGCGGGGTGTGCTTGCAGGGCTGGGCGTCACTCCCGACAGCCAGGCCCGCAGCACTGAGGGAGAGGGAGGCAGGTGACTCCTCACCGCTACCTCTGACGGGGCCGCACGAGCGCTGGGAGCCGCGTGACCGGCTCCCCTTACAGAGAAACGCTGCGTTCCCCTCACCGCCGGAGAGGCAGCGGCGGCAGAAAGAGGTTTGGATGCCTCAACCAAGCGGTAGGGGGGGGGGGGGCGCACTGCGGCGGGGGCGAGGCATGTTAATATCCTTGAGGGAATTCAGTGGCAGCAGAAACACTACACAAAGTTAACCCCCAAAATCACCTCACAAAAGAAACTTTTAACTAAAGTTACTTCAAATATATAAGCAACCAAATAATATATAATTAAACTAAGTGAATTGTAATAATGTTATCATGGAATAAAATTTAATTTAAAACAATTAACAGTTTATGAAACACCTGTAGAGTGATACCAAATACTTTACTAGCCCAGGGATGACAAAATGGCAAGAGGAATTTGAAATCCTCTGCCAACACTTAAATAAACTAATCTAACCCGCCTACCTAACTACTCCCTATTGGATAATGTTTGATTGACATACATCCACAACCTATTAGAAAATATCAACACAAAACCAGATCCAACTAGCTTAGCTACATAACAAACAGGGTGCTTATATTCACTCTATTCTATACAGTCTCTCGTTCTTTGAAATATCTTGTTAGGTATGTCAAAGAGCCGACATCGAGCCAGAGGCCCGTGTGCAAAAATGGGGTGTGGCTTTATGCCACCTAGGCCACACCCCTGGGGTATAAATTACATTGAAAGAGCCAGATCCAGCATAAGATACATTTTAAAGCCAGATCCAACATTAAATACATTGAAAAGTCACTTCCACATAAAATAATTGAAAAAGCCAGATTCACATAATACACTTCAGCTTCCCATGTGTCACTTTAGCCAGCTCCCCCATATGTCACTCCAGTCAGCTCCAACATATGTCACACCAGCCAGCACCCTCCTATGTCATTGCAGTCAGCTCCCCCATTGTGTCTCTCATGCCAGAACACTCCTGTGTTACTCCAACCCCCCCTCATATGTCATTGCAGTCCCCCCAACTTGTGGCCAGGGGATGGCTGGGAAGGGGGGCAGGGTGCCATCTGACCCCCGGGCCAGTGCAATATAAGTGTTCCAGGGCTACTTGACTGCAGATTCCCTATTAAAAAAACGGGTTCGCTTACTTGTGTCTGCCCCCAGGCTAAAAGTTGCCACCAAGCCCTGACTGCAGCAGCCCCTTATGTGTCCTCTATTTGCCAGTGGATGTCTCACCTATAGTATTTGGCTTCCTCAGTTTTCAGTCAATGTAGTGCTGCTGGCTGGAGTGCATTAGTTTCTGGATCTGCTGTGGTCATGTGACTTTGAGTGTTGGGAGCCACATTTGAGTAAAGAAAGAGCCACATGCGGCTCAAGAGCCACGGGTTGGCCACCGCTGGTATAGAGTATAAAAGTGGACAATTTGCTCATTGCAACGAATCAGCATCTACCTATCATTTTATAGAATCTACTTGAAAAATATTTGTTTGAAGCTGATTGTATGGATGCCCGAATCCACAAAGCTCCTCCAACAATTAGAAGGTAGAAAAAGAGATGTCACGATCATGATGTATAATTCCATGCACTTCCCATAAAAGAGGTTACATTTGCATTGTATGACATCATAAAACATTATGGCCTAAATTTATTAAGCCTTAAAAAGTGATAATGTGGGGGACGGATAAAGAATGATAAAGCATCAGCCAATCAGCTTCCTACCTGCCATGTCACTGGTAGTGTTTAAAAAATGACAGTTAGGAGCTGATTGGCTGATGCTTTATCATTCTTTATCCGTCCCCACTTTATCACTTTTTAAGGCTTAATACATTTAAGCCTCTATCTTCAGCGAGGGTGAATTCACCCTGTTTAGTACACTGACATATCAGTGGACATATCAGTTGAAAGATGTAGTTACACTGGCACCAGCAGTCATATACCATTGGACATTCTGAGCAACCATAAGGTTGCTCTAATATCTGATGGTGCGGCCAATGTCCAATCAATAGTGCACCTTGGAGCACACATCGGCAAATTCATGCCACCATGGCCTGTGGGTAACTCAATAGGATGCCCATTGGTTGTGCATTACCATCCAAGCAGAAGCTGCAACCACTACTCCTACTGCATTCACCTCTGAATGGTCCATCATGTGAACTACAGTAAGCCTGATAGCATGATACTTTTTTGACCTCAAGTTTTGGATGAATTTCAATGAACACCCTTCAAAATTCATCTTCCGCACTGATTTTTATCCTCCAAAGATAACGGATTAGACTTGATATTAATATACCATAATGCTGAGTGTGTCCACTATGGAATAAATGGACCTCTTGATTTATGTCGTCTTTGACCATGAAGATTTGTTAAGTTACAGATGACTGTTCTCAGGATGTACTATAAGTATTGTTATCAGTGCAAGTACAGTGATGTGATATCCCCTTCACTGGACCTCAAGGGAAAATCTACTAGTCATGCAGTATTCACCATTTTCTGATTTTTTAACTATATGGTGACATCCACCAAAGTAATTGCTCAGAAGACAGACATGCTTGTAAAGAGGTCCGTAGTTCTCTGTAATTTTTATATGAAATCATTTTCTAAATGTGCTCATTAGAGTCATGGATTCACTTATTTTGTATTTTTAATTTTCATTTGGAGGCTTGCCTGGAACAGCTCCTTACCTATTTACTAATGGTTGATAAGAGCCCAAAGTGCATTTAAAGTACCTGTACTTCTTACTTTGTGACCATTATACAAGATCTTAAAAATGAAACAAACAAGAAACATAAAAGCTAATGTAAAACAAATGTGCATACTCTTACTTTGAAGGGAGTTGTACTCTTTGTGTATTAATTGCAAATCCAGACATGAGCCAGTGTTTATCCTTTCAAAACTACAGTATAGATGAGCCTCTTACTACATGCTGTATCCCCATGCATGCTTACCGGTCTGGCGTTAGGCATGGACTTTCTCTGTTACACCTATTTCCCTTAAACTTGCCCTATTAAAAGTTCAGCTGCCTGCAATAAATGGGCTATATTTTTATTCAACTACCTCTAACACTCTAAACTTCTTCTTTATGTGTGCTACGGAGAGCTTTATAGCCCTTCAGTTCACCGCTTTCCAAGACAGGTTGTCGATAAACAAAGTTCAGGCTTTGTGGATTTTATTGCCGGAACATGGTCTGTGTATCAAATTAACCATTGATTCATCCAACTGAGCTTCTATGAGGAATGTTACAAAATATGGTCTGTTTCTGATGCTTATAGATTAGTGTGACACCCACTGCACTGGTTCTCAAGCGCTGCGCCATGGCACTTTGGTAAGCCATATTGTGCCTGATTTTTATGCTGTAATTAACTTACACAGAGTTGATTATGTTGAATTGAGGCTTAAATGCTATCTCAATGCCTCTTTGTAACCAGGGTCGGTAACATCATTAACAATTTAATATAAAAATAAATGGACAATAAGTGATGTAGTTGTTATCTAGTCTGTAATTGAAGTTGGTCCTGCTGACACAGCAGGACAAGCTCCCATACTATAGTCTCCAATTCAAAATAACTAAACATGCATCTCAGAGATGTGGGTTTACCTTTACGAGACTGGAATGTGTTCGACGTTACGGAACAGGGATAGCGAAGGAGATGTCAACTAACTAGTGGTATTGTTCTTCAGTATATGTGACCAGTACAATTCATACTGTAGTACGGTAGCAAAGGATTGTATCACAGTTAGGGGCAGATGTATTAATTTACATGTTGGAGCTGATTGGCTGGTGCGTGTATCACCTTGCATTTATCACTGGTTTATCACTTCCTTATGACTTATCCAGGTTAATACATATTGGAGCTGATTGGCTGGTGCGTGTATCACCTTGCATTTATCACTGGTTTATCACTTCCTTATACCTTATCCAGGTTAATACATCTTGGAGCTGATTGGATGGTGCTTGTGTCACCTTGCATTTATCACTGGTTTATAACTTCCTTATGCCTTATCCAGGTTAATACATCTTGGAGCTGATTGGCTGGTGCGTGTATCACCCTGCATTTATCACTGGTTTATAACGTTCTCATGCCTTATCCAGGTTAATACATCTTGGAGCTGATTGGCTGGTGCGTGCATCACCCTGCATTTATCACCGGTTTATCACTTCCTTATACCTTATCCAGGTTAATACATCTTGGAGCTGATTGGATGGTGCTTGTGTCACCTTGCATTTATCACTGGTTTATAACTTCCTTATGCCTTATCCAGGTTAATACATCTTGGAGCTGATTGGCTGGTGCGTGTATCACCCTGCATTTATCACTGGTTTATAACTTCCTTATGTCTTATCCAGGTTAATACATCTTGGAGCTGATTGGCTGGTGTTTGTATCACCCTGCATTTATCACTGGTTTATCACTTCCTTATGCCTTATCCAGATTAATACATCTTGGAGCTGATTGACTGGTGCGTGTATCACCTTGAATTTATCACTGATTTATCACTTCTTTATGCCTTATCCAGGTTAATACATCTGCCCCTTAGTGAGAAAACACAATTAGTGAGATTCTATCTATTATCTAGAAGCAGCTAGATAAATGTTAAGTAGAGTCTGAGTGGTTGCTATGAGCAACATCACCAGTTCTAAAAAAAATTCTCCCACCTTAGTAAATTTACCCCAACAAGTGTAGGAGTAAGGGCCCAATACCAAAGTTTCCCAGACCCTGCCATTACAGTCCAGGTTTTAAGGATAAACATGCTGGAGCTCAAATAGTTCAATCAAATTGACTGGGGTGTTAATTAAGTCACTTGTATTCAAGCATGGATATCCTTAAAACCTGGACTGTATTGGCAGAGTTTGGGAAATTCTGTCCTATACTTTCAATGATACATTGCCATTTGCCCAGTCTATGTATATTGTATATGTACGTTTCAGTGAGACATGCAACATTCAGTTATAAAAAAAGAAATCGGAAAAAAGACACTTTCTCCAAGTAAAATCATCTGCATATAATTAATGAACCTTGCACTCATTAGTTGGGTATGTTAAGGAGCCAAAGGTTCAGAAGAGCCTAAGGAATATTCTAAGTCTCTTTACTCCTTTATTTGTGACTGTTTATATTGTACAAGTAAAATAAAATTGAAATGGAACAAAAGTAATTGTAAAATCCAATGTAAAACAAATAATTTGAAGGTGTTGTACCATCTGCAAAATCATCAATTGTTTAAATGTCTCAAAAATGGATTTAATTTAACCTTAATTACATGTATTCACATGTGACATAGTGGAGGTCGACATGCTATCTATCTAAATTATAAACATGTTGACATCCTCAGCGGGATATAATGGAGTTCGAGATCACTGGAGGTGCGGGATACCGGGCGATCTCGGATGGATTTTTAAAGGGGCAATCGCTTACAAGGCATGGTTTTGCCCTGTGTTTGCCCCTTTACAAAAACACTCAAGATCCGCCTCCATCCAGCACATCCGGCTATTTCGGACTCCATTACATACTGCCGCCTGAATGTTAACATTCAGAACATGTTTACATTCGTGTGTCAACATTTTGATTGTCGACATTCTGCCAATATGTTGACTCAATTGTCTCCATCCAGAACTCTTTTTTGCTCAGCTGGCAAAAATGAAATGGGAGAGAAATTGAATTTTTACCCCTGTTTATAGACACAATATGTCAAAATGAGAGTGGCGCTACTTTCTGTTCGTTATGTTCCTCAAAAAGAAAAAGATTTAATAGATCATAGTGTAGTATATTCTAGATAGACAATTTCACCTTTTTGTGACAGAAAAGATTTTTAGTATCGTGATTTTGAAAAAACCTTTACACAAACTGATTTTATAGAAAAAATGCACCTTCCAACCTAATTTTTGAGTATTAAAATCAACACTTTAAAAATCACTCCAATTATTCTTCATCTTCAGTTGGAAAACACCTTTTGGTAATGTAATTACCTCCAATAGTTCCCCAAAGAGGGGTTCGTGCATGTAGTTGCCCAAAGTGATAGTGAGGTAGTAACAGCTCCTTCACACCCGTGTGAATCAACTTATGGTATTGTAATTGCCTCTATATACCCCTCAAATAATGAGGTCTATGCATGATATTTATTCCACCCGGCAAAAACAGGACATGAGAATCCCTTAAAGCAGATTCTTTTATTACGCTCCTCCAGATTGACTTGCAAAAAAAAGGGGATACTCACATAGCATAATACTGTTTTAATATGAGTATCCACACATAAACAGACAATTAAAATTTAATTAAAAGGGGGATCTTAGTGAGTCAAACCGCCTACCAGATTGCAAACACACAGTGCAGAAAAGCGAAACTGAAAGTCCTCTTAGAGTCCCGGTAACTCCTTGTGGTAATACAGTCTTGCTCACCGGATGGTAGGTCCGTCTGAATCTCAATAAGAATCCCAGCCGTCAGCAACGCGTTTCGGTCTCCCTTCTTCAGGCTTCCGGTGTCTGTCTCATTCCAAAAGTGTCCATTTATAGGGCTCACTGATTGAAAAGATTACAACTAATCCGACGCAGGTGACCGTGGAATGCACGTCGCGCCCCACGGATTTCCCTGTTCATAGACCCAACGTAACAAGTAGATATTATTGGGATTACAACAAGGGTACTCACAGTGTCTCTCAGTGTCAGTCTGGCAAAGGTTATTTATGAGACTTCATCATATAGATGGTACAGTAGCACAACTGTATCGCCTAATGCACTGTGTAATATCTAGGGCGGTATTCAATTCTTTTCACCCCCCTTCCACACCCGTTCTGGGTCTGCTGATGGGTGTGGTATAATAATTTCAGCTCGCTACCCTCAGGGTAGGGAGAGCTCCCAACCCTTTACGCAGCTAAACCTGAATATGATGGGCGCGATATGCACGATAACGGGGATCACTTTAGAAAAAAGATTGGGCGTGATATGTCATTTGAATACCACCCCAAAAGTCTTATGTAATACTGGACAGCAGAAACTGTGTCGCCTAATTATCTAAACCTTAGATTACAGAGGGATACACGTTATGAAGAGCAAAAAAATAGCATTTAAGGGTGTATATAGAGGCACTATTACCACTAAAAATATAAAAATAATAAATCTAACTTCTACCAATTGTAAGAAAAATGCTTATTACCTTTTGTACAATATTGGCAAAGCCATTTCTTTTACATGTAATCAATGAGTTGCATCATACACAAAGAGTTTCAAAACTCATTGCATATAATTAATGGTGCTCCAGCAAATCAGCCCCCAACTGTCATTTGTTGAACATGTGACAGTTAGGAGCTGATTGGCAGGAGCACCATTTATCATGTGCAGTAAATTTTAAACTCATTGCGTATAATATAAAGTGTCAATCATCAAACTGACAGATTATGTTTTTCATAATAAAATCTAGGGATTGTATTCATTACACACATAGGGGTATATTCAATAGATGCCGGATCCTTTCAAACGGAAAGGATCTGACATGTGAGTATTCAACGAGCGGATTTGGCCATTCACGACAATGCCAATACGACATTTTTTTAAAGTCGGACTGACATTGTCGGAACAGGGGCCAAAACCTGTCGGATTTGGCCGCGGAATCCGACAAAACACGTGGATCCATGGCTAATCCGCCGTTCCATGTCTTTTACAACAAGTCCGAATTCCCTGAATGGTGGCAGCATTGAAAAGGTCGGAACCCCTTCCGACCTAAACAAGTCGGAAACTGCCGTCTTTCCGACAAGACAGCAGTTTCTGACTTCACTTGAATACCCCCCAAACTGTATATTGTCATTAAGAGTCACATGGATCTATCTTCATGGACACAAATGGCGAGTTTTTGTATACAGTCCATGTACAGAAGCGACTTTTTACATTTTTGCATACGTAACAATACGGACTTGTAAATATCATGAGAGTGTCATGGTAGTGTCATGGGTGTGTATCTATTGTTCTGTGTGATTTTGAGTTGTGTGTATGGGGAAGGGAACCCTGTTTCTGTCTGATTTCATGCATTTAGCATGCGGCTGGTACACGTGCAGATACAATACTAATGAAGACCGTTGCAGTGGCCATCATAAAACTAATGGATAGTACACATTTATTCGTGTACGCACACAAGTTCCCGCATTAGATGAATGGATGCTTACATTAGAATAAGGAAGTAAATAAGGCTCCCACAGCTGCCCGAAACAACAGCCTTTTTACGTGAGACTCAGAATCAGCTCCATACATTGATGCCATATATTTGTGTATTTTGTAACACATCACTTACAATGTAACTCTTGGCAGCTTGGGCCATGATGTAATAGCTGTTGGATATGAAACAGTTGCAGGTTTTCAGCGATTTTGTGCATGTATGCAGTACAACGCAAATAGCACAAAATCGCCACTAAACCAATCATTTTAAAAACTGTTTTGTTATTATGAGTTTTTTCACGTTCAAGGTAAAATTCACCAGGTGTTATAGACAGAGAAAGTCGCCAGATGATATAGACTGAGATTTTTACAGTCATTGAGAATGCATCCGGAAAAAAAGCAGTCGTGAAGGACCTAATTCTGGGGCAGATGTATTAAGCCTGGAGAAGTGATAAAGCAGTGATAAGTGCAAGGTGATAACGCACCAGCCAATCAGCTCCTAATGGTCATTTTTTTAAACCCATAGTGATTGGCTGGTACGCTATCACCTTCCACTTATCACTGCTTTATCACTTCTCCAGGCTTAATCCACCTTCCTCACTGTTTTGCAACTCAATTGTACTTGATGTAGAGAGTACTGCTGTGGGAGTAATATTAAGAAATGTCAGATTTCGTTCCTTCATATTGAGATTCATCTCTAAACATTAATACTGCCATGGTAGTATAAGGGGTAAGTAGAGTATTAGGAGTCTCTTGTCCTTGGTGTACATTGGTGACATTTAATATCTTTACAAGCTTTAATAGGGCTTGTGTAATCACCAGTGGCGGATTTTACCTATGGGCTGCAAGACTGCAATCCTTCCATCTCCCCCCTCACCCCCCCCCCCCCCCCCCAGTAAAATCTGCCACCTTGATCAGTGTCACTGAACCCTGATGCAGTCTGTGAGTGCACTGGCTTCACTGTGACTAGCAGTGAATTCCTATTGGAAGTCCTACCTGTCAGTCACAGACACATAAGGAAGTCCCATTGGAAAGTGTTTCCTCCCTCTGGAAATACCAGACCGGGTTGCGATAAGCAGAGAGTGTGCTTCCTATAGAAAACCACTCCCTGCCTTTTGGTGCAGCCCAATACGGCTTCTATGGGCTGCAGCCGATGCAGTCCATAGAAGTCAGGGGTTTGCTCATGCGCATCTGCACATGCGCGGGTCGAGATCCATTGCACAGGTGCCGGGACATGGGGCTGGCTGTCGACTCTCCTCTCTGTACACGGGGATATGGTAGCCCCCCTACGTTTAGTAAGTAGGAGCTGCCGCTGGTTATCACATAAGTTATTGTTATCAGTATCCTTACTAGTTTATTAAGTATAAACTACTTAGTTATCAGATATCTCCTGTTCAAAATCCAAGAAACATCTGGTCCAACGTCTGTGCAAATGGATGCACAGAAATACTGCATTGGGTGTTTGCCTGAAGACTTTACAGAGACCAGCTGCTGCTGACAGGACAGTTATTTTTGGCACTGAGTACACATGAGTCTGCAAAGAGCTGAGAATAAGTATAATTGATGATGGTGGTATGATGAATTCTAAGGAAATCTGTGTCAGATGATGCATAAACAAGTAGCCTTCCAGTATAATACTAAAACCACCAAGAATTCCAATAAGCCAAGTACACTGGCTAGACAATTTCAAACAAAAACAGACTTTAGGCACATGTAGTTTTGGGAACATTCCATGAACATAAAATATTTTAAAGGGCCACTAAATATTAAACATAGAGCAATACAATAAAAAAAATAATATAATAGCTACAGTACATGTATAAATAAGTGCATGATAGAACAGTAAAAATTTGACATTAAATATATATTGAAGGTGATCGTGCAGGCCAGGCTTACCTAAGCATTTCAATCAAATTTACTATGATTCTGCAAAGTTCATTGGCAGGATGTAATGCAGTCTGAGATCGCCGGAGGTGCGAGTTGCTGGCTGATCTTGGATGTTTTTTTAAAGGGACAATCACTTACTTTAAGGCATGGCTTTGCCTTGTAAGTGATTGTCTATTTAAAAAAACATCCGAGTTCGGCCAGTTACCTGCACGGCCGTTGAACTCGGGTGCCATTACATCCTGCCCTTTATGTTTACCCATGCCCATTTTCTGTAAAGTTTCCCCACTTTTAACTTTTGCAAATTGGAATTGTTATATTGGCTAAGGTGCATGTGTGGAGCACCATAAGATTTTGGGCACAAAATTAAAGTTAAATTATGATTGCAGTAAAGCAGGTAAATGGTAAAGTTTAGTTTAGCAATATCGGGTGAGGGAGGGTAGCTGGAGTGGATGGTGTGACAGATCAGGTGTTTGGAAGCAGGGAGGATGAGTTTGTGTATCTAATGACTTGGAAGGCATCTTTAAGTACAGTATGTCTGAGAAGACGCATGCAGAAGCATTTGCCTGAGACTCCTGTTTTTTGTTCTGACAAAGGCCATCTAATGTCATCAAGGCAGGAGGTCTGGGCATCAGGTTCCTTGCGGAGCCTGTGCCGGTGCTGAGCAGTACAGAGATAAAGAGACTGATTTACAGTCCACATCTCACTAGGATCCTGTGAACTTGCTGTCCATTCCCCCATCCCAGATGAATCTGGAGCATTCACTAGGGCATCAAAAGATATTTCCCTATAAGCCCCATCTATCCATAACCATAGACAGAGTCACATAGCTGGAAGATAGGGGGGAAGCTCAGTAGCGGCTAAGCCCAGATCATGTTGCATCACATCACTTGAAATAAAGCACTGCTTCATCTTCATCCAATCACACTATTTGGCATAGTATTCAACCTCCCCTTAGCCAACTGACTATGCCTTCTCTCTCATACACACCACATCAGGACCCCTGTAGGTAAAATAGGTCACATCTGGCATTACCCTGGTGGGCCAGTGCAACACTGCAACTATACATATATTGGACTTAGAACAATGTGCAATTGTGATGAATTTTATGTTTCCTAAAAAAGATTTGCACAAGATCTAAAACTACAAACAATGGGGGTTCTGTGACAAACTCTATATGCCTTATGTTGTGTACTGCAAAATAATCTTTGGTACTGCTAAGCACCTTAGTTTGCCTACATTTCACTAAAGTACAACAGAGCATGGTTAACATAGCTCATGTTGCACCTAAGGAAGAAGAGGAGGAGGAGGAGGAGGAGGAGGAGGAGGAGGAGGAGGAGGAGGAGGAGGAGAATGTATTGGTCAATTGAAGAGCTGGTCAAAGTGAAAATGTTTCCAGCAAAGTACAGAGAAGTCACTCAAGTACACCTACAGTAGCTTTGTGGTTTAGAGCAAACAGATGTTGCAGTTTGCAGGGTTAGATAAATGAAATGACACAAAAGGTTAAAGAGAACATGTTTTGAAGGACTTTGCCATGTTCTACTGCTTTTCACAATACGACAGCCTTGATTCTTTGGCAGAAACTCTCTTGTGATTTTCTAAAGATGCAATCATAAATTCAATATAAGCTCACTGTGTATTAAGACTTTCTTTTTTGTAGTACAGAATGTTTAGCTGTTTTTACATTATATTTTTTTCTCATTTTCATGCTGGAACCCGTGGCTTTAATGGCTTGTAAGTGTATATGTAAATGTACAGATCTCCTACTGCAGTCTTGAGAATTTCCCTTAAGTATACCTACACAATACTGTAATGCTTTATGCATTACTTAAATTTACTATTAGTGTGGGCAAAAGTTCCTCTGACACTAAACTTACCTGATCATTCCGGAGTCACCATGTTGGAAGCAGGCATTTTGTTGATATTTCAGAAAATACCTAGTAGTACAGTGAGCATGTTGATTCCAAGATGTTGGATGCTCATATTCTCATGGATACACATCAATTTGTGGGGGGCGGGGACCTCATCTTGTCTTTGCTCTTCGTCATTGATTTTAGTGCAATGACTTCTAGCATTAGAGATGTAAACACAACAGATGGAGATGAATTACACTCTTTCTCATGTCTTTTTTCCATTTGAGGCTTCAACCAATGTGTGTGCAAACCAAGCTGGCATACCATCCCATTTTTGTTGGAATTGTCAGTTTTTTTAAGGACTGTCCCATGATCAGAATGTTTATCACAAGCTGTGAAGTGGTTTGAAGGTGTTCCAATGATATACACTTTAGAGACAAGTGTCTCCAGGATGTACCGTAAGGTTGACCATCTACCATGAAACTATCGATTGTTTTCAACTGTTAGCATTAGTTTTGGCAGGTAATGGTGGAGGTCCAACGGCAGAAATTCCTGTACTTTTTGTATTGCTGTGCACTGCCATGGCCCTTTTCATTTGCACATGCAATGTATTGAACCATCAATGGTAAAATCCTAAAAACATTGATGGTTTCTGTACAATGGAATTACACCAGTGACATAGCCAGATTAAGAGGGAGCACAGGGCATACTATACCCCTTTGTCAGGGGTCCACTCGGCCAGAGGGCACTGACAGAGCTTTCAGATCAGAGGAGAGATAGAAGGGTGAGAGAGCTGTAAGTAACACAGGGATCCCAGCTTCTCCTGCTCCCTGCCTGGGTGTCTGGGCCCTGTGTAAGCTGTTATCTAATGAGGGTCTAGAGAGTGACCTCTTGACAGTGTCTGACTGGGGTATGAAGGGCCCACTGGGGTAATGCAGTGGTAGGGGCCCATGTTTAATGGTGGATCCAGTCTCCAGAGAGGGTTTGGCCAGCTGCCACAGAAGTTTGGTTAACCATTAGAAAGTGCATGGTCTGAGCCCCTTGATAAATATATTTAGAACAAACACAGCTAGTGCATATATGATAATGTACCAGATTAATAACAGCAATGTACTGTATATAATACACAATAGACTTATGCAGTATAAGGTAACATACGTATAATGTATAATTCAAATGCAAAGTCTGTAACTTTATCCCTGTAGGAGAAAGTACCCCCCTGTGAGCTAGTCCAACCCTGCTTCCTGAGTCCTGTCCCAGTGTGTAAGTAGTACTTAGGCTGCTGCTATTCTTGCATGTGACAAGATAAATTATAGATTTTATTTTTCTATGTGTATTTTAGGTTGTTTAAATTGCCTTGGTTCCACTACAAGAATATTTTATAAAATAGTTGTCTTTCAATTAGGTGGAACTACAATCATTACCCAGGCATTATTAAACTATTCCTTTGAATCTAATATACATCATTGGTTTAAATTGAATATACACAATCCATACCGCCCAACATGACCCATTCCATTCCAGGAAGGACAAAATGCTCTCTACCTAGACTTCCTCCCTTAGTTATGATTGCAATCACCTGTGATATACACCTTTCTTATCAATTTAATAGTTCAACACAGGTGACATCAATCATACTGTATATTAAGAGGCTAGTCTAGGTTGAGACATAATTGTCCCTCCTGGACTAGGTCATATTGGAAGGTATGCACAATCTAATATACCGCCCCCCCCCCCCCTTCCACCGGGGCTCCCCTGTCTTAAGTGCCCCGTGCACCTTCAAGGCTTAATCCAGCCCCGACCAGTGATCTTCAATGGCTTTACCATCAATTGTCAACCCTAGAATGGGGGGGGGGGGGGGGGAAGCTCACCTGCAAGGTGTCCCCAGTGTGCCACAGCTATACCTTCCAACCTGTCTCGAGACTTCCAAAGTTGGGAGGTATTGTATGACTGATCCAATACAAGTGTTGTCTTTGGGGTAGAAAGTGCAGGACACCTATGCACCTATCAAATGTACAGTTGGGTGTCAGTGGAAGAAATTCAATATCTAACATTTACAATAGAAAATGTAATATAAATTAAGCACCTTACATTATGATCACTATGCACTATTTGTTTACTTTGGCTTTCAGCATCTTCTACTGTTTGGAATATTGAGGCTAGATTGAGAATGTAATCTACAAGTGATAAAAGTATTAGAGGCAACCATTAACAATTACAATTATCTGTCAAAATCATCGATAACCAAGGTGGCCAGTGTTGATGTTTTTCTGTAAAAGACTTCTTTAGCTGACGCTTTGGTATTGATAGCTCTCTGCAGGTATTCCCAGAGTCTTATGTAAGATTGCTGTATAGATTTACCAGGAAGGGGAGAAACTCAAAAAAGATAATTCTAGGCTTTTAAAACTGATCTCATTGTAACTCATCATTCCTGCTAAATGCTCACACACACAGCGGGAAGAAAGGAACTGAGTTGTAAACAGCTGTACTGTTCATTTTACTCTGAACTAGAACAGTGCTGTCTGTGTTTTCCCCGAGTCAGAGATCTTGTTTATCATGACGTGTCACTAGCCGGATAAAAAACCCCATAATACTAGAAATCTGTTAGGAAACAAGGTGTATCATTAGCTCACTGAGTATTGTATTTACAGTAGATTCTGATGTGTAAATAATTCAATACATAATATTAGGTACTATGAAACTTTAACGTGATATTTTGTTAACCGTGCAATTGTAAAAAGGCCACAAACAGATAATTTTATCCAAATGGAAAAAAAAAACATCTTTCAATATATACTGCATGCAAAAGTTTCCATGTTAGCCATAAGTTTTACACATTGCAACACTTTTATTCTTACGCAAGTATATACAATTGTATACACTAACCCACATCCCATATTTGGCTATGTCTGTTATTTGTTATGTGCAGTTTTGTTATATGCAGTAAAAAAATGTAGACAGTATAGCAGCACAGATAACATAACGCAGATAACGCAAATAAATTCGCTAGTCCAGATTGAGATCATAGAGATTAATCCCTACTTTCAGCCACAGGGCCTAATTCAGACCTGATTTGCACAGAGATCTGGGATCAGAAAGTCGCCGCCCAGGGAGAGTGAAAACCTGCCCTGTGCAAGTGTGCGAACACATGTGTATGCCTTGCCAAAATTGCGCCAGACAGCAGACATTTGAAAATCCATTCGCAACTCACTCACCAACTAATGACTTTTCAATACTGTGTAGACTGTTCTTAGCCCAAGACTTACTCTGCAGACAAAGGGGCGTGTGTGTGTGTGTTTTTTTCTCCCCCTGGTATCCCCCAGCACGCTAAAAAATTACCTGTAACCATACCTGAACCTATCTGGTAATAGAAATTCAGAGAATTGGTCACAAATGTTTGCAAAGACGTTTAGCTGCTGAGCCACTTCACGGCTTCTCCGATATCAGCAGTCCTAACACTACATAATAGCAGTGCCCACATAGAGCTATGTAATTTGTCTACAGTAAGGCCTTACAATAAAGGCTATTACTAAAACACATCCAGACAGAGAGCTAACTTACCCGGGAGCCACCCCCAGGATCTCCCATTAGCACTACAAGGAGCCGCATGCCTTCCAAATATTGCTCCCATTCAATGCCTTTCTTCAAGTGCCAATCCATGTGGAGGTCGGTGGATACTACGGATGGGGAAAGGGGGAGTTTGCAGCTGTGAGGGGAAAAAAGTAAGCCTAAGCAACAAGACGCTCACTGACAGTGGACCAGCTAATAGTAGTGGCTGGGGAAGGTTTCCATATGATTACCCACACATACATATATATATATATATATATATATATACAGTACATGCATGCTCACACACATATATAACACACTACACCCCCCCCCCCACACTCACCAAGCAGAGGATCAGCTGCACCATTGTGAACAAGGCCACCATTCTATTAGGCTACACCCCCCAAAATGCAGTGATTTGCGGGGTTTCTGTGAATACTGTTAGCTAATGTGACCGCTGAGGCTTTGCTGCGTGTCACTGTGGATGCCGGTGACTGGAGGAGCTCGCACAGACTCCTCCAAACGGCAGGCCTCTTACATGTGCCGGCACGGGCTCTGAATTTAAGCATGGCAAGTGACGTGCTACTGAGGGCTGGGACACACGGCATGCAGCATTTGGACCCACAGTCCTTCTGGCCTCCCCTTGCATGCACACTCCATATTCTCACGGTCAGGGGAAGGGGTGGTTGTAGTGGAATCCGGGAGCTGCAGGTCAGTGTGCAGGGTAGCGGGGGACTCAGGCAAAATACGGGAGCATCCCGCTAAATGCGGGAGAGTTGGCAAGTCTGCTGCTCGGGGCCGGAGCTGACGTCACACGCCCTCCCTGAAAATGCTTGGGAACGCCTGCGTTTTTCCTGACACTCCCTGAAAACGCCAGTTACCACCCACAAACGTCCTCTCCCTGTCTATCACCTTGCGAACGCCTTGTGAACTAAATTTTTTGCACCATCCTGCCGCTGTTAGGTGACGCACCTGCGCATTGCAGTGCAAACGTGTGCGCAGTCATTTGATAATTGCCCGCTGTGCGAATTCGCCCATCAGCAATCAGGTCTGATTCGAGCCCTTAATTTGATCTCTGATTAGCACTCTATCCTATTACAGACAGGATACTGTTGCACCACAGTGTCTTCCATCACCATCAGACCCTTATGCTAAGTAAATATATTTCTCACTTTTTAAACTTTTTGGAATACTTTCTAATCTAATATAAAAATGTATTTGCTCCTATAACGGAATTAAAGTTCATACTTAACTGTAGCTGCCTTCAAAGGGAAGGGGTGCTGTGAATCAAACATGTCGGAAGAACATGAGTTTTTCTGCTTTTTTCTGTCCTCTTGAAGTGTTGTCCATCAAAAAAGAACGAAGAGTGAATGGAAAGCACAATGAGAAGACAGACTGATTGAGACAGAGAGAAAAGAGACTGAAAAGTAGAGAGAAATCCACAGCAGAGAATGGAAAATAAGATACAAGTGGGGCTGATTCTGGTTTGGGAGCAAAACGATAAAAGCAAGTAACTTTATATCTGAAACAAATCATGTTGCAATTCCAGGGGTGCAAATACATTTATTTTTGCAGGGTAAATACTGGCTGCTTTTGCATATAGCCAGGGGCGGATTGGGATGGAAAACCAGCTTGGGAAATTTATGGAATCAGCCCTAATGGGGGTGTGTTCTGATGAGGAGGTGGGGTCTGTTGAAGATGGTGGGATTCCTCCTCATTGGACTAATCTAAAAAAGGGGAGGTAGAGGACTGCTGCGCCTCAGAGAGCTGCAGTAGGGATACCAACAGATGATCACTCAATCACCCTGGAACACAATGCACAAGAAAATAAGGGATCCCTTCTGCGCTCATCCAACAACAATAAACAGTAATGCAATAAATGATAGGTTCCCAATGGATAAGTCTATGACTAAATTATAGTCTCTTTTAGTTCTTATACAAAGCGGAAGTGCTGGATGTAGGGAGACTCAATGCATACCATACTCACAAGGAGTCGTGGTATGTCCCGCATGTAGAGGTGTCTTAAGTCGCTTGGTTCTTCTTTACCTTCTCCGAGGTGGAAAGTTCTTATCCTCGTAGTTGGATGACCTTAAATGCAGAGATCTGACCCATCTGGCTCCGCTACCGGTTCGCCCTCCCTGCCGTCCCCGGCTGCTGCTGCTGCGGGCGGTGGCACTGACTGGACGGGTCGCTGTATCTCCGAACTTGTTTGCAGAGCTCATGCGGGACATACCACGACTCCTTGTGAGTACGGTATGCATTGAGTCTCCCTACATCCAGCACTTCCGCTTTGTATAAGAACTAAAAGAGACTATAATTTAGTCATAGACTTATCCATTGGGAACCTATCATTTATTGCATTACTGTTTATTGTTGTTGGATGAGCGCAGAAGGGATCCCTTATTTTCTTGTGCATTGTCCTCCTCATTGGGCCTAATTGTATGCAATTGCGGTCTTCCTTGTGTCTTTTGCTGCAGGTGTTTCTGAGACCAGGGGCAAATTGGAAACTAAAAGTGGCCCTGTAAATTTTTGTAGACGAGGGCCGAAATGGGCAGCATAAGAGGTATAACATTCTGTGCAGCCACGGCAGCATCTCCGGATGGCAGAGTTGAATGGGGACAATGCAGTGTACTGAGTGCACAGGGCTGACTGTCATGTGGGGGTGGGGCCACATGACAACAAACAAAACAGGCCCCATAGACTCGTTGACCTACCAGGAATCTTCCTGGTGAGTCTATGGCCAATCCGCCCCTGCATATAGCCCATAAATGCTGGACAGATTTATTCTTACAGTGTACTTAAATTTGAGTTTGAACCCATCCATTGTAAATCTACCTGCACAAATAAATATTCCTCACCTGTAGTGCAACATGATTTTGCCAAGGTGCAATGTAAATTGCTATTTTTGGCTTTGCTCACAACTCAGAAACATCCCCAGGAAAAGATATAGGGCATATTATTATTATTATTATTATCCTTTATTTATATGGCGCCACAAGGGTTCCGCAGCGCCCGATTACAGAGTACAAATGCACATAAAAAATAGGAAAACAGTGACTTACAGTTGAATACAATATAGGACAAGTACAGGGCAGCTAAGCATAACTACACCAGTAAACATAGAGATAAGTTCCAGGTGGTCAAAAAACTGTGGGATCGGGGCGGTTGAGGATTATTAAAGTAAGAAAAGTATAAGCACATGAGGGAAGAGGGCCCTACTCGTGAGAGCTTACATTCTAAGGGGAGGGGTAGACAGACAGGGATGACACAGATGGGGTACATAGAGAGCGTGGAACAGAGGGTTATGTTGAGATTTGGCTACGTTTGGTAAAGAAATGGGTCTTAAGAGCCCGTTTGAAGTTTTGTAGAGAGGTGGAGAGTCTGAGGGGGAGAGGTAAAGAATTCCAGAGAAATGGAGCAGCACGTGAAAAATCTTGGAGATAGGAGTGGGAGGAAGTAATCAGAAGACAGGAGAGACGGCGTGCATTAGCAGAGCGAAGAGGACGGGTGGGAGAGTAAAGGGAGATAAGGTCAGAGATGTAGATGGGAGAGGAGTGGGTGAGTGCTTTGTAAGTGAGTGTGAGAAGTTTGAATTGGATTCTGAAAGGGAAGGGAAGCCAGTGGAGGGCCTGTAGGAGGGGGGAGGTAGACGTAGTGCGTTTGGTGAGGAAGATGAGCCGGGCAGCAGCATTGAGGATAGATTGGAGTGGAGAGAGGTGATTGTCAGGGAGGCCAGTTAAGAGGAGATTACAGTAGTCCAGTCTGGAAATAATCAGTGAGTGAATAATGATCTTAGTGGCATCCTGTGTGAGAAAAGGTCTGATTCTAGAAATGTTTTTGAGATGAAAATGACAGGTTTGTGAGAGGTGCTGAATGTGTGGTTTGAAGGAGAGGGAGGAGTCAAGGATTACGCCAAGACAGCGTACTTGGGGGCTAGGGGAGATAGTTGTGCCATCAATGGATAATGAGATTGTGGGAGGTGAGGCTGTGCGGGAGGGTGGGAAGATGATCAGCTCAGTCTTAGACATGTTGAGTTTAAGAAAGCGCTGAGACATCCAGGAAGAGATAGCAGAAAGACAGTTTGAGGTACGAGTGAGGAGAGCCGTGGAGAGATCAGGGGAGGAGAGGTAGATTTGAGTGTCATCAGCATAGAGGTGATATTGGAAGTTAAAAGAACTAATGAGTTCACCTAAAGAGGACGTATAGAGAGAGAAAAGGAGAGGACCAAGAACAGAGCCTTGGGGGACACCAACAGTTATAATACTAATAAGCCTATACAGTGTACCGCAGTGTACCGCTCTTCCACATGACACTAAGGTCACAAATCCACATTGTCTGCGCAATGTTTCACATTATACAGTCATTTTTGTTTTCTGTATTTGTTTGTGATCTTAAAAAATAATCTGATAAATGAACCATGGACTATGTTCTACATACTAAACTACATTATCTTGTGCACGTATACCATTTATTGGCAATGTCAATTATTTGTAATAGGTGTTTGATGCAGGTGGGTAACAATTATAGCCATTGTGAAAATGTGGATTTTATTTGTGTGCCAGTTAGGATATAATTTGTTGCCTGTTGTGTTGGTGGCTGGTGGCATCACTTCTATAACAACTATCAGAAATAGGATTAGATCAAACCTCTTTTTATTGTCAATGCTCTCTTTACAAAATTCTCCCCTCCTTGCATTTCCTTTGCCTTCTTCTCCAGGGTGGTCTTCATGTTGCCGTCTGTCGGGATCCCGGCGCCGGTATGCTGGTCGCCGGGAGCCTGGCCGCCGGCATACCATACTACACCCCTCCAATGTGCTTCTCTGTTCTATTGTTTAGCATTGAGCCTCCTCCTCTTTCTTCTTCATAGCTTTCCTCTCTCAGACCCCTACTCTCCCTCCTCTCTTATTCTGATCTTATTTGTACTTTTTTTTTAACTTCTGGCTAGGTTTCCACGGAGACTGCAAAAATTATCCATCATCAAACTCCAAAATGCTTAGATTTTTGGAGTTTGGACCCTTGTAATTAGAAGACCACCATAACTTTTGGGCTGTGTTTCCACATTTGTTTTTGTAGAGGCATTCTCCTAATCCTTCTCCAGAAATCATTAATTGCACATGTATAGCCCTACTAGCAATATGTGGCAATGAGGAATGCTAACTTTTGGGGCTTTAATGTAAATTTTCAGAAATAAGTCCTTAATAGTAATATCAAAATGTAGGCTACAATTATACATTTTTGTATGAAAAGGATACTTTTGCTTTCATATATTTCATGTTAGCAATGTTACCTTAGAACATCATTTAAACATTGTTGAAATTAAAGCCAACGTATATCAGTGTCCATCCCGTATACCAAATCAGTGACTTGGATCAAACTGCCCTACTGATATCTACACCAGTCATTTAATCTGCCGTTTCCTTTGTTCAGCAGTGAGATACTGTAATATTCAGATTCTGCTTTTAACACTAATTTTCCAATTCCTATAACTTGGTTTGAATTTGTTAACTAAGGTAATTAACTCCAGATAATGAACTCAGCCCAGGTACTTGCAGTTGGAAGTCAAGGGGGTAATTCCAAGTTGATCGCAGCAGGAAATTTTTTAGCAGTTGGGCAAAACCATGTGCACTGCAGGGGAGGCAGATATAACATTTGCAGAGAGAGTTAGATTTGGGTGGGTTATTATGTTTCTGTGCAGGGTAAATACTGGCTGCTTTATTTTTACACTGCAATTTAGATTGCAGATTGAACACACCCCACCCAAATCTAACTCTCTCTGCACATGTTATATCTGCCTCCCCTGCAGTGCACATGGTTTTGCCCAACTGCTAAAAAATTTCCTTCTGCGATCAACTTGGAATTACCCCCCCAGTGTGAAAAATAGAGATCTTCTCTTAGCACAAACAGTACAGCACATTACGCATACATTTTACATTAAAGATGGAGAATGCAGAGCTGATGTAAGTCAGTGTAGTGGAGACTGATGAAGTTGTGGAGTTTGCAGTACAACTGCATGTTTTGATGAGATGTAAAGTTCCTTGAATGCAAACTTCAAGCTGCACCAAAATATATTCTGCTCTGTATTTATAAAGTAACATTTTGCAGAACTTGTAGTTTATTATTATTATTACAGCTAGGATGACAGTAGGTGGGAGTAGGATTCTAAATAATTAAGAACAAAAGCTGCTGGTGAAAGTAAAAATCGGAAAGCAGACAAATATTTTGTGGAACCAAAACAGCTTAAACATAGACCTACAAGAGAGGAAGACTATGGGTAAAGATTCTCCTGCCGACAAGAAGAGCATCAGAAGAAATCAGCACTAGGCATTGCACTTAGTTCATACATGTCCACACTGGCCATCTTTAAAAACCTCCTGTCCGGGAGAGATCCCGAAATGTAGATGAGGTGACCTCTGTGGTGTTGGTGGTGGTGGTGAGAGGTTTCAAGGCATTGGTTATGCTACAAGAGGCCCCTCTTTCGTGCAGCATAATGCTTCTAATAGCAAGTCCATGAAGAAAGAACAGGCCAACGTGACATGATTCTCATAGTATCACTGTATTGTGCCCCAAGTACTGTCTATAGGAAGTAGCTGGGTGCAAGAGGATGACCTACTCCTCTGGCAGTTCATGGGACTAATCAAAAATTCACGAGTTCCATGGCCAGTCTCAGAGACTAAGCAAGTATGGTTTGAAGTGAGGGCTGGGCCAAAATGTAGTTAATCCAAGTATCTAAGCATAACTTACAAAGAGCAGTGGTGTAAGGCAACTTCTCATGGTGTAGTAAATAACATTATTGCCTAACAGCACTCAGGTCATGAGTTTAATTCCCAGTCATTGTCATTCTGTGAATAGTTTGCATGTTCTCACCATGTTTAAGTGGGTCTCCACCAGAATTCCAAACACATGTGGGTAGGTTAACTGGCTTCTAACACAAAATGATCCCAAGTATTTGCATGTCCATGGTATATGGGTTGTCATTCCGAGTTGTTCGCTCGCAAGCGGATTTTAGCAGATTTGCTCATGCTAAGCCGCCGCCTACTGGGAGTGAATCTTAGCATCTTAAAATTGCGAACGATGTATTCGCAATATTGCGATTACACACCTCGTAGCAGTTTCTGAGTAGCTCCAGACTTACTCGGCATCTGCGATCATTTCAGTGCTTGTCGTTCCTGGTTTGACGTCACAAACACACCCAGCGTTCGCCCAGACACTCCTCCGTTTCTCCAGCCACTCCCGCGTTTTTTTCCGGAAACGGTAGCGTTTTTTCCCACACGCCCATAAAACGGCCTGTTTCCGCCCAGTAACACCCATTTCCTGTCAATCACATTACGATCGCCAGAACGAAGAAAAAGCCGTGAGTAAAAATCCTAACTGCATAGCAAATTTACTTGGCGCAGTCGCAGTGCGGACATTGCGCATGCGCATTAAGTGGAAAATCGCTGCGATGCGAAGATTTTTACAGAGCGAACAACTCGGAATGACCCCCATGGAAAGGGCATATACATAAAATCTTGCAGAGAGATAAAGTAGACGAAAATAAAATACAAACCAATCAGCTCTTAACTGTCAGTTTACAGACTGTGTTTGAAAAATGACAGTTATAGGCTGATTGGTTGGTGCTTTATCTCACTCCACTTTATCTCTCTTAAGGGCCCTGCACACTGGCAGATAAAACAGAACAATATGAACGTTCTCGTTCATAAATGAACGAGAACTCGTTCATATCCCTGCACTCGTTAATCATTGGAGCCCCGTCGCTTATGCATGCAGGCCAATATGGATGAGATTGTACATATAAGCTTGCAGTGCTATGGAGCTGGGTGACGGGCGGAGTGAAGAAACTTCACTCCCCCCGTCAACTACCCCCAGCCACCGGGTCACCCGTCGGCCGTATACGCAGTCGGGCAGCTCTGCGGCGGATCGGTATGTGTGTAGGGCCCATTAGAGCTTTGCTATGTATGCCCCATAGATTGTAAGACCGACTGGGGCAGGGAGAGATGTACAAGAATATAGTATTCTCTATAAAGTGATGTTGAATATGCATGCACTATATACTGTAAATAATTGTTCATAAATACATAAATGCATCCACCTTGTTAGGAATTTTACAGTTCCACTTTAAGTCCTAAACAGCCCTAATTTGACATTCATTGAAAAGAAAAAAAAGAAAAAAAAGACATCTGTATTGCAGAATGACCTTTATTAAGACGATTTAAAAGGGAAACTGTCTTAATGTATTGTAATACCGTATGTCAGAATTTGAGCTTTTATGAAGAATGATTGCTGTTCATTAATATCAGTTTGCTTTTACAGATCATTGGAGACATCACTTGTATCTGGAATGTCTCTTCTCCTGATGAATTTTTGTCCCTTTTGTCTCACATATGTCCCTTTCCCTTTCAAGATCATTGTAATGTTACCATTAATTGATTCGTTCTTTCACATTTCTGAAATAGTTCAATGTGATTTATTAGCAAGTAGTTCTCAGTGAATACACATAGGGTTGTTGTGCATGTTTAATGAATGGTATTTGAGTCATTCTAGATAAAACCTTATGATCACAATGAGCAGGGAGGGTACAGCAAGGTCGTTTAGAGAAAAATATTAAATTAACTTGAGGCAATCACGTGCTTACAGAGTCTTCATGGATTAATGATGAGCAACTTTCTCAAAATAAATTTTTTTTTTATTAAAGGACAAATGAGAACATTATTTCTTTGGGGTAATTTAAACTCTTATAGATGCTTTAAGTGTTTATCTTTTAGTGTACACAGAGTGGTGGTTTCAGGGTAATGGGCTGACCCAATATTCATGTAAATGACATCACAAGGAACCAATAACATTATTTTTCAAGGTACAAAGTGTAAATATATTAATGTACACCTGTCACCAGCATTGGACTGGGGCATGAAGAAAGCAATCGGAAAATGCAGCTGTAGGGACCCACGCCAGCCACGGGATGCAGTCAATTTACTGACAATTAAAATCCCGACGGTCGAAATCCCGACAGCAATTGACCAACGGTCAAAATCCCGACAAGGTCAAAATCCCGACATGGACAAAATACCAACATTTAAAATACCTACAAGGTCAAAATGTCGACATGTAAAATGTCGACAGGTCAAAATGCCGACATTATTTTTTCATGATTTTTTCATTGAAACCGACTTGTTCATACTTTACCATCCCAGTGGACCTGGAGGGGGAATATAATAGTGTGCTGAGCACAGCGAGGCACCGTGCCTGAAGCATGCAAGATCAGCGAGCCATGCGATGGGACGCGGTACACTTATATGGTGTCAATGTAGACCTATGTCGACATACACACAAAACCAATTAAAAATGCATGTCGGCATTTTGACCCGTCGACATTTTGCATGTCGGTATTTTGACCTTGTCGGTATTTTAATTGTCGGTATTTTGTCCATGTCGGGATTTTGACCCTGTCGGGATTTTGACCATCGGTCAATTGATGTTGGGATTTCGACCGTTGGGATTTTGATTGCAGGTATTTCATACCGATCCCCCAGCCACCAGTCCATGGTCCTGGTCTACCAACTAACGCACCCTCTAATAGAATAACAATGAATTATTTGATTGCATGGTCATGAACCTGACCCATAAGAGAGGAGGAGGGGCCCCAGACAGTGGGACCCACTGAAGGTTCCCCCCTGTGAGTCAGTCCGACCCAGCCCTTCACTTACATGTAGAGGATGCAACCATTTTATGGAACTTGTTCACTGAGATCAGTGCTGAATTAACAACAGGGCTCCCACATATGAGGGGACCCTCACAGATAGGTACATAATCAGCAAGGGGACACTGTGATCTGGGGTTTCTGTGTGGCATCATGTGAACTGAGAGCACTACAATGTGCTCAATACACTTGAATAACAATTATTGACCATTTTATTCATAGGGGCCCCCCACAATTTACTTGCACTGGGGCTCCCACAAATCTTAATCCCATCTTGATTGAAATACATCCTATAAACTTAATTACGAGCCAGCACCAAATGAATATTTAGTCACGGAGTGCAATCAGTTACAGTATGTCATTGATTTCTAGTGAATTTATGCACAAAGGCCACTGCTTTTGGCTCATATTAATGTTTTAGGGGTTCATTTATCACAATCTGCGTCTGAGGATGCAGATGTTATGTGATAAAATAGGCCCAATCCGCAATGCGATAATTGATTACATTGCATGGATGTATTAATTATCGCATGCAGGGACAAAGCTGCCCTGTCCTTGCGATGCCTTTTTTGAGTATGTGCTGCGCATACGCCACCACCAACATCGCCACTGCCACTGGTTACCCACCCCCTTCACAACTACCGCCCGCTCTGCAATCCAAACCACCACCTTCACCATCTCTGCTCATACTCATCAGACCCAGGGACTGGTGATTGAAGGATTGTCGGTTTTCAGATCCTCTTCCTGCTGTGACCACTGTTGCTGTAAGGTGAGCTGCTACTTTGCAGCATCACTTTACTGCACCGGGAGTCACAGCAGCAGTGCAGAGTCCCGATGCAGCCACCAGAGCACCGATCATCTTGGCTTAGGTAAGCATGATTATTTTATTTTTACACAGTGATCAGCATGCGTGTCCATCGGACACCAGGGGCATAACTTCATCCCAGTCACCTGGTGGGAAGTTGGAATTTTGTGCCTTCCCCCTTAAAAAACAAAAACAAAAAATAAATATACTGTAGGGACACATGTAAGAGTGAGAGTTTCAGACAGTGAGAGATTTGGTAAGGTTCAGTTTTTTTTTAAAGTGGCAATCATTTACACTGCAAAACCAGGTTGATATTGCTGTGTAAATGATTGCCACTTTAAAAAAAACTGCAAAACCTTACCAAATCTCTCACTTTCTGAAATATTTGGCCCATGGTGTGTATATGTGTGTGTGTGTGTGTGTGTGTGTGTGTGTGCAGGGCCGGTTCGAGCGCTTGCAGCGCCCCGGGCAGGCAATGGGGGCGTGGCTTCATATAGGGGGCATGGTCAGTTACGCCCCCTGTACAGTATGAGCGCCGCTGAAATGATGTGCGGTGCGCGATGACGTTATCGCGCACTGCACAGTAAAGGTCCTCTCCACGAAGGGAAACTAGACGCTACGCGTCTAGTTCCCTTCACAGCGGGGGGCAGCGGGACAGACCGGGCAGCGGGGGGCACAGCAGCAGCGGATCTTGCCATGGTGCGGCGCCCTCCGGAAGGCGGCACCCCGGGCAAAAGTCCTGCTTGCCCGTGGCAAGATCCGCTACTGTGTGTGTGTATAAACACACATGACTTATATCATTATATAGATAGCACTCTCAGCTGGTCTACAGAGACCGGAGCCTGCAGTGAATTGGCAGGACACCAGCTACGCTGCATCACAACAGCTGGTGGGTCAGGGTCAGACTCACAAGATTCAGCCGCCTGCAGCATGCAGAATCAGCATTCACCGACGAGTCCAGTCTCACTGCAGGTGCCCATTCATGGCTTTGAGCCCATAGGCAGGTGGCTCCATTGCCTCTGGGACACACATAGGTGATCACACTGGTCGGGTCCCTGCCCAGCTTTCTCAGCTGTGCAGGGGTACATGAGTCACAGTGAGCCCCATGAGTACGCTATATGAAGATAGCATTTTTATCACAGGGCTCACTGCTGTATTTTTTTTATTATTAAATTCGGGCAGATCTCATTTCCCATTGTAAGTATGGGAAATGTGATCTGATTACTAAATAAATTCGAATTAAAGGGTTTGGAACAGTTTTTCATGAAAACTGCTCAAAAAGCCATTTAATGCATTTTAGTGAAACTAAAGCAATGTGAAAAGGGTGTGAAAACACCATTTTTCCCATTTTTTTTGTAAAAATGTTTTTAAAATCTGCCCCTTATGGTGCAGAAATAAATCTCAGTTTTGCAGCACTGACCTCCCATATCTTAACTCTGACAGCATCACAAAGCAAGATCATTTGTCTTCTAATTTTGTGATGCAAGCAGCATAGTTCAATTTCATGTAGCCAATCAGAGCACTGGAATGTAAATGAACCTTTCGCCTGTATTGTTGCTTTAGCTCATAGTGCTTTCTCCAGGTGAGAATAATTTGCACAGTAAGATATGCTCTCTCTGTGGCAGGTTTCCTCCAGCCTACACATAGGGGTATATTCAATTAGGGTCGGATCTATTCCGACATGCATTTGTCGGAATGGATTCGACAACCCCTATTCAATCTCATCTCAATTCGACTTTTAAAAATTCGAATTGAGATGAGGGACCCAGAAGACGAGAGGGGGGGGGAACCGCGGGGAGACCAGCGGGGTCAGCCGCGGGCAGACGGAGGAGAGCAGCGTTACAGTAGCGCTGCAGAAGGGCGTCTCACAGCTGCCCGACCTCACGGCAGTGTCCACCCGGCTCCAGCAAGCGTGACCTCACTTGAAGCTGAGTGGACGCTGCCGTGAGCGGCGCGGTTGTGAGACATCCTGCTGCAGCGCTGTGCTGTAGCGATGCTCTCCTCTGTATGCCCTGCGTCTGTCCCCCGTCTCCCCGCGGCTTTCCACCCCCCTCGCCCCCCCCCCTCCTCTGGGTCCCACATCTCAGTCCGACTTTTTTTATGTCGGACTGAGATGGTCGGAAACGGGGCCAAATCCTGTCGAATTTGGCCCCGTTTCACTCAAAAGTACGTGAATCGGCAGCTGTACCGCCGATTCACGTATTATTACACAAATCGAATTCCATGGCTTGTCGAATAAAAACTGATGGGACTGAATAGGTCGAATCACTATTCGACCTTAAAAAGTCGAAAACAGACGTCTTTTCGACAGACGGCAGTTTTCGACCCTAATTGAATATACCCCATAAGGAGATCTGTGAGGAACTGTATAGCGCAATTCTGAGAGCTAGACTTGGAAATCCACTTCAGGCTTTAAGTGCAGAGAACATGATTCTGAGCGGTGTTCCTGCTACACTTCACAGCGCTGCATTGTGTGCAGACTCCATGAAGCTTGCCTGGGATATATATAGTGCACAGACAGCACTTTGAATAAAAATCTCTCACCAGAAGAAATGGGCCTCTGGGGTCCTATGCAAAACATAACAACAGAAAGCCTACTGCCAGGCAGGGGCGAATCTAGTATGAAACTAATGAAGCTTAAACTTCAGGGCCCCTAATCCCAGAGGGGCTCATTTTTACCTCTTGTTTTTATGTACTGTATGGTTATATCTTGTCACCAATAACACCATGACAACCAGGCTTCTAGTACAGCATAACTGTTATTACAGCTTGGATGCGCGTCGTTTAGTACCTTGGAAGCTGCTGGGAGTTGTAGTCTAGCTCTGTTGTTGAGGTGATTAATGAACTAGGGGTTTTGTGAGGTGTATTGAAAGGAGGGGTGTCTGTGAGGTGATTTCTAAAGGGGGTGTTGTTAGGTGATTATTGAAGGGGGGTGTACTGTGAGAGGTAGACATTAAAGGGGCCCGGGGTAGGGGGGATCTTGTAACCACACCTGCCCCTCTCACCATGCTGAATACCTGACCTGTCCCCACAGACACAGGCTGGTAGGAAAGGGCTAACTGTATGGTCCATTTTCAAGGACTCCACTCCAACACCCTGTTCTCTGCCATTTGGGCCTCGAGGTCCTTGCAAGGGCACCAAGGCCATTTGGATCTTGTTGGATGCTGCCCTATTGTTGTACTGGTTGTAAAGGGGCCCCCATAACAATAGGGCCCCAAAAATGTATGCCTGCCACTGCTGCTAGGTATATTTAACAGCAGTGCAGAGAAATTAAGTTTGCCTAGCTCCTGTACAGACCTATAACTAGACATCTTAATTCCCTGAGTGAGAGAGAAAACCTGCCCCCACCTCCATTATGGTTGGAGCAATAGTGTGCACCCTGGGTGATTCCACTTATCGCAATGCCTTAACTAATCCTTTATTTACAGTACTCCAATAGTATATAGGCTCTGATTCATAGTTGTGTGCAGCTGCAATCCCGTACGCAGGTAAAGCGCTTATGCTGCCACCATCTGGTAATGTATTGAGACAGTCACGGGTGGCCTCACAAATCTCATCATCTGTGTACACATACACAGCGTCGCTCGTTGATCCATCCACAAACGACTCCTAACCACGGGAACTGAGACACTGGTGCCATGTTTGTGTGTGCAGGATCGCAGATGTAGGCTGAGACATGCCTCAAAAATGGTTATAACACAACTGCATTTTTGACGCCACTCCCCATTACTTCCACAAAGAGTCCCCGCCTGCCAATCACCTTGCATGCCCAGTTGGCCGATAATCACTGAACTTTGTAAATATTGGCATTGCGTACAACGAGGAGCAGAAACACAGACAATCTGTTTGTGCAGTGGCAGGACTCAGAGGTTAGGGGTGGTCTTCAGTATGCCGAATGTCGGGATCCCGGTGCACAGTATATCGGCGCCGGAATCCCGACACCCAGCATACCGACAGATATTCTCCCTCGTGGGGGTCCACGACCCCCCTGGAGGGAGAATAAATAGCATGGCGCGCATAGTGCGCCACCGTGCCCGCAGCGTGGCGAGCGCAGAGAGCCTGCAAGGGGCTCCTTTGCGCTCGCCACGCTGTCGGTTTGCCGGAGGTCAGGCTCCCGGCGCCGGTATGCTGGTCGCCGGCAGCCCGGCCGCCGGCATACCATACTACACCCAGAGGTTAGTATTGATGATTTTACTACATTATCTCACCCAGGGCCATAGAGAGTACTGGTACTATAGGGGGCATGGCCTAGTTGTGTAGCCATGTAAAAAAAAGTATGAAAAATAGTATGTGTGGCGCCATAAAGCTGCACAGGGGGGCAGCATGAACCCTTCAGCCAGGTGCAAATCCATTCCGGAAGGCAATCAATGTAATCGCTCCCCCTTCACATCATGCAGGCAGACAAGACTGTTCTCCAAGGAACCATGTGGTATACTGGGCTGGGGAGAAAGGCTGCTTCCCTTGACGCAGAAGAATTGTGGAGGGGAAGCCGAGCCCCCGCAAGGTCCATCCAACATGCCTGGGCCTGGATAATTAGTACCTTTTCCTCCCCCCTCCGTACCTCTGGTCTCACCCAGCGCTCTGACCCCTCATAGCACCCAACCATCAAAGTACTTAATCACCCATCCTGAATAACTGATATAGGAAAAATTTACTGTCAAACGCACCTTTATAGGAACAGAAGTTTATACAGCAGCCAGTTTTCTTATCTTTATCGCATTTGCTGCCATTTAACTCATTTCACCATTAGTTTGAGCGTTTGAATTCTATAAATAAATTATATAGGCGTACTGTACATTATGGACTAAAGAGTATAGAGAAATAAGGGAAGAATTGGATTTTAATGGGTGCACATTTTATCAATTATTCAAGTAAAACGTAACTTTTATTAACCTTTTTGCATTAACCTTAATGCAAAAAGGTTAATAAAAGTTACGTTTTACTTGAATAATTGAAAAAATGTGCACCCATTAAAATCCAATTCTTCTCTTCTTCCTCTATACTGTTTAGTCCATTGTATATTGTAGGGTTGCACTTGATCTATGAATTGATGTACTAAGAATGGGACGTATATGCCTCACCACTTAGAGTCAATCAAAAAGATCAATATATTTTTTCGAACAAACATAAGATCTAGTGTGGACCCCCCCCCCCCCCCCCCCTTACTCCCGTTTTCCCCTTCTTGGTACTGTATATTACAGTATATAAATGTTTTTCATTAACAAGTTTATAGTAATCTAAGTACTTTTCCAGTTTATTGCAAGTTTCTGGAATCCCTACTAAATGAGTTGCCTGTCATGTTCACAATAATTTATACTGCAACAAAAACATTATTGCAGTACACAAGAGTTTTGTAGTCAAAGGCTTCCTAACGGCTTATAGAGCAACCAATCCCTTGTAGCGTGTTGTCTGTGCCTTGATAATATGCTTTCTAAACTTCAGGGGGAGGGTTGAAAAATTATGAAGCACTAAAAGAGAAAATTGAGAAATAAAATGAGCAGTGGGAACAGTATTTGAAAATAAATATCTTTATTATAGTCTGAGATAAAACTTCTATGATTTTATGTGTTTATGAATGGAATACAGAATGTTATATATCTATACCTGAATATATTTACTCCGTTGCAATCTTACACTTTTTTTCTTTGTACTACTGTACCTGCTGTAAGCAAATCCCATTGAAGTCTTCCAATAATAATTTGCCTACTAGACTGTTTTAGAACAGAACATGAAGGAACATTTGTAATTACCATGTTATTGCTCTTGCCAAAACTACAGTGTGTTTGGTGCCAGCTTTGTATTTACATTGCTACAATTCCTGCGGGGTCTTCATCCTCTTATTTACTTATATTGACTGTTATTTAAATTCTGGAACATCTGTTCTCCAAATAGAGGGATATGACGGTCAAATTCACCTTTTGCTGTTGTCCTGAATCAATATCTGAATCAAAATGCAGAATGATTTGAAAAGTTCTTCATGCAAAGCTATATACAGTGCAACACACTGACTAAATAATATACATTATAAATGTTTATTTCTTTAGCGTATTAATATTTGGAACAATTGTTTTCTATTTCAAACAGAATTAAAACAAAACAAACACAAAAAACAGATGCGATGAAAAACAAGCTATTGTTTCATACTGGGTAATTCAGGCCAAACTTTACCAAAAAAATAATAATATACTAGAAAAAACAAAACATTTCAAATGACTAACCTGGTAAACATCTCTTATGGAAACTGCCAGCAGGATTTTAATTGCAGATAGTGTGTGATGCTCAACAATTATGCTGATACATTCAATAGAAAAATGGAATACAAAGAAGAAAGAAAATAATGTCTTTAAAATACATAATTATATGTGCAATATGCTTAATTGTAAATCCATCCTTAACTATAGAAAAGTTGTTGAATGTATTATTTTTATTTAGGAGACTGTCCAGACAACTTTTTGTCTCTAAACTGTTTATAAAACAAAACACAAACAAAAAAACAAATATTCGCAAAAAAAAACCCCTGCACTTAAAAACAATTTTTGGGAGCCCTTCATCTGAGATCATATCCCATACCTCTTAATTGCCATTGGTGCCAACATTTTCTGAGCTCAGCACTTACTGGAGAAGTGGAATGATGAGGATAAAAGGATTAATTTTGAGGAGTGTGGAATGCAGATGATACCTTTATATTACTGCTGTGGTTTTGACCAATCAGGTGACTCTTCCATGCACACTCCTGAATGACTATTGACTGGCCATTGTTTGAATGTTACATAATCCAAACTACATCTTTACCAAACCTGCTTTGGTACCGCCTGCATCTTCCTATGGATGAAACATAAGTAGCTATTATATGTAGAGTCTTATTGCTGCAGCAACACAAAGCATTAATACATTTAGGGGCTGATGTAGCTGAATACAAGTCAGCTGTAACTGCTCCACATTGCACGCACAGAACTAAGGCCCTCATTCCGAGTTGATCGCTCGTTATTTTTTTTCGCAACGGAGCGATTAGTCGCTAATGCGCATGCGCAATGGGGGTCATTCTGAGTTGTTCGCTCGCAAGCTGCTTTTAGCAGCTTTGCACACGCTAAGCCGCCGCCTACTGGGAGTGAATCTTAGCTTATCAAAATTGCGAACGAAAGATATGCAATATTGCGAAAAGACTTCTCTGTGCAGTTTCTGAGTAGCTCGAGACTTACTCTGCCAGTGCGATCAGTTCAGTGCTTGTCGTTCCTGGTTTGACGTCACAAACACACCAAGCGTTCGCCCAGACACTCCTCCGTTTCTCCAGCCACTCCCCCGTTTTTCCCAGAAACGGTAGCGTTTTGTCACACACTCCCATAAAACGGCCAGTTTCCGCCCAGAAACACCCACTTCCTGTCAATCACATTACGATCACCAGAACGAAGAAAAAACCTCGTAATGCCGTGAGTAAAATTCCTAACTGCATAGCAAATTTACTTGGCGCAGTCGCACTGCGGACATTGCGCATGCGCATTAGCGACTAATCGCTCCGTTGCAACAAAAAAATAACGAGTGAACACCCCGGAATGACCCCCAATGTCCACAGTGCGACTGCGCCAAGTAAATTTGCTATGCAGTTAGGTATTTTACTCACGGCATTACGAGGTTTTTTCTTTGTTCTGGTGATCGTAGTGTGATTGACAGGAAGTGGGTGTTTCTGGGCGGAAACAGGCCTTTTTATGGGTGTGTGTGAAAAAACGCTACCGTTTCTGGGAAAAACGCGGGAGTGGCTGGAGAAACGGAGGAGTGTCTGGCCGAACGCTGGGAGTGTTTGTGACGTCAAACCAGGAACGAAACTGACTGAACTGATCGCAGTTGCCGAGTAAATCTGGAGCTACTCAGAAACTGCAAAGAAATTTCTATTCGCAATTCTGCTAATCTTTCGTTCGCAATTTTACTATGCTAAGATTCACTCCCAGTAGGCGGCGGCTTAGCGTGTGCAAAGCTGCTAAAAGCAGCTTGCGAGCGAACAACTCGGGATGACCACCTAAATGCATTTTTTCTCCCATTATACGCATCTGTGTGAGCGGACCGTAAATAATGGTGGGTCAGTGGTGCTGCCTTCCATGTTAGTCAGCTACTGACTGGCAAAAGCGGCTAGGGTCAACAGAGAAAGCTTCAGGAGGTTAGCTATTTCCTAATCCTGGGGCCCCTTCGTCGTCACACCATGATGTCATATGTTTAGGGGGACGCATGGCAAGGGACTTAGGAGATAAGGATTCAACATACAGTATTATGGTAGAATAGATGGGGAACAAATATCTGTGAATACTTTACAAATGGGTGGCTTGTGTTAACACTCTAGTGTACTTTGAAGGTTGCCGGGAATTTAAAAACACTGTCAGGTTCCTTTTTGGTTTAGTAATGATATCCTGGCTATTTATGCCTCCAGCCAGTACAGTGACATCTTGTTTTTGTTTTTTTGCCAGGGGTATTAGCAAATCAGGATTCGGGGGGTAATTCATATCTGATCGCTGCTGTGCGTTTTCACACAGAGGGCGGTCAGGTCATAACAGCGCATGCGTATGCACCGCAATGCACATGCGCGTCGGACATCAACAACGGGGGTCGCCGGTCAGCGACGGGATGGTGCGAAAAATCAGTTTGCACGGGTGTTCGCAAGGGGATTGACAGGAGGAGGCCATTTGTGGGTGGTAACTGGGAGTGTTCTGGAAAACGCAGGCGTGCCCAAGCGTTTTCAGGGAGGGTGTCTGACGTCAGCTCTGACCCCGATCAGCAGGATTCAATCTCACTAGAAGCGTAAGTCCTGGGCTGCACAGAGACTGCACACACAGAATTTTAGCAGCTCTGCGTACACATGGGATCAAACACTTGCACGACGAAAATACACTCCCACTATAGGCAGCGACTATCTGAACGCAGAACAGCAAAAAAAATGCAGCCCAGCAATCACATCTGAATTACCCCCTAAAATATGCAGGGATTAGAGACTTAATTCAGACCTGATCTCAGCAGCAAAATCTTTCTCTAATGGGCAAAACCATGTGCACTGCAGGGAGGGGGGGGGGCATATATAACATGTGCAGAGAGAGTTAGATTTGGGTGGGTTATATTGTTTCTGTGTAAGGTAAATACTCTCTGCTTTATTTTTACACTGCAATTTAGATTTCAGTTTGAACACACCCCACCCAAATCTAACTCTCTCTGCACATGTTATATCTGCCCCCCCCCTGCACTGCACATGGGGGGTCATTCCGAGTTGATCGCTTGCTAGCAGTTTTTAGCAGCCGTGCAAACGCTATGCCGCCGCCCACTGGGGAGTGTATTTAAGGTTAGCAGAAGTGCGAACGCATGTGCAGCCGAGCTCTGCAAAAACAGTTTGTGCAGTTTCTGAGTAGCTCTGAACCTACTCAGCGCTTGCGATCACTTCAGCCTATTCGTGTCCGGATTTGACGTCATACACCCGCCCAGCCACGCCTGCGTTTTTTCAGACACGCCTGGGTTTTTGCAAACACTCCCTGAAAATGGTTAGTTGACACCCAGAAACGCCCCCTTCCTGTCAATCTTCTTGCAGCCGTCAGTGTGAAGGAAAACTTTGCTAAAACCTGAGCACAACCACAAAGAGCTTTGTACCCGTACGTTGCGCTTGCGCATTGCGGCCCATACGCCATTTTTTCACCTGATCGCTGGCAGCGAGCGATCAACTCAGAATGACCCCCATGGTTTTACACATTAGAGAAATTTTTAACTGCTGCAATCAGGTCTGAATTACTGTAGGCCCTAGATTAGGTTATCCAGCAAGGCAGCACAGAAGAGATTAAGGGGGACATTTACTAATCAGTGATAAAAGTGGAGAAGTGAGCCAGTGGAAAAGTTGCCCATGGCAACCAATCAGCATTGACGCAACATTTATAATTTGCATACTATAAACATATACAGAGCAGCTGATGGGTGCCATTTTTACAGCAATTTCTCCACTGGCTCACTTCTCCACTTTTATCACAGCTTAGTACATGTCCCCCTAAATTTCTCTTACGGACATAGGGGGTCATTCCGAGTTGATCGCTAGCTGCATTTGTTCACTGTGCAGCGATGAGGCAAAAAACTGTACTTCTTTGCATGCGTATGCGGCGCAATGCGCATGCGCGACATACTATTACAACGAACGATGTAGTTTCACACAGGGTCTAGTGAAGCTTTTCAGTCGCACTGCTGTCCGCAGAGTGATTGACGTGAAGTGGGCATTGCTGGGTGTAAACTGACCGTTTTCAGGGAGTGTTCGGAAAAACGCAGGCGTGCCAGGAAAAACGCAGGCGTGGCTGGGCGAATGCAGGGCCTGTTCGTGACGTCAAAACAGGAACTGAACAGTCTGAAGTGATCGCAAGCGCTGAGTCAGTATTGAGCTACTTTAAAAGTGCACCAAAAAACTTTGCTGCTGCTCTGAGATCCTTTCATTCGCACTTCTGCTAAGCTAAAATACACTCCCAGTGGGCGGCGGCATAGCGTTTGCACGGCTGCTAAAAACTGCGAGCGAGCGATCAACTCGGAATGACCACCATAGGGATGTCACATATCCATATTAAACTCACAATATAACACTGGTACACACTTGGGGGTCTATTCATGAAGCATTGAAAAGTGTGAAGAAGTGACCCTGTGGAGAAGTTGCCCATGGCAACCAATCAGCTGCTCCGTACAATTGTATAGTATGCAAATTATAAAGGTTACTTCAATGCTGATTGGTTGCGATAGGCAACTTCTCCACTGGCTCACTTCTCCACACTTTTCACTGCTTCATGAATAGACCCCTGTGTGTTTAAAAACTTATGAAAGTGCTTCTTTAAGCAATCCAGAGATAGTCAGGACCCCGGGTGGACTGAACCTTTCTTGAATGGTGCTGGGACCCCTATCTCGTTACCACACTGAATAACTCCTGCTTGAAAGAGAGTCTATCCGGGACTAGACATTCCTCTGGTGAATGAGGAGGATTGAAATACTAGATTTTCTTCTTTCTAAATTGTGTAGCCATTTAAGAACATGAATTGCAAAGGTACAGGTATGTCTCCTCTAACATCTCCATATTAAGATGCACGATAGAATTTGTCATGGCATATGACCAGACTTGCTCTATGTGTTTATTCATTTCAAGGTCATTTCTGAATCACTGAATGGCTGCACACCATTCTTCAAATGATCTGATGTTATAATCTAAGGCTTAGCAAACTGTATATGCTGGGAAAACAGGCTGGCAGAATACTGATAATGTTGTCTTCACATAAACACACAAATTGCTGCATAGCAAACTGGTTAAAATCCACAGTTCAGGTCCTCATCAACACTGCAGGGCACTAGAGAGGTTTCTGCTACCCAATCATGCTGCCAGAACATGTCATCTTTGTGTAGTATAATTGTGCAGAAAGCAGATGGCAGCCGGTTAGATCATTACAGCAAATGTATAACTTTCTTTGATACATACCACCAGCTGAGCGACTGTGAGCAAAGCCACAAGCGTGTGCCCTGTGGTATTTGCAGGAACCTTTATGACACTGTCATTAGATATAATCACCGCGCTGAAGATACCAGTAACAGTGCAATCAATTTTCAAATATTTTTCATTAGATTCTACAGTATGTAGTGTGAATTGAAGTTAAGCGTTAAAATTTTATATTGTTTTTTCATGTTAATAATAATATAAGGCACCGTGCTGATTCTTTGCAATTGTATTGCTGTAGATAAGTGGGAATGGAGAGTATATATATATATATATATATATATATATATATACACACATATATATATATATATATATATATACATATATATATATATATACACATAGTGGGGCAAAAAAGTATTTGGACAGTCACCGACTGTGCAAGTTGGCCCACTTAAAAAGATGAGAGAGGTCTGTAATTTCCATCATATGTACACTTCAACTGTGAGAGACAGAATCTGAAAGAAAAACTAGGAAATCACATTGTATGATTTTTAAACAATTTATTTGTATATTCTTGTGGAAAATAAATATTTGGACAATCAAAAAGTTTAACTCAATACTTTGTAATATAACCTCGGTTGGCAATTACAGAGGTCAAACGTTTCCTGTAGTTCTTGACCAGGTTTGCACACAGTGTAGCAGGTATTCGGGCAACACGGACCTTTAACTCCCTCCACAGATTTTCTATTGGGTTGAGGTCTGGAGACTGGCTAGGCCACTCCAGGACCATGAAATGCTTCTTACGGAGCCACTCCTTAGTTACCCTGGCGGTGTGTTTGGGGTCATTGTCATGTTTGAAGACCCAGCCACGTTCCATCTTCAATGCTCTTACTGAGGGAAGGAGGTTTTTGCCCAAAATCTCACGATACATGGCCCCATTCATCCTCTCCTTAATATGGATCAGTTGTCCTGTCCCTTTTGCAGAAAAGCAGCCCCAAAGCATGATGTTTCCACCCCCATGCTTCACAGTGGGTATGGTGTTCTATGATGCCATAAATCATTCTTCTCCCTCCAAACATGGCAAGTGGAGTTTATACCAAAAAGTTTGATTTTGCCCTCATCTAACCACATTACATTCTCCCAATCCTCCTCTGGATCATCCAGATGGTCACTGGCAAACTTTAGACGGGCCTGGACATGTGCTGACTTAAGCAGGGGGAACTTTTGGGTGCTGCAAGATTTCAATCCATGATGACGTAGTGTGTTACTTTACTAATGGTAACCTTTGTGACTGTGGTCCCAGCTCTCTTGAGGTCATTGACCAGATCCCCCCTTGTAGTTCTGGGTTGATTCCTCACTGTTCTCAAGATCATTGATACCCCACGAGGTGAGATCTTGCATGGAGCCCCACGTCGAGGGAGATTGTCAGTAATCTTGTATTTCTTCCATTTTTTAATAATTGCACCAACGGTTGATCTCTTCTCACCAAGCTGCTTGCCTATTGTCGAGTAGCTCAACCCAGCCTTGTACAGCTCTACAATTTTGTCCCTGTGTCCTTAGACAGCTCTCTGGTCTTGGCCATTGTGGAGAGGTAGCAGTCTGACTGTTTGAGGGTGTGGACAGGTGTCTTTTATACAGATAACCAGTTCAAACAGGTGCCATTAATACAGGTAATGAGTGGAGGATACAAGTGCTTCTTAAAGAAGAAGTAACAGGTCTGTGAGAGCTAGAAATCTTGCTGCTTGGTAGGTGTCCAAATATTTATTTTCCACAAGAATATACAAGTTAATTGTTTAAAAATCATACAATGTGATTTCCTGTGGTTTTTTTTCCAGATTCTGTCTCTCACAGTTGAAGTGTACCTATGATGGAAATTACAGACCTCTCTCATCTTTTTAAGTGGGTCAACTTGCACATTCGGTGGCTGTCCAAATACTGTTTTTCCCCACTGTATATAAAAATTTTTTGTAAACGCACATATTCTTCCACTAGGGGCATACTCAGGTGCAGGCTCCCTTTCTGCTTTCTAGTCGTACTAACTGTGGGGGTCATTCCGAGTTGATCGCTCGCTAGCAAATGCTATACCGCCGCCCACTGGGAGTGTATTTTAGCTTATCAGAAGTGCGACCGGTTGTATCGCATGGCGGCTACAAAAATCTTTTGTGTAGTTTCAGAGTAGCTCAAAACCTACTCAGCACTTGCGATCACTTCAGACTATTCAGTTCTGGATTTGACGTCACAAACTCACCCAGCGTTCGCCCAGCCACGCCTGCTTTTTTTCTGGCATGCCTGCGTTATTCCGCACACTCCCTGAAAACGGTCAGTTGCCACCAAGAAACGCCCACTTCATGTCAATCACTCTGCGGCAAGCAGTGCGACTGAAATGCATAACTAGATCCTGTGAAAAACGACATCATTTTTTGTACCCGTACGTCGCGCGTGCGCATTGGGCACAGGACTGCCGTTTTTTAGCCCGATTGCTGTGCTGCAAACAAATGCAGCTAGCGATCAACTTGGAATGAACCCCTATGGGCCTGATTCAAAAATAAAAGAGGATATTCAGGTGCACTCTCTAAATACAAAATCATTGCTAGTCATATAACAGAGTAAATTTGAGGTATTTAGCTTACTTTTGTCCAAAATTTTTCTAAGCACCTCAAATTGACTCTGTTATATTGCAGAGTTTATTATAATTATTCTAAATAGCAGTGTTTAGTATTTACAGAGTGCACCTGCATTTTCTCTTTTTGTCTGTGTGGAACTACGTCTCAGCACGGTAGCTACTTTCACTATGTTTAGAATTAGGGTGTGCAGCCCAAGGCTCTCCCCTTGATTCAAAGATCTAAGCAAACCTGATTTTTTTTCACAGTTGAGCGATTGTAGGTCACACTGCATTAGTGCTGCAATGCTGTTACGATTCAGGTTGTAGAAAGGATTTATTCACAAAGCTACTTACAGTCTGGGTACTTTTGGGGAAGGTAATGGGGGAGAGGCAGCAAAAACATAGACATACTGTGGCCATTTTTGGGGCGTGTTACTGCTTGCAATTGCAATCCTGGATGCAGTTACAGTGTCTCCGGCATTTTACTTCGGTGCAGCCATGCTCCATGACCATAGGAATTTGATAGTCTGATGATCTGCAACAGATGCTGCATCTTTGTACATAGCCAATGGGGTTTGGAAAGCTGCAGGTGGGAGTCTCAATACAAATCCAGGCAGCAGCGATATTGCATATTTTCACACAGTTGCTGCTAACAAATTTGTGTATATATCTGAATCAGGCCCTGTTTTGGAACTCCTCTTTATTTAATTACAATCATTCCCTATGTATTCTGTTCTTGTGGAATACACCGTTCTATATGAGTTTAGAGTGATATTGGGGCTTTATTGTATGGTTTATATTTGTACATGTTAATTTAAAGTGCATTCTAGTTTGGGTAAAATGCATTGCTTTAACAGTAAATGGATGTCAAGTAATGATTAGCACCTAAGGCATACTTAAAAATGTTTTATGCATCTCTGTCAGGATCTCTATGGAGGGAAGGTCCAAGTCAGTAGCATATCTATAATGAGGGCAAATCCACCACACATTAAATGTGCGTACCTTGCCGGTGGTACCATGTTTAGTAATTGCTGTGAAAATGGCACTGGTTATTCAGTGCATGTGCCAGTGCCAGAAAGGGGAACACGGACAGTGCACATGGGCCCCCTCTGGGGACGAAACATCCCTGGTCTAAGTGCAATGTTCTGGGGGGGAGTGGTGATGTTATTCACATCATTATGGTCTGCAGTGAAACATTTTATCGAGCACCTAAATCCCGGAGGCTGGTCTATTCTGTTGGGAGTCCCAAAGACCTTGCAGAAAATCTGGAGACTCCTCAACATTTCTAGAGAGTAGGAAACCCTAAGAGGTAAGTAAACCCCTCTAGAGGGCAACCAATCAGCATTGAAGTAACATTTCTACTTTGCATACTATACAGTTGTACGTAGCAGCTGATTGGTTGCCATGTGCAATTTCTCCACAGACTCACTTCTCCACTCTTTTCACTGCTTCATAAATAGACCCATTGATTCACACTCTAGGGCTGATTCTGAGTCAGATGTATCTCTTACCACGGGAGCAAATGGCAAGATTTAACATATAGTGCATGCACAGAGTTTATGCATGTTTGCAATGCATATGCCAGTCCTATTCTGAGTTGGATGCAGCTTGACTGGGTCTGAATTTCTATGAAATAGGGTGTTTCAGGGCAGGAACTGGGTGGTGACATGTGACCGCACTTTAACACCCTGACCTGTGTGAGTTTCATGGGAGCGACATGGGCATGTATCAAATGCTCCGTGCCACTCTGAGTCATGTGCTCGGGAAAGGGAAGCCTGTATCCAGAGGAGGATTGGCCATAGAGCTCATAGGGAAGATCCCCGGTGGGCCGACGCACCCGTGGGGCCTGTTTTGTTTGAGGACATGTGGTCCTTTTTATAGACATAATGAATAAGATGCAAAATAATTTGCTTATATGAAAATGACTTTGCCACTTAGCCTGTGATTGCAGATGATCTAGTGTATGCTCTGTCTGCCTGCTTGGCTGACATATAAGATTGAGTGAATAGTGATTGGGATACGGTTGGTGTAATAAGCAAGAAAATATATCTTTCTAAAGAATTATATAGTTTCCTAAATTCTGAAGGTGTATCATATACCTGTAATGTGTTCATAATATTTAATTTTATTTCCTTTTAACTTCCCCCTTGATGCTGGACATGCCCACTATCTGGGAAGTCTTGGGGGGGAGGGTGTTGCTGCCATGGCCCATGGCTAGACCTTACACCTCTGGTGCTGCCCATGTGGGGCCACTAGTACAGATTTTTCCAGGGCCGCTTTTTGTTCCCAATCCACCCCTGCCTATATCTGATGGATCTCCTCCTCCTATCATGATGCTTGTGCAAGTGCAGATAGTAAAGAGGATAGTTGCGGCTGCAGGTATATAATCAATAAGGCTGCATGGGTTTCTGATTGCAGACACAAGGAACCCAGCATTAGCTGAAAGCATACTTGCATTAGCATAAGGTGGTAAATCTAGCTCACACGGCTGCCCGTAACTACAGCCAATCTGCATGTGACCCAGAATCATATCCTCTATGCTCTACGAATTCTATTAAAATACAGGTGTATCCTCATACACAGGGGCTTCAGTCACACCAAACAGCCTCTCTTGGCACATCAGGACCTGGGTGACACTGATCAATTTGATGTGCAACATTTGTACAACTGTGTGCAACTGAGACTGAATCTGTATAAAAAGGGCTCTGATGCGTCATGCGCAGCTATTTGTCCCACCAAGTTCTGTTGTGATTCATCTGTGACTTTGTACATGTGTAAATTAAAACCAATTCCCGTTTGGTCAATGTTGCAGCTCAGCATCTCTAGGACACTGTGAGCTGTTTTTCACTGCATCTGCAATTCATATAAGATGTACAATGGAAAGAAAAGAATGGTACACTACCGTACTCCTCTCGGAGCATCTCAGTCACACTGGGCATCTTGCATATGGCATATAGATGCTATGTGTATATGAGGGCACAACTATATATTTTCTAAGTACAGAAAATCCCATTTGCATGGTGCATTTGACTAAGGTTTGAGCATCTTATTGTATTATTGTATTTATGTTCACCTCATACAGCATGTCCTCAATTTTGAAATGAGCGGGAAAAAGCTGTGACTGCAGGAAATCAGCTTCCTGTAATGCACCCAGTAGAGTCTGCATCAAAAGATCAACCATAGGGTTTATCCAATGTTCGTTAATGCGGCTGATGTCCACTGATACGGACATCGACTACAGCATTAGCATGAATTTGCAGTAGCGGGTTTGGCAACAGTTTCAGCCGCTATTGGGGGTAATTCCAAGTTGATCGCAGCAGGAACTTTGTTAGCAGTTGGGCAAAACCACGTCCACTGCAGGGGAGGCAAATATAACATGTGCAGAGAGAGTTAGATTTGGGTGTGGTGTGTTCCATCTGCAATCTAAATTGCAGTGTAAAAATAAAGCAGCCAGTATTTACCCTGCACAGAAACAAAATAACCCACCCAAATCTAACTCTCTCTGCACATGTTATATCTCCTGACAATGCTAAATTCCTATGTCGTATAAACAACCCTTATGAAGCTAAGAACACTGTACGCTGTCTACTTAAGAAATACCGTAATGGTACGCTATTTGCGTAACGATCGCTCAGCCGTAGGCGAGACGCTCAAGCGTCACGTTCGCTCACGGCCCAGCGATCACAGGACACGTTATTGGTTATGTCTAGGGGAATGATTCGCTATGGCGTAGCATACACTCGAGACCACGAGGAGGTCACCAGCGATGCAGACGCTCACAACACTATACCTTGATATTAAACCTTATACCGACGAAACACACAGAATACCTTTAATGTGAGTACAGGGTGTAAATGCAACTTTGTGTAGCCTGACTACCTACAAAGCTGTTTGAGCGTCACCGACGCTCAAGTGAACACTTAACACTATAGTAAATACACAGATACTGTTTTAGGGTTCCAAAGCCTATTATCTGTATTATATCTAGTATTCTTGTAAAAGAGTAACACAGTACAAATGATACACTACAATATAACAAAGACTTCCTAACCAAACACCTAACTAAGGGATAAACTACAATACTATCCTGGCCTAACACAATACAATACAATACTATAAAGTTTAGTCTAGGGGAGTTACGAGAGAAAAGAGAAAATAGAGAGAGAGAAATAGACACAGAGGGAGAGAGAGGAATTGGCTCACAGAAAGACAATGATTACGGAGAGAACTTACGCACCAAGGGTATGATCGCCTGCGCCTCGATATCCAGCTCCCGATTATCAGCAGATAACCGTTGATGAGAGAGTGAGAGCTGGATGTGGTCGGCCTGCCTATTTATGCCCCACACACAATGCAATCTCCTGGTCCTACAATCCTTCAGTTTATTGGACACAGGAATTCGGCCCTGTACTGTAACCAAAGGTCATAGGTTGATTCATACAGGTGGGCTGTGCTGAGTTTAAACGGCTCAGGTGGGTGGGAAACTGGGTTTCCCGCCGCATACCTGAGTATGGGTAAATAATAGAAATGGACATAAACTTCTTATGTTCATAACTATTCGCACGAGCGATTAATACGCTCCAAACCAACACCGGAATATTGCTAATTAAATACTCTTCCGATGGGTACCAAATACTGCTGTATGACTCCTGTTAGACCCTTCGTGCAATACAAAGAGGGACTCCTCCGCTCAGGGACATTCTATCTAAACCAAACTTACAGAAACTATTGAGGGGAACATGATCTATAAACGACATTAATTGTGAACTTTTGTAACGAATGAGTCGCACGCTACGATCACATAAACTCTACCGTAAATGCGCATACTGCGCGTGCGAGTGCACGCTATTGCGGGTATGCGCTTCCACGGGAGAGCATACGCATGCGCAGCACGGACCAGTGTGCGGTGCAAATATGGCAGTGTGCATTGAGACATTTTTCTGACTTCGACAGTCCACCCTTTGGCAGTCAATAATAACTGCCACAAAATATTTAAGGAGAAAAATGTAAGTCAGGGGTTAATTGATTTCCATGGTGGGGAAAGGAGGAAGAATGGAGTAGGTGTGAAGAGAGTATGACCTAGTGAGAAAGCAGGAGCATGTGTGTATGAGTCCATGTTTGGGGGGGTCATGTATCATCGTGCCGTACGTGTGGTAAATCAAGCTTCGAGGTATTGCGAAGTATACATTTGAATTCCTTCTTATCCTGTGGTACAGGTCTGTGGATGGGCTGTCAAACTCTACCGAGCTCATTTCGGCTGTGGTTGTAACACAATGGGGATGCACATTTTAGTTGATGATACATGAATTGGGGGGGTATGTGGTTGCTGCTATCTGTGCCTGTATTCCCTATCGACTATGTGTGTTATTACCTGAGGGTTGCAGAGATGAAGATAAAGAACACTTACGAAAAATGCAATGATATTCTATGTCAGGTTAATGTACGTTCGTCGATTGAGGTCTTGATTGGTGTCGTTTGATTGCAGTCTTCTTCTTTGTGCTTTTGCTCATAAATCGTGAGTAAAGCAAACAACGTCCATGGATTTACAAAAAATGTTGGGCTAGCGTGATTTTAAAGTTCCTAGGGAAACTGGGGTACCCATGGCATTGTCCATAAAATCTTGTATATCAGGTCGTCTGCTCTTCTTCTTTCCATCTTTCCGTTGTCGGCCCCTTGGCTCATCAGGTCCTTCGTCTACGTGGGTCTTTGTACCTCGGAGGAAAACATAGAAATGGGTGAAAGACGGACCGTATACTCATTACATCATTATGTCATGGTTTCTAGCATTGGGTCATAAATCAAATCCAGGTTAATTACAGTTTCCTCACTCCTCAAGCTCATCACTTTCGTACTTTGTTTACACCTCATCAAAGCCTGCCCGCATCTAAATATCAATCCAATAGATATAACAACACCTAAGATACACAGGAGAAACTTTCCAACATCCATTATGACTCCTTGAGCCCACTCTCCCAAACCGGAGAACCAATTTCGCGGGTTCAACCATGACACCCAACCAGTCAGCTCATTACCTACAGCAGCAAGGGTGAGATTGTGTTTCCGACGAAATTCCCACTTTAATTGCAGAATATCGTCCATCTTTTGGTCTATGACCTCTACCGGATCCTCGGTGTTATTTGTGATATACGTGCAACACTTTATACCGTACTGTGTTGCCAATGTAACACAATATCCGCCTGTTACTGCTGTAAGGTAATTAAGAACCATCCTATGCTGAACTAGTTCTGTTTTGTAAGCTTGAAGTTCTCTTCCAGTGTATCTAAACGTGTCATCATACATTTCAGTGATATTATCTAACAAATTGGCGAGTGCGGAAATGTATTTATAATTCATCACTCCTCGAGCGGTACGAGTGAAATCTAACGCTACCAGAACCTGAATCCCGGTGGATTCATGGATAAGATCAGAGGCCGGATGCTCTAACCTTTCTGACAGTTGTCTTTTAACAAGGTGCTCGTAGTGAGTGTGAGTATAAGGAGCTTGGGCACCACGGTGTATGTCCTTCATTTTGTCATGTGTTACAGTCATCACTTCAGGCAATACTTTTCCAATATAACACAATCCTTCAGAGTTTGGGGCAAGCCACTTGTACGCCTTTCTCCCGCATATGAAATATGCATCATCGGGGAGAACATAAGGGACGGAGAAGGACATGACCATGTTACAAACCTTCCAGGTGAAATCTCCTGACCCTAATTCTTCCATCTGTCTAATACATGTATCGGTTTGTACGATATGTGCACAGTATCCTGGTGATACCTCTCCAACTTTAGTAATTCTATTTCCTAAGGTATATCTATACCGGAAAGATTTTCCTCTACTGGCTATGTGGCGTACAAGCTCTGTATCTGTAGGCATTCTATCTGCTCTGTGTGAAAAGGTCATGGTAAGGTTGCTCCATGACACTTCCCAATTTCCCGGTTTTCTAGGATTGGAGATGTTAAAACATAAGAGGGACCTATCCACATGGTATTGGTGGAGCTTCAAACTGGGAGGGCTGGAGATGTTAAACCTCCGGTCCACCGGTCTCCCACCACTTAGCTCAAGTACCTCCCCTAACGTTAAAGGAAATGGTACTAGCCCTGATTTGCTGTGACCCTGAGGTACTTGAGAGCATACCCAACAATCTGTTTGGTTCAACACGTTACCCACTAGAGAGTGATAGTCACTCAATGGATGCCGGTCCATATGGATATTAAAACTAGATTGGCATTTCTTTATGCATCCATCTTCAACCAGATTACCACAGAGCCTACAGATACAATTTTCCTCAGCTAACAATCCATCACAATTTCTTCTATCGGATCGTTTTCTGATACTCGCCTTTGCTTGTTGGATTGGTTGATCTTGGAAAACTACGCCTCCATCATCATAATCGGAACCCATTCCAGAACCTCTCTCGACCTCTATGGTACTCTCGCCGGAACAGACTGCTCTGGTCAACATCATGGTTAACATCAAAATCCGGATCACAGTCTCTTTGGGCAAGTCCATCTTTGAGGAGGAAATGGAGAAGAATGAGAAAGGGGAAAAAGAAATATCAAGGGAGAAGGGATGGGAAGTGGAGAAAAACAATAAAAGGGAGAAGGGAGTCGACAACTGCTTTCGATCTTCAAGGCTCAGGTGCCGCCTCAGTCCTCCTGGAACAGACACTCCAGTGATACAACCTCTACCGTCTGTTCCTTATCACGGGACTTCTCTGGGTCAGCAACCTTCTTGCAGTGGGATGAATGGACCCAAGTCTCTCTCTCAGCAACCTTCAATGCTGTGGTGCTAGTCAATAAGACCTGGTATGGTCCTTCCCATCTATCAATAAGACAACCTGAGCGTAGAAAATTTCGTATCATTACATAATCCCCAGGTTCAATGTCATGACAATTACTATCTGGTAAATCAGGAATCACCAACTTCAGATTATCATTTTGACTCCTCAACTGCTTACTCATGTTAATCAAGTACTTTACAGTTACTTCATTGTTACATTTCAAATCATCCTGAGGGTTAATCATGACATGCGGTTGTCGACCAAACAGAATTTCAAAAGGAGACAGATTAAGAGGGGACCTGGGAGTGGTTCTGATGCTATACAAAACAATGGGTAAAGCTTCTGGCCACGTCAATCCTGTCTCTGCCATTACTTTACTCAATTTATTTTTAATAGTGCTGTTCACTCTTTCGACCTTCGCACTCGCCTGTGGACGGTACGGAGTGTGCAGCTTGCTATCAATTCCCATCAACTTACACATTCCTTGAAAGACATCACCTGTAAAATGGGTACCCCTATCACTTTCAATTATTCTAGGGATACCATATCTACATACAAATTCCTGCACAATTTTCTTAGCTGTAAACATAGCGGTATTTGTAGCTGCTGGAAAAGCTTCGACCCAATTCGAGAAAACATCTATACAAACAAGTACATACTTTAAGTTTCTACATGGGGGCAATTGGATGAAGTCAATTTGTATTACTTGGAAAGGGCCGCCGGCAGGTGGGATATGGGAGGGTTCTGTAGGTATTGCCTTTCCAATATTCTTTCTCAGACAGGTAAGGCATGACATTGCTCTTTTACCAGCATGAGAGGAGAATCCTGGGGCGCACCAGTATGCTCTTACCAATTTGCACATCCCCTCCTTGCCTAGATGAGTCAGCCCGTGAGCTGCTTCAGCCAGACATGGAAGGTATGCCCTGGGGGCCACTGGTTTACCATGTCCATCCGTCCAGAGCCCTGAGGGCTCCTGGCCATATCCCTTTGCCTTCCAGACTGCTCTCTCTTGAGTGGAACACAAACTCTGCATCTCACACAACTTCTGTGTGTTGATGGTATTAAATACCATCAACTGTGTGGTGTCTGTCCGTATGGGGGTAGCAGCTGCAAGCTTTGCAGCTTCGTCTGCTCGGCTGTTACCAAGGGATACTGGGTCTTGGCTATACGTATGTGCTTTACATTTGATAACAGCCACTCTGTCGGGTTCCTGTATCGCTGTTAGAAGCCTTTTTATATACGCTGCATGCGCTATCGGTGTGCCAGCTGCCGTCATGAAATTTCTGAGCCGCCATAGGGCTCCGAAATCATGGACTACCCCGAACGCGTATCTAGAATCGGTGTAGATATTGGCAGACTTACCCTTAGCCAATTCACATGCTCTGGTTAGGGCGACCAGTTCAGCAACCTGGGCTGAGTGAGGTGGGCCTAGCGGTTCCGCTTCTATGGTGTCTTGGTCATCTACGACTGCGTATCCAGTACACAAGTCTCCCGAGTCTGACTGTCTGTGACAACTACCGTCCGTGTAGAACGTGAGTTCTGCATCTTCTAGTGGATTGTCACTGATGTCAGGCCTTGCGGTAAAATTTTGGGTCAAATATTCCATACAATCATGTGCATCCTCCTTTGTATAAAATCCTCCTTCCCCATCACTCTCACCTCCCACCCTTTGTGCCTGTCCAGGCACACCTGGGAGAAATGTTGCAGGGTTTAATGCGCTGCATCTCCTTATGGTGATGTTTACTGGGGCCATTAATGCCAATTCCCATCTCGTAAACCTTGCTGATGAGACATGTCTGGTTTGGGCAGAATTTAATAAGGCAGATACTGCATGTGGTGTATGGATTGTGAGGTTGTGGCCTAGCACGACATCTTCGCTTTTCGTCACTAGCAATGCTATCGCCGCAACGCTACGCAAGCATGTGGGGAGGGACCGCGCTACCGTATCTAGCTGAGCGCTGTAGTATGCAACTGGCCTGCTGGCGTCACCGTGTTTTTGTGTTAGTACACCTGCTGCGCACCCAGCACTTTCTGTTCCGTATAGTTCAAAGGGTTTCCCATAGTCTGGCATACCTAGTGCAGGTGCCTGCGTTAGACACTGTTTGAGTCTCTCAAATGCCGTTTCAGATTCGTCTGTATGCGAAATCCGATCAGGTTTGTTTGAGGAGACCATTTCCTGCAGAGGTAGTGCCAATATGGAAAACCCTGGGATCCAATTACGGCAATACCCACACATTCCTAAAAACGTTCTGATCTGTTGCTGGGTTTGTGGTAGTGTCATGTCTCTAATGGCTTGGATTCTATCAGCGGTCAGGTGTCTCAGTCCTTGTGTTAGACAGTGTCCCAAATATTTTACCTTAGCTTGGCATAATTGCAACTTGTCTTTGGAGACCTTGTGACCTGTGTCTGAAAGATGAAACAGGAGCTGTTTCGTATCTTTCAGGGATGCCTCCAATGAATCAGAACACAGTAGTAGATCATCCACATACTGTATCAACACTGATCCACTTTCTGGTTGAAAAGACTGTAAACAATCATGCAAAGCCTGAGAAAATATACTTGGACTATCTATGAAACCTTGGGGTAATCGAGTCCACGTGTATTGGACTCCTCTGTATGTGAATGCAAACAAATATTGACTGTCAGGGTGCAGAGGTACCGAAAAGAAAGCGGAGCAGAGGTCAATAACAGTGAAAAATTTGGCAGTGGGAGGAATTTGCATTAGGATGACAGCTGGATTAGGCACTACGGGGAACTGACTCTCGACTACTTTGTTAATCCCCCTTAGATCCTGCACTAGCCTGTAACCCCTCCCCCCACTCTTTTTAACAGGGAAGATGGGACTATTTGCTGTGCTGGACGTTCTTACTAGAATGCCCTGTTGTAGCAAGCGCTCTATTACGGGAAAAACTCCTAACTCCACCTCTGGCTTCAGAGGATACTGTGGGATTTTTGGAGCTATCCTACCATCTTTTACTTGCACTACTACTGGAGCTACGTTTGCCATTAATCCAGTGTCTTGTCCATCCTTTGTCCAAAGTGAATCTGGTATCTGAGATGTCATCTCTTCTACCTGGGATGGATTCCTATTTGTCATAATGGAATGTGACATTAATTTTGATGGGGAGTCTAACATATCTCGTACTTCTTGAGCGTGATTCTCAGGTATGTCCAAGAATACACCTTCAGGAGTACAATAAATGACGCAACCCATTTTACATAGTAAGTCTCTTCCCAGGAGATTGGTCGGTGCCGATGCAGCCAGCAAAAAGGAATGCTTGGTGTGCAGAGGCCCTATTGTAATCTCGGCTGGTTTGCTAACAGGGTAGTGCTGGACTACTCCTGTTACTCCTATGGCTGGAACTGTCCTACCAGTGGTTCTCATGCCCACTGTCGAATTTATCACTGACTTGGCCGCCCCTGTGTCTACAAGAAAGTTTAAAGTTTTACCAGCCACATTGATTGCAATCTCTGGTTCGCTTCCAAGACTGGCAATCAATTTAACTGGTTGCAGATTACAGGTATGGCCACACCCCTATTGGGTATGCTGACCGCCCTGAATCCCATTAGCAGCAACTACTTGTGCGGGGGTTAGCTGGGAACTACCAGAGGCATGCCAATCTCTGTTTGGGGGATATCTTTTTGTTTCCCCTGTATGTGGCTCAAAACTCCGCCTCTGTGGACCCTGCTCCCAATGTCGTGTGTGGTGTTGTTGTCTAGGGGGTTGAAAAGATCTTTGTACATTTCTTACTCTACAGTCTCGTGCAAAATGTCCTGGTTTGTTACAAGAAAAACATGTTATCATACTTGCCTTATCCACAGGATTCGGTGGTACATACGCAGGCTGCCTTGTGGTCAGCGCCTGTATACTTACGGACATCAACTTATCACTTTGCGACTCCCTGTGCCTAGTGATGTTTTTGTCGTGATCAACAGCAGCCTCTCTCAAAGTGGACACTGACAGACCTCGCCAGCATGGCTGCGTGGTCTGTACCCTAGCCTTTAATGTTTCTTTCAAACCATCCATCAGTACAGATACTGCTACTTCTCGATGGTTTGGGTTGGTCTTTATGTCTTCTATACCAGTGTATTTTGCCATTTCTGATAATGCCCGGTGGAAATATTCTGCTGCCGTTTCAGACTCCTTTTGTTTAATGGAGAATAGTTTATTCCATTTAGCAACGGCTGGGAAATATTCTTTTAGCTGCAAATTTATCCTTTTTACATTATCCTGGTCGTACACATCTGTAAGTGGTACATCTTTATCTAATAGACAATCAGCTAAGAATTTAACTGAGTCGACACTGGGAGGTAAGCAAGCTCTTAACACTATCTGCCAATCCTTATTATTGGGCTCTAAAGTGTTTCCTAAATCCCTGATGTATTTTTGGCTTGCCACTAAATCCTTTCTGGGGTCTGGGAATTCAGACACTATGGTCCTCAATTCCATTCTAGTTAACGGGCAATACATGGCAATGTTCCTGACGGGTGTGACTCCTGATGCATCTGTTTTCCCATTGGGAACTACTATCACCTTTACAGGAGCAATTCTAACAACTTCATTCTGTGTAGATTCTACAACTTGTGGTACAATTGTTTCAGTGTAATGCATGGTGCCGTACTTACCCGCTGACACGACCTCACCTATCCCTCCGCTAGGGGCCTTCACTAATCTCGTGGGTGGTGCTGTGCCTACTGTGGTCTCTGCTATGGTGGCCGCTAGAGAGAGCGCTGAAATCGTTGCCGAATCGTCTTCTTGTTCACACTCCTGAGGAAGGTTCAAAACAGGGTACAACTTGCACGGGTTAATACTTGCATGAGTTATTTGGTTAACATCATTAACATTTACATTGTTACTAAGAGTTTGTGTTTTACAACCCAGTGCGTTTCTCTCCGCAATCAACTTCTCTCCTGCAATATATGGTGGAGGAGGAGCTGTGGCAATCAACTTCCTGACTGCCCCAGATCCTGCCGCCAGAGCCAAACCTCTCTGTATCTCACCTTCCTGGTGCCATAACTGTAAGTAATCATGATGCTGAATTCGTCTCTTTGATGATTTTACGAGACATATCCTCCTCCTTAAATTTTGTAACACTTCCGGACTGAAGCTACCTATTCTTGGGAACTTGTCTCTGTCTTGAACAGTCATTCTCTCCCATTCATCACATAAAGATTCGGTGTGAATTCCATATTTTTCACACATTACATATCGTGCCGACCCAACTGGTCGGTTCACAGAATCAACCTGAACCAGGGTTGATCGCCCCCTACCTGAGCAACTGGCCCCCATCGTCTGTAGGTGTTGCTTAGTCCTCCTTGGATTTTCTGTATCAAGGTTTTCAGCAAGCCTTTACAGACAACCAAATTACTCCGCAGTAGGCCGGCGGTGGCGGTTTACCGAGTACCCCACTCACTCGCCCACCTCGACCAATACGACCTGATCACACCGACGTGGTGCTGGCGTACTCGATACAGGGCCCCTATGGAACCTTCAGTTTACTGGAACATATGAGGGATACCCGCAGGACACTTACTCTTTCCAGTAAACGTTGGGGTTGTTAGATAGTTCCTGAGTGACCAGCGAACTTCCCTTCCAAAAATAAAAAATTACACAAATCACGTCAGAATGTACAAATAGCGTTTATGACCTTCGTACACAAATAGTACCGGTCAGGTTTACTAATGCACACAATTACGTGCGGTACAATCGTTCAGCACATAAGCAACTAATCTTATGTGCGGAGCGACCAGTGGAATCGAAAATTTCGGCTGCGAATTCCTTCAGCCAGAGCTTAATGGCCTATATGGGTTCTGCACCAACACCCCAGGCGTTGTGCCACTGGACTTTTATAGCGGACCTTTTTACCTTATGACCTCCTGGTCTTGTTCCTTATGACCTCCTGGTCTTGTTACCTTATGACCTCCTGGTCTTGTTACCTTATGGTCTGCTATACTCTAATGCTCAAATATTATTTAACCAGAGATGCCTCCCTGGCCACCGTATATGTCACTTACACGTATGTTCCTTAACGAGTACCCGACTTTCCTTTTGGTTCCACCTTAAAGTTATATAAACTTTTGTATACAAAACACACTCACTCAACACATGTACACTTTTGTTTCTATATCTATTTCTGCGCAGAAATTGTCTTCAGGCCAAGAGTGTTACCAATTAGGAGCAGGATCTGTTAAACTAAATTTCAGATTTTCCAAAAATAGATTTGCGTTATTTACCGCGTCGCGTTATCTACCGCTGTGCGTTACTTATCGCCTTTGCGCCACTTATCGCTTTTGCGCTACTTATCGCTTTTGCGCTAATTCAACTTTATCACAACTTGAGCTACGTGGGCGTAACCAGACGCTACGTTGCGTAATGTACGCTGCGTGCGTCTGCCTTTCGGATTGCGTACGCTAGTCTTTGTTAGCGACACGTGTACGCAATGCAAAGGATCCACCGTAACACAATATATATTTTATCAATGTAGATGATCCCTGATCATCTACCGCAATCCACACTGCACACTGGCTGCCTCGTCTCTCGGACAAGCCGTGTGTTGTTCTATTCTTTAACTATTACCTCTATTTATTAAATAACAGCAAATCTCCTTTTAGCACTTTCTATCAACTATAAAATTTGGCAAACAGGAATAGTGATATACGAAAAATGGAACAGAAATGCAGATATATGCGTGCGTACGCAAGACAAAAGACAAATAAACAGTTTTTTTAAAAGACAAGCGTTTTGTTCTTACTTCCGGTTACCGGATTCCTTCAGCACTCTTTACCTAAGTGAAGCAGACGCTTATCCCGTCAGCAACTGCGAGACAACCTCCCACCCTTTTGCTGGGGGATAATGTCTGCTGATCTACCTAGTGCAGATGTGAAAAGGATCGGACGAGTCCCCAATTGACAATGCTAAATTCCTATGTCGTATAAACAACCCTTATGAAGCTAAGAACACTGTACGCTGTCTACTTAAGAAATACCGTAATGGTACGCTATTTGCGTAACGATCGCTCAGCCGTAGGCGAGACGCTCAAGCGTCACGTTCGCTCACGGCCCAGCGATCACAGGACACGTTATTGGTTATGTCTAGGGGAATGATTCGCTATGGCGTAGCATACACTCGAGACCACGAGGAGGTCACCAGCGATGCAGACGCTCACAACACTATACCTTGATATTAAACCTTATACCGACGAAACACACAGAATACCTTTAATGTGAGTACAGGGTGTAAATGCAACTTTGTGTAGCCTGACTACCTACAAAGCTGTTTGAGCGTCACCGACGCTCAAGTGAACACTTAACACTATAGTAAATACACAGATACTGTTTTAGGGTTCCAAAGCCTATTATCTGTATTATATCTAGTATTCTTGTAAAAGAGTAACACAGTACAAATGATACACTACAATATAACAAAGACTTCCTAACCAAACACCTAACTAAGGGATAAACTACAATACTATCCTGGCCTAACACAATACAATACAATACTATAAAGTTTAGTCTAGGGGAGTTACGAGAGAAAAGAGAAAATAGAGAGAGAGAAATAGACACAGAGGGAGAGAGAGGAATTGGCTCACAGAAAGACAATGATTACGGAGAGAACTTACGCACCAAGGGTATGATCGCCTGCGCCTCGATATCCAGCTCCCGATTATCAGCAGATAACCGTTGATGAGAGAGTGAGAGCTGGATGTGGTCGGCCTGCCTATTTATGCCCCACACACAATGCAATCTCCTGGTCCTACAATCCTTCAGTTTATTGGACACAGGAATTCGGCCCTGTACTGTAACCAAAGGTCATAGGTTGATTCATACAGGTGGGCTGTGCTGAGTTTAAACGGCTCAGGTGGGTGGGAAACTGGGTTTCCCGCCGCATACCTGAGTATGGGTAAATAATAGAAATGGACATAAACTTCTTATGTTCATAACTATTCGCACGAGCGATTAATACGCTCCAAACCAACACCGGAATATTGCTAATTAAATACTCTTCCGATGGGTACCAAATACTGCTGTATGACTCCTGTTAGACCCTTCGTGCAATACAAAGAGGGACTCCTCCGCACAGGGACATTCTATCTAAACCAAACTTACAGAAACTATTGAGGGGAACATGATCTATAAACGACATTAATTGTGAACTTTTGTAACGAATGAGTCGCACGCTACGATCACATAAACTCTACCGTAAATGCGCATACTGCGCGTGCGAGTGCACGCTATTGCGGGTATGCGCTTCCACGGGAGAGCATACGCATGCGCAGCACGGACCAGTGTGCGGTGCAAATATGGCAGTGTGCATTGAGACATTTTTCTGACTTCGACACTCCCCCCCCCCCCCCCTGCAGTGGACATGGTTTTGCCCAACTGCTAAAAAATGTCCTGCTGCGATCAACTTGGAATTACCCCCCTTGTTAGCAGTTGGTCAAAACCATGTGCACTGCAGGGGGGCAGATATAGCATGTGCTGAGAGAGTTAGATTTGGGTGGGTTATTTTGTTTCTGTGCAGGGTAAATACTGGCTGCTTTATTTTTACACTGCAATTTAGATTGCAGATGGAACACACCACACCCAAATCTAACTCTCTCTGCACATGTTATATCTGCCTCCCCTGCAGTGGACGTGGTTTTGCCCAACTGCTAACAAAGTTCCTGCTGCGATCAACTCGGAATTACCCCCAACAGCGGCTGAAACTGTTGCCAAACCCGCTACTGCAAATTCATGCTAATGCTGCAGTCGATGTCAGTATCAGTGGACATCAGCCGCATTAACGAACATTGGATAAACCCTATGGTTGACCTTTTGATGCAGACCCTGACATTGACATGCCCCCGAAACGCCCACTGACGCACACGTCAACTAAAGCCATCCCCAATCACAGCCCAGCAATGCCTTTCGGAATTGCATTTCCAATCTGTGTCCTCTGGATGTGGGTTTGGTATGTAACACCGGCAGTCGGGGTGTCGAACGCATCCCCTTGATGTAATCATCGGAAATGCATCCAGTGTGTCTCGGACGCGTGCGCAGAATTAAAACTTCAGGCGCTTGCACCCAATGTTTTACATGCGTCTACCTCTGAATTAAGGTCCTGATTCAGACCTGATATTAACTTTGCATTTTCACTCGGCGTGCAATCAAGTCCTAACTGCACATGCGTATGCACTGCAACGGGCACACGCATTGGCCTACAACAATGGGCATCGCGATCAGTGACGGGATGGTGGGAAAATTTTATTCACATGGGCGTTCACAAGGTGATTGACAGGAAGAGGCCGTTTGTAGGTGGTAACTGACCGTTTACTGGGAGTGTCAGGGAAAACACAGGCGTGCCCAAGCATTTTCAGGGAGAGTGTCTGACGTCAGCTCCGGCCCCAATCAGCCTGTTCTCATTGCACTGGAGGAATAAGTCCTGGGCTGCGCAGAGACTGCACACAGTGGATTTTTGCAGCCTAGCGTACACATGCGATTGCACACTTGCAAGGCAAATTTACATTCCCCTTTGGGTGGCGACTATCTGAATGCAGGACAGCAAAGTAAGCAGCCCAGCAGTCAGATCTCAATCACCCCCAAAGTTAGCAGCCCACCGGTCAGATCTCAATCACCCCTAAAGTTAGCAGCCCAGCGGTCAGATCTCAATCACCCCCAAAGTTAGCAGGCCAGCGGTCAGATCTCAATCAGCCCCAAAGTTAGCAGCCCAGCGGTCAGATCTCAATCACCCCCAAAGTTAGCAGCCCAGCGAGCAGATCTCAATCACCCGCAAAGTTGGCAGCCCATTGATCAATTACCCCCTAGGTCACCAATGCACATGTGCAATCTATAGTAATGCTGCATACGACATAAGCCGTGTCATAAATAATGTCATCAGGTATGTAAAACGCTTGTGAATAACGTGGTGTCAAATGTGATTGATGTTTCTCAACAAAATAAAGTGCAGTTCTGCGGCTATCCCACATTTCGATCCTCCCACCAGGAAGGCCGATACAGTTAATAGGTCAAAACATTTCAAAAGAAGAAGAAACCAGATTTCTGCTGCTGTTAAATAAATCCCCCTTTGTATCTGGCTGAATGTTAGCGCACAGCTCTTATTGGTGTATGCGAAGTATATCTGTATTTATATAACTTATGTTGTTTACCAGTAATAAATATGTTTTGCAGTAAAATGCTCATTTAGTTTGCTATTTTTGTCTTTTTCTGTGTAATAATAATAAATAACCTCCCTCTGCTCTGGCAATCCCCAACCGCTATTTCCACCTGCTGTTTCTTCTCTCCCCAGCTAATAACTGAGAATCATTGAACGGGTGAGAGAGGGGGGTGTTTTACAGTAAGGATCTACGGCCCAAATGTATTAAGCCTTAACAAGAAATAAAGTTGGGATGCATAAGGATAGATAAATGACCAGCCAATCAGCTCCTGTCATTTTTCAAACACATGGCAGTTAAGAAGCTGATTGGCTGATCATTTATCACTCCTTATGCGTCTCAGATATATCTCTTGTAAAGGCTTAATATATTTGGGCCTATGGTGGTCATTCCGAGTTGATCGCAGCCAGCAACTTTTTGCTGCTGCTGCGATCAATTAGTCCACGCCTATGGGGGACTGTATTTTAACTTAGCAGGGCTGTGATCGCTTGTGCAGCCCTGCTAAGCTGAAAAAATTTCAAGCAGAAGTTGACCAGCCCTATACCTACTTACCCTGTGCGACAATCTCAGCGATGCAGGAGCCGGCTTTGACGTCAGACATCCGCCCTCCGTTCTTCTGGACATGCCTGTGTTTTCCTTACCACTCCCCGAAAACGGCAGCCAATGGTCCGGATCCGCCCTGGAACACCTTCTTCCTGTCAATCTTCTTTGCGGTTGGCTATGCGACCGCTTCCTTCGGTAGACGCGGCGTAACCCGGCGACCCCTGTTGCCGGGCAACGTCGCGCACATGCACTGCGGCCGCCGCGCATACGCATTCCGTACCTATTCGCACCGCAGCGGTAAACCGCTGCGTGTGACCGGGTCGGAATGACCCCCTAAGTGTGCAAAGCATCAGAGCATCTTATAGTGTATCCATTGTGCTGTGTAAATTGGGGTGTGGATCATAGGGTCGACAGTCATTAGGTCGACCACTATTGGTCGACAGTGACTAGGTCGACACCTGAAATAGATCGACACAGTCATTAGGTTGACGTGAAGAAGGGCGACATGGGAAATGTCGACAGGAGGTTTTTACATTTTTGGGGTGTCGTTTTCTTTGTAAAGTGACCGGGAACTCCAATTAGTGCACCGTATCCCCTAGCATGGCTCGCTTCGCTCACCATGCTTCAGGGAGGGAGGGTTAGGTTTAGGCAGTGGGGAAGGGAGGGTTAGGCACCAAGCTGGGAGGGTTAGGGTTAGGCACCCCAGAGTGAGGGTTTGGGTAGGGAAAAGGTGAGAGTTAGGGCCCTTTAACGGGGGGCTGTCAGGATTCTGATGGATGGGATGCTGCTGTCGGTATACTGACAGCCGGCATCCCGTCCATCTGCAAATCATACTGATCCCAGTTGCAATGTGCATCATGTTGATAATGCAAAACACGTCACCAAGTCCTCCACACTTGTCCTCTGGATCATCCTTCCAAGATCTCCCAGATGAAAGCTAAAATGTGTTAGAAAGTATGCCAGTGTCAGTGGCGCACCCAGGGGGGGTTTCCGAGCATGTTTAATATGCTGTGTGTATATATATATATATATATATATAGAAAGAAGACAAGCAGACTGCGGCACTCCAAATGTATAAAGGTTGTATTCAAATTACAGGGTTATGCCAGCACTGCATTAGGCAACGTTTCGGTACTCGCAAGTACCGTTTTCAAGCCCCATGCTGACAACCTTCAGTACAACAGATAGCATAAATGCTATCTGTTGTACTGAAGGTTGTCAGCATGGGGCTTGAAAACGGTACTTGCGAGTACCGAAACGTTGCCTAATGCAGTGCTGGCATAACCCTGTAATTTGAATACAACCTTTATACATTTGGAGTGCCGCAGTCTGCTTGTCTTCTTTCTACATTTTTTTACTGAAGGCACCCACCTTTTTAAATATCATTGCAAGCATTTGAGTGCGGGTTCATCCATTGGACTATATATATATATATATATATATATATAGGTGTATATATGGTATATATATGTGTAGATATGTAGATATGTATGAATATATATATATATATATATATATATATACACACACACACAGACACACTAGTTTTACGGACCCAGCATATACTGGGTCACCTCAGTCGCCACCCCCGTGATTGGCTCCACCCAGTTCTGGAACCCCCCCATGCAAATCCTGCATTTGCCACTGAGTGTCACTGGATATTACGGTAAAGAACATTTGGAGCTACTGTGTGCTGCACTCATTTATGCAGGCATGCCAATCTGAGAATATACTTACAAGTCATAGAAAAAGGATAAATGAGTGTAGAATATATAGCTTAATGCACCCCTGCAAAAAATACATATTGGCACCATGTAAATCGGAGTGTCTTGGTGGAGAAAGTTGAAGAGGTGGAGGTGTCTCATTTGTGGCAGGAGGTTTACTGTAAATAAAAAAATTAATAATTTATTATGCTTCTTCAAGGTTCTCTGCTTCTTTAAAGACAAGGGAAAAGTAAAATGGAAAGTTGAAATAATACACTGTATTCTGTTTGTGACAACATATTCAGAGCATTATATGCTGGGATTCTCAGGACAGGGCTTTGCAGTATGACAGACGGTCTAGGTGTACAGAGCTGGTAATAAGATGCAGTCCAGTTTAGTACACAGAGAAGGTAGTCCGATGTAGTCAGGTCATATACAGGTTATGTCCTCAGAATTATAGCAGGTTCGGTACACAAGAAGATAATTAGACAAGAAGATGGTTAGGTCACAGTATCACGAAGGCAGTACCGCTACAGTATGTTTGAATAAGAATCATTTGTTCAGCCTCATATCTAACTGGCTCATACAGACAGAGGACTCGATTCAGTAAGGATTGCAAATTCTCCCCCACTGCGACCATGCTGAAATTGTGGTCACACCACAATTTCAGAGTGATCGCAGAAAGTAGGGTAGCCTTCTGCCGGCGCAGCCTGCCGCCATCTTTGTGATCGCAATGGCTGTGTATGACATCACGCAGCTGCCTCTATCATGCCATCTCTGAACTTTATCTCTGTCCACTTTATCTCTCTCCAAGGATTAATACATAGACCCCAAAGCACCAACCAATCAACTACTGTATATTGGGGGTCATTCCGAGTTCATCGTAGCTGTGCTAAATTTAGCACAGCTACGGTCATCTTTCCTGACATGCGGGGGGGACGCCCAGCACAGGGCTAGTCCGCCCCGCATGTCAGTGCCGCCCCCCCCCCCCCCACACACACACACACACAAATACAAAAGCATTGCACAGCGGCAATGCTTTTGTATTTGTGGAGTAACTCCCAGCCAGCGCAGCTCCTGCGGCTGGCCGGAAGATTATCGTCGCTGCCACTGGCCGCAGCGGCTGCATGAGACATCACGAAGCCACCATGGCCCGACCCCCAAGGGTCCGGCCACGCCTGCATTGGCCGGACCGCACCCCCTAAACGGCGGCTAATGCCGCCATCTAGCCCCCTCCTGCCCTGCGACCGCCTCTGCCTGTCAATCAGTCAGAGGCGATCGCTACTGAATGACGGCCTTCAGCCGTCCAGCATGCACCGGCGCATGCGCAATTCCGACCCGATCGCTGCGCTGCGATAAACTGCAGCGAGCGATCGGGTGGGAATGAACCCCAGAGACCAAAAAATCTTTTCATTCCCTGCGAAGCCTGGACAGGAAAGCAGCAGATAGCTCTGATACATCCTGGGGGGTATATTTACAAAGATTCGTGTTTTGGACGTTTTGAAAGGTGTTTGAACTCGAATGGTATCGGGTGCATTTTACTGCAACTTTTTGAATCCTGTGACGGTCATTCACTAAGCTGCCGAGTTTTCACAATTCGTTTTTTCCGATGTCGATGTGATTCGTAATATCAGGCAGTGTTTTACGGGAGTGATGAGTAAAACACTGCCTGACAAAACACAAGGAATCCCGGCCGGATCTGTGAGATCCGTGCAGGGCTTCATTATGTACATTAAAAAGTTGATTAAAGTCTTAAAAAATCTGAAAAAAATTGCGTGGGGTCCCCCCTCCTAAGCACAACCAGCCTCGGGCTCTTTGAGCCGATCCTGGTTGAAAAAATATGGGGGAAAAAAATGACAGGGGTTCCCCCATATTTAATCAACCAGCACCAGGCTCTGCGCCTGGTCCTGGTTCCAAAAATATGGGGGACAAAAAGCGTAGGGGTCCCCCGTATTTTTGAAACCAGCACCGGGCTCCACTAGCCAGGTACATAATGCCACAGCCGGGGGACACTTTTATACTGGTCCCTGCGGCCCTGGCATTACATACCCAACTAGTCACCCCTGGCCGGGGTACCCTGGAGGAGTGGGTCCCCCCCCCTCCAGCCACCCAAGGAACTTTGCAGTCAGCGGTGAGGTTACTTTCGGTCAATCGCTGACCGCAAAGTTCCCACCATTGGCTACAATGGAGCGCATAGGCGCTAATTGTATCACTGCCGTGTGCTGCCTGACAGACACTACAGGAGCACACAGCCAATCAGGAGGGTGCCACGACGTGGCGCTCCATGATTGGCAGAAGGGACCCTCTTTGACAGGAGTCAGGGGTGTCCTGGCAGTCGGGGAAAGGGGTCCCATGTGCAAACATGGGACCCCTTTCAGTGCGTGGTCGGGTTTCCGTTTTTTTGTTTTGCCAAGTACGTGGATTATGACAAAAGGACACGACACACAGGATTTAGGTGAGTATAATTTTATTTTCAGGTACCCTGGAATCGCCGTCGAGACGTGGGCCGAGTCGGCATGTGAACATAGGTAAGTATGTGTGTGTCGGAATGTATGTAATAAAGTTGTACTTTCACGGTGTGTGTGTCCTGTTTTTTTGGGGGTATTTTTTTAGTAGTAGTACTACAGGTACCAGCGTGGCCCGGTTTTCCACCGCATGCTGGTACTTGTGGTTCTCCAAGTACCAGCTTGCGGGGGAGGCTTGCTGGGACTTGTAGTACTGCTACTAAAAACAATATTCACATTTTTTCACAAGGCTATCAGCCCCCCATCCGCCGCCCTTGGATGGGGGGGACAGCCTCGGGCTTCACCCCTGGCCCTTGGGTGGCTGGAGGGGGGGGACCCCTTGATTTAAGGGGTTCCCACTCCTCCAGGGTACCCCGGCCAGGGGTGACTAGTTGGGTATGTAATGCCAGGGCCGCATGGACCAGTATAAAAGTGTCCCCCGGCTGTGGCATTATTTTTGTCCCCCGTATTTTTGGAACCAGGACAAGGCACAGAGCCCGGTGCTGGTTGATTAAATATGGGGGAACCCCTGTCATTTCCCCCCCCATATTTTTTCAACCAGGACCGGCTCAAAGAGCCCGAGGCTGGTTTTGCTTAGGAGGGGGGACCCCACGCAATTTTTTTTACAGTTTTTACACTAAACAGACCCTTTCCCATAGATAACCATGCACAGATCTCATTAATCCGTGCATGGTTATCCAAACTCGACTGGAAAAAGCAGGTTTGTTTTTTTTTTGCTGCTTCTTTTAACGATTCGAAAATAAACAGATCCGCACTTGAGCACTCAGAAACTAACACCCAAATACGAATGAATAGTGAATGCCCGTATTGTATGAAGTAACAGCCGTGTTTGACCGATGGTCTATTCATTCGTATTTCGGAACTTTGCAAATCAGACCATTACGAATAGTCCAAACACTGCCGAGATTGGTGCTTAGTGAATTACCGGATTGGGACTTAGAAAAAAAAACACAAATCGGACAAACTCGAATTCTTAGTAAATGTTGGCCCTGGTTTCTATAATGTAACACTCCATTGATACTTAATTCTGTCCTTAAACATGCCTCATTCTTTAAGTGCATAATTAGCTTGAAAACTATACCCCTAAGGCAGCTGGAAATTAAATGGTATTTGTCACCTAGCTTTCTGATAAATTAGATGATTGATCTGTGGATACGTAATTTGTTGAGAAGAAAAAATGGGGTATTTCTTTTATAAGCACTACAAAGCTTGCAGGTTTTCAAATAGGGAAACTGAGGTTTTTCAGATAAAGGTAATGATGCAATATTCAAAGAAGCAATAAAATAACAGGGAAAACAACAAAACAGGAAAAGGTGGAATATGTGCAAATCCATTATGGGCATCCACTCAGGGAGGGCACCTAATGGTGTAATAGGTCAATTTCCACACCACTTTGTGCAGATGTAAGGGTTGTAAAATTACACCACTTATATCATCCCTATTCCTTCCTTCCTTTTTTTTCTCATATGTTTTATTTTCTCTTTTCTTGGATATTTGTTGAATTTATTATTATATACAGTAAGTGTTACAACATCCAAGACCAGTGGGTGGTGCAAACTGCAATTTCATGTTCTCCAGTGGTACTGATTATAAATGAGCGTCATCATTTTTGGTTGTCTGCCTCCCAGCATTTGGTACAATAGTATATTCACTGAGTGAGTCATCTCATTAGTTAAGGTACATAGGCCCTCATTCCGAGTTGTTCGCTCGTTCTTTTTCATCGCATCGCAGTGAAAATCCGCTTAGTACGCATGCGCAAAGTTCGCTCTGCGACTGCGCCAAGTAACTTTACTATGAAGAAAGTATTTTTACTCACGGCTTTTTCTTCGCTCCGGCGATCGTAATGTGATTGACAGGAAATGGGTGTTACTGGGCGGAAACACGGCGTTTTATGGGCGTGTGGCTGAAAACGCTACCGTTTCCGGAAAAAACGCAGGAGTGGCCGGGGAAACGGTGGGAGTGCCTGGGCGAACGCTGGGTGTGTTTGTGACGTCAACCAGGAACGACAAGCACTGAACTGATCGCACAGGCAGAGTAAGTCTGGAGCTACTCTGAAACTGCTAAGTAGTTAGTAATCGCAATATTGCGAATACATCGGTCGCAATTTTAAGAAGCTAAGATTCACTCCCAGTAGGCGGCGGCTTAGCGTGTGTAACTCTGCTAAATTCGCCTTGCGACCGATCAACTCGGAATGAGGGCCATAAACCCACTGCTTGCTGTTGTCCAGGGTCTGACAGCACTTATCGATTGGTTCTTCTTGCATCTCCTTATTGATAGAAAGCACCCACTATTCTGATTGGCATTCTTTCAATTGCATTCACTAATTTGATGATGCTGGTTGGCTTGTTATATCTAGAGAATATCTCTTCAGTACATTGATGTAATATTACATCAACATAAATTAACAATTATGGCCATGCGTAATTTTTTTTTACATATCTACTCTTGAGCTACAGTAAGTATTTATGCATTATAGTGGTGCAACACTTGTTGAATATCATTGGACTTTTTGTCTCTTAAGATTTCTTTGCACTATTCATATTACTTATTTATTGATTGGATTCATGTTTTCTCATTGATTGCAGCTTAAATATGTATACTATTCTACTTTCCAAAAATTGGTTGTATTCATTATTTGGTCTTGACGTCATCTTATTGGTTATAAAGTACAGGCACACTATCATAGCTAGATTATGAGTTGGGTGCAGGGAATACCATACCCGGGCCCCCCTCTGTCAGGGGCCCCCCAAACCAGAGCACACTGACATCACTAGCTCTCCCTTTTGTGCTGCAGCAGAACCAGGCAGCCAGAATGCTACAGTATGCACTGCAGGCAGAGACACAGGAGTATTAGGTTTCATGACCTACTGTACCGATAGAGCTTTCTGACCAAAGGAAAGATAGGAGGGGGGCGGGGGGGAGAGAGCTGTAAGTGACATGGGATCCCAGCTTCTCCTCTTTCTTAATTTAATGAGATGTATACTCACTCTGAGAAAGAATTTATTTTAACACGTTGAGTAATGTAATACTGTTTGACATAAATTACATCTCTTAGTCACAAGTGATTTTGTATTACAACTACAGGTTGAGTATCCCATATCCAAATATTCCGAAATACGGATTATTCCGAAATACGGAATTTTTTGAGTGAGACTGAGATAGTGAAACCTTTGTTTTCTGATGGCTCAATGTACACAAACTTTGTTTAATACACAGTTATTAAAAATATTGTATTAAATGACCTTCAGGCTGTGTGTATAAGCTGTATATGAACATAAATTAATTGTGTGAATGTACACACACTTTGTTTAATGCACAAAGTTATTAAAAATATTGGCTAAAATTACCTTCAGGCTGTGTGTATAAGGTGTATATGTAACATAAATGCATTCTGTGCTTAGATTTAGGTCCCATCACCATGATAACTCATTATGGCATGCAATTATTCCAAAATACGAAAAAATCCGATATCCAAAATTCTTCCGGTCCCAAGCATTTTGGATAAGGGATACTCAACCTGTATACTGCAATATTTAGGAATATTTCTGATGCTTATGTTAATTGTTTTGTATTATAACTTTACCAATGAGACTGTCCCTTAAAAACAGGATGTGATGCAGTCTGAAGAGAAGCTGGCTACATCATAATGAAAAGATTTCTCTTCTTGAGTTTATCTTGTTCTACAATTTTATTGTATTAATGTTTTTATTATCTTATTATTTATATGATTATTGTAATATCCAGTTATAACATTCTTAGTATGACTGTTATATTTATATTGTTAACTATATTTATTATTTTTATTAATGTGATTGTTACATCTGTTAGTAATACAAGCTCCCTATTTAAAATCACCTCTGATCGTATGAAGTCACGTCTCCTGATGTAGGCCTGATGGCAAGATTCTTTGGGGGTATGGCTTGGTGTGAGTTTTGAAACCTTCTCTTAGAGATGATAGATGTGTCTGAGTAGAGAGATGGACATCATACAACTCATATTGTGGAGAGAAGTACTGTTTTTATATTTTTCTAACAAGAACCTCTCACGTGTGTAATGTTCTCTATTTCTTTTTAATTTCCTGCCAGGCCAGAGCAGGTAGACCACTGCTTCCCCTCATACTGTATCATCATACTGTCCCAACATCAGTTGTAAGATGGTGGGGATGGTGGAAACATGGTCAATCAATGTGGTGTGTAGTGTGATCAGATTTCTGCGTTTTATGGTCACAGCAGCAGCTGAAATTCATTGCCAACTTGACAATGTGCATGGTGATAATGTCATATTGCGGAAACAGGTTTGGGTTTGGTTCACTGCCTTTGATAATCTCAGGACAGACTTCAAGATAAACATTGATCAGGATAGCCTTCTAGCCCTGACCTGATACTGAGTGATTTCCATCTCTTTGGACCATTCAAGGAGCACTTGGGTATAAGGAGTGTTGCAAGTGACAGTGAAGTTCTGCAAGCCAACATGTTCTGGCTTCAGGCCCTTAACACTGATTTCTTCTATGCCGGGAAAGATGCCTTGGTGTACCGTTGGAACATATGGGGACTATGTGGAAAAATAATCTGTACCAATAAAGCACAACAAGACTTGGTGTGAGGAAAAAGCTGCGGCTTCTAGCATACAGTAGGAGACACATTTACACAAATTCACAAAAATGTACAAAAATGTTGCACATCTCATTGATCGGTGTATGTGAGCAATGCAATACTGAAGTTCTCGGTTGCCTTATTTATGAAAATAAATTGCACATTTTAAGCAAAATGTATGATGCTGTACGGTGACAGTCACATGTGACATTGCGCGCAGAGAGGGGCAACTGAAGCCACAGTAACAAAAAGGACACATCTGTAACATATCTTTAGACAATCTTAAATGGAATTAGGAGTCCTACAGTATATCAATATAGATATCTTTTCCCTAATACACTTTATTGTTGTAATCTTACACAGCCTAATTCAGTCGTGGATCCAGTCAGAGCTAAGGTACTCATGCCAAATCTCTTCTTCATGGATGCAAATATAAACAAGCTTAAACAAACAGACACCTCTTGAGTCCCATGTCAGTCTAGGACCCTGAATTTATACCTAGATACAGTATGTTTGATTTGTCCATGTTTTTGTACAGTATCCAGGATAATATTCTTGGATTATTATAAGGAATAGTTCATTCCTTTGAAATAGGAACTTTCAAACTTTAATCAAAATTGTCCCCCCAACCCCACCCCAAGAAAGTTCCAAACCAAGGCAGAAGGCTGGGTTGAGGGAAAATACACTGAACTACACCCTTTAGCTCACAATCACCACTTCATTCTGATGGTGGGATGTACTAACAGCAAAACGCGGTCATAATGCGGTTTACAGAGGTTTGCCGCATTTCCCATATGTATAATTCAATCAATGGCAGATATCAGTACAGACAGTTAAGGACTTACAGTAGAAGTGAGCCCTGTGGGTTCTTGAGCACCCACAATATTTGTGCTACCACTATCCATGTCCGTGCATGGCATGTTTCAGCCATATGAAGAGCAACCCTAGTCATTTGGAAAAGTTGGCTCCGATGCTTTAGGGAAATTCATTTTCTGTATTGTGGTCGTCTTTAAAGGGGTTAGGTCTGTATTTTTGGCCTGATTCAGAGATAGACGGAAGTTCAATGCGGCACTGAATTTCCGTCCGATCTGTAGGCAGGGCATGCAGGATATGTCTCAGTAGGGGATCCGGTCTGAAGATCGTCAGTGTCTAGGTCGACAATGTTTAGGTCGACCACTATAGTTCGACAGTCACTAGGTCGACATGGATGGAAGGTCGACAGGGTTTCTAGGTCGACATGTGCTAGGTCGACAGGTCTAAAGGTCGACATGAGTTTTTCAAATTTTTTTTTGGGGGGGGGATTTTTTCATACTTAACGATCCACGTGGAGTACGACTGGAACGGTAAAGTGTGCCGAGCGAAGCGGTAGCGGAGCGAAGGCACCATGCCCGAAGCATGGCGAGCCAAGCGAGCCATGCGAGGGGACGCGGTGCACTAATTTGGGATCCCGGTCACTCTACGAAGAAAACGACAAAAAAAAAATCCTCATGTCGAACTTTAGACCTGTCGACCTAGCACATGTCGACCTAGAAACCCTGTCGACCTTCCATCCATGTCGACATATAGTGGTCGACCTAAACATTGTCGACCTAGACACTGTCGATTTGATGAACCACACCCCTCAGTAGAAGAGATGCCTCCTGCATGTTATTGCAATCACAGCACTGCAACCAAAGTAGCGAGCGGGGATCCAATATCACAACCATCGGTCCCAATGTTCCCAGCACAAGGCCATATGACTAAGCCTCAGCTTGCACAGGAAGTTAGGGCTGCGAGGCGAGGAAGTCTGCATCATGTAAAGCAGACCCTGAACTCTTCCCTCCTAGAAATTGGGGTGACACGCCCACATTTCTAGGAATTCAACCCTCCCTCCACCCCTTCTCACCCCCTTAATGCTGCTGCCTATCAATCAGTCAGCGGCAGAGGAAAACTTTGTACAATAGAGCAAGGCCCGTTCTGCGCATGAACAGAATTACCTTGTGCAGCGTAGATTCCCGATGATTGGGAATCTGCGTGCACGTTGAATCAGGCATTTATATATAAGTCGAGGCTGGTGGTTGAAAAGGATATAAAAACAAAAGCTGTAAAAAAATTTTTTTAGAAAAACTGATTAAAAACAAAAAATAAAAAAATAAACATTAAAAAAATAAAAATAAATGTTTGGGTTATTAAAATGTATTATGTACAGTAAGTGCTTAATATAAATTGTGTTTGGAGAGAGGGGCTACAGTAAGTATATTACCTAGTGCTTGTTTGAGCCACTGTGTTACTAGTACAATGAACAACTGGCTGTGTGCTGTACATAGCATTTTTCCACGGTTCCTGGTATAGAGATGTCTCTTATACCCCTTTCACACCGCAGCTTGTACCCGGTAATTTGCCGTTTTTACTGGCTTCCTAAACGGTTCGAGCTGCGATGTGAAAGGGCCACCTTCAATTTACCGTTTACAAAATACCGGTATTTTGAAACGGTAGAAAAGCAGGGTCCTACCCGTTTCAGACCCGTTTAATTGTGCAGTGTGAAAGGGTCTGAAACTTTATTTGCAAGCCCCAGAAGGTGATAGGTTGTCTCCATGTGTGATCTCACCAGGCAGAAGCAGGAAATAAACATTTAAAATGACAACCACTGTTTTGTATGGGTGAAACGGGTTCAGTGTGAAAGGTACCAAAACCAGTGGCGTAACTACTGCCCCCGCAGTCCTAGCGGTGGCTTGGGGGCGAGGGGCTGCGGGGGCGCCACTGATTTACAGCAGACTGACATGCGGACGAGCGTCCGCATGTCAGTCTGCAGTCTCCTTCCCTCAGCCGCTTGTTGGAGGGACACGGAGGGCACACAGCGCGCCTCCCTGTGTCCCTCCTGCTGTATCATCTCCGGCGGCCGCGGGTCTAATAGGGGGAAGTGCCGTCCGTGAGCTCTAATTGGCTCACGAACCGGCACTTCCCCCTATTAGACCCGCGGCCGCCGGAGATAATGCAGCAGGAGGGACACAGGAGAGACGAGCTGTGCCCTCCGTGTCCCTCCAAAAAGCGACGGGGGGGGGTAAATATCTGGCACTGGGGGCATATATGGCACGGGGGGGGGGGGGAGGGAGGAATATCTGGCACTGGGGCATTTCTGGCACTGGGGGGAATATCTGGCACTGGGGGCATATCTGGCACTGGGGCATATATGGCACTGGGGAGGAATATCTGGCACTGGGGTCATATATGGAACTGGGGGGGTATCTGGCACTGGGGGGCATATATGGCACGGGGGGCATATATGGCACTGGGGGGAATATCTGGCACTGGGGGGAATATCTGGCACTGGGGGGAATATATGGCACTGGGGGCATATATGGCACTGGGGGGGATATCTGGCACTGGGGCATATATGGCACTGGGGGGGATATCTGGCACTGGGGGGGATATATGGCACTGGGGGCATATATGGCACTGGGGGGGAATATCTGGCACTGGGGGAATATCTGGCACTGGGGGGGGGGATATCTGGCACTGGGGCATATATGGCACTGGGGGGGAATATCTGGCACTGGGGGCATATATGGCACTGGGGGGGGGGATATCTGGCACTGGGGGCATATATGGCACGGGGGGCATATATGGCACTGGGGGGGAATATCTGGCACTGGGGGGGAATATCTGGCACTGGGGGTGTCACAACTGAGGGCTGGAGACCGTGACTGGGAGCCTCAGTTGTAGGGGCTGACGGGTACTTAAATTTAGGAGGAGCTATGTGACTCCTGGACATACGTATTGACAGCAGCAAAGAATGCCCGAGGGCGTGACCACGACAACTGGGAATTCCTTAAGTGCTTTTATTAAATAAAAAGTCAGATAACGTGCAAAAGAATAATATAAAGTCACACGTGATAATCAAGTTCACAATCGGTGAAGGCCAGTAACCTGGAATATGGAAGAAAGTCCTGTAAACAATAAATGAGGCTGGGGTTCACTGGAAGATGAGGAATGAAACTGGAGTACGCAGGAACTGAAGAATGAAGGATGATTACTGCAAAGCAAAAGTTCAAACACAGGAATCCAAAGTAGGCTGTAGGGGTTAACACTGGAGAGTCGGGTTACACTGCAGAGTGTAATCACCAGGGAAGTCAGGCTGATCTGCAGAATGGAATTGCAGGAGAAAATCTGTAGTGAAGCTTGTATGCTGGAATCACAGATGACAATGAAAGCACTGACGATCTTTTGGGAGCTGGGACCGGATATTTATACCTGCTGCATAGCAGGGATTGGCTGAGCAATTATGACAAGGCTCCAGCACCGTGGATAGGAGGAATAATGTCATGTGACTGGAGTCTAACATGGCTGCGCCCATGAACAAACAAAGAAGGGGAATTAAGTACTATAGGGAAGGTGCAACACTTGCGATGTAGGCCGCAGTAGCAGAACAACATGCGCCCAGTGGCGCGCGGCGGCCAGCGAGACAGGAGTGGCAGCAGAGGCCCATGGAGGACGTACATCCAGAAGGAAAATGGTGTCTCAGTATCCGGATCGTGACAGTACCCCCCCTTTTAGGAGTGGCCACAGGACACTTCTTAAGTTTACCTGGCCATCTGGAATGGAACTTCTGGATGAAGACTTGTGCCAACTTGGAAGTGGGGAATCCATGACAGAATCCATCGAGGGATGAGACCACGGACGATGAGGATTATGCAGACGTAGCCATGGAAGGCCTAGGACCACAGGATGGGTTGCCCTTGGGATAACCTGGAAAGAAATCAACTCTGTATGCTGGTCCCCTACCTTCAGACGGATAGGTAGGGTCTTGGAGGTAATCACCGCCTCAGGAATCCTACTGCCGTCCACGGCAGTTAGAGATATCGGTGATGACAGTCTCTCAGTGGGAAGAGACCACTGCTTAACGAACTTCTCTGTAATAAAGTTTCCGGCTGCTCCAGAATCCAATAAGGCAGTGAGATTCTTTGTACGCGGAGCCACCTGCAGAGAAACTGAGAGATTGCAGTTACTTGGAAATGGAGAGAAATTCGTCACTCCTAGCTGACCTTCTCCTTGGAGGGCTAGGACTTGAGGTTGTCCCGGACGCTTGGGACAGGACTTGATAACGTGAGAAGATTCGGCACAATACAAACAGAGACGCTCAGCGAGACGTCTACTACGCTCTGCCTGAGATAAACGAGAGCGACCTATCTGCATAGGTTCCTCCAGAGACGGAGATGGCTGACGAGGGATGGAAACCGTAGGAATCCTGGGAAATGTAGATCTTCCTCGTTCAACAGCCCTTTCACGGAACCGTAAATCGACCTTAGTGCAGAGGGAAATGAGCTCGTTTAAAGTTAAAGGCAAGTCTCTAGCAGCGAGCTCATCTTTGATACGCTCGGATAGCCCTCCCCAGAAGGCTGCATAAAGAGCGTCATCATTCCAGGAGACTTCAGATGCCAAGGTCTGGAATTGCACCAAATACTGACCGACAGTTCGCGTCCCCTGACGCAGTCGAAGGATCTCTGAGGAAGCTGATGTCACTCGACCTGGCTCGTCGAAAATTCGTCTGAACGTTGCCACGAAGTTAGCATAGGATGACAACAGGACATCAGACCTTTCCCATATAGGTGAGGCCCAGTCTAGAGCGGCACCAGTGAGTAGAGAAATAAGGTATGCCACCTTAATGCGGTCAGTAGGGAAACTGCTGGGTTGCAATTCAAATTGGATCTCGCACTGGTTTAGGAAACCCCTGCAGGCTTTAGGGGATCCATCATATTTAGCAGGAGTCGGCAAGTGAAGATAGGGAACAGGAACAGGTACGGTGGGTGGGGACACCACCGGAGGCGCTGGAGTCGGCACACTGGACGCCCCTGATCCACGGAGGGCCGCTTGAATTTCATCCAGCCGGGAGGAGAGGTCCTGGAGACAGCGAACAACATGGTCCTGAGCAGCCTCCTGACGTTCAAGGCGGGTTGCCAATTCTTGTATCAGCCTAAGCGCTTGGGACAGGTCTCCGGCTGGATCCATTTGGTCAGTGCTTACTGTCACAACTGAGGGCTGGAGGCCGTGACTGGGAGCCTCAGTTGTAGGGGCTGACGGGTACTTAAATTAAGGAGGAGCTATGTGACTCCTGGACATACGTATTGACAGCAGCAGAGAATGCCCGAGGGCGTGACCACGACAACTGGGAATTCCTTAAGTGCTTTTATTAAATAAAAAGTCAGATAACGTGCAAAAGAATAATATAAAGTCACACGTGATAATTAAGTTCACAATCGGTGAAGGCCAGTAACCTGGAATATGGAAGAAAGTCCTGTAAACAATAAATGAGGCTGGGGTTCACTGGAAGATGAGGAATGAAACTGGAGTACGCAGGAACTGAAAAATGAAGGATGATTACTGCAAAGCAAAAGTTCAAACACAGGAATCCAAAGTTGGCTGTTGGGGTTAACACTGGAGAGTCGGGTTACACTGCAGAGTGTAATCACCAGGGAAGTCAGGCTGATCTGCAGAATGGAATTGCAGGAGAAAATCTGTAGTGAAGCTTGTATGCTGGAATCACAGATGACAATGAAAGCACTGACGATCTTTTGGGAGCTGGGACCGGATATTTATACCTGCTGCATAGCAGGGATTGGCTGAGCAATTATGACAAGGCTCCAGCACCGTGGATAGGAGGAATAATGTCATGTGACTGGAGTCTAACATGGCTGCGCCCATGAACAAACAAAGAAGGGGAATTAAGTACTATAGGGAAGGTGCAACACTTGCGATGTAGGCCGCAGTAGCAGAATAACATGCGCCCAGTGGCGCGCGGCGGTCAGCGAGACAGGAGTGGCAGCAGAGGCCCATGGAGGACGTACATCCAGAAGGAAAATGGTGTCTCAGTATCCGGATCGTGACAGGGGGCATATGTGGCACTGGGGGGGTATATGTGTACCTGGCACATGGGGGGGGGACTATATTTGGCACTGGGGCATGTAAGTACCTGGCACAGTGGGGGAATATCTGGCACTGGGGACATATGTGGCACTGGGAGCACAGCCCTAGCAACAAAGACTACCTCCTAGCAACGAGCATGACACCCAGTGCATGAAACACCTGGCAACGAGCATGACACCCAGTGCATGAAACACCTGGCAACGAGCATGACACCCAGTGCATGAAACCCCTGGCAACGAGCATGACACCCTGAGCATAAAAACCCCTGGCACCGTGCATGGAACCAAGAGCATGAAACCCCTGGCAACGAGCATGACACCCAGTGCATGAAACCCCTGACAACGAGCAGGTAATTGAAAAGTAATTAGAAGCCTTACTGTAGGAATTAATGTGTAATGGGCATTACGGTGTGTGGCATAATGTATCACGGACATTGCGGTGTGTGTCATAATGTGTCACAGGCATTACGGTGTATGGTATACTATATCACGGGCCTTGTGATATGTGGTATAATGTCTCAGGGTCATTGCAGTATGTGGCATAATGCATCACGGACATTGCGGTGTGTGTCATAATGTGTCAGGCATTACGGTGTGTGGTATACTATATCACGGGCATTGTGGTATGTGGTATAATGTCTCAGGGTCATTGCAGTGTGGCATAATACATAACGGGCATTGCGATGTGTGGCATAGGGTATAACGGGCAGGGCATTGCGGTATGTGTTACAGGCATTACGGTGTATGGTATACTATATCACGGGCATTGTGGTATAATGTCTCAAGGTCATTGCAGTGTGTGGCATAATGTGTCACAGGCATTGTATGTGCTATAATGTATCGGGCATTGCAGTGTGTGGCATAATGTATCACGGACATTGCGGTGTGTGTCATAATGTGTCACAGACATTGTATGTGCTATAATGTATCAGGGGCATTGCAGTGTGTAGCATAATGTATAACGGGCATTGCGATTCCTGTCATAATGTGTCACAGGCATTACGGTGTGTGGCATAATGTGTCACAGACATTATGGTGTGTGGCATAATGTGTCGGGGGCATTACAGTGTGTGCATATTGTGTCGTGCATTATTGTGTGCGGCATAATGTCTAAGGGCCATTGCAGTATGTGGCATAATGTATACTGGGCATTACTATAAGGAGGAAAAATGACAAATAATGTAAGCGGCATGAATCAGGATTATTTTTCTTTCCTGTGGTGGCCAACGTATGGGCGTGCAGGTTGCAAAACTGGGGTATAAGGTAGTCTTTTCCTGCAATGTCACGCCCCTTTATGCAAAACCACGCCCACTCCAACAAAACCACGCCCCTTTTTTGGCGCGCGCGGCTTCGGCGCGCGCATATTTATCCCTTTCTTGCTCCCAATTATGGAGCATGAAGGGGGGGGAGGGCGCCGAAGAATTTTTTGGCTTGGGGGCGAAAAATTTCTAGTTACGCCACTGACCAAAACGGTAATGAAATGGTAATATACTGGTTACAACATGCGATGTGAAGGGGGTTTAACTGCTTAGACCCGTTTTAAGAACCGTTTACAGAACCGTTTCAAAAGCAGGTTTTGCGATGTGAAAGCAGCATTACAGTGTCTGAGCTTCAATGCCTCAGCTGATTATACTTGTTGCTTAGCATATGTTAGATCCTAGTTTTTCATTTTATGAAGAAAGATTGCTCCAGGCTAGTCCGTGTCTCCATAAAAATGTTAAAGGGTTTTGTAGAAGAGAATTAGAAACGATTATACAATAATTAAGCAACAGAATGAAAATTTATGTAGTTGCAAAGCACTGTTTCTGTAGTCACAAGCTTACCACACCTGCTCTTCAAACCTAATTGTCATATCCTTAGTAAAAATAACATTTTCAAAATAAAATTAAGATAAAAAAGGTTAAAAGCATATTTTGTGGTGAGAATATATTTAGGCAAAGTATGAAAAAAAATAACAAAACAATTTTTCTTTTTTACAAATGTATTAATTATGTGTATGGGAATAACAACTACCATTTCTGCTTCATTTAGCAGTTTCCACCTGTATAAAATGATAATTTGTTTGATAATCATCAAAAGATCTGCAATGAGCAAATGTGCAGATCTTGGGTCCGACTCAGCATGGGTTGCAGTTGTGTGACAAATCGCACAACTACAACCAGTGACTTGAGGTGAGGGCCATGGCTGGTGAGACAATAACTAATTACACCCTGCGTTCCACTGCCCCCCATCCCCCCCCCCCCCATTATTATTATAATAAAAAAAAAAAACAGCATGGGGTTCCGCTGGTTTAATAAACACCAGTACCAGACACAGCCAACCAGGGGTGTAATGCCATAGCGGGAAGACCACTCAGTATCCCTGCCATGACATTAACCACCTCAAACCAGTCAGCCCAGGGCTGGAATTCCTCAGAAAGCGGGGACAACCCCCCAAAAAATGGGGTCCCCCCTTCCGAGCAACAACCAGCACTGGGCTGATAGCACAGTGCTATGCCCCGCACACCTGGTGGTGGTGTGTGCAGGGTTCATGTTATAATATTGTTCTTTACAAGGAGCCTACAGGTCCCAGCAAGCTTGCCCCAGCATGCAGGCACTTGGTGAACCACAAGTGTCAACATGCCCAGACATAAAGGGCCTGCTGGCACCTGTAGTCCGCCTGTAAAGAAAAAAAAAAAAAAGACAGGACACCTAATGTTGTAATTGTTTATTATGCAGGGTCTTCACCTGGGGGCGGCGGCCTTTAAGCTCTTTTCCATGGCCGACGCGCACCAGGACGCCTGCAGCTTCTATCTTTGGGAGTTCTTCCATGCTTCCACTTGGATTTCAAAAATGGCTCTGCAGCGCCATTTTTGAAATGGGACAAGCTGCCAACCTCTGCTAGCATGGCTGACGGTGCTTGGGTCCTCTAGGATTCAAACCTGCAGCTGTGCACCATTTCCATTGCCCGCTACCACCGCTACCCCCGCTACTCCACGCCGCAAATACTACTACACCCACGCCTCTAATACCGCTCCCCCCGCCACAGTACCATCGCCAATCCCCGCGACTTCTGCAGTGTGTGGGGGAGTGATCAATCAGCACAGCACTGACAGCCGGATACATTCATAGTCAGTACTGGATCCGGCTGTCCAATCACAACTGCCTTAGTGACAGGGGCGTGCTTTCATGTAGGCTGGAGGCACATCCCTGTCACTGAGGCACTAATACTAGTGCCGCTTCTGTATAATTTTTCTATGGGCTGTTGCAGCCCGTGCCTTGGCCCCGCCCCCCCCGTATCAGCTCCTTCACTAAGGTCAGCGTAAGGCATTGCCTCCCCTGACTGCACGTCCCTGACTACAACCCTTTTCTTTAACATGATGGGGGGACACCCAGCACATGGCAAGTTCGCCCTACATACCGGGTACTGCACCACCCCCATTCACTAACATGCTATACAGGGATGCGCTTGCATGATTAGAGTTGCCCCTTGTCCCTTGTGGAGGGCATCCATCTTTTGGTTTGCAGCAGCTGCATGTGATGTCACACATCCGCTGAGGTCCGCCCTTTAAATGGTCTGGACACGCCTTCGTTGTACGGACCATGCCCCCCAAATGGTGCGTCAGTGCCCACAAAATGCGGCATTGATACCCAGTCACTGCCCCCCTGCCAGCTCTTAAACTGCGATCACAGTTTAGGACCTCCCGCATGCGCACACCGCCATGTGCAGAAGTGCGGAAAGTGGCAAATAGTGATTTCAGCACTTCTGCGGGGCTATCTGAATTAGCCCCCTTGTCCTTAAGGGTTCCATAGTGATTTGAAGTACCGTATGAAATTAAATGTCACTCCACAAATAGATTGTCTTCGTTAAAAGGTTTCAAAGGACACATGTGGACAATGAATATTTCTTGTCAGCACGTTAGCATTGGATAATTATTCTTATAACACACTCTTTCATCTTACAGTACTGTACTTTAAGATTTTTTTTTACATTTATAGGCTGTAATGCTATGTTGTCCTTGTTTAATGACATTTCTGCCACTTCTTATGCTCTTATGCTTTAGTTAATGACACAAAAAACATCCCTTTATAGAATGCACATTATGTAGTCATTTTTTTTCTCTGACTGAAACATCTTATCCCATTAAAGTAGAAAATGACCCTTTCAGGAGAGAAAAGAGAAAGACTATAAAACCTTCTATTTTCTTGAGAAAGAACAAAAAAAATCTACTTATTAAGGACTTAAAAGGACATTTTGATATTAAAAATAAAGACTTTTCTTGTTAAAAAAAAAATGGTGTTAAATTGCATGATTACTCATTCAAGGACATTTTAGAAACATTTTAAGATTCCTTTAGCTCAGCAAACGACTCACAGAGGGCCCTTTTGGTGGATTTTACCTAGGGGACGCTTTGAAGGATCCGGTGGGCGTGCTGGTGCTGCTATTGGAAAGAGAGGACTAACCGCTTCTGTGCTGCCTCTCTCCCCAGTCCAGCACACAGCAGCATGTGCCATTTGCTGGGCTGGTGATAGAGGTTGCCTCAGCGGCAGTCAGTCCTCTCTCTGCCTGCTCTAAGTGCTGTTGGTAATGGGGAAGGAGGGAGGACAGCAGGACTTGGTGAAAAGTAACTGCTCCCCCCTCTCTTGGTGCCACTGCCCCCCAGTAAAATCCACCACTCCCAGTGAAGTTAACTATTGAATCTGTAAACTGGTTGTTTTCTCTGGCAGTGGCTATATGCTAATCAAACGCCAGACAAGCGGTCCAAAGGAGACTGCCAGCCTGGACCATGATTAGCAGAGATATTGCTTCAATTAGGATGCCACTCTCTGCTTTCCCATCAGCCTTACCTGACTTCTAGGGGCTGCGGTCTCTAGTCTCTCTAGTGTTTTGTGTTCATGCATTAGTCAAGGAGCCTGCAAGATCCACTGTGCTTGTGTAATGTACCTAGCTGGCACTGCAAGTGCATTAGTGCAGGACTCACTTCAACCACACTACAGGTAGCCCCCCTCATGGAATGTGGTAGGAGCCGCTATTGCCCAGTTCTCAGTTGCATGCAAGTCTGCATTTGGCTGCATCCTCAGCAGAGGCGTTTTAAGAGAGGAGGAGGCCCGTGTGCAGCCTTCTGCTTCAGGTGCCCCCTCCTCTCTGACTGATGCACAGGATTTAATACTTACCTCTCCGGAGTCCCCCGGTGGTGGCATCCTTCTCCGCAGCAGCGGCAATAGAGTCTGAGATCAGACTCTATTGCACATGCGCAAACCTCCAGGAACACGGCACGTCAGCCATTTTCCCGAAGATTTTGCTAATGCAAAATCTTTCCGGAGTTTTCAGCAGGCGCAATAGAGTTTGCTCCCCCTAGTGTTCAAACTCTATTGCGCTGCCGAAAAGGGATGGCTTCGATGGGGGACTTCAGAGAGGTAATTATTAAGCAAATGGGTGCAATGTGTGTGGGGTGGGCCCCCCTGGACCTGGGGGCTTGTGTGCCTCGCACACACTGCACCCATTATAGAAACGCCAATGATCCTCAGATCTTTAACATACTGTGCAGACGTCACGGCTTGTGTACATACATTTGTATTCTTTAGTTCTAATTTATAACGCATACGCGCACGCATGGGGGGTTTCCGAGTACCTGGAAACCCCCCCTGCACACCGATATATCGGCGCAGCTGATTTTTTATTTGTTGAATGGAGGAGACGGCACTGCAGCTGTGTATGCCCGAATCATGGTAGCGTTGTTGGGGGAACTGCAGCGCGCATCTCCCAGCTCCCACTCAGAGCCGGGAGCTGACAGCCGCGTGTGAGCTGCTGGGTGGTGCAGGCGGGCGGGCACAGCAGCATGTCTTCAATTCTTATCTCCTCTAGCCCGGGGACAAAGTGGCGCAGCGGGATTTCCGGTGGGTAGCCGCGGCCGCTGTCAGAGAGTAAAGCACCGCGTAGCCCGCAGTCAGACAGTGACAGCAGTGTGGCGCACAAGGAACTCATCTCAGAGGGCAGAGGAGGCGAGGACTGGACATTGCAGCTAATCGTGTGACTCTGGAGCGGCATGCAGCCTTGCAAGTTTCAATCCCTATCAGTCCCTTGTGTCTCTCTGTCATCTCACTCTACCCCTCCCACTCTCCCCCCCCCACAACTTGCTCTCTCTCCATGTCTCTCTCACCCCAACATCTCTCGTTCTCCCACACTGCTACTCCCAGCCTGCCCCCTTCTATGCACTATTACTCCCATCCTACCTCATGACTACTACACCAAGCTTTCCCCCTGCTTCCCACTACTACTCCCATCCTACCCCTTATATCCCACTACTACCTACATTCTGCCCCCTGCTCTGCACTACTACTCCCAGCCTGCCCCTTACTTCCCACTACTACCTACATTCTGCCCCCTGCTCTGCACTACTACTCCCATCCTACCCCTTACTTCCCACTACTACCTACATTCTGCCCCTTGCTCTGCACTACTACTTCCATCCTACCCCTTACTTCCCACTACTACCTACATTCTGCCCCTTGCTCTGCACTACTACTCCCATCCTACCCCTTACTTCCCACTACAACCTACATTCTGCCCCTTGCTCTACACTACTACTCCCATCCTACCCCTTACTTCCCACTACTACCTACATTCTGCCCCTTGCTCTGCACTACTACTCCCAGCCTGCCCCTTACTTCCCACTACTACCTACATTCTGCCAACTGCTCTGCACTACTACTCCCATCCTGCCCCTTACTTCCCTCTACTACCTACATCCTGCCCCCTGCTCTGCACTACTACTCCCATCCTGCCCCTTACTTCCCTCTACTACCTACATCCTGCCCCCTGCTCTGCACTACTACTCCCATCCTGCCCCTTACTTCCCTCTACTACCTACATCCTGCCCCCTACTCTGCACTACTACTCCCATCCTGCCCCTTACATCCCTCTACTACCTACATCCTGCCCCCTGCTCTGCACTACTACTCGATCTCCCCATGCCCCCCCTCTCTCTCCTCTGTGCCCCTCTCTCTCCATGCATCTCTTTCTCTGTCTCACTCCCTATGCTCCCTCTCTCTCTCCCCCATGCCTCTCTCTGTGCCCACGCCGCTCTCTCCCCCATATATATATCTCTGGAAACCCCCCTCCCCCCTAAAAATCCTGCGTTTGCCCCTGTAACCCTCAAGTGCTTTCGTTCAAATTCGGTTTTTGGATCAGTTAGAAATTGGGGGGGAGGGGGGGATATTGCTAATCACTGATAAAAATTAATTAAAATCCAACACCCAAAAATTTGGATTTTATATCTGAATTCCAAACCGGGAAAGATCAGAACCAGGACTTGGATCGGAATTACTTGGGTGACCAGGAGCAGGTTTTGGTTAGGCTCCACCAAATTCGGGTAGATTTGGATTTCTGGAGAGCAGAATCGCACGTCTCTAATTAATATACACCCATAGCCTACATAGAATGGGGTGGCAGCTACTTTGTGTTCTGAATGAAAAATGACATCCATGAGAAAGAATGATCTAAGCAAGGGAATATTCCTTAACTTCATTACTTCAAAGAGATCGACAGAAACACAACTGTTAGGTCAATGGCTCAAATTAATTTGTCAGAAAAAAAAAGACATAAAATGACCTCATTCTTAATTACATCACTCCAGAGTGGCCCTCGCTTATTGATCCTCATCTATCTGCAGCGAAGAAAGAGCTTTACAACAACATCTTGGCATGTTATTGCATTGTTTTTTACACAGAGTAGGACCAGAATCTGTGTGACACTGAGCAACTTCCGTCTGTGACTTTATGCAAATGCCACCACAAACTACTTCCCTTGTGTATATCTGTGCAGACGGATGCTCTGTTGGTAAGTAGTGTGCTCAGTCACTGGGGGTAATTCAAACCTGATCGCTGCTGTGCGTTTTCGCACCGCGGGTGATCAGGTCTGAACTGCGCATGCGTGTGCACCGCAATGTGCAGGCGCGACGGACCACAGCGATGGGGATCGCCAGTTCGCGACGGGTTGGTGTGAAAATGACGCACCGGCGATCTCAAGGAAGAAGCCGTTTGTGGGTGGCAACTGACCATTTCCAGGGAGTGTCCGGAAAAACGCAGGCGGGACCTGACATTTTGAAGGAGGGTTTCAGACATCAGCTTCTGCCTCGGTCATCGCAGTGGCTGCGTAAGTCCCGGGTAGTGCAGAGACCGCACAAACTTATGTTTGTGTAGCTCTGCCAACGACTGCGATCGCACTATTGCAAAAAAGGTAATACCCTCCCCTTGTAGGTGGCGACTACCTGATCGCAAGGATGTAAAAATGCACCCTAGCGATCAGGTCTGAATTAGGCCCACTGTTTCCTCTCTGTTAGGTATTCCGGGCCACTAGGATCCGAGGAGATGTGACCTTCAACCTTGTGATGTCATAGTGTCACAGTACTGCAAACAATAAAGAAAAAAAAACAATCAGTGAACTGAAAGCTGCCAATGGGAACCACCTTATGATAGAAGTGTCACCCCACACTCCATTGATATACTGTATAAACAGAATATCACCAATATTAGTTTGCCCGGTCTCTGAGAGACAGGCGCATCGCACGGGTACAAAGCGGATCGTTGCTGAGCGATGGGTTTTACGAAGAACCCATTTGCACAGCCTATCGCAAGGAGATTGACAGGAAGAAGGCGTTTGTGGGTGGAAACTGACCGTTTTCAGGGAGTGGTTGGAAAAACGCAGGAGTGTCCAAGCATTTGCAGGACGGGTGCCTGACATCAATTCCAGCCCCGGATAGGCTGAAGTGATCGCAGTGGCTGAGTAAGTTCTGGGCAACTCAGAAACTGCACAAAGTTTTTTCGTACCGCTAGGCTGCAAATGCTATCGCACACTTGCACAGCTAAAATACACTCCCTGATGGGCGGTGACTATGCAAATGCAGGACTGCAAAAAACAGCTAGCGAGTGATCAGGTCTGAATGACCTCCCATGTGCACTGCAAGTGTGGCAGGTATAACAGTGTCCCGCAGGCAGGAGGCTAGGGAGCCTTTGATCACCCCTGCTCTGCACTGCAGGTGATCCCAGCGGGGGGGGGGGGGGGGGACAGCTCGGTTGCTTGAGAAGCGCTGGACACGCCCCCAAGATTGCGAGAACGGGGGACAGTCAGTTAGGCCATGTCCTCCCATTCTAAGCCATGCCCATTCTGCAGTGGCCATGACACACAGGGGTACCAGTTTGTAGCCACCAAAATGTTGGAAGGTATAGAAAGAATAAAGCTGACCAGCATTTGTAGGCTACATGCAAAATCACCCAGTATTTACGTTACATTCAAAATAAATAAATGGACGTGCTCCACTTGCACTGCAACATGGTTTGTCCAGGTACACTGATACAGTACTTGCTTTTTTATATGCTCATATAACTCAGAAATAGCCCCTCAATGTGTCTATCATGATGTTTGTTCTTAACCTTCCACCTCTGCCAATGAAATGGTAAGGGCATCAGCAGATTTATTGCAGACTAGCAACTATAGATGTTGTAGGGGGGTCCTTGATCCCCCTACTTGATCCACCAGGTTTAATTCAATTAGTCCCAACCACCAGCAGTATCATGAATCACTCCTCCCCTGCTGGAGGCAGGAGAAAAAAATCCCAGACAACTAACCTATTTTCTGCGATCACGAAAACACATGGATCCGGGAACCAGGCATTTTCGCCCAAAATTGGTCAATTCCAGTACATACAATTACAGTATACACAGGGCAGGGCCGGCTCTACCATTAGGGAACTTTAGGTGGCTGCCTTTACTGAACAAACCCCCTGGAATAAAACTGTGGCAGCCATAAAAGCCAAAACAAACATAGTAGGAACATACAGTACAAACCCTTTGCAGGGCCAGTTTAGCAATAGAGCAGACGGGACTACATTCCGAGAAATCCACATACTGTAGAAATATGCCCATTATCATGACAGCATGGTGTTGACCAGCCACCTTGCTGGTATTAAAGTATTAAAATTGTATTTCTATTTTCTTGTACATATTTAGGGAGACATTCTGACTGATAGTGTAGAGGATGTACACACCCACAAGGCATTGACCACACCCACACCACACTGGCCACATCTACACAGAACTGGTCTCACTTCCATCACTTCTCACAATAGTCACTTCATCATTTTCAGCACGTGGCCCTTTATCCGGCCCTAACTCTTTTCACAAAGGATCCTTTATTTGAATTGAACCCAAGACCACATATTTTTTACATGTTTTTTTTTTAAATACATTTAGGTACTGGTTGAGTTGGTATATCTAAAAATGTACATAGTATTATAAACATATGCAGCAGGATGTAATTAATTCCAAGATCGCCAGAGGTGCGGGATGCCGGCCAATCTCAGACTTTTTTTGAAGGGGAAAACACTTACAAGGCAAAACCATGCAATGTAAGAGATTACCCCTTTAAAAAAACATCCAAGATCGGACGCACCTTTTAATTTATAGTTAAATCTTAGCTGTGTATGCAGACAGTTTACTTTTTATGTTTTGTGTATTTATTAGTTATTGTTCTTGACAATGGCCCTCATTCCGAGTTGTTCGCTCGCTAGCAGATTTTAGCAGCATTGCACACGCTAGGCCGCCGCCCTCTGGGAGTGTATCTTAGCTTAGCAGAATTGCGAACGAAAGATTAGCAGAATTGCGAATAGACATTTCTTAGCAGTTTCTGAGAAGCTCCAGACTTAGTCAGCCATTGCGACCAGCTCAGTCCTTTTCGTTCCTGGTTTGACATCACAAACACACCCAGCGTTTGCCCAACCACTCCCCCGTTTCTCTAGCCACTCCTGCGTTTTGCAACTCGAACGCCTGCGTTTTTCCGCACACTCCCATAAAACGGCCAGTTTCCGCCCAGAAACACCCACTTCCTGTCAATCACACTCCGATCACCACAGCGATGAAAAAGCTTTGTTATGCCGTGAGTAAAATACCTAACTTTTGTGTAAAATAACTAAGCACATGCGCTCTGCGAACCTTGCGCATGCGCAGTAAGCGACTAATTGCAGTATAGCGAAAATCGGCAACGAGCGAACAACTCGGAATGACCCCCAATATTCCCTCTACATATTAGATCACTTTGTTCCAATATTATCTATCCCGCTTCAGTCATCTGGGAAACTTATCGATCGTCCTTCGTCTTCTGCACACAGGTCTTTCTTTTTTAATTTTGACCTATGGATGACAGAACTAATAGGACAGAAAGAGAACAGGGAATTAGAACACTCAGACATGGAGGTTAAGGGACAGCAATATGAAGTACTTACAGTGGGAAACTTTATATTTTGAAAACTTTCCCATATTTTTGGAATCCAGGAGTAAGACAACTCCGCAGCATATTAAATAGTAGATGAAAAGTTTTGTTGACTGATTAAAAGTTGAATGAAATCCACAGAGGCTATGTAAGAAAGTGAAGGTGAACCTATTGAAGGGCATTTGTTCTATAGCCCAATGTAACAGTAATCTCATTTCCATACACTGTTCCCATGATGAGCCTCGGAACCTGTGTAGTTCTTAAGGAAATGCCTTGAGGCATCAGGGTTTGTTTGATGCCTTCATTCAGTATTTTTTATGCAGTATGTAATAAAATATAAAGACGGGGCTTAGAGGCTAGAACTTACTGTGACGAATGTGGTCAATCTTTGAAGTTATTTTTTTTTAAATCGGTTTCTAATTTTTTTCCCCTCATATACTGTTGTTAGTTCAAATAACAAAAAGTGGAAAATGCAGAACAAGTATGCATTAATGATATTGAGAATAAGAAATTATTGTCAAGTTGGTTGGTTGCAAGTTGCTTGAAAATGTAAGGGAAATTCTAAAATATAAGAATATTAACTTTCATGTAAATGCAATACAGTAGGTTTTTTTGTTTTTTGTCCTTTAACAGGAAATTTCTTAGAACTGCGAACCGTGCAGGACACATTAGTGTATCCTAAAGTAAAGTAGTTACAGAGTTACTAACTACTATAGCTAGCATGACAACTGCAACCCCAGGGAAAACGTTGTGTATTTTTTACTACTACTAATAGAGTGTTTAGGAGTTAGAAAAGAAAATATTTGCAGTGATTTCTGCTTTAGTACATCATTCACTCAGGGCCGGTCATGGTTTCTCGGCACCCTAGGCAAAACTTACTCTACTGCCCCTCACCACCACCAGTACCAACTTCCCAACTACTCAGGGAGGCAGAGTCTTAAGTTCCACAGTCATCACCTGTATCCAGTACAACAGTGATTCAGTGGCGCCTAGCAGATCCCAGTGCCCTAGGCAGCTGCCTAATGGTAGAGCCAGCCGGGGCAGATTGGCCATAGGGCTCATCTGGAAGATTTCTGATAGGCTGATGTGTCTGTGGGGCTTGTATTGGGTGTTGTCATGTGCCCCCCCCCCCCCCACATGACAGGCAGACTACCACACTCAGTACACCGCATTGTCCCTGTTCATTCTGTTATTCCATCTCTGCAGTACAGCAACTCTGCCATCCAGTGATACTGCCATGGCTACACGGTATGTTATACCTCTTTAGCTGCATATGTCAGGCCATGTCTACAACATTTTACAGGGTTTCATTTAGTTCTTAATCCACCCCTGGTCTCAGACACAACTGCAGCAAAAGACGCAAGGAAGACCACAATGTTGTACAATAAGACCCTATGAGGAGGGATCCCGGCCCCCTCAACAGACCCCTTCCCCTCATCAGATCTCACCCCCTGTTACGGCTGCTTCCATAAATTTCCTGGACTGGTTTTCCGTTCTAATCCACCCCTGGAGCCAGCCCTGCTTTCACTTCACATAAGCAATAGAGATGAGCGCCTGAAATTTTTCGGGTTTTGTGTTTTGGTTTTGGGTTCGGTTCCGCGGCCGTGTTTTGGGTTCGAACGCGTTTTGGCAAAACCTCACCGAATTATTTTTGTCGGATTCGGGTGTGTTTTGGATTCGGGTGTTTTTTTCCAAAAACACTAAAAAACAGCTTAAATCATAGAATTTGGGGGTCATTTTGATCCCAAAGTATTATTAACCTCAAAAACCATAATTTACACTCATTTTCAGTCTATTCTGAATACCTCACACCTCACAATATTATTTTTAGTCCTAAAATTTGCACCGAGGTCGCTGTGTGAGTAAGATAAGCGACCCTAGTGGCCGACACAAACACCGGGCCCATCTAGGAGTGGCACTGCAGTGTCACGCAGGATGTCCCTTCCAAAAAACCCTCCCCAAACAGCACATGACGCAAAGAAAAAAAGAGGCGCAATGAGGTAGCTGTGTGAGTAAGATTAGCGACCCTAGTGGCCGACACAAACACCGGGCCCATCTAGGAGTGGCACTGCAGTGTCACGCAGGATGGCCCTTCCAAAAAACCCTCCCCAAACAGCACATGACGCAAAGAAAAAAAGAGGCGCAATGAGGTAGCTGACTGTGTGAGTAAGATTAGCGACCCTAGTGGCCGACACAAACACCGGGCACATCTAGGAGTGGCACTGCAGTGTCACGCAGGATGTCCCTTCCAAAAAACCCTCCCCAAACAGCACATGACGCAAAGAAAAAAAGAGGCGCAATGAGGTAGCTGTGTGAGTAAGATTAGCGACCCTAGTGGCCGACACAAACACCGGGCCCATCTAGGAGTGGCACTGCAGTGTCACGCAGGATGTCCCTTCCAAAAAACCCTCCCCAATCAGCACATGATGCAAAGAAAAAGAAAAGAAAAAAGAGGTGCAAGATGGAATTATCCTTGGGCCCTCCCACCCACCCTTATGTTGTATAAACAAAACAGGACATGCACACTTTAACCAACCCATCATTTCAGTGACAGGGTCTGCCACACGACTGTGACTGATATGACGGGTTGGTTTGGACCCCCCCCAAAAAAGAAGCAATTAATCTCTCCTTGCACAAACTGGCTCTACAGAGGCAAGATGTCCACCTCATCTTCACCCTCCGATATATCACCGTGTACATCCCCCTCCTCACAGATTATCAATTCGTCCCCACTGGAATCCACCATCTCAGCTCCCTGTGTACTTTGTGGAGGCAATTGCTGCTGGTCAATGTCTCCGCGGAGGAATTGATTATAATTCATTTTAATGAACATCATCTTCTCCACATTTTCTGGATGTAACCTCGTACGCCGATTGCTGACAAGGTGAGCGGCGGCACTAAACACTCTTTCGGAGTACACACTTGTGGGAGGGCAACTTAGGTAGAATAAAGCCAGTTTGTGCAAGGGCCTCCAAATTGCCTCTTTTTCCTGCCAGTATAAGTACGGACTGTGTGACGTGCCTACTTGGATGCGGTCACTCATATAATCCTCCACCATTCTATCAATGTTGAGAGAATCATATGCAGTGACAGTAGACGACATGTCCGTAATCGTTGTCAGGTCCTTCAGTCCGGACCAGATGTCAGCATCAGCAGTCGCTCCAGACTGCCCTGCATCACCGCCAGCGGGTGGGCTCGGAATTCTGAGTCTTTTCCTCGCACCCCCAGTTGCGGGAGAATGTGAAGGAGGAGATGTTGACAGGTCGCGTTCCGCTTGACTTGACAATTTTGTCACCAGCAGGTCTTTCAACCCCAGCAGACCTGTGTCTGCCGGAAAGAGAGATCCAAGGTAGGCTTTAAATCTAGGATCGAGCACGGTGGCCAAAATGTAGTGCTCTGATTTCAACAGATTGACCACCCGTGAATCCTTGTTAAGCGAATTAAGGGCTGCATCCACAAGTCCCACATGCCTAGCGGAATCGCTCCGTGTTAGCTCCTTCTTCAATGCCTCCAGCTTCTTCTGCAAAAGCCTGATGAGGGGAATGACCTGACTCAGGCTGGCAGTGTCTGAACTGACTTCACGTGTGGCAAGTTCAAAGGGCATCAGAACCTTGCACAACGTTGAAATCATTCTCCACTGCACTTGAGACAGGTGCATTCCATCTCCTATATCGTGCTCAATTGTATAGGCTTGAATGGCCTTTTGCTGCTCCTCCAACCTCTGAAGCATATAGAGGGTTGAATTCCACCTCGTTACCACTTCTTGCTTCAGATGATGGCAGGGCAGGTTCAGTAGTTTTTGGTGGTGCTCCAGTCTTCTGTACGTGGTGCCTGTACGCCGAAAGTGTCCCGCAATTTTTCTGGCCACCGACAGCATCTCTTGCACGCCCCTGTCGTTTTTTAAAAAATTCTGCACCACCAAATTCAAGGTATGTGCAAAACATGGGACGTGCTGGAATTTGCCCATATTTAATGCACACACAATATTGCTGGCGTTGTCCGATGCCACAAATCCACAGGAGAGTCCAATTGGGGTAAGCCATTCCGCGATGATCTTCCTCAGTTGCCGTAAGAGGTTTTCAGCTGTGTGCGTATTCTGGAAAGCGGTGATACAAAGCGTAGCCTGCCTAGGAAAGAGTTGGCGTTTGCGAGATGCTGCTACTGGTGCCGCCGCTGCTGTTCTTGCGGCGGGAGTCCATACATCTACCCAGTGGGCTGTCACAGTCATATAGTCCTGACCCTGCCCTGCTCCACTTGTCCACATGTCCGTGGTTAAGTGGACATTGGGTACAACTGCATTTTTTAGGACACTGGTGAGTCTTTTTCTGACGTCCGTGTACATTCTCGGTATCGCTTGCCTAGAGAAGTGGAACCTAGATGGTATTTGGTAACGGGGGCACACTGCCTCAATAAATTGTCTAGTTCCCTGTGAACTAACGGCGGATACCGGACGCACGTCTAACACCAACATAGTTGTCAAGGACTCAGTTATCCGCTTTGCAGTAGGATGACTGCTGTGATATTTCATCTTCCTCGCAAAGGACTGTTGAACAGTCAATTGCTTACTGGAAGTAGTACAAGTGGGCTTACGACTTCCCCTCTGGGATGACCATCGACTCCCAGCGGCAACAACAGCAGCGCCAGCAGCAGTAGGCGTTACACGCAAGGATGCATCGGAGGAATCCCAGGCAGGAGAGGACTCGTCAGACTTGCCAGTGACATGGCCTGCAGGACTATTGGCATTCCTGGGGAAGGAGGAAATTGACACTGAGGGAGTTGGTGGGGTGGTTTGCGTGAGCTTGGTTACAAGAGGAAGGGATTTACTGGTCAGTGGACTGCTTCCGCTGTCACCCAAAGTTTTTGAACTTGTCACTGACTTATTATGAATGCGCTGCAGGTGACGTATAAGGGAGGATGTTCCGAGGTGGTTAACGTCCTTACCCCTACTTATTACAGCTTGACAAAGGGAACACACGGCTTGACACCTGTTGTCCGCATTTCTGGTGAAATACCTCCACACCGAAGAGCTGATTTTTTTGGTATTTTCACCTGGCATGTCAACGGCCATATTCCTCCCACGGACAACAGGTGTCTCCCCGGGTGCCTGACTTAAACAAACCACCTCACCATCAGAATCCTTCTGGTCAATTTCCTCCCCAGCGCCAGCAACACCCATATCCTCCTCATCCTGGTGTACTTCAACACTGACATCTTCAATCTGACTATCAGGAACTGGACTGCGGGTGCTCCTTCCAGCACTTGCAGGGGGCATGCAAATAGTGGAAGGCGCATGCTCTTCACGTCCAGTGTTGGGAAGGTCAGGCATCGCAACCGACACAATTGGACTCTCCTTGTGGATTTGGGATTTCAAAGAACGCACAGTTCTTTGCGGTGCTTTTGCCAGCTTGAGTCTTTTCAGTTTTCTAGCGAGAGGCTGAGTGCTTCCATCCTCATGTGAAGCTGAACCACTAGCCATGAACATAGGCCAGGGCCTCAGCCGTTCCTTGCCACTCCGTGTGGTAAATGGCATATTGGCAAGTTTACGCTTCTCCTCCGACAATTTTATTTTAGGTTTTGGAGTCCTTTTTTTTCTGATATTTGGTGTTTTGGATTTGACATGCTCTGTACTATGACATTGGGCATCGGCCTTGGCAGACGACGTTGCTGGCATTTCATCGTCTCGGCCATGACTAGTGGCAGCAGCTTCAGCACGAGGTGGAAGTGGATCTTGATCTTTCCCTAATTTTGGAACCTCAACTTTTTTGTTCTCCATATTTTATAGGCAGAACTAAAAGGCACCTCAGGTAAACAATGGAGATGGATGGATTGGATACTAGTATACAATTATGGACGGACTGCCACGGTTAGGTGGTATAAAAAAACCACGGTTAGGTGGTATATATTGTAATACAATTATGGATGGACGGACTGCCTGCCGAGTGCCGACACAGAGGTAGCCACAGCCGTGAACTACCGCACTGTACACTGGTTGATAAAGAGATAGTAGTATACTCGTAACAACTAGTATGACTGACTATGACGGTATAAAGAATGAAAAAAAAACCACGGTTAGGTGGTATATATTGTAATACAATTATGGATGGACGGACTGCCTGCCGAGTTCCGACACAGAGGTAGCCACAGCCGTGAACTACCGCACTGTACACTGGTTGATAAAGAGATAGTAGTATACTCGTAACAACTAGTATGACTGACTATGACGGTATAAAGAATGAAAAAAAAACCACGGTTAGGTGGTATATATTATAATACAATTATGGATGGACGGACTGCCTGCCGACTGCCGACACAGAGGTAGCCACAGCCGTGAACTACCGCACTGTACACTGGTTGATAAAGAGATAGTAGTATACTCGTAACAACTAGTATGACACTATGACGGTATAAAGAATGAAAAAAAAACCACGGTTAGGTGGTATATATTATAATACAATTATGGATGGACGGACTGCCTGCCGACTGCCGACACAGAGGTAGCCACAGCCGTGAACTACCGCACTGTACACTGGTTGATAAAGAGATAGTAGTATACTCGTAACAACTAGTATGACACTATGACGGTATAAAGAATGAAAAAAAAACCACGGTTAGGTGGTATATATTATAATACAATTATGGATGGACGGACTGCCTGCCGAGTGCCGACACAGAGGTAGCCACAGCCGTCAACTACCGCACTGTACACTGGTTGATAAAGAGATAGTAGTATACTCGTAACAACTAGTATGACTGACTATGACGGTATAAAGAATGAAAAAAAAACCACGGTTAGGTGGTATATATTATAATACAATTATGGATGGACGGACTGCCTGCCGACTGCCGACACAGAGGTAGCCACAGCCGTGAACTACCGCACTGTACACTGGTTGATAAAGAGATAGTAGTATACTCGTAACAACTAGTATGACACTATGACGGTATAAAGAATGAAAAAAAAAACACGGTTAGGTGGTATATATTATAATACAATTATGGATGGACGGACTGCCTGCCGACTGCCGACACAGAGGTAGCCACAGCCGTGAACTACCGCACTGTACACTGGTTGATAAAGAGATAGTAGTATACTCGTAACAACTAGTATGACACTATGACGGTATAAAGAATGAAAAAAAAACCACGGTTAGGTGGTATATATTATAATAATACAATTATGGATGGACGGACTGCCTGCCGACTGCCGACACAGAGGTAGCCACAGCCGTGAACTACCGCACTGTACACTGGTTGATAAAGAGATAGTAGTATACTCGTAACAACTAGTATGACTATGACGACGGTATAAAGAAAGAAAAAAAAATACCACGGTTAGGTGGTATATAATTATACAATTATGGATGGACGGACTGCCTGCCGAGTGCCGACTGCCGACACAGAGGTAGCCACAGCCGTGAACTACCGCACTGTACTGTGTCTGCTGCTAATATAGACTGGTTGATAAAGAGATAGTATACAACAATATACTACTATACTGGTGGTCAGGCACTGGTCACCACTAGTCACACTGGCAGTGGCACTCCTGCAGCAAAAGTGTGCACTGTTTAATTTTAAATTAATATAATATTATGTACTCCTGGCTCCTGCTATAACAACCTGCAGTGCTCCCCAGTCTCCCCCACAATTATTATAAGCTTTTATACATTGATGTGCAGCACACTGGGCTGAGCTGAGTGCACACAGACTGAGTCACACTGTGTGACTGCTGTGTATCGTTTTTTTCAGGCAGAGAACGGATATAGCAGAGAACGGATATATTAAATAAAAGTTAACTTAACAACAACTGCACTGGTCACTGTGGTAAACTCTGTCTGCACAATCTCTCTCTCTCTCTCTCTCTTCTAATCTATTCTAATGGAGAGGACGCCAGCCACGTCCTCTCCCTATCAATCTCAATGCACGTGTGAAAATGGCGGCGACGCGCGGCTCCTTATATAGAATCCGAGTCTCGCGAGAATCCGACAGCGTCATGATGACGTTCGGGCGCGCTCGGGTTAACCGAGCAAGGCGGGAAGATCCGAGTCGCTCGGACCCGTGAAAAAAAAAGTGAAGTTCGTGCGGGTTCGGATTCAAAGAAACCGAACCCGCTCATCTCTAATAAGCAACCTATTGCACAAAGCCCTCCAGCTGACTTATGTTGAGACATAGCATCCCATATTTAGCAATCACACTAAATAGTGACAGGAACATGTTAAATCTTGCCATTTTAAAAAATCTCTATGTTCTTTCAAATAATGTCTAATGAAAACTCTGTTCCTCATTCATTGCAACACGGCATAGGGAACAGGTGGGAACTAAGATATGCCCAGCAAGTGCTATAACACTGATTCATTTTCAGCATCTGGGATACAGTATGTTGGAAAAGCTCCTAGAAATCTAATTCAATTTAAATTCTAGTAAAATTAACTCCTTTGAATAAGAGTTGGACTAATCTGGAGAATAGATACGTCTCCCTGTTGTCTAAATCACCTACTGTGAATCGCCACTCCATTGCTATCCTTACTATAGAGGTACTGTATTCTATTTCCTTACACAACTCAGGGGAAATATTCATGGCCACTAACACTAGAAAGACCATATGTTGTCAAAATTGTGCATGATGCTGCAAAGAGCCGGCATATATTGAGTGTGACATTGCTCTGCATCCATGGCTGGATGGGTGATGATTTGTATTCTGAACACTAGTGGCAGGATGTAACATTATTTAAATGGAGTAACCACCTTGTGTTACGGATGTCAGTCAGGGCCGGTTCTGGCACTCTGAGCGACCCGGACGGCAATAGGGGGCGTGGCTTCGTTCAGGGGGCGTGGTCATTTACGCCCCCTGTACAGACTGAAATGATGTGTGGTGCGCGATGACGTCATTGCGCACCGCACAGCAAAGGTCCTCTCCACGAAGGGAATCTAGACGCGTAGCGTCTAGTTCCTTTCGTGGAGAGGACCTTTGCTGTGTAGTGCGCGATGACGTCATCGCGCACTGCACAGTAAAGGACCTCTCCACGAAGGGAAACTAGACGCGTACGCGTCTAGTTTCCCTTCACAGCGGCAGCTGCCAGAGGCAGCAGGCAGGCAGCGGGGTGCACACAGCAGCAGCGGATCTTGCCCTGGTGCGGCGCCCTCCGGATGGCGCCCTGCACCCTTCGTGAGGCGGCGCCCCGGGCAAAAGTCCTGCTTGCCCATGGCAAGATCCGCTACTGATGTCAGTACCCAGACGACCAAAGTTATCTGTATGGAGAGAGAGACACGGGCAAAGTGATAACAAAATAAGAATTTGTGACTTTATTGTCACAAAAGAACCTGACACAAATAATAATCACTCAGAGTCCAAAGCAGGAGACACGACTGAACACCGATGACGAGACTGCTAGTCACTCAGAGTTCAAAGCAGGAGAGACGGCTGGACGCCGGTGATGATAAATGAAATGTGACTATTGAGCTGTGAAAGTGGTTAGTGAGTCTATGTTACGGCCAGGGAGCCAGTATAATAGTTTGTAATCAAACAGTGTGGTAGTTCTGCCGATGTTGCGGCTAGTGAGCCGATCTAGTAGTAAGTTTACAGAAGGTGCGGCGATTCCGCCGATGTTGTGGCTAATGAGCTGATATTGTAGCCTGATCGTTGACGGTGCTGCGATTGCGCTGATGTTGTGGCTAGTGAACCGGTACTGTAGTTTGTTTGTTGATGGTGCGGCGATTGCGCCGATGTTGCGGCTAATGCCGATATTGTAATCCGTTAGTTGAAGGTGCGGCGATTGCGCCGATGTTGTGGCTAGTGAGCCAATATTGTTGTTTGTTTGCAGACGATGCAGCGATTGCGCCGCTGTTGTGGCTAGTGAGCAGATATTGTTGTTTGTTTGCTGAAGGTGCGGCGATTGCGCCGATGTTGCGGCTAATAAACCTATATTGTAGTTTGTTAGTTAAAGGTGCACAATCTGGAGAAAACGAGGTGGAGCTCACTGCAGGTGAAGTATCTCGTTTCACCAACCTTCAGATGAAAAAGGTGGCACTCCAGCAGAGCTGACTACTGGAAGGATTAAGCAATAATCTCACTGCAACTTGCAGGCTAAAAAGCCTCTGGAAAGTCTGAGTTTGGATACAGAGAGGGTTATTCTGACCCGTTCACTCGCTGCTGTTTATCGCAGCCGAGTGAACGGGTCTCTACTGCACATGCGTCGGCGCTGCAGTGCGCTGGCGCATTCCAGACGGCCGAAGGACGTGGCAGGGCTGCGATCGCCTCTGCCTGATTGACAGGCAGAGGCGGTCACTGGGCGGGAGGGGGCGAAGCGGCGGCGTTTAATACCAACAATACCAACAGCTGAAATCCCGGCTCACCAGGGCTATCCTCACTTGTTGGTGTCCACATCACCCATAGAGTGGGAATAGATCCTGTGGTGAGCACAGCGAACCACCGTGCTTGCAGCGTAGTGAGTGCAGCTTGCCCCGCTGCCAGCAGTGATGCCGCTGTCGGGATATTTACTTCCGGCGTCTCATCCACTGGTATAACATATGTAACCCGCAAGACCATAGGGCTATTCAGAAGTTCCCAAATCGACTGATTTACAGCTGAAGATGCATCTTACTGCGCAGCCGCCAGGACTCACAAAGCCACCATTGGCCATCTCAATACAAATACAAGCATACATTTGCATATATTGCATATATTTGCACAGTCGCTGCATACACATTCACAGCTGTAGCCACATTAGCATGTAGTACAGCCCTAAATATGGCCCCTTGTTTGCAAATCAGAGTTTTCTGGCAATTTTGCCTTTAATACAACCGGCAATTCAACAGCTGCTAAAAACTGTCAATTTGAGCAAATCGCACTCAGGGGTGATTCAGATCTGATCGCTGTTGTGCGTTTTCGCACAACTGGCGATCAGGTCCTAATTGCGCATACGTATGCACCGCAATGCGCATGGCGTCGGACAACAGGCATCGCCGATCAGCGCCAGGATGGTGCAAAAATTCCGATCGCACTGGCATTCGCAAGGTGATTGACAGGAAGAGGCCGTTTGGGGGTGGTAACTGACCGTTTACTGGGAGTGACCAGAAAAATGCAGGCGTTCCCAAGCGTTTTCAGGGTGGGTGTCTGACGTCAGCTCCGATCAACCTGTTCTGATTGCACTGGAGGAGTAAGTCCTGGGCTGCGTAGAGACTGCACACACTGGATTTTTGCTGCTCAGCGTACACATGCGATCGCATACTTGCACAGCAAATTTACACTCCCCCTTCGGCAGCAACTATCTGAAAGCAGGACAGCAAAGTTAGCAGCCCAGCGATCAGGTCTGATCACCACCTCCGTTTCATTTCCCTCCTAAAAGTTCTTGACATTTTAATTTAAATTAATGTTGTTCTGTTTAGAATCATCTAAGTATCTTAGCACTTTGGGGGTAATTCAGAGTTGATCGCAGCAGCAAATTTGTTAGCAGTTGGGCAAAACCATGTGCACTACAGGGGGAGGGCAGATATAACATTTGCAGAGAGAGTTAGATTTGGGTGGGTTATTTTGTTTCTGTGCAGGGTAAATACTGGCTGCTTTATTTTTACACTGCAATTTAGATTTCAGTTTGAACACACCACACCCAAATCTATCTCTCTGCACATGTTATATCTGCCTCCCCTGCAGTGCACATGGTTTTGCCCAACTGCTAACAAATTTGCTGCTGCGATCAACTCTGAATTAGGCCCTTTGGCCTTTGATCATGTTTGCATGCTAATGCATTAGGAAGTGCGATTCTCTAGGCTACAGAACTGCTAATGTTAGCCCAGGAATGAAAAGAGACGTCCATCAGATCTCATGGTCATTGACAGTCACAAACTCATTTGCAATCAAGTACAAATTCACAGCATATTTGCAAAAATGAGAAGCATTGAGGTTAAGGGTAGGCCTATGGCTACGCAGACTGGACACAGCAGTAGCGACGCAGGCACCATGTTTTTGTACATACTGTACGAGATTGCAGCTGATGGCAGATACACACCCAGAAACTGGCCATGGCACGCCGGCGTCTATTCTAACAACTCCCCGTTAAACAGCTCCAATCGGTCACTTCCTGTCAATCACTTCTCCATGAACTCCTCATTGCAAAATGGGTCACAGTGGCATCTTTGCACATGCTGATTGTGATCGCAGCACATGCGCATTCTGCCGATAACGCTCCATTGCGTGAACATCGGCCGTACTGTACAAACATGAATTAGGCCCTTTGATGCAAGATGATATGATGTCCATATACCCCAGTTGACGGTTCCATGAAGACCTAAGCTAGGCCATATACATTTTTACCGGTGACGCCCATTATGGTAGTTATTTATAAGGGTTTGGAATGCGTGACCACCGGTCAGCATTCCTCCGCCGGTATATGGCAGTGGAATGCCGGCGAGGATGGGGGGGGGTCGAGCGCAACAAGCCCCTTGAGGGCTCGGTGCACTCACCACGTTGCAGGCTCGGTGCACAGATTCTATTCCCACTCTGTGGGTTTCATGTACACCCACGAGTGGAAAGAGTCCCTGCTAGTCGACCGCCGGTCACATAACTACATCCCATTTATAATACAATATATATATATATATATATATATATATATATACACACACACATACACTATATGTGTGTGTATACTATATATATATATATATATATATATATATATATATATATATATATATACATATAGTGCAAGTTTGGGGAATTAATTTGACTTTTTATATTTTGAATAAACGTGTGTTATTCCTAGCCTCATGATAAAAACATACTATCTGTTTTATATTCTATTCCTAATGGTCCTCCTTAAACTTAATTTTGCTTCACTGTTCAAAAATAAATGAACTTCATTATTTCTTAACAGCAATGGGCTAAATGTTTAACTGCATTTTTTAAACGCGGTAATAATGTCTTTTTACTGATAGAAACATATCACTGCGCTTACTTCAAGCTCCACTGCACCATATTTTCCAGAACAGCGATCCTAAATGCTTTCAAGGTTTTCCTGTGCTGGGTTATATAAGTGGCATTTTCTGTAATCCAGTCATTTTGAACATTCATCCTGAGAATCCTTATTGAAATTCTCAGATTTAGTCCTAGTTCTAAAAAATTGACCAGGCAAAGATATGAAGGTAATCCAGAGAGTAAATACTGTTTGGCTATAAAATGTTTAAAAAAAACCCACTTTATTTATTTATTTATTTTACACACACCTTCGTCTGTATTTGCAAATAATAGAACCACATCCAGGACTCATGCCGAAACGTTTTGCTAAGTCTTCACGCTTAAAAAAAAATCTAGGCTGCAACAGTATCATAAATGGGAAATTAGTAGGTGGCAAACAGGGCCACTTTAGAAGTTACTGTTCAAATTTCTAACTTGAATGCTGACAAGATTTTCTCCATTCATTGAATGCTCTTTTCAGGTCACTGCAGCTGTCACATGCATCCTACAGCGGGGTGTAATGGAGTGCAAGATCACCAGAGGTGTGGGATGACAACCGATCTGACAGTTTTTTTAAAGGGGCAATCACTTACAAGGCATCTGGTGATCTCGGACTCCATTACATCCTGCCACTTGCCCTCACTTCCATAGCCATAACAGCAGACAGGTTACTGCCTCCTGCATGATTAGCTCACTCATCTCCTGGTGCTTTAACATTCAGATGATCTAATTGTCTAAGCTGTGAACATTCTGGGCCTGATTCTGAGTCACACATCTAGCAAGTTTCAGCAAACTACATATGTACCGTAGCCAGGGATAGACCTATCACAGAAGGTAAGCGGCAGTCACACGTCCCCAAACCACCATCTAACTTATGTTTGGTGGGCTCTGGGTTGGGGATGGGGAAGCTATTTGTCTGTTTGCACCAAGTGCGGGCAGGGGTTGAGGCAGAGTGGAGGGGTACCTCCCTATTGATACTTTTTCCAAAGGAAGTATTTTTATAACTGTGCGTGTAGGGTGGGCCGGCCTTGAACATAACAAACATATGCATCATTGCATATCTCCAAGCACACTTCTTTAAGTTTCCGGGTGTCAACTGTTTGGTAACTGGACATATGTGTGGAAAGAACAATCTTCTGAGTTGTGTGCATGCTGAAGGGACACCTACTTTTTTAGATGGATCTCCTGCACCTAGCACAGGATAGACAGATCCCCTGCACCATGCACAGGATAGATGGACCTCATGCACCTAGTAGAGGATAGGAGGATCTCCTACACCTAGCACGGGATAGATGGATCTCATGCACCTAGTAGAGGATTGGAGGATCTCCTACACCTAGCACGGGATAGATGGATCTCATGCACCTAGCATGGGATAGATGGATCTCCTAGACCTAGCACGGGATAGATGGATGTCCTGCACCTTGCATGGTATAGACTGATGTCCTGCACCTAGCACGAGATAGATGGATCTCCTGAACCTAGCATGGGATAAAAGGATGCCCTGCACCTATCACTGGATAGATGAATCTCCTGGACCTAGCATGTTATAGGAAGATCTTTTGCTCCTATCACGAGATAGATGGATCTCCTGCACTTAGCACAGGATAGATGGCTCTCCTGAACCTAGCATGGGATAGATGGATGTTCTGCAGCTATCACTGGATAGATGAATCTCCTGCACCTAGCATGTGATAGGAGAATCTTTTGCGCCTATCACGGGATAGATGGATCTCCTGCGCCTAGCAGAGGATAGATGGATCCCTTAGACCTAACATGGGATACATAGTTTACATACACAGTAGCATACATAGTTTCTGAGGTTGAAAAAAGACAATTTGTCCACCGAGTTCAACCTGTTAGTGATCTCCTACACTGTAATATTTTTAATACTAATGTTAACTGTTGTGAATGTTTAGCCGTTATGTCTATTCCTTTTTTTTTTTTTTAAATATTGTGCATGATTTACCTACCATAACCCTGTATATCCTTATACAGTAGGAATGTATCTAGCCCATTCTTAAAATCTCCTACACCTAGCATGGGATAGAAGGATCTCCTGTCCTAGCATGGGATAGACTGATATCTAGCACGAGTGTCCTGCACCTAGCCTGAGATAGGTGTATGTGCTAATGGGAATTCTGATGGCTCCCCTCATGTATGGGAGAAATGGGGTGATGTGATGCATAAAGTGATGTAAGCATTGCATTTGCATTCAGACTGTGCCCACATTTAGACCTGCACAAAGCTTAGAATCAGGCCGCTAATGATTTGATTGGGTTCAAAACAGGATGTAAATGGAAGAGCAGCAGCCAAAGCCTGTTGGGCCAATTCAGAGTTGCACATGCCACACTTGCATTTGCACTGCCTTTGTGGAAATAAATGTGGATATTCACCTGTACTGTATGTAGAGATGCATGCAATTCTGTGACTGCACCACCTTCATCCATCTGCTTGTGGAAATGATTTTTTATCATCACGCCACTAATCAGCTACAACTCAACCTTACATAGCCAACAAATCCGTGTACACACCCATGGCATACCTTCAATGAAAATTGCCTACTTGCAATCAACCCCATTGACAGCCAATTATGCTCAGCTGGTGGCAAGTTAGAGGCAACTGAGTATCATATAATTCTGAATTGTTAGGAGATTCATGCTCGGCTACAGAACATGTGCAGTTACAAAAAATCATAAGATCAATCCTCAAAATGGACTTGCTAAGTCTGCATTGGCCCCTGAATGCACGAAGATTCTCAGATCTAATTAGAAGAAACAAGAACTAATGAAACGCTGTAATACTAGAATCTTGCTTAAAATTAATATTTATTAAACATACATTTCCCCACCATATCACATCACAATAACAATAACAAATAAAACAAACACACACACGGCCGGTGTCACGTTAAAACATTCCTATAAAACACCACAATGGAGCATTGGTCATTGATTGGTAATTAGGTCTGGCACTTTATAGGTACCATATCAGATCTAATTAAAATAAACTTTAACAAAGTAATGGATATAGGGGGTCATTCCAACCCGATAGCTCACTGCAGTTTATCGCAGCGAAGCGATCGTGTCGGATCTGCGCATGCGCCGGCGCATGCTGGATGGTCGAAGGCCGTTGTACCATAGCGATCGCCTCTGCCTTATTGACAGGCAGAGACGGTCGCTGGGCGGGAGGGGGGCTGGACGGCAGCGTTAAGCTACCATTTTGGGGGGAGGCAGACTGAGGCGGCTGCGTGATATCACACGCAATAAATAGTGGAAAACTGCTCTAATCAAGCTGGTAACAATCCCCAGGTGCTGCGGGAGGGGGTTACTCTAGACAAGAAATACAAAAGGGATATCACACGCAGCTGCTGCAACCCGGGCAGCGAAGAGGTTCTCTCGGCCAGCTGCAGGAGCTGCGCTGGCCGGGAGTTACTCCTGAGATGCAAAAGCATTGCCGCTGTGCGATGCTTTTGCATTTCTGCAGGGGAGGGGGGGTGGCGGCACTGACATGCGGGGTGGACTAGCCCTGTGCTGGGCGTCCCCCCGCATGTCTGAGTGCCTGATCGTAGCTGTGCTAAATTTAGCACAGCTATGATCAACTTGGAAGGACCCCCATCGTACATTACAAAATTGGGAAGGATGATTTATGGGATTAATTCAATTATCATTTAGAGCCTTTTGTAATAGAAATCCAACCTGGTTTTGCCTTTTAAATTGCTATTGCTTTAAAATACAGACTAACTTGCTGGAGCTATGATCATGCTGCATCTTGCAAGGCAACTAGGGGCATACGGGATACAGTCAATTTACTTACAATCAAAATCCCGACTGTCAAAATCTTGACAACCATTGACTGACGGTCAAATTCCCGACAAGGTCAAAATCCTGACATCGTCAAAATTCTGACATTTAAAATGTTGACAGGTCAAAAATTCGACATGAATTTTTCATGATTTTCAATTGAAACTGACTTGTTCATACTTTACCATCCAGTGGACCTGGAGGGGGAATATAATAGTGTGCCCGAAGCATGGCGAGCGTAGCGAGCCATGTGAGGGAACGCGGTACACTTATACAATGTCCATGTCAACCTATGTCGACATTCACACCAAAAAACCCCCCCAAAAAACTTGTATCTACTTTTTGACCTTGTCGGGTTTTTAAATGTCGGGATTTTGACCTTGTCAGGATTTTGACCGTCGGCAATTGTTGTCGGGATTTTGACCGTCGGGATTTTGATTGTAGGTATTTCATACTGAGCCCGGGCATACTTATCAATCACTGTTTCATTATTTATGTAGAAACAGCTGTTTCTGCATCATTTTATAAATTATTGTTATGTACTAATGCAAATGGATTGCAAAGGGCATGTTAATGTGCCTATACACAAGGCTAATTAATAATGCAGATTGCAGTCATTTTATTATTAATGGGGACTATGGTCCGATCCCTATGTATTAAAGGGTCTGGGACTCAGGGTCGACAGCACAAAGGTCGACACACCTTAGGTCGACGCCAATTGGTCGACACACCTTAGGTCGACATGGACAAAAGGTAGACATGGAAAAAGGTCGACATGAGTTTTTTATGTGTTTTTTTTGTGTCGTTTTCTTCGTAGAGTGACCGGGAACCCCAATTAGTGCACCGCGTCCCCTCGCATGGTGCCTTCGCTCCGCTACCGCTTCGCTCGGCACACTTTACCGTTCCAATCGTAGTCCACGTGGATCGTTAAGTATGAAAAGGTTCAAAAAAAGAAAAAAATCGTGAAAAACTCATGTCGACCTTGTTCCTGTCGACCTTGTTCATGTCGACCTTTTGTCCATGTCGACCTAAGGTGTGTCGACCAATTGACGTCGACCTAAGGTTTGTCGACCTTTGTGCTGTCGACCTGGAGTCCGGATACCGTATTAAACTCCAAAAAGCGAATGTGAAAAAACTCCTCCAAAATTCCGGGGATAGTAACAGTGGTTATCTCTAGCGCTGGTCCTGCAAATTAACTTTAGTACATAGCAAGGATATTTTCATAAAAAAATTAAATTTCCATTGCTATATGGATTAATAATACATAGGCCCCTTAGACTTCATTATCTCCAGAGTATATGCCATACAAGCATTTTAAATACCAGTTAAAAATATGTAGCGATGTGTCCTCCTACATCATTGCTGTAGTCATGCCAAACAACTCCTCTTTGCGGGCCAGGTAATGCGTGACTCTGATAGCATAGGCATCTTTTTGCATGTTCAATTTTGCTGAAAATACGTCTTATCCACATTGCAATGTACTAGGACACACAAGGAGACTCTTTACTTGATATGCAACATTTGTCTGTGTGTGCAGCTGAGTCTGCATCTGTATAGGAAGTGTTATGATGCAGCAACCGCAGCATTTCTCTGCTCCAAATTCCACTGTGCCTTGTATACAGACTCAATTGGACACAGATACAGTATGTGTTACATACAGTATCCAATCAATCAGCACCTTCTCCTGGTGCATACTAGTACTGTACATCATATTGGTACTATGATGCATTTTTGGCAAAGAAAAAGATGTCCGACACCAGCATCTTGTGCTGTGTGGCGTTATCAGGGCCACTGCAAGGTTTCTCAACACCCCTAGGCAATACTTCAGCCTGCTGCATTCCCTCCTTCCCAAAACCACACACCAGTACCCACTTTCTAGCCCCTCAGGTGAAAATGTGAAAGTACAGTAGCATCTGAGAAGTTCATAGAAGTTCAACAGCCACAGTCTCCATTAAGTTTAACAAGGATGCATCTTTCTGAGTTATCCTTCATTTTATAATAAGCAGACTCAGGGATGCCACCAAATATCCTGGCGCCCTAGTCAACTGCCTAAAGCTGCCTAATTGTAGAGCCGGCCCTGGGTGTAATGAGGCTAGATCAGGGACGTTTTAAGTAGAGATGAGCGGGTTCGGTTTCTCTGAAACCGAACCCGCACGAACTTCATGTTTTTTTCACGGGTCCGAGCAGACTCGGATCCTCCCGCCTTGCTTGGTTAACCCGAGCGCGCCCGAACGTCATCATGACGCTGTCGGATTCTCGCGAGACTCGGATTCTATATAAGGAGCCGCGCGTCGCCGCCATTTTCACACGTGCATTGAGATTGATAGGGAGAGGACGTGGCTGGCGTCCTCTCCATTAGAAATTAGATTAGAAGAGAGAGAGAGATTGTGCAGAGTCAGACAGAGTTTACCACAGTGACCAGTGCAGTTGTTGTTAGTTAACTTTTATTTATTTTAATATAATATATCCGTTCTCTGCTATATCCGTTCTCTGCCTGAAAAAAAACGATACACAGCAGCAGCCAGTCACACAGTGTGACTCAGTCTGTGTGCACTCAGCTCAGCCCAGTGTGCTGCACATCAATGTATAAAAGGCAAAGCTTATAATAATTGTGGGGGAGACTGGGGAGCACTGCAGGTTGTTATAGCAGGAGCCCCCAGGAGTACATAATATTATATTAATTTAAAATTAAACAGTGCACACTTTTGCTGCAGGAGTGCCACTGCCAGTGTGACTAGTGGTGACCAGTGCCTGACCACCAGTATAGTAGTATATTCATTGTTGTATGTATTGTATACTATCTCTTTATCAACCAGTCTATATTAGCAGCAGACACAGTACAGTGCGGTAGTTCACGGCTGTGGCTACCTCTGTGTCGGCAGTCGGAACTCGGCAGGCAGTCCGTCCATCCATAATTGTATTACAATATATACCACCTAACCGTGGTATTTTTTTTTCTTTCTTTATACCGTCATAGTGTCATACTAGTTGTTACGAGTATACTACTATCTCTTTATCAACCAGTGTACAGTGCGGTAGTTCACGGCTGTGGCTACCTCTGTGTCGGCAGTCGGCAGGCAGTCCGTCCATCCATAATTGTATTATTATTATAATATATACCACCTAACCGTGGTTTTTTTTCCATTCTTTATACCGTCGTCATAGTGTCATACTAGTTGTTACGAGTATACTACTATCTCTTTATCAACCAGTGTACAGTGCGGTAGTTCACGGCTGTGGCTACCTCTGTGTCGGCAGTCGGCAGGCAGTCCGTCCATCCATAATTGTATTATTATTATAATATATACCACCTAACCGTGGTTTTTTTTCCATTCTTTATACCGTCGTCATAGTGTCATACTAGTTGTTACGAGTATACTACTATCTCTTTATCAACCAGTGTACAGTGCGGTAGTTCACGGCTGTGGCTACCTCTGTGTCGGCAGTCGGCAGGCAGTCCGTCCATCCATAATTGTATTATTATTATAATATATACCACCTAACCGTGGTTTTTTTTCCATTCTTTATACCGTCGTCATAGTGTCATACTAGTTGTTACGAGTATACTACTATCTCTTTATCAACCAGTGTACAGTGCGGTAGTTCACGGCTGTGGCTACCTCTGTGTCGGCAGTCGGCAGGCAGTCCGTCCATCCATAATTGTATTATTATTATAATATATACCACCTAACCGTGGTTTTTTTTCCATTCTTTATACCGTCGTCATAGTGTCATACTAGTTGTTACGAGTATACTACTATCTCTTTATCAACCAGTGTACAGTGCGGTAGTTCACGGCTGTGGCTACCTCTGTGTCGGCAGTCGGCAGGCAGTCCGTCCATCCATAATTGTATTATTATTATAATATATACCACCTAACCGTGGTTTTTTTTCCATTCTTTATACCGTCGTCATAGTGTCATACTAGTTGTTACGAGTATACTACTATCTCTTTATCAACCAGTGTACAGTGCGGTAGTTCACGGCTGTGGCTACCTCTGTGTCGGCAGTCGGCAGGCAGTCCGTCCATCCATAATTGTATTATTATTATAATATATACCACCTAACCGTGGTTTTTTTTCCATTCTTTATACCGTCGTCATAGTGTCATACTAGTTGTTACGAGTATACTACTATCTCTTTATCAACCAGTGTACAGTGCGGTAGTTCACGGCTGTGGCTACCTCTGTGTCGGCAGTCGGCAGGCAGTCCGTCCATCCATAATTGTATTATTATTATAATATATACCACCTAACCGTGGTTTTTTTTCCATTCTTTATACCGTCGTCATAGTGTCATACTAGTTGTTACGAGTATACTACTATCTCTTTATCAACCAGTGTACAGTGCGGTAGTTCACGGCTGTGGCTACCTCTGTGTCGGCAGTCGGCAGGCAGTCCGTCCATCCATAATTGTATTATTATTATAATATATACCACCTAACCGTGGTTTTTTTTCCATTCTTTATACCGTCGTCATAGTGTCATACTAGTTGTTACGAGTATACTACTATCTCTTTATCAACCAGTGTACAGTGCGGTAGTTCACAGCTGTGGCTACCTCTGTGTCGGCAGTCGGCAGGCAGTCCGTCCATCCATAATTGTATTATTATTATAATATATACCACCTAACCGTGGTTTTTTTTTCATTCTTTATACCGTCGTCATAGTGTCATACTAGTTGTTACGAGTATACTACTATCTCTTTATCAACCAGTGTACAGTGCGGTAGTTCACGGCTGTGGCTACCTCTGTGTCGGCAGTCGGCAGGCAGTCCGTCCATCCATAATTGTATTATTATTATAATATATACCACCTAACCGTGGTTTTTTTTCCATTCTTTATACCGTCGTCATAGTGTCATACTAGTTGTTACGAGTATACTACTATCTCTTTATCAACCAGTGTACAGTGCGGTAGTTCACGGCTGTGGCTACCTCTGTGTCGGCAGTCGGCAGGCAGTCCGTCCATCCATAATTGTATTATTATTATAATATATACCACCTAACCGTGGTTTTTTTTCCATTCTTTATACCGTCGTCATAGTGTCATACTAGTTGTTACGAGTATACTACTATCTCTTTATCAACCAGTGTACAGTGCGGTAGTTCACGGCTGTGGCTACCTCTGTGTCGGCAGTCGGCAGGCAGTCCGTCCATCCATAATTGTATTATTATTATAATATATACCACCTAACCGTGGTTTTTTTTCCATTCTTTATACCGTCGTCATAGTGTCATACTAGTTGTTACGAGTATACTACTATCTCTTTATCAACCAGTGTACAGTGCGGTAGTTCACGGCTGTGGCTACCTCTGTGTCGGCAGTCGGCAGGCAGTCCGTCCATCCATAATTGTATTATTATTATAATATATACCACCTAACCGTGGTTTTTTTTCCATTCTTTATACCGTCGTCATAGTGTCATACTAGTTGTTACGAGTATACTACTATCTCTTTATCAACCAGTGTACAGTGCGGTAGTTCACGGCTGTGGCTACCTCTGTGTCGGCAGTCGGCAGGCAGTCCGTCCATCCATAATTGTATTATTATTATAATATATACCACCTAACCGTGGTTTTTTTATACCACCTAACCGTGGCAGTCCGTCCATAATTGTATACTAGTAAACTATCCAATCCATCCATCTCCATTGTTTACCTGAGGTGCCTTTTAGTTCTGCCTATAAAATATGGAGAACAAAAAAGTTGAGGTTCCAAAATTAGGGAAAGATCAAGATCCACTTCCACCTCGTGCTGAAGCTGCTGCCACTAGTCATGGCCGAGACGATGAAATGCCAGCAACGTCGTCTGCCAAGGCCGATGCCCAATGTCATAGTACAGAGCATGTCAAATCCAAAACACCAAATATCAGAAAAAAAAGGACTCCAAAACCTAAAATAAAATTGTCGGAGGAGAAGCGTAAACTTGCCAATATGCCATTTACCACACGGAGTGGCAAGGAACGGCTGAGGCCCTGGCCTATGTTCATGGCTAGTGGTTCAGCTTCACATGAGGATGGAAGCACTCAGCCTCTCGCTAGAAAACTGAAAAGACTCAAGCTGGCAAAAGCACCGCAAAGAACTGTGCGTTCTTTGAAATCCCAAATCCACAAGGAGAGTCCAATTGTGTCGTTTGCGATGCCTGACCTTCCCAACACTGGACGTGAAGAGCATGCGCCTTCCACTATTTGCATGCCCCCTGCAAGTGCTGGAAGGAGCACCCGCAGTCCAGTTCCTGATAGTCAGATTGAAGATGTCAGTGTTGAAGTACACCAGGATGAGGAGGATATGGGTGTTGCTGGCGCTGGGGAGGAAATTGACCAGGAGGATTCTGATGGTGAGGTGGTTTGTTTAAGTCAGGCACCCGGGGAGACACCTGTTGTCCGTGGGAGGAATATGGCCGTTGACATGCCAGGTGAAAATACCAAAAAAATCAGCTCTTCGGTGTGGAGGTATTTCACCAGAAATGCGGACAACAGGTGTCAAGCCGTGTGTTCCCTTTGTCAAGCTGTAATAAGTAGGGGTAAGGACGTTAACCACCTCGGAACATCCTCCCTTATACGTCACCTGCAGCGCATTCATAATAAGTCAGTGACAAGTTCAAAAACTTTGGGTGACAGCGGAAGCAGTCCACTGACCAGTAAATCCCTTCCTCTTGTAACCAAGCTCACGCAAACCACCCCACCAACTCCCTCAGTGTCAATTTCCTCCTTCCCCAGGAATGCCAATAGTCCTGCAGGCCATGTCACTGGCAAGTCTGACGAGTCCTTTCCTGCCTGGGATTCCTCCGATGCATCCTTGCGTGTAACGCCTACTGCTGCTGGCGCTGCTGTTGTTGCCGCTGGGAGTCGATGGTCATCCCAGAGGGGAAGTCGTAAGCCCACTTGTACTACTTCCAGTAAGCAATTGACTGTTCAACAGTCCTTTGCGAGGAAGATGAAATATCACAGCAGTCATCCTACTGCAAAGCGGATAACTGAGTCCTTGACAACTATGTTGGTGTTAGACGTGCGTCCGGTATCCGCCGTTAGTTCACAGGGAACTAGACAATTTATTGAGGCAGTGTGCCCCCGTTACCAAATACCATCTAGGTTCCACTTCTCTAGGCAGGCGATACCGAGAATGTACACGGACGTCAGAAAAAGACTCACCAGTGTCCTAAAAAATGCAGTTGTACCCAATGTCCACTTAACCACGGACATATGGACAAGTGGAGCAGGGCAGGGTCAGGACTATATGACTGTGACAGCCCACTGGGTAGATGTATGGACTCCCGCCGCAAGAACAGCAGCGGCGGCACCAGTAGCAGCATCTCGCAAACGCCAACTCTTTCCTAGGCAGGCTACGCTTTGTATCACCGCTTTCCAGAATACGCACACAGCTGAAAACCTCTTACGGCAACTGAGGAAGATCATCGCGGAATGGCTTACCCCAATTGGACTCTCCTGTGGATTTGTGGCATCGGACAACGCCAGCAATATTGTGTGTGCATTAAATATGGGCAAATTCCAGCACGTCCCATGTTTTGCACATACCTTGAATTTGGTGGTGCAGAATTTTTTAAAAAACGACAGGGGCGTGCAAGAGATGCTGTCGGTGGCCAGAAAAATTGCGGGACACTTTCGGCGTACAGGCACCACGTACAGAAGACTGGAGCACCACCAAAAACTACTGAACCTGCCCTGCCATCATCTGAAGCAAGAAGTGGTAACGAGGTGGAATTCAACCCTCTATATGCTTCAGAGGTTGGAGGAGCAGCAAAAGGCCATTCAAGCCTATACAATTGAGCACGATATAGGAGATGGAATGCACCTGTCTCAAGTGCAGTGGAGAATGATTTCAACGTTGTGCAAGGTTCTGATGCCCTTTGAACTTGCCACACGTGAAGTCAGTTCAGACACTGCCAGCCTGAGTCAGGTCATTCCCCTCATCAGGCTTTTGCAGAAGAAGCTGGAGGCATTGAAGAAGGAGCTAACACGGAGCGATTCCGCTAGGCATGTGGGACTTGTGGATGCAGCCCTTAATTCGCTTAACAAGGATTCACGGGTGGTCAATCTGTTGAAATCAGAGCACTACATTTTGGCCACCGTGCTCGATCCTAGATTTAAAGCCTACCTTGGATCTCTCTTTCCGGCAGACACAGGTCTGCTGGGGTTGAAAGACCTGCTGGTGACAAAATTGTCAAGTCAAGCGGAACGCGACCTGTCAACATCTCCTCCTTCACATTCTCCCGCAACTGGGGGTGCGAGGAAAAGGCTCAGAATTCCGAGCCCACCCGCTGGCGGTGATGCAGGGCAGTCTGGAGCGACTGCTGATGCTGACATCTGGTCCGGACTGAAGGACCTGACAACGATTACGGACATGTCGTCTACTGTCACTGCATATGATTCTCTCAACATTGATAGAATGGTGGAGGATTATATGAGTGACCGCATCCAAGTAGGCACGTCACACAGTCCGTACTTATACTGGCAGGAAAAAGAGGCAATTTGGAGGCCCTTGCACAAACTGGCTTTATTCTACCTAAGTTGCCCTCCCACAAGTGTGTACTCCGAAAGAGTGTTTAGTGCCGCCGCTCACCTTGTCAGCAATCGGCGTACGAGGTTACATCCAGAAAATGTGGAGAAGATGATGTTCATTAAAATGAATTATAATCAATTCCTCCGCGGAGACATTGACCAGCAGCAATTGCCTCCACAAAGTACACAGGGAGCTGAGATGGTGGATTCCAGTGGGGACGAATTGATAATCTGTGAGGAGGGGGATGTACACGGTGATATATCGGAGGGTGAAGATGAGGTGGACATCTTGCCTCTGTAGAGCCAGTTTGTGCAAGGAGAGATTAATTGCTTCTTTTTTGGGGGGGGTCCAAACCAACCCGTCATATCAGTCACAGTCGTGTGGCAGACCCTGTCACTGAAATGATGGGTTGGTTAAAGTGTGCATGTCCTGTTTTGTTTATACAACATAAGGGTGGGTGGGAGGGCCCAAGGATAATTCCATCTTGCACCTCTTTTTTCTTTTCTTTTTCTTTGCATCATGTGCTGATTGGGGAGGGTTTTTTGGAAGGGACATCCTGCGTGACACTGCAGTGCCACTCCTAGATGGGCCCGGTGTTTGTGTCGGCCACTAGGGTCGCTAATCTTACTCACACAGCTACCTCATTGCGCCTCTTTTTTTCTTTGCGTCATGTGCTGTTTGGGGAGGGTTTTTTGGAAGGGACATCCTGCGTGACACTGCAGTGCCACTCCTAGATGTGCCCGGTGTTTGTGTCGGCCACTAGGGTCGCTAATCTTACTCACACAGTCAGCTACCTCATTGCGCCTCTTTTTTTCTTTGCGTCATGTGCTGTTTGGGGAGGGTTTTTTGGAAGGGCCATCCTGCGTGACACTGCAGTGCCACTCCTAGATGGGCCCGGTGTTTGTGTCGGCCACTAGGGTCGCTAATCTTACTCACACAGCTACCTCATTGCGCCTCTTTTTTTCTTTGCGTCATGTGCTGTTTGGGGAGGGTTTTTTGGAAGGGCCATCCTGCGTGACACTGCAGTGCCACTCCTAGATGGGCCCGGTGTTTGTGTCGGCCACTAGGGTCGCTAATCTTACTCACACAGCTACCTCATTGCGCCTCTTTTTTTCTTTGCGTCATGTGCTGTTTGGGGAGGGTTTTTTGGAAGGGACATCCTGCGTGACACTGCAGTGCCACTCCTAGATGGGCCCGGTGTTTGTGTCGGCCACTAGGGTCGCTTATCTTACTCACACAGCGACCTCGGTGCAAATTTTAGGACTAAAAATAATATTGTGAGGTGTGATGTGTTCAGAATAGGCTGAAAATGAGTGTAAATTATGTTTTTTGAGGTTAATAATACTTTGGGATCAAAATTACCCCCAAATTCTATGATTTAAGCTGTTTTTTAGGGTTTTTTGAAAAAAACACCCGAATCCAAAACACACCCGAATCCGACAAAAATAATTCGGTGAGGTTTTGCCAAAACGCGTTCGAACCCAAAACACGGCCGCGGAACCGAACCCAAAACCAAAACACAAAACCCGAAAAATTTCAGGCGCTCATCTCTAGTTTTAAGAGAGGAGGATGCCCGTGTTCAGCCTCCTCCATTCGGGCCCCCTCCTCTCTGCCCGGAGCACTGTAGAGTCTGAGCCCTAGAGGGCTCAGACTCTACTGCACATGCGCAGATCTCCTGGAAAATGGCACGGTGGCCATTTTCCCTGAGATTTCTCTACTGCGCATGTGCAGAACTCCGTGAAAATGGCCGCTGAGCCATTTTCACTGTGTTCTAACAGCACTGCGGATGCCGGCGCTGGACTTCGGAGGGGTGAGTATTTTAAAAATGGGTGTAGTGTGTGCGGTGGGGGCCCCCTCTGGACTCAGGGGCCGTGTGCACCACACACACTGCACCCATTATAGAAACGCCAGTGAGCTAGATTCTTGAGGACATACCTGTAAATGGATAGTAACACAAGTCATCCTTTCCAGTGGGACCATAGGAACTGTAAGATTATCGCAGGAACTTCCTAGCTCTGTAAGACATCCTGCGTTGCTGCCAAATTGTTTTATAGGAAACTGTACCACGTTTGCTCATTTATTACTAATCAGTGATTAAAATATATTGGTAAATGTTAATGGGCTTGGCTGCATCTGTGAATGTAGGGTAGAACATCCTATGTGTATTGAATGTCACAGCTCATCAACAATAGAGAAAATATGTCAAGAACTGTTCACATATTCAGACAGTAAGATATATTATGAAGAGATGAGTGTACAGTCAACCGAGCTGTTTAATTTACTATGAGACAGCTTTTGTATGTGAGATGATAAATTCACTCAGTTTGATTTTTGTAGCTTAGGAATGAGTCAGACAACTTGGGGGGGGGGGGGGGGCTAATGATTCCAACAAAACATGCATTCACTGTTCCTTAGGCTGATATGATTGATCAGTACAGTGACTACAATCTTGGCTTGATGACAGACAAAAATGGCACTTTATTTTTGTTGCATGATGCCTGAGCTAAATTAGGACATCACACATGTTTTCTTTGCATAGTCACCTAGTTGTGGCATGTGCATGTCAAACCTAACATACATATGCCGTTGCTCCTAGTATGTATGCCATGCTTATTAGGTGTGATGTGCATGTGGGAGTCACAGCAATAAAACACCTATGTATAGAAACAGCTCTGCCGGGACCTGGTAAAGGGAGGGGGTATGGCCAGTTCGGAGAGGTGTGGCCACACCCCCTTCCTCAAAAAATCTTTCAAATTAAAAGTTATGTGTGGCGTGTGCTGAGCTGAGGAGAGAGGCTGCTGGTGCAGCCATGCATTCAGTCCTCTCTCTGCGTGCTGCCAGCAACCGGCCGACCTTGGTAAAGAGTACCCACCCCAGCACCCCCCTTGGCGCCACTGTATAGACATTAGCATAACTATTACTTACATTGAAAGTGAATCACAGCTAATTTATTGTTAAAATGTGTTCTCATTTTGAAAATGCTCATTTTATGAATTTCCCTCATGAACCATCCAAGCTGGTCTAGTAATATGCATAGATGTTCCCTGATAGTTAATGGATCACATTATTTCAATAACATCAATAGTTCTTAAGAGAATTGCAAACGTGTTTTTAACTGGAGATTGTTTATTACCTAGAATGGCTTATTGTCACTACTAACTAAGCCACAGATTTATGCTATACCAAAATACGGTTTTATAGTGTTGATAACTGTTGTGTTATTGCCCATTCTCTGCAGTTTACATAATACTATTATGTTGGTCTAAGTAGTCTGCAATAAGTTTCTTTAAAGTTTTTACAATCCACAATTATAGTGAAATAGGGAGACATGTATCAAACCTATTGAAGAGAGGAGACATGAACAACTGCTGTCAGTGTCGGACTGGGACATGAAGGGCTCACTGGGGGAATGCAGTGATGGGGGCCCATACTTAGGGGTGTGGCCAGCCTCCACAGAGACTTCAAATACACAAATGTCTTGTGCAGTATAATGCAACATATCTACCATCTCCTATATATTAGCCCAAGTCTGTGACTCTGTGCCTGGCCGTAACGCTGGGCAGAGTCACAGGGCTGGGCAGAGTCACCTGCTTCTGACCAGTGCCAAAGTGGACAGCCACACAATCCAGCCACCATCATCAGAGGGAACCACCACTGGACACCTCCAGCCACACACAACAACCGCTGCACAGGAGCCGCCCGCACCCCGACCCACCACAGCCAGCCCCTGCCACCCCCCCTCCCCAGCTCCCACCTCCAGCCTCGCACATGAAGCGGGGGACGGGAGCTGCCCGCACCCCGCACCAACGCTGTCTGCCCCCGCCACCCCACGTCCTCAGCTACAGCATCGCACATGACGCGGGGGACGGGAGCCGCCAGCAGCAACGCTGCCTGCCCCCGCCACCCCCCCTCCCCAGCTCCCACCTCCAGCCTCTCACATGAAGCGGGGGACGGGAGCCGCCCGCACCCTGCACCAAAGCTATCTATCCATCTAACACCCACGCACAATACCTAACACACCCCTTCCATAAATCCATCCCACCTTGCACCTCAACACACCCTTCCACATCCCCCTAGCCTAATCACCACCCACCCTCCCATGCACAGTCACACACCACACAACACACCACCCTAAACACATCACCCTATCCAAACATCCCTCCGCCATGGCACCTTTGCACACCCAACCCCTTAACCACACACCCACAACTCCACCAAGGGCAGCACCTCAACCTCCCCAAACCCTCACCCCTACGCCAAAGTATACAGTTAACGGACCACATCCACCATCCACCGTTACTTTGGTCAGCCAACAACCACAGCTTCTTATGGACAGACAGCCTAATCCATGTACCCCTTCTCACAAAACACTCCACCAAACACCGTCCATTCACAATGCAGACCAAAGCCACCCTACACCTATTAAATCCAAACATTCAACCTACCCTTACGCCTCATACACCCCCACCCACACCCTACACCCTCATCAAGTCCCCCTTGCACATGCCATACACACAACCTGCACCCCGTCTCAACCTACCTGTCCGCAAACCCTTCCTCCCTCACACACACTTTTCCTTCACCCACCCTTATTGCCATGCCCTCCAATGATAACCTCCCACCACTCACATCATGTACACACCACATTGTTTTCAGCCCCTCTACAACATCACCCCCATCCCCACCCCCCTTTCCCAAACAACCATCCTCCACATCCACACCACTGAATACCATCCCACTCTGCACACTGTCACTACCTACATCATGAAACACTGGCACCACAAACAAACCCCTACCCCTCAACACAACCCCACCCACACCTACAACTCACCCACCTTCATCACACCCCCTGTACCTCACAAGCACAACCCCCATACAACCTAACACCCGCCGTCCACACATACACCATCCAACCATTGCCCCATACACCTCACCAGCCCATTCACCATCCCCATAAAACTAACCCCACCCCCCTTCCTAAATTACACCACACTACCCCAAATACAGTCCATCATCCCAACGCACTCCCCATGTACAACTCCCCCACCCAACCCACCTTCCAACACCCTTCCCTGTCCCCCTGTACCCCACAAACACAAATCCAACACATACAATTCCTCCTAGCACCTACACCATCCCTTACCCCTTGCTCCCTGTATACACAGTCACCAGCCACCATCCACGGTTAAGCCCATACACGGTCATTCACCCTCCCTAGCATCTTACCAACCCACACCCCTAACCTACTCACACTCACCACCACACCAAACACCTTACCTTCACCACCATCAACACTCCTAACACAACCCCCACTCTCCCTAACACATACATCCTCAAACCCTAACCCACCACACTCACAACACTCGCTAACCACTTATGCATACCCTGCCAAACCCAAAACACCCTCTCAACCCACCTACACACCACACGTTCCTCCCATCACACACCCCCCAAATCCGTTACCCCTTCTACAGTTCCATAACGCCCCTGCCAACCCTACAACACTCACAACATCCACATTCACCATCACATTCCCTTTTGCCATGCAAGATTTAACCAACACCAAAAGCCATATTCCACAACAATAAATCTGACAACTACTATTCTACACCTTCACTTTTATGTAGGGGTTACGGGGGCGTAGCCCCTTACGACGGTGTGAAGAGCGCCCGTAGGGCGCGATGAATCACCTAGTGTATAATACAAGTGCACAGTTTGGAACCTGATCCCTAGAGGAAGGAGTGGGCCCTCAGGCAGTGGGGCCTACCTGTGGTTTCCCCTGTACCCCTGTGGGCCAGTCTGACCTTGACTGCTGTCACCTATCATTTTATATAATGTACTTAATAAATGCTAGCTACTGTACAAGTTGATTGGTTGCTATGGGCAACTTCTCCACTCATTAGAAGCTCTGATACATCTCCCCCATATAAATTCAAAATAGAGAACATGCCTCATCACATGTATGTTAAACTAATGAATACCATAGAATAAAGCTTAGCAAATGGTTTTAGTAATATCTGTAGACTGGGGGCCTGTTTCAGAGATGGATACAGGAGAGGAGATACTCGCAGATTCCCAATTATCGGTTATCTGCAGCAAAGTGAGGCCCTTTGTGCGCATGTGCAGAGTGACCCTTATGTTGTCACCCGTACTTCCCCTCTGCCGCAGCATTGAGCGGGATGGGAGGGGCAGGGGGGAGGCTTATGTTGCTAGAAATGAGGACGTCCCCCATTTTCTGGGAGGCCTAGGATTTGCATGTCACCATGCATACTTCCTGGCCCCGCAGCTCCTGCTTCTGTTGGTCAGCGGCTTAAGCTGAGGTTTACTCAACCGGCCGTATGGAACATGGTGGCTGATGGTCACGATTTTGGATCCTAACTTGCAATGTCGGTCGCAGTGCTGGGATCACAGCTACATGCAGGAGGCGTCTCTTCTACTGAGAAGTCTCCTGCATGCCCCTCCTAGAGATAGGAAGGAAATTCAGTGCTGCTTACAGGCCGCATTGAATTTCCTTCCATCTCTGAATCAAGGGACTAATTCAGGTTGAATCACAAATCGTGATCCAACTGGAATTTTTGCTTTCACCCGTCGGGCGCATGCACAGGGCCCGTCCTGCACATGCCCCTGCAGTAAATGCGAACACCTCTGCCTGATTGACAAGCAGAGGCGTTCGCGGGGTGGGAGGGGTAGGCAGCGCTCCGTTTCCAAGACGGAGTGTTGCGGTGGGTGGTAGCAGGGAAACGGGGGTGGCGGCTTCTGAATGGACAGCGTGGCATGGGCGTGTTCGGGGTGGCTGCGGAACATCACACGCAGCCGCTCCGATCAAAAAGATGGCGGCAGCCCTCAGGGCAGGAGGCTTACCTACTTTCTGCAACTGCACACTAATTGCAGCGCTTTCGCAATTAGTATGTAGTCGCAGGGAGTGGGCGTTGATTAGCATGCTGGACAGCTTTGCCCTGCAATGGGAGCCCCTAGAATGCAAGACAAAGGATTACAAATTCTGCTAAAAATCAGAATTTGGAATCCTTACTGAATAGGGTCCCAAGCCTTGAGTCATACAGTTTGGCTTGTGGGTGATTACATACAGTATTTGCCAACTTTTCCAATTTGGAAATCAGAACAATAAAAGCCGTGCCTCTATGCTGCCAAACCACATTACTAAATTTTGAGGCTCTGCTCCTTAATAGGTATTCTGGCATTATGTTTTGCAAATCAGGACCGTTGGTGAGTATGCAATTAGTATTCTAATCAAGGCTTATCAAAGCTCTAATAAGGCTGTTTAACATGCTTATCCATCCACTTACTGTAGTATACTAAACAGCCCAACTAGTTTGCTAGTCAATACCTCTGCTTTCCCTTTGTCTACATCAGTAAGAGGTGACAGCATGGAGAAGAAATTTTCAGAAGGAAAAAACATATATGTCCACAATAAAGTAACGAGTTGGCTTATTGAGGGCAATTACATTACTAACTGTACTGACTGAGGGGATATATATTAAAGCTTATAGTAGTGAGAAGTAAAGTACCAACAAATCAAATCCTGTTATTTTTCAAACACAACATGTAAAATGCCAGAAGGTGATTGGTTGGTACTTTATCTCTCTCCAATTTATATCTCTCTGCAAGGTTTGATACATATCTGACGTAATTAGGGAGGAGGGATATATGATTTCTAAAGGCTTTGAATATTTGAATAGCCCATAATTATTAAATCTAAACTTATCATAGAGTTGTCACTTTAAGAAGACTTCATATATTAAAATTACAGTTGTGCACCGGAAATTTTTCGGGTTTTGTGTTTTGGTTTTGGATTCGGTTCCGCGGCCGTGTTTTGGATTCGGACGCGTTTTGGCAAAACCTCCCTGAAATTTTTTTGTCGGATTCGGGTTTGTTTTGGATTCGGGTGTTTTTTTACAAAAAACCCTCAAAAACAGCTAAAATTATAGAATTTGGGGGAATTTTGATCCCATAGTATTATTAACCTCAATAACCACAATTCCCACTCATTTCCAGTCTATTCTGAACACCTCACACCTCACAATATTATTTTTAGTCCTACAATTTGCACCAAGGTCGCTGGATGACTAAGCTAAGTGACCCAAGTGGCCGGCACAAACACCTGGCCCATCTAGAAGTGGCACTGCAGTGTCAGACAGGATGGCACTTCAAAAAAATTAGCCCCAAACACCACATGATGCAAAGATAAAAAAAAAAAAGGAAGAGGTGCATGATGGAATTGTCCTTGGGCCCTCCCACCCACCCTTATGTTGTATAAACAGGACATGCACACTTTAACAAACCTATCATTTCAGAGACAGGGTCTGCCACACGACTGTGGCTGAAATGACTGGTTGGTTTGAGCCCCCACCAAAAAAGAAGCAATCAATCTCTCCTTGCAAAAACTGGCTCTACAGAGGCAAGATGTCCACCTCCTCCTCATCCTCCGATTCATCACCCTTTTCACTGTGTACATCCCCCTCCTCACAGAGTATTAATTCATCCCCACTGGAATCCACCATCTCAGGTCCCTGTGTACTTTCTGGAGGCAATTGCTGGTGAATGTCTCCACTAGGAATTGATTAAATTCATTTTGATGAACATCATCTTCTCCACATTTTGTGGAAGTAACCTCGTACGCCGATCACTGACAAGGTGACCGGCTGCACTAAACACTCTTTCGGAGTACACACTGGAGGGGGGGGCAACTTAGGTAAAATAAAGCCAGTTTGTGCAAGGGCCTCCAAATTGCCTCTTTTTCCTGCCAGTATATGTACGGACTGTCTAACGTGCCTACTTGGATGCGGTCACTCATATAATCCTCCACCATTCTTTCAATGGTGATAGAATCATATGCAGTGACAGTAGACGACATGTCAGTAATCGTTGGCAGGTCCTTCAGTCCGGACCAGATGTCAGCACTCGCTCCAGACTGCCCTGCATCACCGCCAGCGGGTGGGCTCGGAATTCTTAGCCTTTTCCTCGCAGCCACAGTTGCGGGAGAATGTGAAGGAGGAGCTGTTGGCGGGTCACGTTCCACTTGACTTGACAAGTGTCTCATCATCAGGTCTTTGAACATCTGCAGACTTCTGTCTGCTGGAAAAAGAGATACAACATAGGCTTTAAACCTAGGATCGAGCACGGTGGCCAAAATGTAGTGCTCTGATTTCAACAGATTGACCACCCGTGAATCCTGGTTAAGCGAATTAAGGGCTCCATCCACAAGTCCCACATGCCTAGCGGAATCGCTCCGTTTTAGCTCTTCCTTCAATATCTCCTGCTTCTTTGGCAAAAGCCTGATGAGGGGAATGACCTGACTCAGGCTGGCAGTGTCTGAACTGACTTCACATGTGGCAAGTTCAAAGGGTTGCAGAACCTTGCACAACGTTGAAATCATTCTCCACTGCACTTGAGTCAATTGCATTTCCCCTCCTTTGCCTCTATCGTAGGTAGATGTATAGGCTTGAATGGCCACCGACAGCATCTCTTGAACGCCCCTGTCGTTTTTTAAAAAATTCTGCACCACCAAATTCAATGTATGTGCAAAACATGGGACATGCTGGAATTTGCCCAGATGTAATGCACGCACAATATTGCTGGTGTTGTCCGATGTCACAAATCCCCAGGAGAGGCCAATTGGGGTAATCCATTCTGCGATGATGTTCCTCAGTTTCCTTAAGAGGTTGTCAGCTGTGTGCCTCTTATGGATAGCCTGCCTAGGAACGAGTTGGCATTTGCGAGATGTTGCTACTGGTGCCGCCGCTGCTGTTCTTGCTGCAGGAGCTAATACATCTACCCAGTGGGCTGTAACAGTCATATAGTCCTCAGTCTGCCCTGCTCCACTTGTCCACATGTCCGTGGTTAAGTGGACATTGGGTACAACTGCATTTTTTAGGACACTGGTGACTCTTTTTATGACGTCTGTATACATTCTCGGTATCGCCTGCCTAGAGAAATGGAACCTAGATGGTATTTGGTACCGGGGACACAGTAACTCAAGCAATTCTCTAATTCCCTGTGAATTAACGGTGGATGCTGGACACACGTTTAACACCACCGCAGCTGCCAAGACCTGAGTTATCCACTTTGCAGCAGGATGACTGCTGTGATATTTCATCTTCCTTGCAAAGGACTATTGGACAGTCAATTGCTTACTGGAAGTAGTACAAGTGGTCTTCCAACTTCCCCTCTGGGATGGCGATCGACTCCCAGCAGCAACAACAGCAGCGCCAGCAGGCGTTACACTAAAGGATGCATTGGAGGAATCCCAGGCAGGAGAGAACTCGTCAGACTTGACAGTGACATGGCCTGCAGGACTATTGGTGTTCCTGTCTAAGGAGAAAATTGACACTGAGGGAGTTGGTGGTGTGGTTTGCAGGAGCTTGGTTACAAGAGGAGGGGATATAGTTGTCAGTGGACTGCTTCTGCTGTCACCCAAAGTTTTTGAACTTGTCAATGACTTCTGATGAATGCGCTCCAGGTGACGTATAAGGGAGTATGTTCCTAGGTGGTTAACGTCCTTACCCCTACTTATTACAGCTTGACAAAGGCAACACACGGCTTGACACCTGTTGTCCGCATTTCTGTTAAAATAATTCCACACCGAAGAGGTGATTTTTTTTTGTAATTTGACCAGGCATGTCAATGGCTATATTCGTCCCACGGACAACAGGTGTCTCCCCGGGTGCCTGACTTAAACAAACCACCTCACTATCAGAATCCTCCTTGTCAATTTCCTCCTCAGCGCCAGCAACACCCATATCCTCATCCTGGTGTACTTCAACAGTGACATCTTCAATTTGGCTATCAGGAACTGGACTGTGGGTGCTCCTTCCAGCACTTGCAGGGGGCGTGCAAATTGTGGAAGGCGCCACCTCTCCCCGTCCAGTGTTGGGAAGGTCAGGCATCGCAACCGACACAATTGGACTCTCCTTGGGGATTTGTGATTTAGAAGAACGCACAGTTCTTTGCTGTGCTTTTGCCAGCTTAAGTATTTTAATTTTTCTAGCGGGAGGATGAGTGCTCCATCCCCATGTGAAGCTGAACCACTAGCCATGAACATAGGCCAGGGCCTCAGCCGTTCCTTGCCACTCCGTGTCGTAAATGGCATATTGGCAAGTTTACGCTTCTCCTCAGACGCTTTTAATTTAGATTTTTGGGTCATTTTACTGAACTTTTGTTTATTGGATTTTACATGCTCTCTACTATGACATTGGGCATCGGCCTTGGCAGACGACGTTGATGGCATTTCATTGTCTCGGCCATGACTAGTGGCAGCAGCTTCAGCACGAGGTGGAAGTGGATCTTGATCTTTCCCTATTTTACCCTCCACATTTTTGTTCTCCATCTTTTAATGTGTGGAATTATATGCCAGTAATATATCAATAGCAATGGCCTACTGTACCGTACTGCTATATATATACTAGTGGTCAGCAAAATTCTGCACTGTCCTCCTACTATATACTGTGCACAACTACAATGCAGCACAGATATGGATAGTATACTTGACGACACAGAGGTAGAGCAATTGACTACAGTACCGTACTGCTATATATATACTGGTGGTCAGCAAAATTCTGCACTGTCCTCCTACTATATACTGTGCACAACTACAATGCAGCACAGATATGGAGCGTTTTCAGGCAGAGAACATAGATATTTGCAGCACATTGAGCACAGATATTTGCAGGACACTGAGCACAGATATTTGCAGCACACTGAACATAGAAACTGAGAGAACGCAGCCACGTCCTCTCGCTATCATCTCCAATGCACGAGTGAAGATGGTGGCGACGCGCGGCTCTTTATATGCAATACGAATCTCGCGAGAATACGATAGCGGGATAATGACGTTCGGGCGCGTTCGTGTTAACCGAGCAAGGCGGGAAGATCCGAAGCTGGCTCGGACCCATGTAAACCATGTGAAGTTCGGGGGGTTCGGATCTCGAGGAACCGAACACGCTCATCTCTAATTAAAATATATTATCTGTGTTACCCATTTCTGCACTGGCAAAGTTATAATGGGGGCAAGGTATGTGGTGCACATGGGCCCCTGGGTCCAGGGGGGGCACACTGCACCCATTTATTGAACACTTACCCCTCCAGAGTCCTGCGTTGCCTGCTGCTCGGTGGCCGCAGTGCCATATTACCGAAGATTGCACTGTCCTCTGGTACAGCGCTAGGGTCTCCTAGTGACCCTAGTGCTCAGAGTCCCACTGCACTGCTGGATAGAGAGGAGGGGACCCAGATGGAGACTGCAAACAGGCCTCCTGTCATAAACAGTTGGCCCCATAAAAGTAGGCCTTGAGTTGTTGGTGATGAGCTGGTAGTTGGCGCCCATCTAGGCCTACTTGGACAGTGTTACTAGTCTATTGTTGTTCTTTCATTAACATCTGCCTTATTTTATCATCATTTAATATAAAGCAGACCCTTTTCCCTGTCATTCATATCTCATGCATCATTATTTTACATATGTGGGGTTTTTTGTTAGTTATTAAGAGGCCACTGCAGTGTTTTAAGATGGTTAAAAAGTGTGTTATTCCATTGCAGGGCTGGCCCACTGATCTAGTGTAGATCTAATAATCCACACCCGTAATAGCAGTATACTATGTTCATGTATGACATATAATGTACATAGTGAAGTTTGGACATAATCCCGATCTGAGACGACAACACAGAATATATACAGTATACAGTAGAAGGCTCATAGTCATATGTTACAGAGAATCTTTAAGTATCTCAGCAATGTTCCCTTCCTTCTGTACTGCAGTACAAGCAGTGAAACAAATAAATGCAACCACTTAGGAACAACATTATCTGTCAGCACTATAATAAGAAGCAATTGAAAATACATTCATAATATTGAAAGTTTTATAGATTATTACCATTTATTAAACTATACTGTGGCTGAATATCCCTTTTGTTGTACTTATGATGTGTGTAGCAATCTACATCTCTTGCTTATGTGCCAGCTTAAGAGGTCTGCACTTACACATTAAAGTCCTTCACTTAGTTCTTCACAATGTCCCGCTGACCTTCAAAGAGACGGTAGATTAAAAAAGCTTTATAAAGAGAAGCTTGACATGGCACTTAAAAAAAATCAAGTATGTGATGTTCAAACGGTTGTAACTGTCTGCAATTATTGTCTGACATGCTCTATTTGATCATATTACCTCCCGCAATAACAGAGTTTACTCGCTTAGTTCACAAATGGCCTCCATCAGTTATTCCATCTGCTCAAATATTTCTCTCTAGAGTACCGATCATGTAGGGAAGCCTGCGCCGTCTCAGTAAGATGGGCACATGCTGTCGAATGAATAGGAAATATCACAGTTCATATGCAACAAATAATGCGTGTTGGATATAAAGTCCTCTTGTAAAGATTTCTATTTTAAAATTTGGATCACTGGAAAAACAAAAATTGACCTAAAATACTTAAACACTCTTTTTTTTTCTACAATAAGTGTTGCAAACATTGCAGGGTGTGCTGCCCCCCTCCCCACTGCTGCACATATGACTTCATGACAGTCCGAACAGCGGTCTCAGTCTCACATAGTGTAACCTGGGTTAGTCTGATGTCTTCATCATAAGTGTCTACAGTAGGCAAAATTCTCAAAATAACACATCTGTTGTAGCTCTGAGAATTCACCTTAATCTGTCTGCAGCAATATCATCACTCAATTCTCTATTAACGTCCTAATCCAGGTATCCCTTCCCCTATTCTGTGTTTGGCATTTTATTTTCCATCTTAGAACTAGCCCATTACTTCTTTGACTACTATACCGAATTTAATGTAAATGATCTTGCAGGTAAGAGTTTCCTCTGGCAGACTTCTAGATACAGTACATTGGTGACAGCTATGAGGAAGGGTAAGAATAGATTGCCAATGCTAGGAAATTGGAGACATCCAATAAGGTTACACGGATTCTAGAGTCTGCATAATCTACAGCTGGAAATTAATCCATGGGTATGCGTTCAGCATCCTGGCTGTTGGGTTGCCGGTGGAATCCCGACACCACTCAGAAGGTGCCAGATCACGGACAGCCAACATCCCGAAGGTTAGTATCGGGGTTTGCGGTTAGAGTAAGGGTCCGGGGTGGATGTTAGGGTTAAACACTAAGGGTGGGTTAGGCACTAGGGGTAGTAGTTAGCCCTAGCCACCACCCTCTGAGGATTAGCCATAGTTGACACCACCTAGGGGCTAGCCATATCTGCCGTCCCCCAAGAGTTAGGATTAGTTTAGGGAATGGGTAGAAATACTTACACCCTCCGCAATTGGGGTCTTCACTGTCATGATGCCGCTGTTGGTCATGTGACTGCCAGCATCCCGACTGCCATTATTTCATATGTATTCCAATCCATGTACCGTATCACACCTGGAATTACCTAAAGTCAGTTATGCCATTAGCAACTTCTTATAATCTATGCGGGGCCAGGCTGGCTGTCCTGTTAGACTTTATCTGTCATGGTGCCACAAAATGCAGAGATGGGAAAATGAATTGGAGACTGGCTCAAAAATTAGGAAACTGCACTGTTGGCTTCAGTATGGTAGTGGATGCTCAACAATGGCAGCCAATGGTCAGATGTGAATGAGTGCATAAAGAGTTTCTCGGTTTTCATTAAGGAACTTGCAACATCACATTGATTATTAAGATGCATTGGTTACTACTGGTATTATTAATATGGGTCAGGACCCATTTTACAATATATGACCTGCAGTTTGCTGGGATGTTAGGGGCCATAGGAAAGATTAAGTAAAACCTTGGTTTTGCTAAATTACCTACGCTCACACTTTGCAGCATTTAAGAATTTCTCTTTACAAGCAAATTGTTACTCGAAGTATAATAATTTTTAGAAAAATGTATCAAAATCAACAGAAGTACATGGCTGAGCGGTTAGTTGATTATTTGTATTCAGCTGATTTTCACTGAAGATGTCATTTTATATTTGTATTTCTGATTATATACCATTTACTCCTGTCCTACAATCTCCTCTCTGCCTATTAAGTGACTGTATTGGTAATCAAGGTCATTGACTGAAATGGCCATGCTAAATAAAGTATATAAAATGGGAACGGACAAAAAGATGTTATTAAAAAATGTGATATTGGAAGAGGAAAGTCAGGTAAGGGTCTCGAATACTAGGTTCTGGATGATAGGTCTTCAGTCCTTAGTCGACAGCCAATAGGTTTCCCCTATACTGAGACATGCATGCACAGGTACAAAAAATTGACATTATCAAAAGGTCAACATGTTCAAATGGTCAACATGACAAAGGGTCGACACACATGGTTGACATAGATTTTTGTTCTTTAATTTTTACAACTTTTTCATTATTTTCCATCAATGTGGACTAGGTGGATGGTAGCGAAGCAACTTACCCGAAGTGTGGCGAGCGGAGCGAGTATGAGAGTGTATACATTTGTACTTGCAGAGATCAGATAAATTGTGCTGAGGGAGGAACCAAGTTCCCCTCCCCGCATTGTGTTCCCTGGTGCATGTGCTCCAGACTGCTGGTCATACAGTATTCTGGGGCACGATTCCAGCAGTCAGAGTCTGCCATGGCACTGCTGCAGGTCCAGGGAACCAGAGGAGATTCATTCTGTACTTGTACAGAACGGATATCCTAAGTTAGGAGCCGGGCAGCGCATTTCCAAGCGACCTGGCCAGGTAACATACTCCTGGCTCTAGTCGCATCACATGCAACGTAGCCAGGCAAGTGGTTAAAGGTTTTCCCTATAGTTTTTTTTTTTATGTTGATTTTCAATACCTGTGTTTACAAGCCCTTAAATTGCATCTGTCACCATAGAAATTGTATTAATTACAAAACTAATTATCTGTTTTATAATAACCAGTAATATTACAGTGAATGGACACAAAATGTTTCCACTTGTGCCTCGTGAATTAATAGGTTGTTTAATTTCCTTATATTGGCTTATCTCACAAAATGGCTACCTCACAATATTACAAAGGTGACATGCAGATTCAGGTAATGCCAGAATACTTACTAAACTTTGAGAGAAACTTTATTTAAACGTTCTTGCTCAGCAAACTGGATGAGCTGTATCCAGCACACACTGTATTGTATACAAATACACAATTTTCCATTTTAATGCCCCTTTAATGGCCTGTGAGAACAGACATCGAAAAGCACTCCCTCTGTTCATTATTATGTCCTGACTGAAACAGAGAGCGCTTCTGGCTCAAACATCCCATATTTGCTGGGTATGTGAATGTCATTCTGCTGCCTTTTGCTAATTTAACCTTCTGTAATTGCATCCCTGCTGCATACAAATAGCGTGCCACAAATGAAGAGACACCAATGAATTCTCATTAGCAGCAGTTATTGTCACCACTTATTCCTCGCACATGTTGCAGAATCTCTTCTCTAGTTCAAGAAAGGACTGAACCTTGAATGACAGTCAATTAGGATTAAAGTCTGGGTTCTGTTTCTTTTTGGTCAATGCTCCTGCTTTTATGGGATTTTATGTTGATTAGGGAATCAGAGGATACAATCTGTTTGGGATGCTGACAACATGCTCCTGCTGTAGATATTTCTGCTTTTTCTATTCAATTAGGCAGCTCACTCATGTTTCGCTGAGTGCAAAACAAGCAACTTGGATTCTTTTGTATGATGAAGTTCAAAGCCGGAACACCTGCTCTTAGGAGCAGGGCCACAGATGCTCTTCCACTGGAAGGGAAGATTACACTGCACATTTCATTTACTGCATGAGATCTGTTAGACAAATATATTGTATTTCGGCTTTATGTGTGAAACAAAGTCATTTTCAGTCATGAGATAAAAGTCTGAGGGGTGCATTCAATCCATCTGGATGTTAGGTGGCAGCTAATGAGGAAAAACAAATAAAACAAGATTCGACAGAAAACACCTAAACCAACAGTGGAGGATTTATACGTAGCAACAGCATCACTTGCAAAATAGTGGATGGTGTTAATGTTTCAAAGGTTTCGATCTTATGGGTGTTTGTTTTTAAACTACTGGAAAATGATAATGTTTTTTGAAGAGATGTATTTCTCCAGGGCCAGATTAACAGTGGGGAAAAGAGCTACAGCTTCAGGCCTGCACATAAACATAGACCTATCATCATGACAGGATTACGATGACCTGCCTAGCTGGACTATATTTGCCTACCTGACCCTCTCCATGAGGGAGAAAATGCTCTGTTCCTGGACTTTCCTGGTAATGTATGATTGCCATCACCTGTGGTGAAACACCTTTCTTATCAATTAACTAGCTCACCACAGGTGATGGCAATCATACATTACCAGGAAAGTCCAGGAACAGAGCATTTTCTCCCTCATGGAGAGGGTCAGGTAGGCAAGTATGAGCTGGACACGCAGTCAGCAGGAAATGATATGTATTAAAACTGTATTTCTGGTTTTCTCACAAGATTATACAATTATCAATTTTTTATATATTTAAAGAGACAGTGGGACTAATAGCATGAGGGTGTACACACCCACATAGCACTAGCCACACCCACTGGTCACAGCTTCTTCTCTTCTCAGTAAGGGCCCATCAACATTTTCAGTCCCAGGTACTTGTTGCCCTTAATTCGGATCTGATCTTTTCAGTATTTTCAAGTAATACCCATTTCATACTGTTGAGATATCCCGGGATACTTGGCTTAATATGAAAGGGTCCCCGAAAAATGACCAACCCAGGTCCCATTTTCAGCATAGGGAGAGCCGGGATGAAGTTACGTGACCGGCGGTCAGGAGGCCGCTGGTCACATTACCTCCCCCTACATCCCGCCCCCTCACTATCCAGATGGTCAGCATGCTGACCAATAGGGACTATTCCCACTCGTGGGTGTCCACGACACCCATAGAGTGGGAATAGAAAGGTCACAACTGAGCCCGCAGCGTGGTGAGTGCAGTGAGCCCACAAGGGGCTCGTCCCTGTCGGCATATTGCTACCGGGATGACGTTGGTATGCTAACCGGCAGTCATGCAATACACACTCGGAGAGCCATATATTCGCCTCACTTGGAGATTATGTCTTGTCTCCTTTGAGCAGTGTAAATGGGGCTGATTAGAAATAACCTGGGTGGAGCCGCAGTGTGAACAGGGTCTACCCTGGGTTGGAACTGTGTTCCAAATCCAAGGTCAGACTCTGGATTTTGGCGTGAAAGGAGTGTAAGAGTTGGTTTAAGGGTCATTGTATGATAGAGTGCAGGCCTCCATTCCTGTGGTCTAGTTCGGGTATTCTCTGTCCCCCAGGGAAGGACCTTGTTGCAGCTACAAGGCCTAACTAAAAGGATGAGACAGCCTGCTGTCTGTGTCTCACCTGAGGGACCCATTTATTATCAGTACCCAAATGTAGGGCTGCATGTACACAGAGGAATGCCAAAGGAGGTGGAAGTGGAAGTATCCGAATGGATCCATTTTGTGCTCTTTCCAATAGAAAGGATCAGCTTAGCGGGCTAATGACACCTGAGGATGAGCTTGATAAATGCAGTGACCACATAATGACTACAATGGTAAATGGGCCTATTACATAAAACTACTGTTTACCTTTATGAATAGGGGTGTGTGTACCCAATGTGTTGAGAGGGAATTTACAAAACAATATACGGTGGTACACAGTGTCAGACTACGACATGAAGGAATGCAGTGTTAGGGGCCCAAGCTTAAGGGGTGTGGCAGCCACCACAGAGGAAGTTGGGCAATCGTTAGAGAGGATATGTAAAGATCATGGCCCCTTTATAAAGCAGGTGAAAGGGGTGTGTCAGGACTACCCACTTTGATTGGCAAGTGGGTTAGTCTTGATGTCATTAACTTTCAGCAACTGATCGCTCTACCATTAAAATTCTATGTGAGAGGAGATCACTTTGCACTTTGGGAGTTGCCATTTATCCAAATGAAACATGTTCTGTAATTTGAAGTTTGGCAGCACAGTGGAACAGTGGTTAGCTACCTCACAGCTATGGGGTCATGAGTTTGATTCCTGACCAGGGCCCAATCCATGCAGAGTTTATAAATTATCCCAGTGTTTGCATAGGTTTGTCCCCGATTACCATGGTTTCCTCCAACACTCCCAAAAAATACTGATAGGTCAGTTAGCTCCTGTCTACTTAGTATGCAGGTGTACTTAGAGAATATTCAGGTACATGTATCAAGCAGCAAAATGTCCTTTCTTTGAGCTTTTTCAGGGAAAAAAGGGGGGGGGGGGGGATTATTACCTCTTCTTTAAAATGCAATAGAATTGTAGATTCTCCAGTGGTGCCTTTGGTTTGTGCAAATAATGCTGCTACCATAGTCCGCTATGGCAACTAAGCTGTACGGGACACTTACTAAGTGATGAAAGCAGAGTTTATTGTCGCTTGTCAAATACATAGCCAGGAGGTGGCTTCAGAGAGAGGAGGGTCCATGTGCAGGATCCAATCAGGCCCCCTTCTCTCTGGCAGCGCTGGAGACTCTAGCTGCACATAGTCTACTGCACATGCACAGGTCTTCAGAAACATGGCGTTTGTGCCTTGTTCCTGAGGACATCTCTACTGTGCATGCGCAAATCTCTGAGAAAATGTCCGCTGTTCCATTTTCATTTGATTTGTGTCTGTAGTAACAGCTGCCGTGGGACTTTAGACCAGTAAATATATTAATATTGGGGCAGGGTTTGCGGAAGGGAGCCCGTGTGCTTTAATTATACATCTCCTCCATAGACTATAAGCTCCAAAACGACAGGGACCAAAGTTTTTCCTCTATACAATGGTGCAAAATTAACAATAATATTTTTTTTTTTTTTAGCGCTAGACATCAAATCACTTTTTTGTTTGTTTTCTTCAATCTCTGATCAGCAGTGCTGTAGGCTGTTTTCTAAGCGCACCTGGGTTGACAACCAGTAAACAAACATGGATAAATTGGTAAGGGATGAGTGAGTTACTATCTTTCCCAGCAGGATTAGGGAAACTGGATCAGAAAAGAATGGGGAGGCAAAGACAAGTACAGCAGCTTGTTATTCTTTGCCTACACTCATGATAAATGGATTTTTCATTGCGGTGCTATTGATCTGACTTCTTGTATAAGCACTAAATCCTAAAGAAAAATGTTACAGAAAAAGGTCCATTCAAATATGCTTTAATTCTGGTCCATTCCTCTGAAAAATGACACTGAGGGTTTTTTTCTTATTGTTTGCAGAGAGCTATAGGCTTAAGGAATTACATTAGTTCTAGAGAGTTTTTCTCATTTAATGTAGTGGAATAGGATAGTAACTTGGGTCACAGAAGGTGAGATATCAGCAAATAAAGCCAAAAAGGAGATGAAGAAAGTTTAATTCTCTATTTAGAAACAGGCCAGAAGTAATGGTGTTATAGCCGAGGTATAGAGTGAGGTGTAGGAGGAGTATTTATTATGTCTATGACAGAGAGAGCAGGTTGGCCTGATGCGTGAAAGAAGAAGTAGTTATTCAATTTCCTGGATTTTTTTTTCACCATTTTATTTATACCACAACTAAATAGGGTGGTGGTTTTAATGGCAGGCAGATATAGTGGGCAGTATTCAATTCTTTTCGCCCCCCTTCCACACCCATTCTGTTTCTGCTGATGGATGTGGTATCATCATTTCAGCTCGCTACCCCTGGGGTAGCGAGGCGCCCTAACCCTTTACGTGATATATCATTTGAATACCACCCAGTGAATGCTAATTCCTTAGCAAGCACTGTGACTTTTATTACCGAGCCAGGGAGTGTGATAATAATATTGCTAAAAGCTTACTACCTTTATTTTAATACCTGTTTTAGAGTAAAAAAACGGGTTGCACACAGAATTTTGTATACAGATGCGACCTGAGATTCCTTTCAGACAGGGTTGGTGACATCACTGCTGGGTTGGTGACATCACTGCACACTGGAACAGCACCGACGCTTGGAGATGAGATCATCTCTCGCGCCGTCTCTTCCTATGCTGTAAACAGGTTACATGTGCTGCTGTCAGTGAGGCCGGGATGTGCAGCTTTGCTATGAGTAGTGTATCTGTGGCCTTGTGATGAGACTATGGTGACAGTTGGAAGTAGTCAGGTGTGCGGTTACACAGGGGGGTTAACAGTTATTGGGAAATAAGGCATGGTCATGTGATCTAGTGTGTCCAATCATGCATATCTCAGAGTGCGACCAAACACCCAAGTGAGTGGCATGTCTGTCTTATAAATAGTGGTGCTGGGGCTGTAGATGATGCGGGTGAGGAGGAGGCAGATAATCGGCTCAGCTGCTTTATATATACACACCGCACTTCAGGGACCCAGTGCTCACCACTCGTACAGGCCATGCCCAGACCCCCTCCTGGGACCTGTGCTGGTACTGGTGAGCAAACACGTGCCAGTACTGCTGTACATGGCGTACAGCATCAATATGGCCTGCTTAATACGGATATGCTTTAATTATAAATATATATACATACACACACATACATACATACACACACACACACACACACACACACACACACACACACACGTAACGCTACACACACACACAAACACCTGCTCAGCATGACAGATCTTTGGTCCCCTGCACCAGGCCTTTACAGAAACCAGGCAGCTCATGTGTAAGTAGCAATGGCACCCCTTACCTCCTATATATACACACACACACACACATATATATATATATATATATATATATATGTTCATGAAGGATCGCACGCTCACTCTCCATCAGCATTGGCTGGGGTGTTGTCCTCAGAGCTCACAGATACTCCTCCATGCCTCCATATAACCCTCAAAAAAAAAAAGAAAAAAAAAAAGAGGGTACTCACCAGACTTCAGCACGTAACAGCTTAAACTTTAATTCACCATGTTAAAAATTAAGGTTGAGGTTTCGGGTCGTGGCAGAGCCTTTTTCAAGACCATAACAGTGCACAGGGCACCCAAACAATAAAATGCAGACCAAACCCTACTTACCACACCAGTGGTCCTATAATTATATACCAGCTCATTCTCGATTTAAAATTCCTGCGTCTGACGTCACCGGAAGTGACGACGCGCAGTATATAGACTAACTAATCCCATTAAGTAGCCACCTGTTTTACTACTCCAATACATTGGTGTACTCATCACTTATCTTTAAATATATGTTCAAACAACTAGTCGCCTCTCTCCGTAAATCCCTCACCACTCGCGGCAACAACACTGAACATGCCGGTATTCAGAGCTCAACTTCCGGTCTCTGGAGCACAGGAACAGGAAGTTATGCATCCCATCTGTGTTTACATCAGGGCACTATTTCAATAGAACATAGGCATGTCATAATACTCTAGCGATCCAAATAACATCGATTACATGTATTAAGGAGCAAATATAGAGGACCAATGATAGGCAATGCAGGACAGTCATATACTTATACAATCAACACACATATTAGTAACCTCACAAAATAAAATAAGAAAAATAAGAAAAAAAATATGCATGGTGAAATGTATCGAACTCGCTTTTAAAGTGCCGAGTCATTACACGATCAGAGCCTCAAAAAAGGTATTCACAAAAACATAGCCAAAAAGAAAAAAAAAGGCAACCTGGCGCTATACCAATTATAATTATAATACACTTATATTTCTCTTAATCCAATACCACACTTTTTGTCATTAATTTAGCAGCAGGAAAACTTTGACTTGGGGTTTGCAAGTCAAATCAAACACCAGAATCATCAGGTGTATACATCAGAAACATTAGAACAACTATCCCTCTGCACTATAATTTAAAATATATACGATATGGCTGAAGATCCAATAATCCCAATAAATTTATATAATATATAGTTTAATAAAAGTTTACTTGTTTAAACTTGACCGGTCATAAACAATAAAAATCACATACAACACATTTAGTAACACTATGAAAGTGGATCCAAGATTGCTATGTGCACAAAAATATGTAATAAAAGTCAGTCTGTGGACTATAATTTGCTAGTATATTCCATATAGTTTTCAGTTTATCTTATCACCATGAATGCAATGGATTCCAGCATAGATACTTTATATCACAGTTCCTTTATCACTTGCCACTAGCGATGCAATGTTGCAGTATAATAGACTGCTCCACACTGGAGCCTTACGTGAGGCTTCCACAAAGAATGTCAGCGAGGAAGAGTCCTAGTAGCGTATGAGGTAACTTCAGCTGCGGGATCCGGCACTTTGCTAGCACCTGGTAATTACGTTGTTCCCGACCTCAGAGCGCTGTGAGTCCCGTCCTCTGTGTGCTGCATGCACCAATGTGCGGTCTCTCTCCTTGCAGCTCCTGATGGGCTAATGGTCAGCAAGATGATAATAATGGTGACAATGCAGGGGTCCAATACTTGCTGATGCGTTTCGCTCCTGTTACAGAGAGCGTATTGCCCTCGTTTAGCCCCACCGTGTCCACTTTGCCTTGTACTTCAAAAGTGCTAATACACACAGATTATATATATATATATATATATATATATATATATAAAAAGAAGAAGAGAATATTGCGCCACTTGTGTACAACAATAGTAAACAATTTAATAATCGAAGGTATGAATATACCTGAAATTAAATGACACTCCCTAGAGGCTCATGCAGGGCGTCAGCTGTCCCCCCAAAACAGGGATGGTGGTTCCCTGTAGCAAATTTAATAACACACAGGGGGGGGGGGGGGGGGGGATATAGCGACCAGTGGTGTCTAAGAGAGATGCAGTAAAAAAAAATAGTTGGATAAAAATATATAATATATAGTATTTGTGCTAAAAGAATAATCAGAAAGGGTAGATCTATAAAAAATGTATTAAGTACAATTTTAAAACATAAAATTGAATTAAGATAAAATTTGAGCAGAAAATACTTTTTAAAAATTGGGATAAAAACAATATACACAATACAATATAATACCAGTTAAAAAATAAAAAGATTTTTGCTTAACTTGGTATGAGGTCACTGCTAGGTTGTCCAACGCGTTTCGTCATTCAGACTTCATCAAGGGGTAAAGGTAGAAAGGGACAGGCTTGTATTTATACCAGCACTAATCTTATAGTAATTATGACATCACTTCCTGTTAGTTTGACCATGGTGATGTAAAACAGACTAAGAGCATTTAGTTACAATTAATCAATAATCTTATTTCGTAGTATATATGTATATGATGTAAAAACAGTGTTTATAAAGCAGGTTTGTTGTATGAGAGCTTTGAAAAATTCTCATAAAGATGCGCCGGCGGATCTTCCGCCCCACTTCCGGTTTTCTGTTGTCGCGTCACTTCCGCCCCACTTACGGGACGCGACAGCGCATACGCTCGCAGCTTCCACTAATTCTTAGAGACTAGCAGCACTTATGCAGACTTCTCCCAGGGAATTCATTGCGGCGGCCATCTTTGTATAGATTTTTACATAGACCTCTTCATACGTCGGCAATGCTTAAGAAGTTCATGTCCAGGGACATTATTGTAGATCCTCCGGTTTGTTAGACATAAAAATAGGGGTGAGACCCCCCGAAACGTCGTTCTTGACTAAAGATATTTTTTGCACTTTAAAAACGCTGGGAGTGCCGCCTCTTTTTTCTATATACATTGGGGATTGATTTTCTCATGGAGGGCACCCCAGTAAGGTATTTGTGGGTGACGCTGTCCCTTTGAGTGCCGGGTTGTATCGCTATATATATATATATATATATATAGAGAGAGAGAGAGAGAGCGACAGAGAGAGAGAGAGAGAGAGATAGGCACTCACCCTCAGCTGTGATAAGATTGCTCCGATGCCGTCAGGAAAATAGTGATACCACACACGTCTAACAAGCTGCGGCACTCAGAGGCTGTACACAATCGTTAATGTGGAAAAAGTGTATTTAAGTCATCACAACAATTCCAACGTTTTGGGGCCGTGGTGCCCCTTTGTCAAGGTGATACAAAGTGTGAATGAACAAACATTATAAAAGAGAAGACCCGCGAATGGGAGATACATTGGGATAGGGGAACAGGAATGACTTCTGTCCCGGCATCCAGTGTGCAGCGTCATTACGTGAACGTCCGCGACGTACAGGGCGTCCAGGATCACCTAGCAACCAGACACCAGGAAGACAAAGTACGTTCCGTGTATCCTGGTAGTCATGGAAACAGTGTTTGCCTCGGTGAACAAAGTCAGTGCGGTCGTGGCTACACTTATGAACGCTGTGAAAACATTTGTGCAAAACATGCAGTAATCAAAATATACAATAATCAGGGTGCATGGGTACAATGTGCTTAAAAACTATAAGAAAAATCAAGTGATAGTGACTAAAATAACCACTTGTGGGTGCAATATATTTATTTAACTGGCCATGAACTCATTCTTAATAGTTATAATATGGGTGTTAAAAGCACTGTGTCAATGTACACTAGTTAGTAGAATGCTAAATGCAAGCCCCCATTATAATAGGATAATAAACCCCATAAGCTGTAAACAATTACAGGAAAAGTATATGTAAAAATACATATAAGAACCTGACCCAGAAATAGATATTCTATAATGAAGGGACCAGGCCCAAACATAGACTCGTGTATGAAACATATGTAAGATGGGGCATTGCTCTAAGGTTGTACTTTGTACGTGCCACCACTTCCTTAGTTATCAGTGGCGGATCTTGCCACGGGCAAGCAGTACTTTTGCCCGGGGCGCCGCCTTCCGGAGGGCGCCGCACCACGGCAAGATCCGCCACTGTGCCCCCCGCTGTGCCCGCCGCTGGCCCCTGCTTTGAAGGGAACCAGTCACTACGCGCCTAGTTTCCCTTCATGGAGAGGACCTGTGCTGTGCGGTGCGCGATGACGTCATCGCGCACCGCACAGCATAGTGGCACAGACACTAGGGGTCATAATTGACCTCTAGTGTCTATGCTGTGCTATGGGAGAGACGTAATGACGTCTCTCCCATAGATCCGAGGACTGGAGAAGAGCGGCGCTGGCGGAGGAGGAGGTCTGGAATCAGGAGCGGGGATTGTAAGTATACTTTTATTTTTATTTTTATTCCAGCTGCGCTACAGGGGCACAAATGGGGGCGGAACTGACCACGCCCCCATATGAAGCCACACCCCTATTTTTGCCCGGGGCGCCACAAGGGCAAGAACCGGCCCTGTTAGTTATCGGCACAAAACTCTACATTACATATGATGTGTGGTTAAAGTGATGTTTGGAACAATATCACTATATCAAATAGCTGAAAAAAATTATACATTCAATTATAAATCCGAGAACCTGTAAACAAAAAAGGGGAAACAGGGAAACGGAAGGGTTGAGAAGAAAGAGAGGGGACAAGAAAAAATGAAACAAATGTAGAAACACGCAAGCACCCTGTAAATATGCAATACATTTCTTGAACAAAGTTAGAAGATGTTCCATTGAATTTTATCATTGAGACCTTTCAGTTTTGTAGTGCCCAGGGTGAACATCAACCTGGTTTCAATGCGCAATAGTTTGCCACCCCTAAGATTCTTGGGAACGTGATCAATAATTTGAAAGTGTAAATATTCCAATGGATGCGTCATCTTGGCATAGTGTCTTGCTACAGGCTGGTCAGACATCTTACCCAACAGAGCAAACTTAACTGCCGACCAATGCACGGCAAAGCATTCTCTGGCATTCCGTACTGTCTTGCCCGCATACTGCAAATTTCAAGGGCAAGTGATCAAGTAGACAATATGAGTTGTAGTACAGGACAATACATGTCTGATTTTAAATGTCCTGCCAGTGGTACTTGAAGAAAAGGATGAGCCGGCGTGCATGTACTTACAGGTTATACAAGCTAAGCACGTGTAACAGCCAGGTGCCTTGGTAAGAAAAGAAATTGACGGAGTAGATCCAAAACCGGTAATGTCGGTATGAACAATATAGTCCTTTATGCTTTTACCTTTGGTGAAACAGGTCATGGGACGTTTTTTCTTGAGGATAGAAAGTTTCAACTGATGAGAGCCTATCGGCCACAGCACTTTGAGGGCCCTAGGGACCATTGGGATAGATGTATTAAACTTGGTCACAAATGGTAGAACTTGGTCTTTCAACCTACTGTTCTGTCTTAAAAGATTCTCTCTCAGAATGAAACAGACTTCTCGTTTATTCTAAAGTAATTGATGATAATCATACCCTTTGGTCGCAAAACGAGTAACCACATTGGAAAGAGCATGGTCAAGTTTATCAGGATCACTGGTGATTCTTGCTGCCCTGATTAATTGGCACTTGGGTAGACCTTTTTTCAATGCCGTAGGGTGGTGACTGTTCGACCGCTGCAGACTGTTCTTATCGGTGAGTTTATAATACACATCTGTATGTATTCTGTTATTGCTAATGATGACCATGACATCCAAATAATTCAAAGAACTGAAATTGCACTGCGACGTGATATTTGTCTTCCTGGTGTCTGGTTGCCAGGTGATCCTGGACGCCCTGTACGTCGCGGACGTTCACATCATGAAGCTGCACGCTGGATGCCGGTATGGAAGTCGTTCCTGTTCCCGGGTCCCACTGTATCTCCCGTTCGCGGGTCTTCTCTTTTATAAAAGGTATGTTTTGTTCATTCACACTTTGTATCACCTTGACAAAGGGGCATCACGGCCCCCAAAATTGGGATTGTTGTGATGACTTAAATACACTTTTTCCACATTAACGATTGTGTACAGCCTCTGAGTGCCACAGCTTGTTAGACGTGTGTGGTATCACTATTTTCCTGATGGCACCGGAGCAATCTTATTACAGCTGAGGGTGAACACCGATTCACGTTTTCTATATGCATTGGAGGATGTGGGACTGTTCCAGCATCCATCTTTTGGAATGAGGCACCCACCACCGTTTTCCATTACATGGCTGTTACATACAGCGCATGCTACTGATATATATCCATTTGGTCCCTTTGTAGAAGGTGAAGATTCATGGAGTGAATACAGGCACTAGCACTTGGTTGAACTGTGACACTTTCCAAGCACTAATTCCACTTTTTTCAAGCACAGTGACACTTTGTTTTGTTGCTCTTTTTCAGCATTTGCACAACAGCACTTTACTTGACGTGGCTGCCGTGGGCACAAGAAACCATAGTCTTATAGGCATTAATCGACCACTGGGAAAGACAACGAAGCCAGGGGTTTTTGTTAGGGGTAGCTGCGTATCTCAGTTTTACCGCAGCTTCATACGGCCCCAGTTTGCAGACAGGATGTTCATACAGCCGCAGGGCGCCGTATCCATTATTGTGGTGAACCCCTGAAGCCCATTTTGCGGGCGCCCTCCTGTGTACCGGTCATCTGTACAGCATGGGCGCTGCCATGACACCTGCAGTCAGCTGACCAGAGAGCACCCAATCCTGCACTGTGTTTGCTCACATGATCCAAGTATCCAATGTCTGCCAACCAGGGGGTATAAGTCCAGAGCATCGGCTCAGTCTCATCACCTTGGACAACGCGTCGCATTGCTGCATGGCGTCTCCTGGTTCCAGTTTCCAAATCTCCAGTTTCCAGTTCCAATCTCCAGTTTCCAGTCTTCAATCTCCATTTTCCAGCGATCTCCTATTTCTGGCATCTTCAGTGATCTCCCGGTTCCAGCATTGCTGTGGAACTACAGGTCCCAGCTATTACTTCAGATTCAACTCCTGCTACAGTCAGCCTCCACCTTTTACAGTAAGAGACTTTCTTCAGGTGCTATTCATCACCTTCACCTGTGTATGGTTAACTTGCATTCTGCATTGTGCTATGGCATCTGGCACTTAATACAACCACTCCATATGTGTTTCAAGTTGTCTCCTGCTTAACCTTGCTTGGTTGTGGACTTTGCATAACAAACTGACTGTGTGAAGTATCGTTGCTGGTTTCCAGACCAACTGTGGGAGTGATCACCATCTGATTGCTATACTAGTTTCCAGACTAGTTCATTGCCTGTATTTCATTGCCTAATTACTGCACTGGTTTTCAGACCAGCTATATACCTGTGACTGTTTATTCTTCATTGTCAGCATTTCTTGAACCATCTTTTCAAGTTATCATCTGCTTCAATTACTGTACATAAACGTGAGCACTTAATAAACATCATTGCGCACATGCGCAGGAATATCTTACAGCCTCCTCGGTTTCTCCATCACACCACCACTGACCCCTCCGGGGACAGACAAAACTACTGATCTGGCAGTTTGTCCAAGGTCCATGGACCCAGACGGTGGTCAGAGTGTGGGTGCAGGGGCTCTACAGAACTTAGTGTCACGAGTCACGACTCGATGGTACAGAGGCTGCAAAAGAGCAGATCATACAGTTTTTACAAGAGATGTCTTCTCGGTTGGATACCTTACAACAATCTCTGCCAAGTTCTATTGTTTCAGTTGCACCATCGACTCCAGCTCCAGTTTCCAGTGCCACAGTTTCACGTTCTCCAGCTACTACTGATATAGGATCCCATCTACCTCTTCCTACACCAAGTAAATTTGATGGCAATCCTAAAACCTGTCATAGATTCCTGAACCAATGTGAAGTTCACGTTGAATTGCTGCCTCACAACTTCCCGACGCCCAGAACCAAAGTTGCGTATATTGTGTCTCTCCTGACTGGTCCTGCCTTCAGTTGGGTTTCCCCATTATGGGAGCGAGCAGATTCGCTATTAAACAACTACACAGAGTTTGTAGCTGCATTTAAATGTATCTTTGATGAGCCTGGGCGTACAACTTCTGCTTCCTCTGATATCCTCCAGATTCGCCAGGGAATACGCACTGTGGGACAGTACATCATCCAGTTCCAGACACTGGCTTCAGAGGTTGAGTGGAACAATCAAGCATTGGTCGCTGCATTCTGGCATGGTCTCTCTGATCGAATAAAAGATGAACTGGCCACCCGAAATCTCCCAGAGCAATTAGAATCTTTAATTTCCTTGTGTGTAACGTTGGATCTGTGGCATATCCCCTGTTCTCTACAGCCCTGCCTAAACCTAGGTCTAGCACTAAAACGTACTGTAGACATTCTGACTGTGGACATAATGACTATGCGGATATATGACCATGTTGGCTTAGTATATCTACACATGTCACATGTTGACGTAGCCTTCATGTTAACTGTTGATCGTCGGCATAATGACTAGATGCCATTTATCCTACCATGTATACAGTTGTTCTCGGTCTTGGCCATTCATTCTATCTTGAGAGTCATTCAGCTCAGGTCAGGTCACTTGCTGTTAATTTTCTCATTCCTCTGTGTAATATGCCGTCTTAAAAAACATTATTCGCACTTGACCTCACTCAAGCCCTCCAACCACATACTGTAAGAAGTACATCACTCGCACAGCGTACGTCTGCGACAGTTATGAAAACAAAAATAAACAGTAATCATACCAGCACATAATGGTGATGCTGGTTTACTATGTCAGTAGCTACTTAGGGATTTAAATGCAAGGTAATTAGACGTCACTCAGAGTTCCATGTTCTACATAACAGCAATTTTTCTGTGGCCTTATACCTTCATCATTTTACTCCATGGTGACGTAAATGATCATTATATTAAGCAGAGGGGGTGAATTCTCTCACGTAACTGTTATTATATCACTTTTCAGCTTCTAATCCTAATCGACGAGAACAAAGATTAGGGGGTTGTTGCAAATTTTAGCACAATTACAGTTTTTAGATGGAATCGTCTATTTTAGAGTGGTGCAAAGTTTCAGCTTTTCCTTCACCAAACCACAATCTGCTATACTACTCTGTATGTGAGAATTTGCAATAGACAACAATATATACAGTAGTTTAGAAATGGAGCGGAGACCATGATGGTCATTGCTTTGGTGTGTGGAGTAGGGATGTAGTTATGTGACCAGCACACACCCTGTGGAGTGGATGGGGGTAAAAGAGAGCGCACTTAGGGCCTGGCTAATTCAGGATATCATGCTAAATGTAGTTAAGCCTTTTATTTTTACTGCTCATTGGTCTAAGTCGCACCTTGTATTGGTCCCAACTGTATCGTACAGAGTTGCAATTGTGAATTCAGACGCATGCATGCAGAAGTGTGTTGAAAATGCATTAGGTGTTCCTGGGCAGTGACTATTAAGGTGCATGGAGGTGGATCGTTTTAGGAGTGTGGTATGAGAGCTATGCCACCCTGTACTGGCCCTCCCTGCTGAACCCATGCTATCATGATGTCACACCTAAGTTGTGGGAACACTGGCACTAGGAAGTAGAGCACTGCCCGGAATGTTAAGATCTACAGACTGCAAAGTGCATGTCGGAACATCCCTAGGATGCTCCAGAGGGCTCTGCAAAAGATCTAAAAGCTGCAGGTTGCTGCTAAGGTGCCGCCCCAGGCTGATGACACCAGTGCTTGTACACCCCTAGTTACGGCCCTGTATGGGAATGCTGCGAGTGTATTGGTTGCATACACAAATGCTTAATTGCTCACACTGGAGGCTGTACAGATGGAGGATCTGCACACAGAATAGGTCTGGTGAAAGTTTTAATGGTGTGACCTATTGTTGCATCTAAAAATGCACCCAGCAGGATTACAACATCTGGAAACGTGCACATCTCAGTCCTTGTACATTCATAAGCTGGATGTACACAAAGGGAAGGGTTTTTATAGGTTGTGAGGAGATCAGGGTCCTCTCCTTTGGTAGATAGGCACCTCCAAACGCACAGCAGCCAGGAAAACAGCACACCAGTCCAGGGTTTTCATTCAATTTAGCCGTGGCTAGTTTAACTGTGCAGTGCAAAACACAAAATAAGTCCTAGCCCATCTAATCACTAATTAAACATAATAGAGTCCCTCTCTCAGGGTGGTAAGACCTAATGCCCCTTCCACAAACACAGGCACAGTACTTACAGTCAGTAAATCACAGTGTCTCATAACCGGCCTGCTGCCAGTTTCCCCCAGTTAGTGAGAACCTTAGCCAAGCTCTGACACAGCTTTTATCAGCCTCTTACAGGTGCAGACACTAATTTGCCTGCATTCTGGCTGAAGGCCTAAAGACCTGAAATGGGCTTCGTATATGAAGCCTCCCTTCTCTCTCACATCCAAACACCTGGAACCTTATCCAGCTTTTACCAAAAGCCCAAAAGCTCTCAGCAGAGCAACCATAAACATCTTCCTGGGGTTTTAAAAATACATAGGCCAGAATCCCGGGACAACCATATTTACTGTTAATTACTTTAACATTGCTTCTATCACGAGGTGTTAGCATTGAGTCGTAGATGTGTAACCGGCAAAAGATGCACTCACAGACACTGCTACATCCAACACAGAATCAGGCCCTCAATGACAAATTCTGTCAGCGAAGCTTGCTAAATGTTATGGCCAACTGCAGAATGAGGCAAATATTAAGCAGAAAAGCTTTAGACATTTTGCTCACATATAGGGCCTAACTCAGACATGATCGTAGCAGCAACTTTGTTAGCAGATGAGCAAAACCATGGCCCTCATTCTGAGTTGTTCGCTCGCAAGCTGCTTTTAGCAGCATTGCACACGCTAAGCCGCCGCCTACTGGGAGTGAATCTTAGCTTAGCAAAATTGCGAACGAAAGATTCTCAAAATTGCGATTAGAAATTTCTAAGCAGTTTCTGAGTAGCTCGACACTTACTCTGCCACTGCGATTAGTTCAGTCAGTTTCGTTCCTGGTTTGACGTCACAAACACACCCAGCGTTCGCCCAGACACTCCCCCGTTTCTCCAGCCACTCCCGCGTTATTCCCAGAAACGGCAGCGTTTTTTCACACACTCCCATAAAACGGCAAGTTTCCGCCCAGAAACACCCACTTCCTGTCAATCACATTACGATCACGAGAACGAAGAAAAAACCTTGTAATGCCGTGAGTAAAATACCTAACTTCTTAGCAAATTTACTTGGCGCAGTTGCAGTGCGAACATTGCGCATGCGCAATTAGCGAAAAATCGCTGTGATGCAAAGAAAATTACAGAGCGAACAACTTGGAATGAGGGCCCATGTGCACAGCAGGGGTGGCAGATATAACATGTGCAGAGAGAGTTAGATTTGGGTGGGGTGTGTTCAAACTGAAATCTAAATTGCAGTGTAAAAATAAAGCAGCCAGTATTTACCCTGCACAGAAACAATATAACCCACCCAAATCTAACTCTCTCTGCACATGTTATAGCTACCCCCCCTGCAGTGCACATGATTTTGCCCATCTGCTAACAAAGTTGCTGCTACGATCAGGTCTGAACTAGACCCATAATGGGTCATTCCGAGTTGATCACTCGCTAGCAGTTTTTAGCAGCCGTGCAAACGCATTGTCACCGCCCACCGGGGAGTGTACTTTTGCTTTGCAGAAGTGCGAACGCCTGCGCAGCAGAGCGCCTGCAAAAACATTTTGTGCAGAACAAGACCAGCCCTGTAGTTACACTTCGTGTGCGTTGATTCTAACGTTGGTGGGTTGGCTTTTGACGTCACACACCCGCCCAGCGTTCGGCCAGCCATGCCTGCATTTTTCCCTGGCACGCCTGCGTTTTTCTAAGCACTCCCTGAAAACGGTCAGTTGACACCCAGAAACGCCCCCTTCCTGTCAATCTTCTTGCGGCCGCCAGTGCGAATGAAACTGTTGCTAGAACCTGTGCAAAACCACAAAGGCCTTTGTACCCGTACATCGCGCGTGCGCATTGCGGTCCATATGCATGCGCAGAAATGTCAATTTTTAGCCTGAACGCTGCGCTGTGAACAACGGCAGCTAGCGATCAACTCGGAATGACCCCCATAGACCCTTCATATCGAGGAGGAAGAACATATTAAATCAACAATTTATATGCTTATTATTGCAACTTCAATTATAGAACTATCATATGTAATGCGTATTCAAAATGTGCTGTAATCTAGAATTTAGCTCCTCAACTTCTAGAGCAAAATGTGTTGTTATTATATAAGTATCTAAACTGGATTAAAATATATTCCCTTTATATTATTAACCTAATATTTATTAAAATGTATGTATATAATACCAGCATAACATGCAGTGCTTTACAATTAGGAACACAGTAAACACAGTGTAACACAAGTGCGGTGGGTTAATAAACAGACAGATAGTTAAATGAATCCTTGCTATGTAAATACTTGAAAACAAATTGAAATGATAGATGTAATATATGTCTAGAGTCTAGACACTTGAGCTCTGTAATATATGTTTAACCTTTTTATGGTGTGTTATGAATATTTACTGAACTATAGTGGGGCCCACATTACATTATGGTAAGTTTCTTGAATATTGAGGTTTGTCCTAGATGTGGTTGGCTTATTGCAAAGCGCTGCTTTACATAAAGGAATAAAAAATAGCAACTGGCATTTCTATCCTGATGGCGTGTGAGGTCAAGCGCAGATAAAAGGCTGGTGTGCAGAGAGAGGGAGATAGAGTTTCTGCTCTACTTGCTTCACATTGGTCAGGGGGCATCACCTCTCATTACAAGCGAATCCCAGCACTAGTGTGCAGAGACTAATGCCTATAAGAAACGATTTTGGCTGCTGTGGTTTACTACACCAGTCCTAACTTGTGTGCAGGAAGCCGTGTATCACCAATTTATTTATCTAAATCGATACATAGAAAATAGTTTCTGGAATTTTGTGACATTTTATAAAACTAAACGGAACAAATATAAGTACAGAAACTGTCAGTATATAAATGACAACTTAAAGGCGTATATATGCAGCAACAAAATCGACAGTGTCGACTTTCATAATCTTCATGGCGGCTCGTCTTCTCTGCAGGGCCCGGCCATTGCTAAGTGACCAGGACATCACTTTATCCCACTGACAGATGGCCCCGTCGGTCACTAGGCAACTGGGAAACCTGGCAGCAGTAAGGAATCCTGGGCTTGCTTCTCTCTGACAGCCGGGACTCTGTTATGTTATGTTATGTGTTATGTTATGTTATGTGTTATGTTATGTGTTATGTTATGTTATGTGTTATATTATGTTATGTGTGTTATGTTATGTGCAGCTCTGGTTATGCTGATTGATGCTTGTATCCCTTATATGGCAGACAGCCCTGCTGGTTATAGTTTATGCATTGGTGTAAGCTACTGGTCCGTGTCCCAGGTTCCTGCACCCAGTGCCTGTCCTGTGGATACTCTGCCTGTTTGGTGGATACTCTGCCTATCAGAAGCCAAGTCTCATTTTCTTGCTTGAACCCTTGCCTTGATCCGGTCTGATTAACCCTTGCATACTCCGTGCATTTACTAAGTGCTCAGCCTGAAAGTATGCCCAGCTGCACAGTGCTACTTGCCAACTCACTGTGTTTCATCGGTATCCGCTGATATCCTGACCCTGACCTGCCTTAACCCTTAATGTATCATTTTATCCTATACTACTTCAGCCAATAACCTCCGGTCCAGCCAACTGAGTAATCCCCTACTGCTAGATCTATAAGTCCTGGCGGCATCCTAAGTACTGATGTGTACATCAAACACTAAGGGACCAATGGGCAGTTGTTGTTGTTGGCAGAAAACACTCTCACTGGCTCTAAGGGTCTTACACAATTGTGCTGAAGTTCCCTAATATTTGACACTAGAAGGTCAACATTTATAATGTTATAATGGTAAAAATGTTGACATCATTAATGTTGACAGCTGGAAAATGTCGACATTGGCAGAATGTCAATATCATCATTTCAATAATTGCGCTAGGCTTAGGGTGAAGGTTGTGGTTATGTTATATGATGAGTTGCTGGGTATTTTCCGGTAATATGGCCCTCATTCCGAGTTGATCGGTCGCAAGGCGAATTTAGCAGAGTTACACACGCTAAGCCGCCGCCTACTGGGAGTGTATCTTAGCATCTTAAAATTGCGACCGATGTATTCGCAATATTGCGCTCACAAACTACTTAGCAGTTTTAGAGTAGCTCCAGACTTACTCTGCCTGTGCGATCAGTTCAGTGCTTGTCGTTCCTGGTTTGACGTCACAAACACACCCAGCGTTCGCCCAACCACTCCCCCGTTTCTCCGGCCACTCCTGCGTTTTTTCCGGAAACGGTAGCGTTTTCAGCCACACTCCCATAAAACGGCCTGTTTCCGCCCAGTAACACCCATTTCCTGTCAATCACATTACGATCGCCGGAGCGATGAAAAAGCCGTGAGTAAAAATACTATCTTCATAGCAAAGATACTTGGCGCAGTCGCAGTGCGAATATTGCGCATGCGCACTAAGCGGAATTTCACTGCGATGCGATGAAAAATACAGAGCGAACGACTCGGAATGAGGGCCTATGTTCATTAACACTGGGGGTCACCATTCCTTTGGTTTTGTTCTGTTTTATGGTCAGGTATATAAATTAGGGTTCTATTCCAGCTTGGTACACCTGTTGCCTGTGCTATATAATTGGCTAAAGATCTTGCATGCATTGCTGGATCATTAATGTTGTTGGTATGCTGTGTTCCTGTTAAAACATCAGTTTTCCAGACAAGCCTGCCAATCTTGGTTTCTTGTCTTCCAGCCCCCTGTTACACTTGCAAGTCTAGCCTGCAAACCGTGTTCTCCGGTGTTCCTAAGTTTATGTATAAATTCCAGTTTTCTTATTTATTTATTTATTTATTAACAGTTTCATATATAGGGGGTAATTCCAAGTTGATCGCAGCAGGAATTTTGTTAGCAGTTGGGCAAAACCATGTGCACTGCAGGGGAGGCAGATATAACATGTGCAGAAAGAGTTAGATTTGGGTGGGTTATTTTGTTTCTGTGCAGGGAAAATACTGGCTGCTTTATTTTTACACTGCAAATTAGATTGCAGATTGAACACACCACACCCAAATTTAACTCTCTCGGCACATGTTAAATCTGCCTCCCCTGCAGTGCACATGGTTTTGCCCAACTGCTAACAAAATTCCTGCTGCGACCAACTTGGAATTACCCCCATGGCGCAGCAAATTCCGTTGCGCTTTACAATTGGAAATAAAAAAGCAAAATATTGTATCTGCACACACACTATCTTTATCTCATCTATATTTGGAACATCCGTTCCATCATAAACCCCTATTGAATTGGTGGTAATTACCATCTGCATTGGGGGTGCTACCAACTACAGTATATCGTAAATACAGGAAAGAAGAAGAAAAGAACTGTATTGTCAGCGCACATAAGGGAGACTAGATCTGGTTATCACATCCACCAATATTTTGATAAAATTTTACTTTTATTGATATCTATTTAAAACTGGTGTATATTACTTACACATGACCGTGAGTATAAGCGAAACATAGAGGTTAAAATATTGACATAAACAAAACATACAAGGTGCAAACACGGTCATGTGTAAGTAATATACACCAGTTTTAAATAGATATCAATAAAAGTTAAATTTTATCAAAATATTGACAATTGGAAATAACAATGATATAAAAAAACTGAGTAATAACAAACAGTCATAGAGGTAGGAAGGCCCTGCTCGCAAGCTTACAATCTGTAGTTGGTCACTATCCTAGGCACGGCGATTCCCCAGATATGCCAATCTGCGAATCCCTGCCACGTGACACCGCTACTGGATACCTGAGCGCGTGCGTCAATTTCACACAATCACTGCCACCAGCCAAAGTACAAACGTTTAGGGTATGACCCAAGGCAAACTTATGGCTTTTGCCTGCACCTAGAATTATTAATATTTTGGTAACGCCTCTTTCAGAGAGTTGGGTTGGATACACAACAGAAACCAGATCTAAAATTAGATTATTTAATTCAAGTAAAACACTTCAAAGCTTATGTTACAGAAAAAAAAAGAAAGTTACAAGAATATAATGATAAAAAGTAAAACGTAAAATGTCACAGCAGAAAAGACAATTTCAAGGAAAATAAGAATAGGGAGATGAACCCACCGATCCTAGCATGCATGCAGAGTAGAACGATGGGGTGAAGTGAAGCCTCTTCAGATACAGTATATCGGGACATTACAGAGCCAGAATGTTCTCCTGACCCACTTCTTTGATAATGCACCACCAAGTTAAGTTTTTTATGTTTCTGTGATAGCCTGGAAAAATTTATTTCAGTCTGCTGAAATTATCATTCTTGTCCTCTTGCATGCTTCGCCACCATAAAATAAACCTACCTGTTTTCTGCTACGATCTGTGATTTGGAGTTCTATTTTGCATAAAGGGAGTTTCTAACAGGTTAGTATTACAGTAGGGTTAGTGTTAGGATTACCATTCAGGTTAGGGTCAGGAATAGAATAACACAAAAAAACACATTGGTCATATTGCAGTGTTGATATTACCGCAGTGTCAACAGCTGAATGTTGACATTTTCTATGTTGACATAATGACCATGTGGACCTCTTAAGGTCAACCTATTGAAACTTGACATTTTGAGTGGAGACATAATATAACAAACCCAGGCAAAGAGTGACAGATGATTTTAGTGTAGTTTGTACTTAAATTACAGTAAAAGGAGAATGAGTAACACAGAACATTTTAAATTGTATACAAACTATGAGGTAGAGTAGGGACAATGTTTTAGGGGGATGCTAGAGTGGAGCAGTAAGGAAACCATGATGAGAGGTCAGCATTACTTTGGGGTACAATGTAGATACCAAGAATTTGTGTCTTGTGGATTTCCTCAACAAATTAAACTTGACAAACAGTTTATGCTTGTAGGCAGCTGCAATTTATAACTGTAGTGCAGAGATGGAAAGGATGATAGAGAGAAGAGGAGAATGAAAAGTCACAGGCTGAGGCAAGCAGGTTACTCATGAATGATTTGGGGAGGAGATGTTGTATGAATACACAAAAACTGGGATCCGGTCTGAAGATCGACAGTGTCTAGGTCGACAATGTTTAGGTCGACCACTATAGGTCGACAGTCACTAGGTCGACATGGATGGAAGGTCGACAGGGTTTCTAGGTCGACATGTGCTAGGTCGACAGGTCTAAAGGTCGACATGAGTTTTTCACATTTTTTTTATTTTTATTTTTTCATACTTAACGATCCACGTGGACTACGATTGGAACGGTAAAGTGTGCCGAGCGAAGCGGTAGCGGAGCGAAGGCACCATGCCCGAAGCATGGCGAGCGAAGCGAGCCATACGAGGGGACGCAGTGCACTAATTTGGGATCCCGGTCACTTTACGAAGAAAACGACACCCAAAAAAAAAAACCCATCATGTCGACCTTTAGACCTGTCGACCTAGCACATGTCGACCTAGAAACCCTGTCGACCTTCCATCCATGTCGACCTAGTAACTGTCGACCTATAGTGGTCGATCTAAACATTGTCGACCTAGACACTGTCGATAAAACGAACCACACCCACAAAAACTACCCTTATTCCAGGGCTGTTAGTGCACGCTGTGAATATAGGGCCCCATCTGTAGGTGCTCCACCGCTGAAGTTGGCATGGTGTCAACAAACCAATTGAATAGCCTGGAACAAATGTGCAAGGAACACAGGGCAACATTCACCCAAAAACAGTAAGCAAAACTTTTTGAAACTTACCCCAGCATGAATTAAAGCTGTTATTTTCCAGGGGGCTGAGATGAATGAATTTCAAGATGTGTAGAATATGTGCAAGTCTTTGGCTAAGACAGAGAACAAGTGCTTAGATGGGAGGATAAACCACTAGTATATATGCCTGGTTTATACTAGGAGATGTATACTGTATATTGGAAATAATTTAGACTTATACGCAATGCCGATGTTTTCGCTATTGAGCGATTACCGTCAGACTGCGCATCTGCTGTGATCGTACTGCGCATGTGTAAAGCTGACTTTGCAATTCTGCTCACAGTGAGGATATCTTTGCAGAGTGATTGACAGGTAGGGACTTTTTTTGGGGGTGGTAACTGGGAATGACAGCAAAAACGCAATCATGTCATGGACATTTTTGGGGCGTGTATTTTACGCCAGCATCGATCATGTATGCAATGAAACAGGGCACCTGCATCGCTACTGCCGTGACCAGTCTGCATAGCCATAGACCTACTGGAGCAGTCGTTGTTCCCCATTGTTGTGTATAGGCTGCGGATGTGTGCGCAGTTGCAAATGGGTTTGTGATTTCTCCGGTGGGCAGCTCTTTTCATTGGCAGCTTCACCTGCTGACTTGCAGTTGCAAACAGCATAGATAAACGTATTTGCAACTGCATTAGCGTGCAAAGATGAATAAGGCCCCTATATGTGTGTGCATGTGTGTGTGTGTGTGTGTGTGTGTGTGTGTGTGTGTGTGTGTGTGTGTGTGTGTGTGTGTGTGCGTGTGTATATATAATGCTTGCATGAAACACGTAGATGCTTGTGAGCTTTAACAGCGTAATGTGTTACTTACATGTGTGGTCTATAGCATTGTGGACGTTAAAAAGACTTTAGTCCCTTAATTTCCATGAAATTCTATCATGCTTAGCACGTTATTTCAGAATATGCAGCATTATAAAAGTACTGAGTTACCCTTTTCTGTAATCGGTCCTCTTTCATTCAGTGTCTGAAAAACAATAGCTCGGGAAAAAAAACAAAAAAAAAAGAGCATTGGAAAACTGAAAACTCCTACACAATTCCCCTGGAGACTCGGCGACCAAAAGACCACCCCGGGGACAGCATATTAGTAAGACTATAGCAAGACTTCAGACGATACTGTAGAAAGGTAACTTGTGCTTGATCTTTACCTATTAAACTTCCTTCACTGTAGCAGCTCTGTGATTGTGGAGCGTTCACTCGAAAACAGTGAATGGAACCACAGGTGTCTGGAAGTGAAAGGAACGTGGCTAGGGCGTCACATCTGTGCGGAAGTGGCACAACTCTGGAAAAACATACCTGGAGCTTTTACTTTACTATAGACAGTGCAATAAAATATATAGGTTATTTCTCATTGTATAAATGCCATATAAAGGGAGACTTTTTATTAGCGTAGTTATGAAATACACAAAGGGGGTAATTCCAAGTTGATCGCAGCAAGAATTTTGTTAGCAGTTGGGCAAAACCATGTGCACTACAGGGGAGGCAGATATAACATGTGCAGAGAGAGTTAGATTGGGTGTGGTGTGTTCAATCTGCAATCTAAATTGCAGTGTAAAAATAAAGAGCCAGTATTTACCCTGCACAGAAACAAAATAACCCACCCAAATCTAACTCTCTCTGCACATGTTATATCTGCCTCCCCTGCAGTGCACATGGTTTTGCCCAACTGCTAACAAAATTTCTGCTGCGATCAACTTGGAATTACCCCCGATATGGACAATGGTCAACACAGAAAATGTCAATAGAACACTTTTTGCATTTTTTGGTGTTGTTTTCACCATCTCAACACATGGACCCCCAATTAGTGCACCTCGCCCACTCACACCTTTGGTCAGGTTACTATTCCCAATAGGAGTCCACGTGGATGGTAAAGTAGGAAAAAGTAGAAAAAAAAACATAAAAAAACTTGTATGTGTTGACCATTTTCATGTCGACTATTTGAACATGTCGACCTTTCATACCTGTCAACCATAACCACTGCTGACCTAACTCTCTCTCCACATGTTATATCTGCCTCCCCTGCAGTGCACATGGTTTTTCCCAACTGCTAACAAAAATCCTGCTGCGATCAACTCAGAATTACCCCCAATATTCTTTATGTGCTTGTTACCCTATCATAATTGCACACATGTGTGTTCAGAAGTAATCGTCAATATCTTTCTGCCTCATCTAGCTATCAATCGTACCACCGCCATCCATGCACTTGGGAAAGTAGCAATTACCAGTAAAGCATGTGCTGTTTGCTACAACTCGCAAGATCCCACTGCAGTCAGACTTGCTGTATATATATATATATATATATATATATATATATATATATATATATAATTTCCCATATAGTAGCCCAGATCTGTGACTCTGTGCCTGTGTGTATAACACTGAGCGTGGCTAGGAGCTCTCATTGGGTTAGCAGCAGGTATATCACACCCAGGCCACAGCTGATTGGGCGAGAAAGCCAGTGACATGCGGTGGGGTGAGGCAGGTGAGGCAGAGCCTTTCCTGTCACACTAACGTTTGTGCCAGAGTTTTGACTGCATAAAGTATATGAAAAATACAAAGAATACATTTGAAATATCTTCTTTGCATTATTCTAATAATTTTTATAGCCAAAACTCTGGAGTAAAAAGTCTATGGCAGGTGAGGCAGTGCACCACCTGGCTAACTTCTCCACACATCTCTGATCAAAACTCACCAAATTTCCAAGAGTTTACAGTATACTGCTGCAACTGTGTATAATGCCCAGATGTACGCTGTGGCTCATATATTGCATGTAAATCTGGCTCTGGTGCTAGCCAGTGCCTCCTGAGCTATTTAGCTCACCGTACGTCCCTGCGAGAAACACCCTCCCACACAGGTTACATCCAATGGGAGCCTCTGTCCTTTGGCTGCTGTGTGTTTCTAGAGCAGGATTAACAATGGGGCTGATGGAGCTGCAGCTCCAGCCCCACACCCCAAAATAGGCCCACTGCATCTGCAGCATCATACCCTCCAACAATTTACACATAAAAATCAGTACACATTAGAAAAGGGGGCATGGCCATGGGTACAGAGGTGTGGCCGTGCCCCTTTTCCTATAATAATAATAATAATAATTTTATTTATATAGCGCTCTTTCTCCAATAGGACTCAAGGCGCTTATACTTTCACTAGAAGTTTGGAGAGCCAAAAATCGGTACAGACCAGAAAAAAAAGGTACTGTACCTGCCAAAAAGGTACAGTTGGAGAGAATGCCACTGAATCTGCAGCAAGTCTCTGCGCAGTAGATAGGGAGAAAAAAAATCCTTTTACTGCAGCGTCCTATGTGCTGCTGCCAGTCCACCTGCCCCCTCCGGCATCAACAATCCCCACTCCCTAGCCGCGGTTCAGGTGGAACAAACGCTGCTGCGGCCACCGGCATAGATGTGTATGAAAGCGGTGCAGCGGAAGGCTTTCATAGCCCTCCCTGTGCCACATACTCTCTGAGCCCATGAGCCTCCTCTGCAAGTGATATCCCAGAAGTGCCTCCTGCCACAGCCGCGCCCAGATCCCCAGAGGCCCTGACTCAACAACACAGCACATAGGCTGCCGGCAGGGTACACGGAAGTACTTCCAATAGTAAACCACTGCCAGGATGTCTCTGTAGTGGCAGATTTTACAGGGGGATAGCGGCTGCAGCCCAGCAGACCCCAGGTGAAATCTGCTACTGGCTAGTATCACAAATTTTATCAGTCAATTACGTTGTTAGAAAGTCTGCAGAGTTCTGGTAAGTTATTATATATACAAGTGACTAGGGTGGTCATTCCGAGTTGATCGCAGCCAGCAACATTTTGCTGCTGCTACGATCAACTAGTATACGCCTATGGGGGAGTGTATTTTAGCTTAGCAGGGCTGCGATCGCTTGTGCAGCCCTGCTAAGCTAAAAAAAATTCCAGCAAAAGTAGTCTAGGCCTGGACATACTAACCCTGTGCGACGATCTCTGCGATGCTGGAGCCGGCTCTGACGTCAGACATCCGCCCTCCGTTCTGCTGGACACGCCTGCGTTTTCTTTTCCACTCCCCGAAAACGGTCTCCAATGGTCCGGATCCGCCCAGGTACGCCTTCTTTCTTTCAATCTTCTTTGCGGTCGGCTCTGCGACCGCTTCCTTCGTAGGAAGCGACGTAACCTGGCGCATTCTGGGTCCCATGCGCATTCCGGACCCGTTCGCACCGCAGCGACAAACCGATGTGTGCGAGCGGTCGGAAATGACCCCCTATGGGGGTCATTCAGAGTTGATCGCAGCAGCAAATTAGTTAGCAGTTGGGCAAAACCATGTGCACTACGGGGGGGGGGGGCAAATATAACATATGCAGAGAGAGTTAGATTTGGGTAGGGTGTGGTCAAACTGAAATCTAAATTACAGTGTAAAAATAAAGCAGGCAGTATCTACCCTGCACAGAAACAAAATAACCCACCCAAATCTAACTCTCTCTGTAAATGTTATATATGCCCCCCCCTGCAATGCACAACTCAGAATGATCCCCATAATACAGTATATAGCAGATTTTCCTTCATCATTCTCGGCCAGCATTATGTCTAGATATAAACACAGAGGAGCTTTCAGTGTGAGATTATTAGTCTATTCCGCTGTATTGGAGAATTGTAGCTCCTTCTTCTTACAACATTGCTTTAGTTCTGTGGTGTTTGAAGGCATTTGTTTATGCATACTGTAGATCACTTAGTTTCCCAGCACAGCATCTCAGCAGTGGTAAAGTCTGGACTTTGAATCATTAAAGCAATTTTTCTTGCAATTATCTTTTGCGAGATGAGCAACATTTTCAAAACGGCTCTGTGGAATCATTACTCTCTTTTCTGTAGCTATAAATAATTTAGTGCCAAAGTAATGTGTAATGAAGTACTTTGGTGCTAAGTTATGTACCTATTCTCATTTATTACCTGGGGCAAACGCAGGATTTCTGGAAGGTTTTTTCCAAATGTTTGATTTTAGATCGGTTGCCGCTGGCTCGCGAAGGATGTATAATTTGCATGTAAGAAGTTATAGTCTGCCCACTCAAATGCTGATTGTGTAATACAGTATATACCACATACACTGTATGCAGGCCCAATGATCATGGTAAGGAGGGTCGGACTGGCCCACAGGGGTACCTGGGAAACCACCGGTGGGCCCCACTGCATCGGGGCCCACTCCTTCCTCTAGGGATCAGGTACCAGACTATGTACTTGTATTATACATGGTAGATATGTTGCATTACACTGCACTAAACTATTGTGTATTTCAAGCCTCTGTGGGGGTTGGTCACACCCCTTTTGTAGGTTGACCACACTCCTAAGATGGGCGCCTATCACTGCATTCCCCCGGTGGGCCCTTCATTCCCCAGTCCAACACTAATGGTAAGCCACTTACCAGATGGTGCAGTGATTGAGCACTCTCTGGTGCAGTGATTAAGCGGGTATGTGACTCAGGATCGACAGTGTCTATCTATGTTGACTCACATTAGGTCGACACCTATTGGCCGACAGTGACTAGGTCGACACCGGAAATGGGTCAACATGAGTTTTTTATGGTTTTTTTTGGTGTCGGTGTCGGTGACAGGGAACCCCAAATGGTGCACAGTGTCCCGCTCTGCTACCGCTGCACTCAGCACAGGTTACCGTTCACAGTTGTAGTCCAAGTGGATCGTAAAGTATGAAAAAGTATAAAAATGGAATTAAAAAACAAACTCATGTTGACCTAATGGTTGTGCCCACCTATTTCATGTGTCGACCTAATCTGTGTTGACCGGTAGGTGTCGACCTAATGTGTGTCGACTTAGACAGTGTCGACCTAGAGTCCGGATACCGATTAAGCACTCCGATTCACAGACACAGACAGCAGACTCGGTAAGAAAATCTGCTCCTACTGGGCATGTGCAGAAGCTCCATTCCACCCTTTACACTGCATGCAGTAGCCGCTGGCCAGGCTGTGGAGAAGCGGGGTATCCGGGCAATTGGAATCCCCCCTGCGTTTGCTTATGATTACAGTTTACACATAAAACTCAAAAAGCCTGTGTACAAATTATAGTAAGTATTCAGAAAAACCACATTAGGGGAGGTTTTCTTCTTCAATCTTTACAGAAACTAGTCTAACTTGATAAAATCAGGATTATGATTGTACAGTATGTGGATTCAGTCTAACAGATATACAATGAAGTGTAAGAATCATTCTGACACAACAAGACATAAACATATATTTATATTAGTGAATGTATTCATGCATGCATATCTTTTGGGGAAAGACTTCACAAAACATCAGGATTACGCTGACACACTGAATAGTAAATATATATATGTTATTTGGAAGCTATTCATGAACTTTAAAGCTCACAGTCTGAGACGGGATATTATCAAGACAGTTCATATAGACATAAATGTCAAAATAAATATAGATGATTAGATTATTTATGCAGATGAATGTTCTTTGACTATACCATCATCATATTTCATTTCTGCTGCCTGAAGTCCGACATTAGAGAATTTCTTATATCATTGTTTCATTGATTCAATTTTATCTTTATTGTATTAAATATGTTTCTTTTTTATTCTTCATAGAATGAACTAATTGTGTGATTTTTTTTTTTTCATTAAAACTTCATTAAAGGCTTAGAACTGTGTAGAATTGCTGCATAGAACAGAAATGTGCGTAACAGACTTTACACCCTTTGGTAAAGCTGCTCCTTTGAGTTTGGACACAAAAGTTTTGTATTTTGTGTTGTTTTCTTTTTGTCATTGTTCCCTTTTCCACAAGTGACTATGTTTCTGTGTTTTCAGTTTTATACTGGATATTCTTTTATATTGCTTTGATGAGCGGGACTTGATATTGATGTGTGGCAGACTATCAGCCCTCCCTTCTCCTTTTTATTTTATTGTATTTGTGGATTGTATTTGTACATGTGAAATTTGCATTTATTGATTCTAGGGATATTAAATACATTATTTTTACTTCTCTTTTCTTTCCTTTATGGCCCCCACGTTTTTTTCCCCGTTTTTTTTACCTGCTGTGTTTATCCTTTCTTTTTGTTCCTAAGGTGAGTACACACTAGGGGGGTAATTCCAAGTTGATCGCAGCAGGAAATTTTTTAGCAGTTGGGCAAAACCATGGCCCTCATTCCGAGTTGTTCGCTCGGTAAAAATCTTCGCATCGCAGCGATTTTCCGCTTAATGCGCATGTGCAATGTCCGCACTGCGACTGCGCCAAGTAAATTTGCTATGCACTTAGTAATTTTACTCACGGCTTTTTCATCGGTCTGGCGATCGTAATGTGATTGACAGGAAATGGGTGTTACTGGGCGGAAACAGGCCGTTTTATGGGCGTGTGGGAAAAAACGCTACCGTTTCCGGAAAAAACGCAGGAGTGGCCGGAGAAACGGAGGAGTGTCTGGGCGAACGCTGGGTGTGTTTGTGACGTCAAACCAGGAACGACAAGCACTGAACTGATCGCAGATGCCGAGTAAGTCTGAAGCTACTCAGAAACTGCTACGAGGTGTGTAATCGCAATATTGCGATTACTTCGTTCGCAATTTTAAGATGCTAAGATTCACTCCCAGTAGGCGGCGGCTTAGCGTGAGCAACTCTGCTAAAATCCGCTTGCGAGCGAACAACTCGGAATGACCTCCCATGTGCACTACAGGGGAGGCAGATTTAACATGTGCAGAGAGAGTTAGATTTGGGTGTGGTGTGTTCAATCTGCAATCTAAATTGCAGTGTAAAAATAAAGCAGCCAGTATTTACCCTGCACAGAAACAAAAAACCCACCCAAACCTAACTCTCTCTGCAAATGTTATATCTGCCTCCCCTGCAGTGCACATGGTTTTGCCCAACTGCTAAAAAATTTCCTGCTGCGATCAACTTGGAATTACCCCCTAGATGACTTGCAAATGATGCAATGTCATCAGTGACGGGATCCGGTGGGGGTGCCGGAATCTGCAAGTGCATACAGCAGCACGGCCCTTATTGGCAATGTCAGACGTCGTACCTGCATGCAGGTCCGACGGAGGATGTCACTGACGACGTGCGGGAGCATGCATTGTCAGCGACATAGGGCCCAAGCCAGACCCGATCACTGTTGTGAGAATTTGCCCAGTGGGCAATTATTGAATGACTATGCATGCATATGCACCACAATGCGCAGGCATTAGTGGTGTATCTATAATGGGTGCAGGATGTGTGGCGCACATGGGTCCCTGTAGGGCAGAGGTTCTCAAACTCGGTCCTCAGGACCCCACGCGGTGCATGTTTTGCAGGTAACCCAGTAGGTGCACAGGTGTATTAATTACTCACTGACACATTTTAAAAGGTCCATAGGTGGAGCTAATTATTTCACTTGCGATTCTGTGAGGAGACCTGCAAAACATGCACTGTGTGGGCCCACGAGGACCGAGTTTGAGAACCTCTGCTGTAGGGTATTCAGTATGAAACAGAATTGAGATGCGATCGCATCTTCACGTTTGCTGCTGTAGTGCGCACATGCAGGGCCCATACTGCGCGTGTGCGGGCAGGCAGATGTGATCGAATCTCAGTAATGCGAACACCTCTGCCTGACAGATGTATGATACTGTATCTGCGCATATCGTGCCGGTATGGCTCTTGCGGCTTCGCCTCTTTTACCTAGGCGAAGCTGGAAGCACTAGCACCAATCACCAAGATGTGTTAACATCTCGGCTGCCGGAAAGGGTGAAGTGAAAACTCCCCCCTCTGGCGATGCCTGTCAGCGCACAGAGCGGCTCCACTGGGCGGCCACATCAGTTAGGAATAGTGCTCTCCCTGCAGTGATGAATGGGCAATGATGCCTTCAGCTGTTGAAATCGATAGCTGCAGGTGTTGGATTACTCAGTGCTACTGACTATTCATACATTGCCCCCACATATCGGCAGGCTCTCTTGTAGATAGCAGCACGAATAATGACAGCTCCCCTGTCACGTAGCGCACACTGCCACAGTCACACATGGGGAAGAAGCGGTATCAGTGCACATAACTTGCACTGATACCACTTCTCCCCCATAACAGAGGATCATACATTTACCCCTGACTACCAAACTGAGGAAAGCACGGGGGTTCCTGTAACAGACAGAGCAGAAGCTGCTGTGTTAATACCACCACCAAGGTACATGCTTTCCCCCCTCTTCTTCACACCACACAGGATATTGTGCTTGTACCCCAGTCACCCACTGTCTCTCCCTGTCACCCACTGCCTCTTCCTGTCACCCTCTGCCTCCCTTCCATTCTGTTGTCACCCTCTGCCAGTCTATGTCACCCTCTGTCTCTCTATGTCAGCCTCTGCCTCCCCGCACATTACGCTGTCACCCTCTACCTCTCCCTGTCACCCATGTGGATTTGTGAACTTGGGTTGGGGTAGAGGAGGGGGGCCCAAATTACATATTTGCACCTGGGCCTAGCACTCACAAGTTCCGCCACTGTATGATAGCCCATGTTTCCGTAATTTTCACTGAAAAAAAGTTTTTTTGCCATATATATTAGAATATATTATAAGGTACAGCACTGAAGATTGTGGGGAAATCAGAGGTTTATTCAGTGGCACCTTCATCTTACAGTATATTAATAAAACCGCTGTCATAGCAAGCTATGATGACAGAGTGTTATGTGCACTTCCTAAGTGTCAAAAGAGCCAAGCATTCTGTCGCTTGCCAAGTAGCCCATTGCAGCATCTTAGGATGGCACACTATGTTTCTTACCAGTCCCACCGCCATCTTACAATGTTTTCGTCCATTCCCTGTTGGTCCTAAGATATCACAGTTTCAGTTTTGCGAGATCTAGTGCATGCACTCCACACTCGCACAGATCCATTCCGCATCGCAACAGCAGGACAGAGATCACCGGAGAGGTGACTTACTATAACACAGTAGTGGGGTATCACACAGGCCACCAGTCATGAGTGTATGTAGGTTGCGGGTAGTGGTGCAGGAACACTGGAAAACGTAGTGGACTGAAGGTGATTGTAGGTTTTTCTGTAGCTAAGTGGGACACTACTGTCTCTTTGTTGATTTGGATTAGCTTTTCTTCATGCAGACCACTGCTATAGGCAGAAACGTTTAGGCAACTGAATGTAGGACAGACGCTGGCATCAGGACAACCTAAGATAGCTTTAGTGTATTGGGAAATTCTGGAGCTGAACAAAGATACTGTGCACTAGAGTGCCGGTAGTACAAATAAGAAGGCCGGATTCAAATCATATTGCATCCACTATCTCCTGTCTAGAGTGACAGGAGATAGAGGGGCGATATTCAAATGTGCCCCGTTATCGCACTGATCGTGCTCATTACAGTCGGGTTTAGGTTTGTTAAACATCTTAGTGATATTTGGTGGACCCCTTTCTTTGAAAGTAAAGCATTCATAATCATAACCAGAAATAACGACACTGAGACTTGAATTTGGCAGAAAATTGCTAGCTATTTATTTGTCCCTAACCATTAGGAAACCTGTAATAAAAAGAGATTAATTTAATATGCCGCTCCATCTGGCATATGGTGGCGGCCCAAAAGAACGGCTCCTTAATCTAAATTAACTTAAATAACTCAATCCTATAAATTTACTAAAAGCTTACCATAAACCGGTAATAGGTGACAACTCAACCCCCACAGTGGCTACCCACCGCTCCTGGGTGCCCTGCCGCTGCCTTCCCGGATGGGTGGTCAAGCGGCCATAAGTCGATGGAGGTGAGTGCACCTAAACCACAACAAACTGTAAAACACTACAGTTTTCTCTACCATACGAAACTGCCGTTCTTTTCCGCCAATAAATAGCCAACGAAAACAGCCAACAACTTAGAGCCAAAGCACCACGTGCCACAATCTCCAACTACCAGGGCGGGAGGGAGGGAAACCAAATCACCAAGAGACTTAAAATGGCCTCGCCTTCCCTATATATATCAAGCCCTCCCCTTAAAGGCTGTACTTTCCTAACAGCTAGGTCCACCCCTCCCCAGATGTTTAACTCTTTTCTCTCCTATGCAGTCAATACTCTCTTCTAAACATCTTAGTGATATTTGGTGGACCCCTTTCTTTGAAAGTAAAGCATTCATAATCATAACCAGAAATAACGACACTGAGACTTGAATTTGGCAGAAAATTGCTAGCTATTTATTTGTCCCTAACCATTAGGAAACCTGTAATAAAAAGAGATTAATTTAATATGCCGCTCCATCTGGCATATGGTGGCGGCCCAAAAGAACGGCTCCTTAATCTAAATTAACTTAAATAACTCAATCCTATAAATTTACTAAAAGCTTACCATAAACCGGTAATAGGTGACAACTCAACCCCCACAGTGGCTACCCACCGCTCCTGGGTGCCCTGCCGCTGCCTTCCCGGATGGGTGGTCAAGCGGCCATAAGTCGATGGAGGTGAGTGCACCTAAACCACAACAAACTGTAAAACACTACAGTTTTCTCTACCATACGAAACTGCCGTTCTTTTCCGCCAACAGCGAAAGACTCATCCCCAAACTCTTTCGCACCGCCACCAGAAACCTACCCTAACTCCTGCAAAGCGAAACCTAGATCCTCCAGAAAAAACATCATCTCCTCCTCGGATAGATGTACTCCATCGCACCGGAAAAGGTGGCTGTCTCTGCACCGTATCCTCGGGTGGCGGACCACCCTACCCGCCGTGGGACAGCACCCACTGTGCCACAGCTCCTTACACCATTTACCGGGCCTCATCAATCCGGCGACCATCCGCCACACCCCTCCAACACAAATCTCGGCACCATCATGGGAAAAAACCAACACACAAATTGGTCCATTGCGCGGTCACACTTGCCAGATCCTGTATCATGGCCCACCGCAGCTCCAAGGATGTCCTCTTCCCCTAGTCGCTGCCCCCTAGATGGACAACGAAAACCTTAGGGACTCCATGCTTGCTGGCCTGACTCACTAACCTACTACTCAGCTCACCCCACATCATTCCGCGCCAGCCAAGCCATCTGACACCCTGTATTCCAAACAATGCCTGAGACCCTTCTGAGGCCACAAACCTGGCCGCCCCGTAAATGTAAGAGTGGCCAACCACCCAAATGGTCAAATTGACTTAAAACCATCCTGAAGGGAAAAAGAGGGGTAGGATTGATTACTAAGAGGCTTATTCATTGTTTATACTGAAGGATCTGCCAAAAAAGAAAACTTTATGACTCGCTGTTGCAGCAGTCACGGCCTAGCCGACTGCACCACTTTTCGTTGCCAATTTAGAAGTGCAATTAAAGACACAAAGGGGGAAAATCAAATAAAATTAAACGAAATAAAAACAGGGGGGGGGGGGGTGGAAGGGGGGGGGGGGGTATAAAATGGGAAACACATGTAATAACTCAGCTGGAGGTGAAACGTAAAGACCTGCTGAGGGACTCTGATTAGACCAAATTAGCCGAATTATGGATTAGAATTCAGTCCGTCAAGTCAGGCAAAAAATCGCAAATAACTCCAGACCCCCGCTGCCGACTCATGCCAGCAACGGCGAGTAGCTAATCCCTGAGTAGGATAACAAACAAAAACAAAACAAAAGGGGTAACACCAACAGACGCACAACACCACAAATTCACAGAACTGTAACAGCATAATACATTGCGACTTTACGCAAAGCACCAAGCGCAAACCGACCTCTCATGCGACGGGGCGAATATATCGTCTATAACTCGCTGCTTTCCATCGCCCCACCGCCTGTATATCCGTTCTGGAGTAGCCCGCCGCAGCAGCCGACGTCACTGCGCCTATGCGAAAGGAGTGGGTACCAAAAGCAGTGGGTGGGAGGCCCAGGCCCGCCAAACAGCGACTCAGCATCCATTGAAACTGGTATTTCGTGACTGGCAGCCCATCATAATGCAACAGCCCAGACCCCTCCTTAACGGGTCGCACCCCCACGTATTGCAGTGCCAGCCTCACCGGGCAACGCTCTCTTCCAGCGCTGATACCATTGTAACCCAGCGCCCTCTCCCCACCTGATCCGTCTTGGAGCGTCGTAACCTGCACAGCCAGGACCTCTCACCCACTACCAAGTCCTCGACCAGCAAACGCGAATCTGCTCTCTTGGAAGGCGCTAACAACTCAGAAAATCGAAAGGCTCCGTGGAAAGCCATCGAGAACGCCAAACTAAACAAAAGCGTCTCAAACCTGGACGACTCAACTCGCCCTCCGGCCATTATTACGGCCGGCAACAAAGCCGCATCGATGGCCGCCTCCTATCTGGTGGCGACGGCGCAACTCGCGCCCACCCTTTCACTGCCTTCCGCAGAACTTCGCTTTTCGTTACGTCAGGGACGCCTCGCAGCTTGCAGAAAAAGAAATGCCTGCCAAGTACCGAGAAACCACTGCTCGTGACCTGTCGGAGACGTAGCGCTGCCACCTAACAGAAAGCAACAGCCGATGCCTGCTCTTACCTTGATGTTGCCGCCCCCGGACAAACTCCTCCCACTCACTCCAAGCCTGTCCGTACACCTTGCGCGTGTCCGGCGCGATTGACCGCAACGCTAAACCCTTCAGTCCGGTACGGTCACCTGCCAAACATAACCGGGACAGTGAAAACCTTGCTCTTCGGCCTTGGGAGCCAAACCCCCGAAATCTCTCCCACTGTCCACGCGACAACGCGTCTGCGATTTCGTTTTCCAACCCGAGCACGTGCTGCGTCCGGAACTATAGGTTCTTACGCAAGCAAGTGAAAAGCAGTTGTACAAGAACCCGTAGTACCACCAGCGATTTCGCCCTTTGGTTATTAATCGCATGTACCACGGCCAGATTAACTCCCTGAACACTATGCTGCGGTTAGCCAACCGATCGCCCCAAACTTCCAGCGCCACCATAATGGGAAAAAAGCTCCAGCAGCACCAGATCCTTTTTAAGACCTTCGCTATGCCACTTCGCCGGCCAAGATGCCGCACACCACGATCCCTACAGAAGACAGCCGAATCCAGAGGAACCCGCAGCATTGGTAAAAAACTGCAAACTCTCGCTGTCAATGGCTGGCGCTTGCCATATGCTCACCCCGTTGAATTCCTCCAGGAATGAAGCCCAAACGGCCAAATCCCTTTTTAACTCAGAGGACAAACGAACGAAATGATGCGGCCTGGCACACCCCGCTGCAGCTCTGTCGAGCTTCCTGCAGAAAACCCTGCCCATCGGTATCACCCGACAAGCAAAGTTCAGCATGCCCCGCACGGACTGAGCCTGCCGCAGCGTGACTTTACGCGAGCCGTTGAAACGGCGAATAGTTTCGCGGAGCTTTGACACTTCGTCCTGGGGCGGGCTACACTCTCCCGCCACGGTGTCAATTTCATTCCCCCAAAATTGATAGACAGGATGCCGCAGTAATCTAAAAGCTGACTCAACATCGATCTTAGCCATGAGGGCCCCGCTCCCGTAGCTGCGGACCATACCTAGCGTCTCGTCGAACGACTGATACACCACCGAGCAATGAGCCGGTGGTATGGCGTCGCTGACCGACGCTCGTGGCGGGTAAGAAAAATGCTGAATCAGCCGAAAGGCGCCCGGAGTCTTCTTTGGCACCACCCGAACCGGGGAGATGACCAAGTCATCCACCGGGATTGACTTAAACGGCCCCTCCATCCTGCTCAACCTGAGCTCCCTATCCACTTTTCCCGCAACACCATCGGCGAAGCTCGGGCGGATTGAAGGTTCTGTGCGCACGCACGGACATCTCGCTTGCAACAGGCAAGCGGAACCCGAACTTAAAAACATCTAACCAAAAATTTGCATCCCGTTTATTAGGATAAAGACCCAACCATTTACCCATAGTTTCCAACTTAACTGGCGCTGGTGCCCTGCTGAGCGGTCCCGCTCGCGGCCTGCTTAGGGTAGGGTTGTTTCCCCCGATTGCCCTGTCGTCCCCCTTTGGAACGAAAGGAGGCTGGTTGGGTTCCACCGCCCTGCTGGCAAGAGTGGCGAAAACGGCACTGTTTGTCAATGAACATGCTCCGCTGTTAAAAGCGAAGCATTTCCCCCGAGGGGCAGACCGCCCGCCCATGCGAACGGCCAATCCGCCTGTTTTGGCAAATGCCCCGTCCGCGCCCGCTCCCTGCGCTGACGACCCCCCGCGGCGCCCCCCCGTACCCTGTTCCTGGGTCTCGTCCTCCCGCTGGGATGCCCGGGTCACTTTGAGACAGACCTCCAGGTCTTTGAACGCGAAGTCCATGACCCGTAACCTGTCCTGCTTCTCCCGAAACTCTTGGTCATATCGCCGCCATTCCGAACCCCAGGATGTGCGCTGCATGTCGTGCACTAGATGAAGGTACCGGGTGATATTCACGTGCTCTTCCGGCCTGTCCTCCAAATAGCAAGCCGCAAACACCCCAATCCGGCCAGCCATTTATCAAAAGACCTGGAAGCTTCCGCCCCCATGCCCTTTGTAGCGGCCGCCGCTTTGTAATCCTTCTTCATGGCCTTAGTCAAACCAAATAGTCTACAAAGTCACCCCTACGTATCTGTTTGCGGCAGCTATCTCGCAGGCCCCGCGTCACTGCCGTATACCCGCAGCGCACTACCCCCGGAAGATCTCGCCTCTTCTTCGCCCTACGCTCCTCTTCCCACATTCGCCTGCCGCTTACGCCTCTTCTGCTGCTTTGCCGCCCTTTTGGCAAGTTTCTCAGTCTCCTTCCGTGTCCTAGCAGTACTATCAGCGTCGGACGTCTGCGATGCCCAAGAGGAGGATGAGGAGGGGGATGAAGAGTTACGCGAACTCGAGCTCGCGGCGGAATTTGATAAAGACTGTCCCAACTCACCGGATGCCGTCGACCTCTCCGACCCGGATTCTTCGTCGTCATCCTTCCAATCATCGTCAATCACGAAGTCTGCCAAATCCCTGTCACCTCGGTCCTCTGTGGAAGATAAAACAAAAAAGGGGGGGGGGGGGGGGCGGCCCCCACCTGCGGCGCACGCCGGGCACCCCGCGTGGAATACGCAGCGACCGTGCTCCCCTGCCGTTACCGGTCTGATCCTAGCTTATAAATGAATATATATATAAATCTCGCAGCCTTTTTCTAGTGCTGCATGCGTGATTTTGCGATTCACCTGGAGATTCCATCTGCCAAGTCCTTTGCCATGACCTATGCGGAGCACTGTTTCCAGGTGTAGGGTCCTTGCTTTAGACATGTTGGTTAAAACCCCGTACCAGGGTATTTCACAGCACTGCCACCCTTTTAACTAGGAAGAGAAAGGCTGTGAGTGATGACGGAGCAAGGCTATCGGATCCGGCTGGAATTACTGTTCTCTTCTTTACATAGAATCCAGAACATGAGAAATGTATATATATAAATAAATGGGGGAAAAACGTTTAAACCACCAGCCGACATGCCGATATACACCCTTAACTGTAACTCAGCTACGCGGTAGAGTTGGTATCCGCTTGCTTCGTTGTATTCCTTTCAGGATCTTTATAATAGAAGTCCTTTGGACATACAATAGTCCAAAGGATTATTTTGTAAAGTAGATCCTCACATTTCTGCATATACTTTTTCGCCATTAGAGGGAGCTATTGGCACACATAAAACATCCCTCTGATCTATACAGGGGGGGGGGGGCTATCCCTTCCCCGTAAATGGCGCTCGTTTGGGATATTTAAGATAGCTGACTATTAAGACCTTTTTAATAATTCTAACCATATGGGGAGGCGCGCTATTGTACTGAGCGGCCTCTCCCCCACACAAAGCTGAGGAGAACTTCTCCTACAGCCGCCCGGAAACACTGCGGCGTCTCTGGTGTGCGCATGCGCTACGAGACCGTTTCACACCAAGTCCCGTAGCGGCGCCATACAGTGTCTCCCCGCACGCTGGTAATGTCCCGGACGCGGCTCTCCCCCTGGCCGCTGGTGATTAGCACCCATTCAGTGCCTGCCCGCAGCTGAGTAAATCTCCTCAGCTGCGTGCTCACTGCCGCGTCTCTCCCCTGCTCCCCGCCTCCGGCGGCTGAGGGCATGTGCACCGCCGCACGGCATTGGGATCTCCCGCTGGCTGGGCGCGCTGGGACCGCTCGATCAGGTCCCGCAGGGCGCCTCCCTGTTAGGGGAAACTTTGCGGGAGGGATCCCGGCCGCCTCACAGCGGTGTGTCCGCTGCGATACAGAGGGGAGGGGGAAACTGACCACAATAAATGGTTTCTAAAACCTGTCATATGCAGGAAGCTGTGCTAACTGGCCCTTAATACAACCAGTACTCACAGCCAGATGATTTGCAGAGGATCGCCTGTGCCTCTCCCAGTGATGCAGATCCCTTCAAAAGGGGATCTTTGTCTCCTCTGCATTATCAGGCTTTGTCCCCCTTTTCCTAGGGAGACGCAGCACTGTCTTGCATAAAACCAAATCACCAAGAGACTTAAAATGGCCTCGCCTTCCCTATATATATCAAGCCCTCCCCTTAAAGGCTGTACTTTCCTAACAGCTAGGTCCACCCCTCCCCAGATGTTTAACTCTTTTCTCTCCTATGCAGTCAATACTCTCTTCCTAGCGCCTAAACCCCACTAAAGTAATGGTGATTATGGAGCCGAGTCCTTAGCACAATAAAAGAAAGTCGCATGTGATGTTGGATCTGAGTGCTAGTTTGCACTTTTGGAAGCTGGCTGCAGGTGATGTTGGAACTGATTGGGTGGACAGATGCCATGCTCACGACATCTGTTCACAGTATCGGGAGAGCCTGGGGGAAGCCCGGCATCTCTGGGAGAGTGATGGGAATGGCTGTGTGACATGAGGCCATGCATGCCCCCTTTGTGGCACATGCAGTGTCCAGGCTTCACATTTCAAAATGTTAGGAGCTGCGGAACATGTGTTGACTGCAATTTAGTTAAGCTATATGGTGATTATTCCTTTGAAAAAGTCCTGAGTAATACCTCTTTCACACTTCCCGGGTGGGATCCGGCATTGGCCACTGCTGCAGGCTTCCCCAACTCGGCAATATGCCGGGCGGGTTGCCATAGCAGTGGGGGGCGGAGCCGTCGGCGGAGGTGGAGGCGGTGCTGGGAGATGAGATCATCTCCGCGCCGCCTCTCCCTGCTGTAGTAAATGAGTCCCAGGACGCATCGACCTGGGAGCCCATTTACGCAGCCACTGACCCGGTATTCAACCCGGGTATAACACTATTTTATTCCCGGGTTGAATTGCGGGGTCAGGCGACCCGGGATTTCGGCTATGCCCCTTTCACAACGCACGCTGACCCGTGTCGACATGGCAATATGCCGGGTCGATAATGGGTTATTTGTGCGGTGTGAAAGGGGTATAAGAGTTTACTAGAGCTACAGTAGTTATTGTGGCGTATATCACTATACAGTACAAAAACAGTTAGATGACCACAAATTATATTTTTAAATGGATCTAAAAAAAAAAACAATCAGCAAAAGTACAAAATAAGACTCAATCTTGCTACAAAGAAGAACCAAAATAATACAGTATCATAGTTGCTTACCCTTCCTCATTCTGCAGGAGACTCCCTGGAATAGCAGCAATCTCCCTGATTGCACCTTACCCCCATTATGTAGCTGTTACATTCTTGGGGAATAAAAAATAAATCAGAGATACATACTGTCAGTGGAATCATCAGTGCCATTTCCCTGCATTAGTTATAAGGCACAATGATCCCTATGGCTACATGCATTTTAAATAAGGTTTCTCGTGGCCACTTACAGTATATGGAACCTCTTGTAAAACACAATAAACAAACAAATCCTGCACAATATCAATGTCTTTTCGTCAACAAGTACAGATTATCACCACGTCTGGGGTGCGCGCACGTCTGTGCACTCCTAGCGTGACTAACTTTGGGTCTCATTTACATTTGAATGTAAGTCATTTTCATGACACGTCTCTTGGATGTAGCAGTACACGTCCCACGCTGATAGGTGTCACTTTCACAATCTCCCTGACATGCTTTTTCAAAAGTAGGCATGTATGTACTGTATATTACTTCTTTGTGATGAACTATGACCTTGCATTGATCTAATGCCTGATTCATGTTTGTAAGTAAAATAAAAAAAAAAAAAACATAACTTTTTGTCTAGTACACACCATGTTGCCATGCAAGGTGAGCAAATACATTTATATTGTTTCTGTGCAGGGTAAATACTGGCTGCTCCTCAGACTTGCCTACTCTCCCGGAATGGCCGGGAGGCTCCCGAAAATCGGGTGACCCTCCCGGCCCCCCGGAAGAGCAGGCAAGTCTCCCGATTACAGGGGTCCCCCCCTGCCCGGCCGCCCACTTAGCGAGTAAAGTGGGCGGTCCGGGCAGGCGATGACGCGATTCTTGTTGACTCGCGTCATCATAGCCACGCCCCCTGCTGTATAATGCCGGTAATAGCGGCATTACACAGCGGGGGGCGGGGCTTGCATGGGTCGATCCTGTAGTCACGCCCCCTGCCCGCCTCCGTCACATCCCCGATTCCGCCTGCGTAACGCCTCCGGACCGCCCCCCTCTGCATTCACATCGCAGCCCGCCCCCCTGCCGAGCCGACCTGGCTGCTCTCTCCCGGAGAGAGCAGCCAAAAAGTCGGTAAGTATGCTGCTCCTGCATGTAGTCTGCAAATGTTAGACAACTTTTTTTTTACACTGAAATTTAGATTTCAGTTTTAACACACCCCAGCCAAATCTAAATCTCTCTGCACATGTTACATCTGCCCCACCTGCAGTGCAGCATGGTTTTGCAGAGTTTTGCAGAGTTAATTTACTGTATTACTTACATACATGAATCAGACCCCAAGTGCTTATCAGAGAATAACACAGTTTTGAGACAAATGCCATCAAATTACAACTTTCTTAATTTGACATTTTAACATTTGAATTACATTTTAATACATGTCTTTCTATGGCTTTCTATTATTGTTATTTTGCATGTCAGGCTTTGCAGGGTTAATGTGCTGTCTTAACTGCGGGTGTGGTATGGAAGATAGATAGTAACTAGGTCGACAGTGTCTAGGTCGACCACTATTGGTCGACAGTAACTAGGTCGACAGGTTCTCTAGGTCAACAGGGTATTTAGGTTGACATGGTCTAGGTCGACAGGTGAAAAGGTCGACATGACTTTTTTATGTTTTTTGGTGTCGTTTTCTTCGCAGAGTGACCAGGAACTCCAATTAGTGCACCGTGTCCCCTTGCATGGCTCGCTTTGCTCGCCATGTTTTGGGCAAGGTGCTCGGCACAGACGTGAAAAAATTGTGAAAACTAATGTCGACCTAGAACATGTCGACCTAGAGATCCTGTCGACCTAGAACCCCTGTCGACCTAGTTACTGTCGACCAATAGTGGTCAACCTAGATAGTGTCGACCTAGTTACTGTCGACCTAGAGACCGGATCCCCTTAACTGCAGCAGTTGAAACAAAAGGGATTACACTCTGCAGTACTTTCTCCCCCCTTCCATCTTCCCCCCATCCTACAATGCATGAAAAATCCAACTTTCCAAACATATTTTATTTAAACTTAAATAATGGCTGTGACATGGCCCCAATATGGTCGTGACACACCGGCATTTTATTCACCACTCCCACATTACCTCCCCAAAACAGTCGCTGTCTGTCAATAAGTCTGCGTCCTAATCCACACTACAGCCGCCATCTCAAAGACCATCGTGGCACATGTGCAGTCTGTCTCTGGAACCTGTGCAGTAGGAAAACATTGATCAACTGCCCAAACATTGACATGACATCCACCTCTATCAGGCCCAATGTTATGTTCATAATTGCAGTGAACTTGTTTAAATAAGGAGCCTGAATCAGAGATGGTTGCAGCGTCGATGGCGACCGCCAGCAGCCAATGCTTTAAGTCTGCGTCTGAGTCACACATGCATCCTGATGGATACTACCGGTGATCACAGAACAAATTTGAATGCAGATAGAGGAAATTTTGTTGGGTGTTCCGTGGAGGTAATTGGGGGGGGGGGGGGGGCCTACTCAGACGCAGGCATGTTGTGGCCAATGACTACATCCAAAAACACAGTTGCAATAGCACTGGCGGCCATGCTCAGACGGACATTCTTAGTCACCATACCGTAGGGTTTCCCTAGGGTACAATGGTGCAGCGGAGCTGCGACTGGCGGTGCTAACAGTACAACTTTTTTTGCAAAGCGGAGGGTTAGCAGTGCTGCCAGTTGGGTATCACTGAACGAACTCCAACAATTGCGGCGTTAGAATAAATTAGCAGTCACACTATGTAAAAAGAAGCAGTCCTGCCGAGATTAGCGTCATCATCTGAATCAGGCACCAGGGGGTTTATTTACTAATATTCGTGTTTGTGACGTTTTTTAGGGAGTTTGATTTCGAATTTTATCGGACGTATTTAACTGCAACTTTTTGAATCCATCTACGGTAATTTACTAAGCTGCAGAGTTTTCTATTTTTTGTTTTTACCGATGTCGATGTGATTCGTATTGTCGGGCAGTGTTTTTTACGGGAGTGATTAGTAAAACACTGCCAGATATAACACAATGAATCCCGGCCGGATCAGTGAGATCTGTGCAGGGCTTCATTGCGTATATTATACTAAGTGATGATACGTGCGTGACTATCCAAACACGCCAGGAAAAAGCAGGTCTATTTTTTTGCTGCTTTTTTTACGATTAGCAAAAAATACAGCCGCAATTGACCACTCGCTGACAAACACCAAAATACGAATGAATAGTAAATTACCGTGTCGTATGAACAAACAGCCGCATTTGACCGATGGTCTATTCATTCGTATTTCTGATCTCTACCGTGAAAACCATTACGAATAGCACAAACACTGCCGAGATTTTAACTTAGTAAATTCCTGTGTTGACAATTAGAATAAAAATACAAATTCGGGAAAATACGGGACTTTAGTAAATAAACCCCCAGGTCCCCACAAAAAGTTACTGTAGTCTAGTGTTACAGAATCTTATTTTTTTTTAAACTTTGGGGGGAAAAAAGACATCATACAGTATGTATCCAATACAGTAACAAAACATAAGAGCAATTCTTCTGCTTGCTATTCATAGAAAAAGTATTACATTGTACATCTACGGTACATTCAGCAGGATAAACAGAGGCATTTCTGGTAACCATATTCTATCCGTAGGAAAGACAGGATTGTTGGATAAGTGAAGGGCATTACTGTGGGAGGAATCATTTTTCATGTCTCGCTCTATGTACATTTTTATTGCAGTAAAAAAAATGTGTCTATGAATACAAAGTTCAATCTTGCCGGAGCTCTCTGTGTGCTGTCTAAGCTGAGAGTTTCATAGACACAATGAATAAATGTATATACAGATTTGAGTAAACTTTGCAAGACCGACTTTGCTTTTCGGTGCTACCTGTTGGGAAGAGGATGTACCGGATGGCGCTGCACTAGTGCCACACTCCATAGTGCTGATATATGAGTGTGCTGCTCTTAAAGGCTGGCAGTGCGATTAAAGTACCTAGAGAGTATCTAGTGATTTATGACTCCATCTGTATACTGTATATACAGTATTTATATTTAGTTTGTTTTCTGGGTCTTTAAAATTTAATTTTTACTACAACAAAACACATTGTGGACCCTGCCATGCTCCTATATCTAAGTTTGTTTTATCATGTGTGTTATAGCTGAGGACAGCAAACCTCCAGTAGCATATATTTACACATGCACTGTTTTGTTTGCATAATTAGACCCCAGTATAAAAATGGGGCACTGTGTGGCATAACAATGGGGCACTATGTGGGATACATGGAGGAGTGGTGATGATAGTCATCATTATATAAATACATGGAGCAGTGATGACGGTCATCATTATATAAATACATGGAGGAGTAATGGCGGTCATCATTATATAAACACATGGAAGAGTGATGGTGGTTATCATTATATAAATACATGGAGGAGTGATGGTGGTCATCATTATATAAATACATGGAGGAGTGATGACGGTCATCATTATATAAATACATGGAGGAGTAATGGCGGTCATCATTATATAAACACATGGAAGAGTGATGGTGGTTATCATTATATAAATACATGGAGGAGTGACGGTGGTCATCATAATATAAATACATGGAGGAGTGATGGTGGTCATCATTATATAAATACATGGAGGAGTGATGGTGGTCATCAGTATATAAATACATGGAGAAGTGATGGTGGTCATCATTATATAAATACATGGAGGAGTGATGGCGGTCATCATTATATAAATACATGGAGGAGTGATGGTGGTCATCATTATATAAATACATGGAGGAGTGATGCTGGTCATCATTATATAAATACATGGAGGAGTGATGACGGTCATCATTATATAAATACATGGAGGAGTAATGGCGGTCATCATTATATAAACACATGGAAGAGTGATGGTGGTTATCATTATATAAATACATGGAGGAATGACGGTGGTCATCATTATATAAATACATGGAGGAGTGATGGCGGTCATCATTATATAAATACATGGAGGAGTGATGCTGGTCATCATTATATAAGTACATGGAGGAGTGATGGAGGTCATCATTATATAAATACATGGAGGAGTGATGGCGGTCATCATAATATAAATACATGGAGGAGTGATGGCGGTCATCATTATATGAATACATGGAGGAGTGATGGCGGTCATCATAATATAAATACATGGAGAAGTGATGGTGGTCATCATTATATAAATACATGGAGGAGTGATGGTGGTCATCATTATATAAATACATGGAGGAGTGATGGTGGTCATCATAATATAAATACATGGAGGAGTGATGGCGGTCATCATAATATAAATACATGGAGGAGTGATGGCGGTCATCATAATATGAATACATGGAGGAGTCATGGCGGTCATCATAATATAAATACATGGAGAAGTGATGGTGGTCATCATTATATAAATACATGGAGGAGTGATGGTGGTCATCATTATATAAATACATGGAGGAGTGATGGCGGTCATCATAATATAAATACATAAAGGAGTGATGGCGGTCATCATAATATAAATACATGGAGGAGTGATGCTGGTCATCATTATATAAATACATGGAGGAGTGATGACGGTCATCATTATATAAATACATGGAGGAGTGATGCTGGTCATCATTATATAAATACATGGAGGAGTGACGGTGGTCATCATTATATAAATACATGGAGGAGTGACGGTGGTCATCATTATATAAATACATGGAGGAGTGATGGTGGTCATCATAATATAAATACATGGAGGAGTGATGGCAGTCATCAGTATATAAATACATGAAGGAGTGATGGCGGTCATCATAATATAAATACATGGAGGAGTAATGGCGGTCATCATTATATAAATACATGGAGGAGTGTTGCTGGTCATCATTATATAAATACATGGAGGAGTGATGGTGGTCCTCATTATATAAATACATGGAGGAGTGAAGGCGGTCATCATTATATAAATACATGGAGAAGTGATGGTGGTTATCATTATATAAATACATGGAAGAGTGATGCTGGTCATCATTATATAAATAAATGGAGGAGTGATGGTGGTCATCATTATATAAATATATGGAGGAGTGATGGTGGTCATCATTATATAAATACATGGAGGAGTGATGGCGGTCATCATTATATAAATACATGGAGGAGTGATGGTGGTCATCATAATATAAATACATGGAGGAGTGATGGCGGTCATCATAACATAAATACATGGAGAAGTGATGGCGGTCATCATAATATAAATACATAGAGGAGAGATGGCAGTCATCAGTATATAAATACATGGAGGAGTGATGGCGGTCATCATAATATAAATACATTGAGGAGTAATAATGGTCATGATTACATAAATACATGGAGGAGTGATGGCGGTCATTATTACATAAATACATGGAGGAGTGATGGCGGTCATCATAATATAAATACATAGAGGAGTGATGGCAGTCATCAGTATATAAATACATGGAGAAGTGATGGTGGTCATCATAATATAAATACATGGAGGAGTGATGGCGGTCATCATTATATAAATACATGGAGGAGTGATGGCGGTCATCATAATATAAATACATGGAGGAGTGATGGCGGTCATCATAATATAAATACATGGAGGAGTGATGGCGGTCATCATAATATAAATACATGGAGGAGTGATGGCAGTCATCAGTATATAAATACATGGAGGAGTGATGGCGGTCATCATAATATAAATACATAGAGGAGTAATAATGGTCATGATTACATAAATACATGGAGGAGTGATGGCGGTCATTATTACATAAATACATGGAGGAGTGATGGCGGTCATCATAATATAAATACATAGAGGAGTGATGGCAGTCATCAATATATAAATACATGGAGGAGTGATGGCGGTCATCATTATATAAATACATAGAGGAGTAATAATAGCCATTATTACATAAATACACAGAGGAGTGATAGCGGTCATCATTATATAAATACATGGGGGAGTAATGACGGTTATCATTATATAAATTCTTTATTTACAGTTTGTTATGTAATATGCCATTGAAAAGAGCCAGACACTGTAACTCTTTTGATAAGATTTTTTTTTTATCTTTTGCTGACCAGTTACACAATTTTCCATCCTCTTATACAATATAGCATTATGTGCTAACTGATATCATTACATTAGCCAATATTTTTGCAGCACTTATTTGCTTTTATGATCCTACATGTTCTGAGCATACCTATTAAAAATGATGTTTTAGACAGGACATTGCATTTGAGCACATATCTCTGTTGAATAATGTGCCCCCTACCAGAGTCTCTCTTCTTTCTTCCTGAGTTTATCCATACAGTATATACAGTATATCAATACATCACATAGACAGTTGGCCCACAAATGTATGGTGATTAATTAAAGGATTTCTTCTTCATCAGGTATTCCAGAAGTCACTTATTAATACATTACACAAATATTTCCTATATCCTGTGTGGTTCTCCCTACTGTATCTTTATCCCAATCTTATTATCTTAAGCTGCTCCACTAATGGCCCAAGGAGGGAAGATTCATTCCTTACAACAACAAACACTGCACACACAGATTACATTTTTTCTGACACATTTATATATCTATTATTATAAAATTGGTCCCTAGACTAAATTAGAACATCACATATGTTTATGTGATGGTCTAATTGTGGCTGTTTCATGCCCACATCACCCCTAAAGTGCATGGTGTAACCCCCCGCTCCCACTGTGTGCGCCTTGCATGTTAGGTGTACAGTAATTTGCATGTGCATGCCGCAAGGATGGGAGAGAAGAGGACAGGGATCTAGGGTGTTAAATATAACGGGGCATGAGGGGGGTGGGATTGGAATGGGAGATTAGTGAGTAGGTAGGGAAGAAGAGAGGGTGCATGAACAGGGGGAGCTGGTGAGGGGGTGGGGCAGATGCTGGGTTCATTTATTTACTGGTATTGTATATATATATATATATATATATATATATATATATATACAAGAAAAATGTGGACTCTGCGCTCGTTCACTTATATTTGATGAATGAATTAAATCCACATTTGTGGCCACAATAGGTATGCAGTATTTTCACCTAATACACTGATCACTAGAAGTCCACTTTAAATTTCCTGGACTGCAGCTCCCCTCGTTCTGTGTCCCCAGAACTCCTCGGGTAAATGGATCTAGCAGAAAGAAATGAAGAGGGAGCGCTTCATAGTGTAAAAACGTTTTAATCAAAAAACTCTCAGACAAAGACAGCACTTTGAGACATCAAGACTCGTACCGCAAATCAACCAGTGTGGGCTGGTTACCACATGATACAATCAGTATTCCTCCCGGCAATTACCCGAACCTCGTCTCGTGGCTCCCTGGACTCCTACCTCCCGCATCTGGCCGCTGACAGCGGTGACCGCGGGTTAGATCACTGGACCACTTGCTTCGGGACGGGGATAGCCGGAGGGAGATGACGTCAGAACGGCTGTTCTGACGTCATCTCCCTCCGGCTATCCCCGTCCCGAAGCAAGTGGTCCAGTGATCTAACCCGCGGTCAGCGGCCAGATGCGGGAGGTAGGAGCAGGGGTGTATCTAGGGGCCCGAGCACCCCTGGCAAAGTAAGGGGCTGGCGCCCCCCCCCCCTACACACATTTGGAATAAGGTGTGAGTATTGGAAATGGGGCATGGTCTTGTGAGGGAAGGGAATGGACACAATAGTACTTCCAATTCAAATTATGCCATACAGTAGTGTCCCTCATTCACATCACACCGCACAGTAGTGTCTCGTATTCACATTACACCATCCCTCCCCCTAAGCTACCTTTCCCACAGCCTGACCTTAACCTGCCACCCCACCCCCCCAAAAGCCTCTTCTGTGGTGCCTAACCCACCCTTCCTAATATCCCTCCCTGCAGCCTAACCCTAGCCCTCCCGCCCTCGCAGCTTAACCCTAACCCTCCCAGGTGGCTTGCCAGTGGAGACTTTGGCACCAACTCGATCCGGATTTTGGCATTCTGCATCGCTATCTATGTTGGTATGCCAGCATCAGCATTCCGAGCAGTTTTGGGATGCTGGCGTCAGCTTTCCGACCGCCGGGATGCTAAACGCCGGCATCTTGACTGCATCCTGAATTAAATGCTAATGAGATGCTGTGAGATGAGCCTCAAATGGACCCAGCCATTAACCAAACACCATTAGTTGGATGGCAGAAGTGCTTCCTGTTAGAAAAAAAATCAGGGTGCTAGCTCCAAGAGAGGGGGCCGTAAACTGCTTGTCGGGAATAGCAAAGCCCAAATCCACTTATGAGGGTCCCTGCTGAAAACCACTGGCAGGTTAAACTCCATCCCCTGCTCTGGGTCTTCGCCAACCACTTAGTGCTAGTTTCAGTTCTCGATTATACTTCTGATATCCTCCAAGCCTACATTCAATTCAGTTCCAGGTTCCACATGGTCATTGCATTCATTGATGTGAAGGAATTATGTCAGACCTTCTCGCTTTCAACACTCCACTAATCAAGCTCATCACAGTTCTGACATTGGTTTGGAGACATCCACATACTAGATCCTGACATGGACTACAGTATTGGGAGCTTACTGGTCACCAGTCTATATGCACTCTTCCATGGTCAAGTGTGACTCTTTCTGCTCATTTTATTAGAAGTCTTGATTCCTAGACAGGAGCCCTTCTCTCTGAGTCAGATAGGTAATGTAAAATGTTTTGGCATTGCATCAAGAATCAAGCAGGAAGGAAATCCTCAGTTGTATTTGAGGTTACTATTTTGCAGAACATTATTAACATGTTTCAGTCTTTTGCATTTAAGGAGGATAGCTGTGGATAGGCTTGACGTCTTGGAATTACTATACATAGAGCATGCTTAGGAATTCCAAGATGCCAAGCCTATCCATAGCTATCTTCCTTAAATGCAAAAGACTGAAACCTGTTAATGATGTTCTGCAAAATAGTAACCTCAAATACAACTGACCATAAGGGTGTTTTGGCCCAAATAGAAGAGGAATTAACTCAACAGTTAGGTAGAGAGCCTATCTAACTGTGGGGTTCATTCCTCTTCTATTTGGCCAAAACACCCTTATGGTCTTTGTTTTACCGAATGTGCTATGATACAAAGTCACATTTTATAAATTTCCTGACAAAAGGGCATTGAATTGTATAATGAGTTGTAATTATGTTTGACACATTTGAAAATTATCTTCCTCTCTCTAGAGCAGGTTAAAAACTGCAGGTGGAAAAAAAACAAACAAACCAAAAAAACAATTAGAAAAAAAAAGCAACCAAAAAAACAAAAACAAAACATTTCAAACATAACATAACATGAAGTATCTGGAATTGTGCTCTTTACGTGGAAGCTATCTTGTCAAAATTAGATGTTGAAGACATTTAGGAGCTTAATGTTGTTGGACAGTTTTGCAATAGTAGCAGCTGCGCCAGGTATAAAACAATTCAAAAGCAATATCCATGTAGTGACATTAGATGGCATCTGAATTTATACGGAACAGAGATCAATAGATTCAACACAGAAGCTAAACAAATGCTGCTACTATGTTCCAAATGACCTCTACAAATTGGCATGAAACCAAACGCTATTGCTTTCACCTTCATTAATATAAATTCATGCCACGACTTAGCCTATTACAAAGTGACATTTTGTATCTTACAACTTGTCCGGATACATTTTTTTTTGGTCATAAATTTCGGCTTCTCAGCAGAAACTTTTGCAAGAGGTACAATTACTGCCATGTCGCTTTTACTGCTCTGCAATCTCAGTGCTCTGACTGCTATATTTTTTCCTGAGTATAAGCTGTTTTACTATATCCAAAATTCAGGAAAAACGGTAATTCTCATTGAGATGATATGTGTTTGTGTATATATATATATATATATATATATATATATACACTAAACAGTATATGGACTGGCACTCCCTCTAGATATGGCAATCTTGCTCCGTTGCCCTCTGGAAGCAACAAGCACTGTACAAACAGGCAGACATCAGCACTTAGAGTATTTAAAAAGGCAAACATGTATTTTAACGGGGGGCGTGGCCACGGCAGCAAGGGACTAGGCAGCGGGACAGAGGAGCTCCCTGGAAAAAGATCCTGATTCAATCCTGGGGCTCTACACTGCGGTCTCCCCTGGTCCCCACTCCTGCCTATCAGCACTGGGGAGGCAGCAGGCACAGTCGCTGCCCGAAACGAGCACTCCCGGCCCGCGCCAGCGGCCGCCCGGACATCGGGCCTAGGCCGCAACTCAATCCCCGGCCTCAGTTTTGGAGCTCGGCCGGGCGCGCGTGTGCGCGTGCGCGCGACCCCGCGCCGGAGGCAGACACAGCGGCTGGCGGCTCTTGGGGACGAAAGACACCTCACTCCTGCACCCCCAGGGCTCCACACGGCAATAAGTCAGCTCCCCTGAGGGCTGGGGCAGGGTGAGAGGAGGAAATAATAAAGGTGCTGGGCGGCCATCTTGATTGCAGCTTCCTCCCTCTCCCCTTACAGCAGGGCGCAGTGAGTGTGAGATTGAGCTGGGCTGGAGGAGTTTGGATTGGCCCCAGCTGCCCTTCTCCTGCCTATACCCTTGGAACATCACACATCACATATTGGATTTACATTTATATCTATTTTCCACTGCATCCACCGGGTTCCCCCCTTCTCCCACTGGCCTGGCAGCTGGCTCTCCCAGTGCCCGGCAGCTGCTGATACTGCATTTACCGCCCTACTGCTATACCTCCTGACACTGAATAGCGAGACTTTGAGCTGTGCTGGGCATTGATACGATGGTGAGGGGCGGCCAGAGCGCTGCTGCTGCTAAATTGGAGAAGTTTGCACGACAGCCTGCAACCCAGTCGACGCAGCCATCACCTAAGACCTCCCCCCCTGCCAGAATGGATCCCTCGGCCGGGGCCGACTCGGGGGCGAATACACAGCCACCCGCCCCCTCCATCCAGCGGGTCCTGGAGGCTATAGCGGCCAGCGAACAACGTCTGTCAGACAAAATGGAGAAGGTACAGTGCGATCTTTCATTGATGCGGCAGGATGTCCAGCGAATACGGGAGAGAGTGGGCGAAACCGAAACAAGAGTCTCCAATTTGGAAGACCTCAGTGGCCCTCTACAGAGATCGGTGTCTGCAGTCACACAGCAAGTCGCGACAATGCAAACTAAACTCCTGGACATGGAGGGCAGACTCCGCAGAAACAATGTGAGATTCGTGGGCCTCCCCGAAAAGGAGGAGGGGGCAAATCCTGAAGATTTCCTGGAGTCCTGGCTAAAAGAGGCATATGGCGCTGAATCCTTCACCTCCCAGTTCGCAGTGGAGCGGGCTCACCGGGTGCCCTTCCGGCCTCTACCCCCAGGCGCCCCGCCACGAACTTTTATTGCAAAGTTCCTGCACTACAAGGATCGGGACTCGGTCCTGCGCCTGGGCCGTGTGAAGGGCCCTCTACTCCGGAATGGAATTAGGGTGTCGGCATTTCCGGACTTTGCAGCGGACGTTCAAAAAGACCGGGCCCAGTTCCTTCCCATCAAAAGACGCCTTCGAGACTTGAATCTGCCCTACTCGATGCTGTTCCCCTCCAGGCTCCGCGTGGTGGCGGACGGGGAGACAAAGTTCTTCGGCTCGCCGAGGGAGGCGGCGTCCTGGCTGGACAGGTATGCTCCGGGGGACCGCCAGCTGGCTCCAGACTGACACCGGGTCGCCCTCCTATATGGGCCAACACTCCGCAAGTATAAGTCCAGGGAGCTTCCTCTAGCTTAATGGTTCTGGACTTTGCTGAGAAGTGACATTAACGTACAAAAAAGGCTTTTTTTGTATCGGGGTTGAATTGATCTGTACACCTGGTACAGTGTTGCCGTAGGCTTTGGGAACTCCAAGGTTAGAGTTTAGTTAGGGATATGGGTATACCACAGTTCGGGGAGGTATACGGGGTGGGGGGAAGTTTGGGGGCCGCCGTTGGCCTCTTAGCTATTATTATGTTGCTCGTTTTGAAATTAAGAAGCCTATATGCTTGTTACCTGGAGGGTGTGGTGGGCCTGTACTGTTTTAAGGGGTCCGGCTCGGGGCTCGGGGCCTGCGGGCGACATGATTATAGGTGCGAAACACCGGTTGGACGGGTGGATGCTAAAAGAGCTGCGTCCCTGTTGATACTTAGACTGACATGCCTCCCTTGAAATTTCTGGCGTGGAACGTCCGGGGCATCAACAATAAAGTTAAACGTTCCCTAGTATTTAAAATGATCAAGAAATATGGCCCGGATATCATTTGCTTGAGTGAAACTCACTTGGAAGGGAATAGGCTGTTATCGCTCCGCAGGCCTTGGGTGGGGTGGGCGTATCATTCCTCACACTCCTCTTATTCCCGAGGGGTGTCGGTAATGATAAGGAGAACTGTACAGTTCGAGATGGTCAGGGTAAACACAGATCCTTATGGTAGATACGTATTTCTAGAGTGCAAACTGTTTTCACGAAATTTTTTCCTATTGTCTGTGTATGTTCCTCCCCCATTCTCCTACGATGTCCTGCAAAAGGCTGCTTCATTCGTTGCCTCCTCCCCCCATACTCCTGTCATCTGCCTGGGAGACTTCAACGCTGTGTTGGATGCCTCTTTGGACAGATGGGGGACTCCTTCGAGACAGGGAGCGGGGGGCGACTTGATTCCTCCGAAATCTAAATTTGCAGAATTTCTGGACAGTATGCAGTGGGTTGATGTCTGGAGGGCTCGCAATCCTACCCTTCGGCAATACTCCTGTTATTCGAGAACACATGGCTCCTTTTCCAGAATCGACCTGGCCCTGGTCTCGCCTGAGCTTGTGCCTGGCGTGATGGATGCTCATTACGAGGCACGAGGGGTATCTGATCATTCACCCCTGGTGCTGTCACTGGTGGGGGAATGTGAGAAGGGACAATCATACTGGAGGTTGCATCCATCCTGGCTTGCCCAGCTGGGCGAATGCCCAGAGTTAGCGCCCGCATGGGAGGGATTTTTCGCAGATAACGCTGACACGGCCCCGGCTCCGGTAATATGGGATGCATTCAAGGCATATATGCGGGGTACCTTAATTGGCAAAATTGCTGCCTGCAAGGTGGCTCGCAGGGCGACAGAAAGACAGCTTGAGACCGAGTGCAGGGACCTGGAGACACGCTACCTAACTGAGGGCACCCCTACGCTGAAGGCCCGCTGGCAGATGGCTCAGGGGGCCTGGCTGGCTCACCTCTCAGACAAAAATGCACGCTCCCTCCTGTTCAGGGCCAATAATATATACATGCAGGCGGACAGACCAGGTAGCCTGTTGGCCCACCTGGTGCACTACGACAGGCCTGGGACCACGATAGCGCAGCTGCTCGGCGCTGACGGCTCCATTACAGATAACACCCCCGACATTGCACAGCTACTCCTCTGTTACTTTAGGGAGGTATACAACAGTCGACTGACATGCTCCGGGGAGGAGCTAGACCTCTACCTGACAAATATCCCCCTTCCTAAACTTTCCCCTGAGGCTAGGGACGCCCTGGACGCGCCTCTGACCCTGGAGGAGGTGATGTCGGCGATCGAGGCGGCTCCTAGTGGCAAATCCCCGGGTAGTGACGGTATTCCCACGGAACTATACAAACAGTACATTAAGTTTTTTGGACCTCAACTACTAGACATGTATGTCAACATATATGCCGCTGACTGCCTCCCTCCCTCAATGTCCGAGGCTATTCTAATAATGCTTCCAAAACCTGGCAAGGACCCTAAACTCTTGGAGTCATACAGGCCGATCTCCCTTATACCCACAGACGCTAAGATCCTAGCGAAAATTCTTGCGGTCCGTATAAACACAGTGATTGAATCCATAATCCATTCCGATCAAACGGGCTTCATGCCAGGGAAATCCACGTCCATTAATTTGCGCAGGCTGTACACTATTCTGCAGGCTCCTCATGACTTCCCTTCAGACGAGGTCGTGGTCTCATTGGACGCGGCCAAGGCTTTTGATAGTGTTGAGTGGCCATACCTGTGGGGAGTTATGGGGAGCATGGGCTTTGGCCCTAACTTTATACAATGGGTCAAACTGTTATACCAAAATCCACGCGCCAGGGTCCTGGTGAATGGATACATTTCCTCCTCATTCCCCTTAACGCGAGGCACCAGACAGGGATGTCCCCTCTCTCCCGCCTTGTTTGCCATAGCCATGGAACCCCTGGCCTGTTTGATTAGGTCACACCCGGACATTGAGGGAATCAGTACGGGTCCCTGCACTGATAAATTGGCCCTTTATGCGGATGACCTGTTGCTATTCCTTCGAGACTACGCGGTGGATATGCCCATTGTGTTGCAGGTCATAGAGACTTTCGGTAGGTACTCGGGTCTCCGCATAAACTGGACCAAGTCGTTTATCATGCCCGTTATAGGCCCCCCCCCCCAGACTCCGAAAATATCCTTGCCGCTGTGTTGGACAGCCCAGTTTAAGTACCTAGGGATCCTGGTCACCAACGACCCATCGGACTTTGTGCCCTTAAACCTTGACCCTGTGGTACAGATGGTTGTGCGCAAATCGAGAGCTTGGTGCAAGCTGCCACTGACAATGACGGGTAGAGTCGGCCTCATTAAAATGGTAGTGTTGCCTAAACTTTTGTATGTTCTATTGCAGTCCCCCGTTTACATATTCCCAGCGTTCTTCAGAAAATTAAATAGTGTCCTGACGTCCTTGATATGGGCCAATAGAAGATCCAGAATAAAACTATCCACTCTTACCAGACAAAAAAGGGACGGTGGCCTGGCATTACCCCACTTCCAACTGTATTATTACGCTGCTCAGTTATCACACATTGGCACGTGGCTCCGAGGAGGGGAGGAAGATGAACTGGGCCGGGCGTTCCTCAGCTGCTATCACCCAAGTCTTTCCCCGGCACAGGTTTTGGCGGGGGGTAACCCTTCCAGACTCTCACCTCCAATTGTCTTCCAGGCTCTGAAGATATGGTTGGCATTGAAGGTCCTACTTGGGTATGAGGGAATGGACCCGGACACCTCTCTGTGGCACTCCAGATCTCTCAGTGAACTGGGGTCCCTGGGGGGTGAGGAGGTATGGGCTCCGTACTTGATAGTTTCGGTGTCCCAGCTATACAGCAATGGCACGTTAAAATCATTCCAGCAATTGAAAGAGGAGTTTGGTCTCCCGAATTCCCACTTCTATAGATTCTTACAACTGAGGCATGCCCTGCAGGCGCAATTCGCAGATTCTTCCCCAACGCTTTTCCCCTTCCCCATGAAAGCATTTCTACATTCACTGGGCCGAGTTAAGGTGATCTCCTTCATCTACTCGTATCTCCTTCAAACGACACATGCAGACCCGCTCTCAAGCCTTAGGGAGAGATGGGAGAGTGACGTAGGTCCCATGGACGGGGAAGACTGGGAGGGCGCTCTGGGTAACCCGAGTCAGGTCACCAAATCGCTGCGGTTTCAACAGATACAGTTTTTTATTCTACATAGATCATACATGACTCCGAGCAGGCTGGCCAGATTTAGGACAGATAGCGCTGGCGCTTGCCCCAAGTGCGGGGATGCCGGAGGCACATTCTGGCACCTCACATGGGAATGCCCGCTGCTGCAGGTGTTCTGGGCCGGGGTCGGGTCGATTCTGGAACATACGGGGATACAGAGAAGCTTGCTGACTCCGAAATTCTGCATTCTGGGGGTGGGAGACCCCGATTCTGGGTCCCGCTGGGAAGACTTATACGCCCGTAACATGTGCGCCCTTGCAAAGGTGTGCATCGCGCGGACGTGGATGGCCCCGCGACCTCCCACGATACATGCTTTTAAAGGTTTGGTAAACGATACTCTAATAAAAGAACGTTATGTCTACATGAAATTTAATGCCCTTACCAAATACGAGAAGATATGGTCTCCTTGGATTAATTCCACATACTCATCCCTTGCCCTTAGGACTTAGAGGCACCGACCTTCGCCGCGGAGTGTTATTAGGGCCCTGGGGCGCTGAGTCGGACCATCACCTTTCCTCTATTATAGCTGTTTACATATCTGGTCGCCACACCACACCACGCATATGTTAGGTAACTAGGCTTAAGTTAGTTAAAGGGTTTGTTCGGGGTAGAGGGGTTGGGGGATACTTAGGGCCTGATAGACGGGGTAACCTTTAACACAGGTTTTGGGTGGGGGGGAGGGAGGAAATACAAAATGTTAAGTATGCGAAAAACGACCTGGTTACAGACCTCAGAAAATATGTATATGGTGGGAAGATTGCACGGGAACTATAAAATGGGAATTGTTATTCGTATCAGTACAAGTATACGTTTATCCTTGGAGACAATATTGCTTTGAATAACGTGTAACCCCAATATGCTTCCCAGTGTACACTGAAATGTCTGTATATATAAAAACACTGTTGAATAAAAATTACTCTATTAAAAAAAAAAAAAACATGTATTTTAACACATCACATATAACTCCAACGTTCAGGGGTTACACCACCACTTTGTCAAAGTGAGTTACTCACCTGGGCGGTGTAGCACCAAAACATTGGAGTTATATGTGATGTGTTAAAATACACATTTGCCTTTTTAAAGACTCTGGGGGAAATTTACTAAGCTCCCGATTTTGACCGAGATGCCGTTTTTTCATCAAAGTGTCATCTCGGTAATTTACTAAACACTAATCACGGCAGAGATGAGGGCATTCGTAATTTTTTGCAAGTCCAAGTAAAAAATTACGAATGAATACACCATCGGTCAAAACGCGGCTGTTTAAGTATGAATCTCGGTCATTTACTAAGAAGTGCAAAGCAAAAAAAAAAAAAACACTGCCGTGAAAAATTACAACTCGTAAAAAAGTGCTAAAAAAAAACAGACCTTTTTTTTTTATTCGTGATTGGATAGGCATGCACGGATCCATGAGATCCGTGCATGTATATCAGTGGGAAGGGGTGGGAAAGTGCTTATTTTTTCAAAAAAAATTGCGTGGGGTCCCCCCTCCTAAGCATAACCAGCCTCGGGCTCTTTGAGCCGATCCTGGTTGCAGAAATATGGGGAAAAAAATGACAGGGGTTCCCCCATATTTAAGCAACCAGCATCGGGCTCTGCGCCTGGTCCTGGTCCCAAAAATACGGGGGACAAAAAGAGTAGGGGTCCCCCGTATTTTTAAAACCAGCACCGGGCTCCACTAGCTGGACAGATAATGCCACAGCCGGGGGTCACTTTTATATAGTGCCCTGCAGCCGTGGCATCAAAAATCCATCTAGTCACCCCTGGCCGGGGTACCCTGGGGGAGTGGGGACCCCTTCAATCAAGGGGTCCCCCCCCCCCAGCCACCCAAGGGCCAGGGGTGAAGCCCGAGGCTGTCCCCCCCCATCCAATGGGCTGCGGATGGGGAGGCTGATAGCCTTTGTTGTAAAAGAAAAGATATTGTTTTTAGTAGCAGTACTACAAGGCCCAGCAAGCCTCCCCCGCATGCTGGTACTTGGAGAACCACAAGTACCAGCATGCGACGGAAAAACGGGCCCGCTGGTACCTGTAGTACTACTACTAAAAAAATACCCAAAAAAAGACAAGACACACACACCGTGAAAGTATAATTTTATTACATACATACATACACACATACATACATACTTACCTTAAGTTCCCACGCAGGTCGGTCCTCTTCTCCAGTAGAATCCAAGGGGTACCTGTTGAAGAAATTATACTCACGAGATCCAGGGGTCCAGGCTCCTCGGGAAATCCAGGGGTAATCCACGTACTTGAAAAAAATAACAAAACGGTGTCCCGACCACGAACTGAAAGGGGACCCATGTTTGCACATGGGTCACCTTTCCACGAATGCCAGAAACCCACTTTGACTTCTGTCTAAGTGGGTTTCTTCAGCCAATCAGGGAGCGCCACGTTGTAGCACTCTCCTGATCAGCTGTGTGCTCCTGTCCTCACTGACAGGCAGCACACGGCAGTGTTACAATGTAGCGCCTATGCGCTACATTGTAACCAATGCTGGGAACTTTCTGCTCAGCGGTGACGTCACTTTAGGTCAACTGCAGGGCAGAAAGTTCCCATCATTGGTTACAATGTAGCGCATAGGCGCTACATTGTAACACTGCCGTGTGCTGCCTGTCAGTGAGGACAGGAGCACACAGCTGATCAGGAGAGTGCTACAACGTGGCGCTCCCTGATTGGCTGAAGAAACCCACTTAGACAGAAGTCAAAGTGGGTGTCTGGCATTCGTGGAAAGGTGACCCATGTGCAAACATGGGTCCCCTTTCAGTTCGTGGTCGGGACACCGTTTTGTTATTTTTTTCAAGTACGTGGATTACCCCTGGATTTCCCGAGGAGCCTGGACCCCTGGATCTCGTGAGTATAATTTCTTCAACAGGTACCCCTTGGATTCTACTGGAGAAGAGGACCGACCTGCGTGGGAACTTAAGGTAAGTATGTATGTATGTGTGTATGTATGTATGTAATAAAATTATACTTTCACGGTGTGTGTGTCTTGTCTTTTTTTGGGTATTTTTTTAGTAGTAGTACTACAGGTACCAGCGGGCCCGTTTTTCCGTCGCATGCTGGTACTTGTGGTTCTCCAAGTACCAGCATGCGGGGGAGGCTTGCTGGGCCTTGTAGTACTGCTACTAAAAACAATATCTTTTCTTTTACAACAAGGGCTATCAGCCTCCCCATCCGCAGCCCATTGGATGGGGGGGGACAGCCTCGGGCTTCACCCCTGGCCCTTGGGTGGCTGGGGGGGGGGACCCCTTGATTGAAGGGGTCCCCACTCCCCCAGGGTACCCCGGCCAGGAGTGACTAGTTGGATTTTTGATGCCACGGCCGCAGGGCACTATATAAAAGTGACCCCCGGCTGTGGCATTATCTGTCCAGCTAGTGGAGCCCGGTGCTGGTTTTAAAAATACGGGGGACCCCTACTCTTTTTGTCCCCCGTATTTTTGGGACCAGGACCAGGCGCAGAGCCCGATGCTGGTTGCTTAAATATGGGGGAACCCCTGTCATTTTTTTCCCCATATTTCGGCAACCAGGATCGGCTCAAAGAGCCCGAGGCTGGTTATGCTTAGGAGGGGGGACCCCACGCAATTTTTTTTTAAAATTTTACAGTGTTTAATTAAAAAAAAAAAAAAAAATAGAACCCCAGCACGGATCACACAGATCCGGCCGAGATTAATTGTAAAAAAGTCGGCAGTGTTTTGCTAATCACTGCCGTAAAAAACACAAAAAAACACGAATGACATCGACATCGGAAGAAAAGAAAAACCCGAATACGACAGCTTAGTAAATCCATCGTAACAAATTCAAAAAGTTGCAGTTTTACACTTTCGATAATAATGGAAAGGTTAGCGCACTGATTGGTTAGGAATGTGGGTATAGTATGTGGCTGTACTTTGTGTTTCGCCGTGAATCTGCATGTGAGAGAATGATCACTCTTGGAGAATGGGTATTGTAACTTTATTGGTGTATATGATACCCAGAACAATGTGTCATTAGTCCTACTGGCAACCTCTTTGAGGTATGTGTGGATAGTTTTTTTCAGTTGTTCACCGCTGTCAGGTGTGTCCTGCAGACTACCCTTTGCAAGGTATACCTTCCTGATGGTATACAGGTTTGACTCCAGCTCAGGCAAATGTCAGGTGTACCTTATGGGTCACCTTTACCATAGGGGTGGTGAGTGCCTATGTCCCCTCTGAGACTGGGTGTCAGGTGGTGCTGATAGTGTGTGAACAGTGCGGCGTCCCGCCTGTCACCAATAATCTGTGTGTAGCGCTGAAGTATGGGGCCGTGGGCTACGTGTCTTTGGACTTAACGCCGGGGGCAGGTGCTTTCCTGCCGCCGGTGAGCCGCGTCTCCTCCTCCCCAACCTCAGGTTACCTGTCCTCGATGTCTTCTATTTCCCTCGGTCCGCGCGTTGTCCAACGGCCGCCGGTCTCCTCCTTCTCTTCCTCGCCTGTGTCTCGTCCCGTTACTTCCGGGTTTGCGCGTCACGTCCCGTGTCACGTGAGCGCTGTGTATTTTGCAGTAAAAGTGCCGTGCTCCCGTCTCCGGCCTGTCTGTAGGTGAATAGATGAGTCCCAACGCGTTTCAGCACGAATGCCTTTGTCTAGGGTCATTCGTGATTGAACTTTGACCTGAAACGGGAAAATACGAATCTTAGTAAATTTACCCCTCTGAGTGCCGCTTTCTGCCTATTTGTATAATATATATATAGATAGAAACAAGCACGTATATATATATATATATATATATATATATATACGTGCTTGTTTCTATCTATCTATCTATCTATCTATCTATCTATCTATCTATCTACAGTATCTATCTACAGTATCTATCTATCTATCTATCTATCTATCTATCTATCTATTCCTGAGGCATATTTGATATGATTGTTGCTGTTAAATTGACATAGCTGACATATATGACATAAATATATCTTTACCATACTAATGGCATTATCATTCTTCTTTTTTAATCATGAAATGCTTTACATATTTCCACTGAGTTTGACATGACCTTATTAACATTATTATTAATTTTTATTTACATAAAGCCAGCATATTCCATTGCACGTTATACTGTAGTTGAGTACAGAACAGCAATACAATGATTCTGGGTATTGACAGACCAATAGAGAGATAAGAGGGTCTTGGTCAGAAGCTTACAATCTATAAGATAAGAGGAATTTAATATATGAGGCAAAGTGCTGCATACTGTATAATGTTCCAGCCATAAAGAAAGAGAACACATGCAAATTTTGTGTGAGCTGTGTAGAGGGGTTAAAATAATCGAAATAGTAAGTGAGTAGTTGAGAAATTTTGAGGATAGAATAAAAACTTGAATAAGGTAGGACTTTACACAGAGTGGGTACACTCGGAGAAGTCCTGTAACAATGACTTGGGGGCGTGTAGTGTGTGTGGATGATAGAGGAAAAACTGCCTCAGAGCAGGGAAGTTCAGTTGGGAGATACTGTATTTTGAGATAAGTGTTGTCGGTATGTAAATCGGTGTAGGTTTGTTGCTATCCTTGTATGTTATTTTATATAGGAACCATAACTGCACCATTTAACAGGAAGTGTTTGTTTAGCAGTTTGTTTTGAAAACTGTGTGGACCTAGGGAACGTTAACACTGCATATACTGTAACACATATAGTATTATGTAACACACAGTTTTACGTTTAGCTGTTCTGGTGCAATGTATAGTAAGACTATAGGGGGGTACACGGAGGGGGGAGCGGAGCAGTCTCATTGCTCTTGAATAAAACATACTTGGGTTACATACTGTACTATATACTATATTTTTGCAACGTTTAAATGTTTAGGGGTATATTCAATTACGGAGAATTTGCTGTCTTGTCAAAAAGATGGCAGTCTTCGACTTTTTCAGGTCAGAAGGGGTTCCAACTTATTCAGTCCTCAGCATTTTTATTCGACAAGTCAGTGAGTTCAACTTGTCGAATAGTACGTGAATTGGCAGTATAGCTGCCAATTCACGTGCTTCTGAGGGAAACAGGGCCAAATTTGACAGGTTTTGGCTCCGTTTCCGACCATCTCAGTTCTACTTAAAAAAAAGTCGAACTGAGATGAGAGACCTGAGAGGAGGAGAGGGGGGAGAGCCGCGGGCAGACGGGGGAGAGCCGCGGGCAGACGGAGGACAGCACTCACTACAGCACAGCGCTGCAGGAGGATGTGGCCGCCGCTCACGACAGTGTCCACCTGGCTCCAGCAAGTGAGGTCCCGCTTACTGGAGCCGGGTGGACGCTGCCGTGAGGTCTGACGGCTGTGCCACATCCTCCTGCAGCGCTGCTGTCCCCCGTCTGCCCATGGCTCTCCCCCCTCTTTGGTCCCTCATCTCAATTCGACTTTTTTAAAGTCGAATTGAGATGGGCATTGAATAGCCCTTGTCAGATCCATTCCGTCAAATGCTTGTCGGAATGGATCCGACCTCAATTGAATATACTCCTTAGTATAGTGGTGGGCAAAATATGGCCCGCGGGCCGGATGCAGCCCGCGAACCGATCCTGCCCTGCCTGCTGCCTCCCACTAGCGTGCAATGACAAGCAGCCCGAAAGGCTGGGCTGCTTGTCATTGCGTTGTAGCACTTCCAAAGCTGCCAGTGCCGCTGAGGAAATCCTGGTCGTGGGTCTCGCAGTTGCATCACGTCACGCTTCCCGTCAGCCGGCCAGCATTAGAACAGGTGGCAGGCGTATGGGCGGTGTTGGGGATGGGCCAGATTGTGAATGCGGATGGCACAGCAAGGAGCAGAGAAAGTTTGAATGCACAGAACCTGAATCTCCTGTAAGGTAGAGTAATTTCTATTTTTAATGCACAGCACAGTCATTCTATATACATTTTCAAACAGTACCCTAGTCTGGTAATTTTGTCAAGGGGTGGAAGCTGAGGGGGTTGGGTGGAAGCTGGTAACTTTGCCCAGGATGGGATGTGGGCGGGAGGAAGGAAGGAAGCTGGCAACTTTGCCCAGGATGGGATGTGGGCGGGGGGAAGGAAGGAAGCTGGTAACTTTGCCCAGGATGGGACTTGGGGGGTAGGGGGGTGATAAAGCTGATTTTATACTCTACAACACAAGCTATTAAATCTATATCGTGAAGCCGTAGTGGCCGCTGAACCTCGTGCACGTGCTACGCACTCCGTACGCTATTTGCGTAAGAATACCTTGCACGTGGTACGCAAGTTACGTACACACGCTGTGCTGGGTGTACGGAACACACACAGCGAGCGTACACACAGAGGATAACCTTTTAAACCTTACACAGAGTATGAATATACTATAATGATAAGACACTGGTTAACCTTGTTAATATAAGAAGCTATTTGAGCGGTTGAGACGCTCCGATTACCCACAGTAATGTAATGAACACACGATACTTTGCTAAGGCTCCAAAACCTTTACTAACAAGTTTTTAGTTATATCAAAAAGGGGAAACACAGTTGACAATTCATACACTACAAGCTAACATATAATCTAACAGGATATCTAGACAGAAATATACACACTAGTGAACGATCGCAAACACAAATACATAAACTAAGAATGAATGGCTAACATTACACGGGTAACAAAATGGCCACAGAGAAACATACCATACGGGGAACACTCGCTAGCGCAACCGGATCCAGTCCTTCAATTATCAGAGATAAATGTTGAAGAGAGAGAGTACTGGCCGGTCTGGCCCTTATATACACAACATACAGTGTACTACAAAGGGCCCTATAATCTTATTGTTCATTGGACACAGGAATGTCTCTCTGCACTGTAACAAAAGGTCATAGGTGGATTTGAACAGGTGGGCTGTGACTATTACAAACTGCTCAGGTGGGAGGGAATCGCCGGATTCCCGCCGCATGGATAATGAACTGCAAATATAAGAAATGTCCAGAAACTACTAATGGGCATAACTATACGCAGGAGCGATTAATCTTTACCTAACCAACACCGGATTGTTGCTATTAAAATACTCTTTGGTTAGGTACCAGACACCACTGTTCAACCTTAATCAGACCCTTTGTACCACGTAAAGAGGGATTCCCAAGTCCATGAACAAGTCACATTAAACAAACTTACAGTTATCATTAAGGGGAACATTACCTATAAAACCTGCTATATGGATTTATTAAGCAACGATTGAGTCGCCCGCTACACGCACACAAACTCTACCATAAATGCACATACCATGCGCTCGAGCGCACGCCCGTAGAGGCGCCATCACGCAATTGCGAATATGTGCACACACGGCAGAGAAAGTGCACGTGCAGCGGGTAAGCGCATGAGGTGAATATATGGCAACGTGTAGCATGATATTTTTCCGACTTTGACAGGAGCAGGGGAAGGAAGGTAGCTGGTAACTTTGCCCAGGATGGGACGTGGGCGGGGAGGGGGGGGGGGAGGAAGGTAGCTGGTAACTTTGCTCAGGAAGGGATTTGGGGGGGGACGGGGGACATAAAGCTGGTATCTTTGTCCAGGGAGGTTGGGGGGGGAGGCTGGCAACTTTGCCCAGGAAGGGATGGGGAGGTTCGGGGGGCTGGTAACTTTCTCTCCCATAATGCAGGGAAGGTGCAGGCCTCCTATATTCACTGAAACCTGTTTGGTGGCCCGCCAGCTGAAATAATTGCCCTCCCCTGCCTTAGTATCATCTTATCACACAGCTCACTGTTATCGCAGATCACAAAGTTTTTAATCATTACGATCTTCTTATGCGCCCGAACACTGTGCAGTCATGACTCTCCTAACCTCCAAACAAGTCAAACACAAATGCTAAACTGTAGAAGAAAAACAATGTGATGATATCATCACAGCCTGTTGTAATAGAGGTTACAGGGATAAAACAGAGACATAACAAGCCATAGAAAATGTATGTCTTACACTAAGAAGAAGTCTATTTAGCTTGTTATTCATGCAAAAGTGTTGACCTTTTTGACTTTGCAAGATTCTGCATTTCTTTCTGTTTGTAAAAAATACCGTATATGCTAAACATTAATGTGATGCCTCAAGCTGCAGATTTTCTTATGCTTTAATGTTCAGGCAAACCAACACACATCATAGCAGATGACCTTAAACCTCTGTCCTGATTTATATACATAGGATGTAAACTGTCCCATGTATTATCTGCGATTTACCAAACCACACAGCAAACCACTGCTTTTCAGTTAAAGATGTGAAAAAATATATAGAGCCGACTTTTCTGCACTACAAGTGCCAGCATGCACTGAAAGGCCTTGCACATATTCAGCTGTGCAACTATAATGATAAACTTCATGGTCCACAAGGTTGCACTACATATATGTTGCACCCTTACTAATTAAAGTGGTTATATCCTTGTAAATCTAGAATAAATAAAAAGTGTTGCAAATCTGCACAACTTATACATTCTAGATCCACCCTACATGGCCCCAGTGCCAACCGTAAGCTCGTAGCATAAATCAATAAAAATAAGGTATTCCCTACAGGGATAATCAATATATTTTTCAAACAAAAGCATGACTAGAAGAACAGGATATTTCCGACAAGATATATATTCATACATCTCATTTATTATGTAAGACGTACCACCATATAGTGGTAATACAGGTAGAAGCACTTTACACCTATTTTTCCAACCCTATCTCTTGTCCAAAGGAACTTCACCATTGGTTACACCACACAATACAACAACCCAACTGCAAATAGGGCAGGTACTTCACCACTGAAAGGCAGCAGAATATCCCAAAGCCTCAATGGGGGTAATTCTGAGTTGATCGCAGCAGGAACTTTGTTAGCAATTGGGCAAAACCATGTGCACTGCAGGGGAGGCAGATATAACATGTGCAGAGAGAGATAGATTTGGGTGTGGTGAGTTCAATCTGCAATCTAAATTACAGTGTAAAAATAAAGCAGCCAGTATTTACCCTGCACAGAAACAAAATAACCCACCCAAATCTAACTCTCTCTGCAACTGTTATATCTGCCCCCCCCCCCCCCCTGCAGTGCACATGGTTTTGCCCAATTGCTAGTTCGGGGGAGTTCGGTTTGAACCCGCTCATCACTACTGCAAGTATATATCAACTATTTGTTTCTAAATATTCAAATGCATAAAAATGAATTGTTGATTTCAATGGATCAGGATCGCAACCACAAAGTCTTGCAAATGTGCAAATTTGATTTGTTGCCATAAGCTGATAATTTGCATATTTTTGTAGTTGATTTAAAATCATATGCTTTACAGCAAAGTGCATGTCCCATTTAGATCTTATTGGCATGTAGGTTGGGTAAACAAGCAAAATAGCTTTGGGAACCATAACATAATTGCGGCTTTAACTTTTGTGTCATTTATTTGTAGCATCTAATTAAAATGCTTTTATTATAAAATGGAAATGTTTCATTTTGAATATGTTAATGCACACTATTTCTTCAGAAACTATAGAAGGTTATTATTATGCTAATTTCCCCTCTGAATATTCGTTTGTGGTGGGTGGCGACTCTTTCCATATACGCAGAAACAAAACTACAGTAAAAGATATAACTTAGAAGAGGATGTAGCACGTCTCTGCAATGCATATTTCAGTTTCAGCCTTTTTTTTTTTTTTAATGCGCTATATTATGCAATATGTATGGATTTTCAAAAGCATGACCAGTGTTCATTCATTTTTTTCTTATTAAATTAAATGTAGAGGGTAAAAGGGTTAATCTCTAGACAATCTCATAATGGTGTGAATTAAGATAATTAAGTGACAGGAAGTTCATTACCCTATAGTGTCAATAGGGCAACATGTTTGACTGAACTAATGTCTTGTGCTAACGAGACATAGCTGATGTGATGAAAACCTTGCGTTTGCAAGTTACTCAACAAGCCAATGAGCACTTCTCTGTAAGTGTAAGGTGTTTCTAGCTTTCTAGCTCTGTTGCAAACGTTAGAATAATCTTCAGAACACTTTGCTATCAGCTGTTTGTCTATTTAAGAGCTTAACTCTTTTTCTCTTACGTCCTAGAGCAGGGGTGGGGAACCTCCGGCCCGTGGGCCGTATAAGGCCCGCAAAGCCGTCTGTTGCGGCCTGCTGCTGTCTGTGTGTCAGCGAAACATGCAGCCCCTCAGTCCAGAGGCGGCGTGTCTCATCTGTCAGGGCAGGGAGGAGAGCACAGCTATGTCCGGCGGCAGGTAGGATCTCAAACCAATCAGAGCTCGCGGACTGGCAGCCAATCAGGAGCTGCCAGTCTGCAAGCTCTGATTGGCTCACGAACCGGCAACTGTTTTGAGGTCCTACACGCCGCCGCCATCGCCCAACATAGCCATGCACTCCTCCCTGCCCTGACAGCGGTGAGCAGCATAGTGGGGTGGGGTGTGGGGGAGGGGGGGGGGTCATGTGTGGGGCATTTGTGTATCTGGCACTGTGAGGACATTTGTGCATCTGGCACTGTGGGGGCATTTTTGTATCTGGCATTGTGGGGACATTTGTGTATCTGGCACTGTGGGGGCATATATGGCACTGCTGGGGGCATTTGTGTATCTGGTACTGTGGGGCATTTGTGTATCTGGCACTGCTGGGGGCATTTGTGTATCTGGCACTGTGGGGCATTTGTGTATTTGGCATTGTGGGGGCATTTGTGTATCTGGCACTGTGGGGGCATTTGTGTATCTGGCACTGTGGGGGCATTTGTGTATCTGGCACTGTGGGGCATTTGTGTATCTGGCATTGTGAGGGCATTTGTGTATCTGGCACTGTGGGGGCATTTGTGTATCTGGCACTGTGGGGGCTTTTGTGTATCTGGCACTGTGGGGCATTTCTGTATCTGGCACTGCACTGGCATATGTGTATCTGGCACTGCCCTATTGGGGGCATATGTGTATCACGTTCCATTGTAATTGGCCACACCCATTTTTTGGCATTAAGGCACGTGCACTCATTGCCACTAAGGGGCATAACTACTGGCGGGGCAGGGGTAATTTTTAAGTTGACAATTTTTGTATGGCCCCCGAAGAATTTTATAAATATCCAAATGGCCCTTGGTAGAAAAAAGGTACCCCACCCCTGTCCTAGAGGATGCTGGGGTCCACATTAGTACCATGGAGTATAGACAGGTCCACTAGGAGCCACTGGCACTTTAAGAGTTTGAGAGTGTGGGATGGCTCCTCCCTCTATGCCCCTCCTACCAGACTCAGTTTAGAAAATGTGCCCGGAGGAGCTGGTCACCCCTAGGGGAGCTCCTAGAGCTTCTTTAGTTTTCATATTTTTCTAAGAGTAAGTTAGGCACAGGGAGGCTGCTGGCAACAGCCTCCCTGCTTCGTAGGACTTAGGGGGGGAGTAGTGTCCGCCCTGAGGGGTTTTGAGCCATGATCTCCGCTGACAGGACATTAGCTCCTGAGGGTGATGATCGTTAGCCGCCCCAGGCGACCGCTCACTTCCGCAGCATGCTGCCACCCCTTAACAGAGCCAGAAGATTCCGGTGGTGAGTGAGTCACCGGCCCCCTCAGCAAGCGGGGAGCTGGTGTGAAGATGGCGGTAACAGAGTAGGAGCGCAGTATTAACTGCACTCCGGAGGCTCAGCGGTACATACTGCGGTGCTGTGAGGGGTGCCGTGAGCCAGCGCCTGTACCCTACACTGGTCAGCAAGCCTGTCAGGGACCTCGGTTACACTGCCAGAAAAAATCCTCAGGCCAATATAAAGAATTGAAAAGCGGGAAGGAGCGCCATGTTCAGGGGGCGGAGTTTCTCCTCAGAGCGGACCCAACAGCGTTCAGCGCCATTTTCCTGTCTGCAGATCCTGTACAGAGACGCTGACAGGGAGAGCTGTCCCTCCAAGCAACTCTAGCTATCCTGTGCGGTACCAGGTGGTTTGTAGAAGAGGGGGGAGGATGTGTAAATACTGTATAGTCTATTAAGGTACACAGTAAGCGCTAGGTAGTTGTATTATATCTACCTCAGTAAGAGCTGTGTGTGGGTTGGCTCCAATCTCTGTGTCTCTCTGTGGCATACTTGGGGGGAAACTGTGTCTGACATTTCCGTGTGTGTGTGTGTGTGTGTGTGTGTGTGTGTGTGTGTGTGTTTGTGGGTGTTTGTTGTCTTACATAGCCTTGTCTAGGAACTCTGTGTCATATGCTGCAGAGGACATTTCCACTCAGGAGCAATCCATTCCATGTACACAGGAATGTAATGTCTTGTCTCAGATCCCAATTAATGAGCCTGACTGGTTGTCCTCTATTAAGGGGATGATCTCTCAGATCTCTACCAGGGTAGCTCATACTGAGACTAAAACTCAGGTGTTAAAGAACTCTATGGCAGTTTGTTCAGGTTCTGTTCCTATTCCTGCAAAAACCGCTAGTATGTTCCTACAGAAACGTGCACTTGCCCAGATTATGCAAGATGACACGGATACCGACTCTGATACAGGAGATGGTGATGGGGACATGCTGAGGGGGGCAGCATCCCTTGCAAAGGGGCTGCAGCTCATGATTGAGGCCATTAGAGATGTGTTAAACATTAATGACACGCCACCTGAGCAGATTGAGGAGGCTTACTTCACTGACAATAAGAAAGCCTCGCTAACCTCCCCTGCGTCAAAAGAATTAAACGCTATATTTGAAAAATCCTGGGAAAACCCGGCGAAAAAAAATCCAGATCCAAAAAGGGTTCTGGTTGCTTTTCCCTTCTCTGAGGAGGATAGGAAAAAATGGGAAAACCCACCCATAGTTGATGCATCTGTCTCCAGACTGTCTAAAAAGGTGGTTTTACCTGTCCCTGGATCTACCGCATTAAAAGAACCAGCTGATCGTAAGATTGACACTACACTCAAATCCATGGCCCTCATTCCGAGTTGTTCGCTCGCAAGGCGATTTTAGCAGAGTTGCTCACGCTAAGCCGCCGCCTACTGGGAGTGAATCTTAGCTTCTTAAAATTGCGAACGAAAGATTTGCAATATTGCGATTACAAACTTCTTAGCAGTTTCAGAGTAGCTTCAGACTTACTCGGCATCTGCGATCAGTTCAGTGCTTGTCGTTCCTGGTTTGACGTCACAAACACACCCAGCGTTCGCCCAGACACTCCTCCGTTTCTCCGGCCACTCCTGCGTTTTTTCCGGAAACGGTAGCGTTTTTTCCCACACGCCCATAAAACGGCCTGTTTCCGCCCAGAAACACCCATTTCCTGTCAATCACACTACGATCGCCGGAGCGAAGAAAAAGCCATGAGTAAAAATACTACCTTCAAAGCAAATTTACTTGGCGCAGTCGCAGTGCGGACATTGCGCATGCGCACTAAGCGGAAAATCGCTGCGATGCGATGAAATTTACCGAGCGAACAACTCGGAATGAGGGCCCATATACACTACGTCAGGAGTGGCTTTAAGGCCCACTATTGCCTGTGCATGGATTTCTAAAGCCATAGTAAAGTGGTCAGGCACATTACTAGAGGATTTGGATACAATGGATAGAAGTGACATTGAATTGTTTTTACGTAACATACAGGATTCTTCGGGGTTCATGGTGGAATCCATGAAGGACCTGGGTACGCTGACTGCATGGATATCTTCCATGTCAGTCTCAGCTCGAAGGGGACTCTGGCGATGCCAATGATCTGCAGATGCGGAATCCAGGAGAAGTGTCTAGAACCTACCCTACACAGGTCAGGCTCTTTTTGGGGAAGCGTTTTATGCGTGGATTTCCACAGCAACCGCTGGTAAGTCACCTTTCCTTCCCTCTGCTACATCTTCTATGAAGAAACCATTTTCTTCAGCGGTGTCGCAGTCCTTTCGGACTGCTAAGGCAAAAAAGTCCAAGCCCCGTAACACTTTCTTTAGAGGTGGTCGTGCAAAATCCAAAAAGCCTGCACCTGCAGGTCCCAGGAACAGAAACCTGCTTCTGGTTTCTCAAAATCCTCAGCATGATGGTGGACCGCACAGCCTGGTGGACGGGCTGGTGGGTGCGAGACTCAGACATTTTAGACACATCTGGGTGTCGTCCGGCCTGGATCCCTGGGTACAGGATATTCTGTCCCAGGGGTGCAGACTGGAGTTTCAAAAACTCTCACCTCACCGATTCTTCAAATCAGGCTTGCCAGCTTTGCTGACAGACAGGGCTATCCTACGGGAAGCCATCTTAAAATTTGAAAAGTCAAAAGTCATTGTCCCAGTTCCACCTCATATGCAAAACAAGGGTTATTATTCAAACCTTTCCGTGGTACCGAAACCGGATGGTTCGGTCAGACCAATTTTGAACTTGAAATCGTTGAACCCTTACCTGAGGGTGTTCAAATTCAAAATGGAGTCTCTCAGACCAGTGATTTTAGGTCTAGAGGAGGGAGAGTTCCTGGTATCCCTGGATATCAAGGATGCGTACCTCAACATTCCGATTTGGCCGCCACACCAGGCTTATCTCAGATTTGCACTGTTAGGCAGTCACTATAAATTTCAGGCACTGCCATTCTGCCTCTCCACAGCACCGAGGGTGTTCACCAAGGTGATGGCGGAGATGATGGTTCTCCTCCGCAGACAGGGGGTGAACATAATCCCATATCTGGATGATATGCTGATGAAGGCATCGTCCCGGGAGACGTTGTTGCAGTCCAGTGTTCTCACGACTCATCTGCTCAGGGAACACGGTTAGATCCTGAACCTTCCAAAGTCACATTTGAAGCCAACAAGGAGATTGTCTTTTCTGGGGATGATCTTTGACACGGAAGTGCAGAGGGTGTTTCTGCCGGAAGAGAAAGCGTTGGTGATTTAAACAATGGTCCGGGATGTCCTGAAGCCAACCTGAGTATTGGTTCATCAGTGCTGTCGCCTTCTGGGGAAGATGGTTGCCTCCTATGAGGCTCTACAGTACGGAAGGTTTCATGCTCAGTCCTTCCAACTGGATCTCCTAGACCAGTGATTTTCAACCTTTTTTTAGTCACGGCACACCGAATAATATTTTAAAATGCCCAGGGCACACCATCAGTTCCCCACAGAAAAAAAACAAAAAACACACATTGGCCCACACAGTAAAGAAAAATCCACACATACATTGGCCTACACAGTTGCTCCCCACATAAATCATGTTGCTCACACATAAATCAATCACATTTCTCCCCACATAAATCGTATTGCTCCCCACATTAATTATTCACATTGTTCCCCCCATAAATCCATATAAATCCTTATTCTCCCCACATAAATCTTATTGTTCCCCACAGGAGAAATAAAATAACAAATATTAGCCCCTACCGGTCAGCTGTCCTCCTCCCTGTCCCTCGGTTGCGGGCGTTCATAGTGGAGTGCTGCAAATACTGAGCAGGGGGCGGTTGGGCAGGTGTAGATGTGGGTTGGCAAGGAAAGCTGTGTATGCAGGCGGGAACTGGAAGATGTGTAAGCAGGCAAGTGGGCTGGCTGGGTGGTAGACGCGGCAGCAGTGACCTATGATATCACACCGCCGCGTCTTCAAGTCATAGGTCACGGCCGGAGCATGACTGATCCTCTAAAAAGAGCCCGGGCCAACAGTTCACTCTGAAGGTGCAGGACACTGCTCTGGCTCTGCGGCACACCTTGCAACTGGTCGCGGCACACTAGTGTGCCACGGCACACTAGTTGAAAAAGCCTGTCCTAGACAAATGGTCGGGATCTCACCTACACATGCACCAGAGGATACATCTGTCGCCGAAAGCCAGGATTTCACTCCTCTGGTGGCTGCAAATGCCTCACCTTCTGGAGGGCAGCAGGTTCGGGATTCAGGACTGGGTCCTTCGTGCCATGGATGCAAGTCTCCGGGGCTGGGGCGCAGTCACTCAGGAGGAAACCTTCCAAGGAAGGTGGTCAAGCCTGGAATCCAGTCTTCAAATAAACATTCTGGAACTAAGAGCCATCTACAACGGTCTTCTCCAAGTGGCTCATCTTCTGCGAGATCGAGCCATTCAAGTGCAGTCGGACAATGTAATGACGGTGGCCTACATAAACCGACAGGGCGGTACGTAGAGCAGATCTGCAATGTCAGAGGTAACAAGAATCATCCTCTGGGCAGAAAAGCATGCGGTGGCACTTTCAGCAATCTTCATTCCGGGAGTAGACAACTGGGAAGCGGACTTCATCAGCAGACACGATCTCCATCCAGGAGAGTGGTGACTCCATCCGGAGGTGTTCACAGAGGTAAAAGATCTTTGGGGTGTACCTCAAATAAACATGATGGCCTCGCATCTCAACAAGAAGCTTCGGAGGTATTGTCCCAGGTCAAGGGACCCACAAGCCGTGGCAGTGGACGCCCTAGTGACTCCGTGGGTGTTCCAGTCGATGTACGTGTTTCCTCTACTTCCACTCATTCCAAGAGTTTTAAAACTCATAAGGAGAACAAGAGTTTGGGCAATCCTCATTGCTCTGGACTGGCCAAGAAGGGCTTGGTATGCAGATCTTCTGGTTCTTCTGCTGGAAGATCCAAGCTCTCTTCCTCTTCGGGAGGACCTACTGCAACAGGAGCCGTTCGCTTATCTAGACTTACAGCAGCTACATTTGACAGCATGGAAGTTGAATGCCAGATATTAGCTCGGAAGGGTATTCCGAGCAAGGTTATACCTACCGTGATACAGGCTAGGAAAGGAGTAACGTCTAAACATTACCATCACATTTGGAAAAAATATGTCTCTTGGTGTGAATCCAAGAAGTTTCCTACAGTGGAGTTTCAACTGGGATGGTTTCTCCTCTTCCTGCAAGCAGGTGTGGATATGGAAACTATATAACTCCTTGCGCTAATATAATTAAATTGAGGCAACAGGACATGAATATACTCAATACATTAGTTCCTTTATGATATTTTTAATATCTATAAAATAAATCATATAAAAACAAAAGAACATCAAAAAATTAATTAATTAATATGCGCATATAAAACCCCCAATAGAAATATAATAATAATAATTGAGCATAAGAGGTGGATCATATATCTATATTGCTATAATTGACCACAGTGGACTAATCCAATAATTGTAGAAATGTTGATGTTCTTATTTTATTCCTAAATAGGACAGTCCCATAAAGTATGTTTATAAATAATCTCCGGTTCATGAAATTGTGCACATGCTCACAGAATAGTATGTTCTAACTATGGGAGATGTATCCTGGATCCTGTAGGATAAAGTCGAACACCCGGGGCTCAGAGCACCGCAAGCACCTAATTGAATATTAGGCTCCCGTTCTCCAACCACCGCAAGTGGCGTCCTCCGTCTCCCACTAGAATGACTCTCGTGAGCAGTGCGCACACCTTTTTGGCTTTGGAGGAAACAGTCCGGCGCACCGCAGGTGCCTGTCAGCTGAATATGCTCCCGTCTTCAAGCCGCCGCATATAGCATCCTCCCTTCTCCCTTCCTCTATGATGAATCTTCAATTGGGAGCGAAACACGTCAGAGAAAGTGCCCTATTTGTGACCCAGTTGACACCAGTTATTGGTCCCTGTTGATGTGCATCACTGTCGTTTGAGGCTGACAAGCGGGAGAAGGGAGGACGCTAAATTGTGAATTTTGACATATCAACATAACATCCATGTCGACGTTCTGAATGTCAACAATTTGCAGCACACCCACACCAGCCTGAAAGGGATGCAAATCAGTGGTAGTTGCTCTGTAACCCCTTTCTGTGTGTGTGTTACTATGTTATTTGTACTTACCAGTGCATTTGGGAGCACCTCCTTAAGGAAAGGTTCTTACACTGTATAATTGTGTCCCCATGATAGCATACTGTAGATTGTCAAACACAGGGACAGATGTATTCAGCCTGGCAAAGTGATAAAGCAGTGATAAGTGGAAGATGATAAAGTTCAGCCAATCAGATAATCACTCTTATTTTTCAAGCCCTTATTGATTGGTGCATTATCACCTTCCACTTACCACTGCTTTATCACTTCTCCAGGCTTAATACATCTGCCGCATACAGATATATGTGGAACTCTGTGTGGGACCATTCTATGAAAAATGGTCAGAACATGGAGCCATTAGCCACTCTAGTAAAATAAATAATTAAAAATAAACCATTATTTTAAGTCCTACTCCTAAAGCGTGGTGAATCAGCCTAAACTCTAACTTGCCTGCAATATCAAGATCCCATTTCACCCTTTTTCTTGGAAATAAAGGTGCCAATGCAGAGTTGAGTGTAAGTAACTTTTGTGGATGTATCTAGTGCATTTTTGCACCGTGCATGCCCTGGAGCAGAATGTATTTATGTGCACTGCAAAAGTGTTATTGAGTGGTTATGGCGAGTTCGCATGTAGGCAAAGTTGAGAAAGGTTGTGTCGATGTAATTACAAGCTTAACAGACTTGTGTGTATTGGTAATTATACATTTAAAGATTAATTTGTTGCACCAGGTGTAAGATTGGTGCCAGTGGTGGAACTTGTGAGTTGTGGGCCCAGGTGCAAAAAGATAATTTGGGCTCCCCTCCTCCACCCCAACCTAAGTCCACAAAATGCCACACGGCAGTGGGTGACAGGGAGAGGCAGAGAATGACAGCAAGGGGAGGCAGAGGGTGACAGTGGAATACAGTAGGGGCAGAGGGTGACTGGGGGTGGCAGTGGGTGACAGGAAGTGGGTGATAGGGAGCGGGTAACAGGGAGAGACAGTGGGTGACTTGGGTACAAGCATAATGTCCTGTTCAGTGTGGATAACAGGGGGCATGTACCTTGTTGGTGGCATCTGCTCTGTATGTGACAGGGGCCCCCGCTCCTTGTGCTTTCTTCAGTTTGGCACTTGGTCAGGCAGACTCTGACAGTGCCAGTTACACCGGGTGTGAGCTGCCTTTAATTTACAGACAGCAGTGACTCAAGAAAAATGCACAGCTGTCTGATTAGAGGCAGGATGTGGCTGTGATCATCAGGGCTGATAGCAGGCAGGACTCCTCTATCAGTCCAGCACACATGGTCAGTCCTGCCTCCCTAAGGTAAGGGACAGGTCCCTCAAGCAGTGGGGCCCACCCTGCTCTCTGCACTGGGCCATTCATCCAACAATGCTCAAAATGGTCTGCAGGGAAGGGGGGTGGGGGCAGGTCAGGGGATAACTCCTTGCTGGTCTGGGCAGCAGTAGGATCCTTAGTCCTCAGGGGCCCCGGTGCAATGCACCAGCTGCACCAATGGTATTTCCACTTCTGGTTGATGCAAGTGTAAACTGATGAAGATGACAGCTATGAAATCAAGCATAGCTGAGATGTATGTGTAGAACTAGAGAGGGGGTCACTTTGCCTGGAATTGCTATGAAATTGAGTTTTATTCGATCTTATTGAGCCGACTTCTTATGAGCACTGTGTTATATTGTGTTATATCCATACCAAATATGAATTACTCCTATTTTTTTGACAATGGGCCTGATTCAGATGAAGTCGCAACTTCGATGGTGTTACATTTGAGCAATTATCGGCAGACTGCCCATGTGTCCTTCACTAGCAAAGGTCGCTACTGTGTCGGCATTGCGGCCACAACTGAATCAGGCCCAATGAGCAGTACTTTGCAGAGATGGCAATCTGGGCAACTGGGCAACTGCTATACCTTCTGTTGCTGAAAGAGTGATTTTAAATGAAATTAATATTTATCTTTGCATTTTGTAAAATGAAATAAAAAGAACGATGTTTGGTCCTCTTTAAGTATCAAGGGCTAAAGGTAATAGCCTCCGAGTTGCCGGGGGTGCGGGACAATCATTTAAACAGCAAAACCAGATTGGTTTTGCCTTGTAAATGACTCCTGCTTTAAAAAAATGGGCAGAATCGCAGAAAGTCATGTACCCCCCACAGAAAGTACTGTACCCCCCCACAGAAAGTCCTGTACACCCCACAGAAAGTCCTGTAACCCCCACAGAAAGTCCTTTACCCCCCCACAGAAAGTCCTGTACCCCCCACAGAAAGTCCTGTACCCCACACAGAAAGTCCGGTTCCCCCCACAGAAAGTCCCGTACCCCCCACAGAAAGTCCTGTACCCCCCCAGAGAAAGTTCTGTACCCCCCAAAGAAAGTCCTGTACCCCCCCCCCCGAGAAAGTCCTGTACCTATCGCAGAAAGTCCAGTACCCCCCCACAGAAAGTACTGTACCCCCCAGAGAAAGTTCTTTATATCCCACAGAAAGTCCTGTACCCCCCACAGAAAGTCCTGTTCCCCCCACAGAAAGTCCTGTACCCCCCCAGAGAAAGTCCTGTACCCACCGCAGAAAGTCCAGTACCCCCTCCACAGAAAGTACTGTACCCCCCAGAGAAAGTTCTGTATACCCCACAGAAAGTCCTGTACCCCCCACAGAAAGTCCTGTTCCCCCCACAGAAAGTCCTGTACTCCCCCGAGAGAAAGTTCTGTACCTCCCAGAGAAAGTCCTGTACCCCCCACAGAAAGTCCTGTACCCCCCACAGAAAGTCCTGTTCCCCCTACAGAAAGTCCCGTACACCCCTAGAGAAAGTTCTGTACCCCCCACAGAAAGTCCTGTACCCACCGCAGAAAGTCCTGTATCCCCCCACAGAAAGTCCTGTACCCCCCACAGAAAGCCCTGTACCCCCCGCAGAAGGTTCTATACCCCCCCCCCCCCCACAGAAAGTCCTGTACTTCCCCCACAGAAAGTTCTGTACACCCCACAGAAAGTCCTATACCCTCAGGCAACTCAGAGGCTATTCCATTTAGCCCCATATATGGATGCTGTGATTTATACTGTAAGTAGAATTATGGGTGTATCAATATCTGTACGAGGTTAATAATAATTATTACGTGCTAGGAGATAAGAGTCCATACTTTAATAGTGATATATAAGGCTGCTGAAGTGATTAATAGATTAATATTACATGCACCATTGCCTAACAGCAACAAAGGAGAATACGAATACAGTTCTAGTGATTGTGCTGTGAACCGTTCTAGAAAAACCACTGAGCGTTATCGCTAATATATTCAGCCTCATGACTTGTTTATTTACTGTTTTATGAATGTCATATTTGCATAATTTTAAAATTTCCCACTGAAAAAATCAAATCATCCCTGTACGCTTTCTTTTTCCCCTTCAAAGAATTAATTTGGTTAAGATGAATTGCTCACAAAGGACAAACAGTTATATATTAATGTTACCGTGGCATAGCCTATAAATACTATTACTTTGTCTGGCACATAAAATGTGACAAAAACGGATTTACTATTGTGGCTATGTTTTTAAAATCTCAATAAAAGTTCACTTTAGACAGAACAAGGAGGACAATAAAACCTGCGTTTGACTTGGTGTACATGATCAGTGCATTGTTAACCATGCACATTTAGTATAATAAGTAGACATTCTCACATTATGGTTCATTTGCAGTTGACGTTGGGTTTTTAAAACGCTTCCTTACAATACGTTTCCAAGTACAATATCGGCACTTACTAAAAAATTAGCATATACTGTACACGTAGCCTCAATACATCATGCAGCCAGTGAGCCACACTGTGTGTTTTTATTGTGTAAATGTATGTCTTAATCGCAGTGCGATGCAACAAAACCGCTTCATGAGGCTGCATCAGATCTGTATGACACTTATGTGTTTTTGTGTGACTGAATAGGAGTCTGTATACGAAGAGCAACAGAACTTGGGAGGTCATTCCGAGTTGTTCGCTCGCAAGCGGATTTTAGCAGATTTGCTCATGCTAAGCCGCCGCCTACTGGGAGTGAATCTTAGCATCTTAAAATTGCGAACGATGTATTCGCAATATTGCGATTACACACCTCGTAGCAGTTTCTGAGTAGCTCCAGACTTACTCGGCATCTGCGATCAGTTCAGTGCTTGTCGTTCCTGGTTTGACGTCACAAACACACCCAGCGTTCGCCCAGACACTCCTCCGTTTCTCCGGCCACTCCTGCGTTTTTTCCGGAAACGGTAGCGTTTTTTCCCACACGCCCATAAAACGGCCTGTTTCCGCCCAGTAACACCCATTTCCTGTCAATCACATTGCGATCGCCAGAACGATGAAAAAGCCGTGAGTAAAATTACTAAGTGCATAGCAAATTTACTTGGCGCAGTCGCAGTGCGAACATTGCGCATGCGCATTAAGCGGAAAATCGCTGCGATGCGAAGATTTTTACCGAGCGAACAACTCGGAATGAGGGCCTTGGTGTGAAGAAAAAAACGTGGCTGCTGCATCATAGCACTTCATATACAGTTCCAGACTCAGCTGCACACAGAAGTACAAGTGTTGTATATCAATTTAACCAATACAGTCTTGTGAAGTGATTTTGTTGCATTGCAATTAAGACACACATTTGTGCAATAAAGACGCTCAGTGCAAAGCGAGTCACACAGGATGTTTGGCATGACTGCAGACGTAGGATGGATGGAGATAAAGTCCCAGCCAATCAGCTCCTAGCTGTCATGTCACCGGCTGTGTTTGAAAAATGACAGGAGCTGATTGCCTGGAACATTATTTCCATCCACTTTACATCCATCCAAAGCTTAGTAAGTAGACCCCATAGGCCAGTGACGTGTGGTGGGGTGAGGCAGGTGAGGCAGAGCCTTTCCTGTCATATTAATGTTTGTGCCAGAGTTTTGACTGTATATAGTATATGAAAAATACAAGGAATATGTTAAAATGATCTTCTTTGTATTATTCTAATAATTTTTATAGTCACCTGCTTATGCTTTCCGTACATCTCTGATAAAAAAAATTACCAAATTTCCAGGAGTTTATAATGCTGCACCTTTGCATAATGTCCACGTGTACCCTTTGGCTCATATATTGTGTGTAAATCTGGCTCTGGTACTAGCCAGTGCCTCCTGAGAAATTTACCTCACCGCACATCCCTGCCATAGGCCAGTAGTCAATTACCAGCAATCAATGAAAACGGTAATAGTGTCGCCGGGAGCTTTTCGATTAGCCCCGGTAAACCAGCGTGAGCTGCAGCTTACCAGGGATTTTGTTTCACCTGCCTCAGGCAGGCGAAACCAAATTCCCAAAAACAGCCGCGGATCTGTTTTTACGGAAAAGACAAACACAGGTTTCACTGAACCTGTGTGTTTTTCTGGAGAATTTTTTTTTTGTTGGGGGGTGACCCAGTTGGATAGCCTGAAAAAAATATCGAAGAAACATTGGGAAAAATCTTGGAAAAATTGTAGTTTTTTGCTCCCCACGTTTCTTCATTGGAAATTGAATACTGGCTATATAGTAGTGTATAAAGATACATCTGTAGTTTAAATACTCACATTCCTACCTAAAGATCCCTGTGTTCCTCTTAAGGGCCCTACACACTGTGCGATGCACCGCCGAGCTGCCCGACGACGGATACGGCCGACGGGCGACCCGGCAGCGGGGGGAGCAGTAACGGGGAGAGTGAAGTTTCTTCACTCCCCCCGTCACCCGGCTCCATAGCAGTGCAGGCAAATATGGACGAGATCGTCCATATTGGCCTGCATGCACAAGTGACGGGGCACCAGCGATGATGCCTCCACACTGAAAGATATGAACGATATCTCGTTCATTAGTGAACGAGATCATTCATATCTTTCACTCATTTTGCCCAGTGTGTAGGGCCTATTAGAACTTTCAGCAATTCCTCAATTTGTTCTTTAGAAAGTCAGTTTTTCAGGGTCTTGTACTTAAAATTGTGTGAGACATTTTTAAAAATAATATTATTTTTATAATGTCAGATTCCAGTTTAGTTAGGGTGACTTGCCCATAATTTTAGTTCTAATCCTGTCCAAATCACATTACACATATAAATAGAACAAAATATTGTAGCTCACAATTTCAAAATCACCTTGCGGGGTTCTGAGTAAAGTAGAATGGGAACAGATGTATACAAAAACAGAATGAATAGCATGTTCTGATAAGAAAATTAATGAAAAGTGTTTTTAACTCTGACGATTTGGTCATCTACAGTATGAGACCTTTCATGAGGACAGACAAAGGGGTCAATCCAATTAGGTGTGAGTTGCGAGTTGTTTCATGAAACTCGCAGACATTTGCACAAATGAGCGCTCCCAAGAATTCACCAATCCAAATATAAATACCTATTCACGGTACGCACAGAGAGGGTTTGCGAATTGTCAGGCATATGTTTAAGAGGCATATGGTAAGAAACAATTGGCTGTATTCTTTTCCATTTGAAACAAGTTCTTTCCTGTCATTCTGTACAATATGAGGCCTCATTATACAATAACTTTTCCAGTTTTACGTTTCGCTACATGCAGCTTCTACACATATATCATGTCAAGCCATCACAAGCGAGGATGTAAACAGAGAAATAATTAAAATACACAAGAGACAGCACTCAGGAATATCCTAGTTGTATTTTTCCATCACTGTAGCACCTCGGCACCTGTTCCCAGAAACAACAACTAATGGACTGTTTTTCAACATTTGCATAAATGTCTGATTAACCTAATGCTCTTCCAGTTTAATGATTGTCTTTGGTAAAACTTGTTTAATATCAATGTTTTGCAAAACATCAGGAGTTGGTAAAAATACATTTGCATCCGCTAGAAAGTTTTTGTCTTCCGCTTTTGGTAATAATTGTTTATTTTACATTTTCTCTTACATACAGGTAATAATAATAATAAAGTTTGTTTATAAACATGTACCCTGTTCACCTATATTTCCTTATGTATTGCCAATTGTATGCAATACGAATAGAGGGCCTAGTGGGGGGCTGCACAGCATAACACTTGCTGTGGTGACACTTGCTGGGGGGCTGAACAGCATGACACTTGCTGTGGTGACACTTGCTGGGGGGCTGCACAACATGACACTTGTGGTGACACTTGCTGGGGGGCTGCACAGCTTGACACTTGCTGGGGGGCTGCACAGCATAACACTTGTTGTGGTGACACTTGCTGGGGGGCTGCACAGCATGACACTTGTTGTGGTGACACTTGCTGGGGGGCTGCACAACATAACACTTGCTGTGGTGACACTTGCTGGGGGGCTGCACAGCATGACACTTGCTGTGGTGACACTTGCTGGGGGGCTGCACAGAATGACACTTGCTGTGGTGACACTTGCTAGGGGGCTGCATAGCATGACACTTGCTGTGGTGACACTTGCTGGAGGGCGGCACAGTATGACACTTGCTGTGGTGACACTTGCTGGGGGGCTGCACAGCATGACACTTGCTGGGGGGGGAGGGCTGCACAGCATGACACTTGCATGAGTTCCTTGCTAGGCCAATGGTCAGTTGAGGCCAGGTGATTCTTTGTTTCTTGTCATTAAAACATATTTTTTATTTTGTAACTAGTGAGGGAGGAAGGGGAAATGGTCAGAAAATTGTGGTGGTTAAGGGAGGGGGGTGGGGATTGTGCTGCTTTTGCAGTTGGGAGGCCACAATATGAAGGGGGCAGTGACATAATGGGGAGTGACCAATAATGTTGTGTCTAGGGGAAGCCTGACCCCCAAATTCACCCTTGTCTGTATATTGTTTTTAATTACATTTTCTTGAGCACCATTGAAAAGATTTAAGCTATTGGGAAAATAGAGAGTTGAATATTCACAAATTACTATTTTTTTTTTTACTTGCAATTGATTCTTTCTCACCTAGAATGTGAGCTGTACCCAAGGGAGGCCGCTGGTCACAATACCGACACCGGAATCCCACACCCTTACAGTCCCAACAGTTGGCATGCCGACTAACAGGGACTATTCCTACTCATGGCTGTCCACAACAGCCATATAGTGCGCATGCCTCCGAGCAAGCAGCATGGCGAGCGAAGTGAGCCCGCAAGGAGCTTCGTTCCGCTCGCCCCCCCCCCCCCCCCCCCCCGGCCGGTCTCTGCACACTGGGATTCCAGCTTCGGTATGGTGACCAGCCGCCTCCTGACCGCCGGTCATGCATACCGAACCCCTACCCAAAATGTTAACTACAGTATAACTTACATTTATTGAATGGCCTAAACTATTTTATTTCTGTCAGGGTTTCATTTGTGTAAAGTCTTTTGCAAGTTATTAGATATATTGGAATTCACTGTGGGAGCTTCTGTTTGAACCTGGGCACAAATTGAGGGCTGGTGTGGTACAAATGTTAGTGTTCAGGATTTCAACATTTAGAATATCAACATTGATAGGATGTTAACATTGGGAATTGCATTGGTGAGAATCCCTTTACCTAAACTTAACCACAGTCTAACCATACCCCTAATCTCTAACCCTAATCAAAGCCTAACCCTAAAGTCTTCTGCTTACATTCACAATGTTGGCAGTATGTCATGCTGCCCTTCTGTAAGTGTCGACATTTTGAATGTCGCTATGTTAAATGCCGACACTCTGTTGATGTCGACATGTGACCCCGCCAACATTATTGTGATGACATTCTGAATGTCAACATTACAGTATGACTGTATACCTATTGAGGACGTATAATAAATCTATATTTTGCTAGAAGCAAAAATAATTGTTGGTGCAGGTTGTAATTTTTAACCACCTCAAGTCGCCACGAGCCTGGATGGTTGCCACTAAAATAATTCGACTCAATAAATAATTTCTAGCACTATCCAAGAATGCAGCACATTTCACCTTTATAATGGCTTCCTCTTCTGATTCGCTCCAATAACCATAAATGTTCAATATGAGCTACTGAAATTAAGTCTGCTATAGCTAACAATATGCAATGGAATTCTCTCCTGTAGCTTACCATGTGCATACATGTATAGTCTAGTTGCTTAAACCAATACAAAATACACAAATGTTTTATAAATGTGTATGCTAAAGTGCTTCATTGTTTCCTTAGATGAAACGCGCATAGTTGAAATGCTTTGTATGTGTTTTATGTTCCAGTTATCAGACCTCAAGCTTCTTTAACAGAGAATTTTATTTATAATCTTCTTCTTTCTCTTGCAAAATAAACTCTTATTCAAAAGGATATTACATAATTCTCTTTTAAATAAGTTCCTTTGCTGTGTATTGCAAGCTAATCCTATATTGTGGAGATAAGCTAAATTTTCAAAACCATTCCGCAAAGTATTTGTGCTTTTGACAGCTAAATTTTGCATAAATTGCTGCCAAAATAGGTCGGTTGCCAGTTCTACCCTAAGACAAATCATGAGGCAGAATGAAGTGACTGTCACCATCCCAGATCTACTCAAACTATAAATTCTGCAAATTGTATATTTGCAAATATAGTGCAAATAAAAATCAGTAAACAAATATAGGCCTATTATGGACAATATTTTTTTTTTCCAGCTGAGTGTGCCTGATATATCCTGCGGTCATATTACAATATCATAGGCATGCTCACGCTAATGTCAGGCACCCAACACAGTAGCAGTTGGTTACCATAAGGCTACTAAAGTGGCTGCTTAGGGCCAAGTGGAATTTCTACAGATTTCTACTCATCTTTGTATAAGCAGAACCCAATTTCATTAGAAAATAAAGCCAAATTCTGGGACTCTATTACATTGCCACAAGTCACATCTCAAACGGTGGAGGTAGATAGAGTCATTAAAACCTTGAAACCTGCAAAGGCTCCTGGCCCCGATGGGCTTAGTGGAGAATTTTATAAGTTGCTTCGGGATCCCATTACACCGGTATTGACTAGTTTCTACAATTCTATTATTACCTTGGCAAACATACCGTTGTACTTCAATGCTGCTATGGAAAGAGTGTTACCAAAACCCGACAGGGACCCCACCTCACCAGCCTCATATAGTCCCTACTCTCTACTCAACTTTGATTATAAAATCCTTAGAAAACTTTTGGTGGACCGCTTAAAATTTATAGTTCCTTCTATTGTCCACAAGGACCAAACAGGTTTTGTGTGGGGACATCATCCTGTCACTAATGTCCGTAAGGTACTGACCTTGATACAAAATTTGGGGGCTTCTGGGAATTCAGCCCCGGAGGTCCTTTTATCCCTTGACACAGAAAAAGCATGTGGTATGGTCACATGGGATCATTTATTTGAAACTCTCCAAAGGTTTGGATTCCCAATGGCCTATCTAAATATCATAAAAATGATGTATAACGACCCTTTTACCCAAATTTTGGTTAACCGTTTGCTGTCTACTCCCTTTGAGGTACAAAAAAGGACGAGATAGGGCTGCCCTGTGTCCCCTTTACTATTTGCCTTGGCGCTTGAACCCTTGGCAGTAGCATTGAGGGATTGTTCAGACTTTCGGGGACTGAAAATTGGATCTGACGAATGCAAGCTATCTCTCTTTGCAGATGATATGCTGTTATTAATCTCCCAAACAGACATGTCTATACCAGCTATTTTATCTATCATTTCTATGTTTACCTCATTTGCAGTGTATAAAATAAACTTTGACAAATCAGAATTATTACCTCTAGGCACATCAGCGCATTGTATTTCTAATTCCCCCATATTTTCAGTCTTTAAAGTGGTGCAAGATAAAATTAAATATTTGGGAGCATTTATAACTCGATCATTGGGTGAGCTATATGCAGAAAATTTTCTTAAGGTCTTTGTGTCCATAGATAAACTTATCCAACAATGGCAGCATTTACTGCTGTCCCTTCTCGGTAGGAATACTGTCATAAAATCAGTTCTGTTTACTAAGTTAACTTATCTCGTACAAATGCTTCCCATTAGCATCAGATACATGCAAACTTAGACAAAAATGTATAAAATTCTTATGGCAGTGAAGGAGTCCCTGGATAGCCTATCATAAGCTCATTCAGGACAAATCACATGGGGGGATTGGGTTCCCAGATATAACAGCGTTTCAAACTGCTGCTCATTTTAGGTATGGCAAAGGGTGGCTTTTGGAAGATTCCACTTATGTAAATCTTGAAATGGAGCATGAACTCTTTTATCCTTACTCACCTGGGGGTCTACTGCAAACTCCTAGGAATATAATCCCTAAACAGATTAGGTAAAATATTCTTTTTCATGATACTTAAATGTCCTGACTAGCCATAAATAGAAAAATGGTGCGTCCAAGCATTTCTACTAAATATATCCCAATATGGGGAAATATTACTTTTCCGCAAGGTTTTGAATATGTAAAATTTCTTGATATGAGAGAAGCGGAAATTGTGCAAATAAAGGATGTCTTTGATCCTGGAGGTGTTCTTTACTCCTTTCAGCAACTGCAGGAGAGGTTTGGCATTCCCAAGACAGACTTCTTCATGTATTTACAGAGCCGCCATTATGCTATGACATTCACTTCAGCATCACATCTACTACCTCCCTCAGATAAATTAGGGTTATTGCTACATCTTCTTAAAACTAAACCTTACAAAATCAGATTTCTTTATTCTGAATTAATAGAGACAGATATATCTAAGGTGTGGTTGAATACTTTTGAAGCCTAGGCTCCATATATAACTGACCAAGAGCCATCGGACTGTAATCTTAAACATTATGCTAGCACCTTAAAATACTTATGTTGTACTACCTTACAGGAAACACATGTCAAGTTTGTTAATAGAGTGTATGTATCGCCTGCACAGAGAAGCCATTTTGTTTCAGAGGAGGAAGGGCTATGTCCAAAATGTAAACAGCCTGGAGCTACTTTATTTCACTGTTTTTGGGAATGTAGGAAGGTAGCCCGATTTTGGAATAAGGTCATAGGGCTTATTAGAGAGATCACCAAGGTGCGACTCCCATTTCACATTATACCTATACTTTTTGCAATTTTGATATATGGGTTCCCCACCTACAGGAACACTCAGATCTTGATTTGTCCCCATTTCTCACGATCAATTTAACCGTGGCAAAGAAGGCCCTCTTAAGAAATTGGACAAAACCAATAGCTCCCTCTCTCTCTGATGTTCAAAATCACTTATTAGACATTCTCTATTTTGATAGACGTTCAGTGTTTCCTGATATTGAAACTGGTCTGAAAACTTTTAATAGAAGATGAGGAGTCTATATTAAACATCTTTATAACACGTTTCAAACTGATATTATGAAAGTATTTGATTCCTCAATGGGATATCTTCACAGATGACTACTGCTTTAACTGATTAAGAGACTCATTTTAATATAGTATTATGGGGGTAATTCCAAGTTGATCGCAGCAGGAAATTTTTTAGCAGTTGGGCAAAACCATGTGCACTGCAGGGGGGGCAGATATAACATTTGCAGAGAGAGTTAGATTTGGGTGGGTTATTTTGTTTCTGTGCAGGGTAAATACTGGCTGCTTTATTTTTACACTGCAATTTAGATTGCAGATTGAACTCCCCCACCCAAATCTAACTCTCTCTGCACATGTTAAATCTGCCTCCCCTGCAGTGCACATGGTTTTGCCCAACTGCTAACAAAGTTCCTTCTGCGATCAACTCAGAATTACCCCCTATATTCTATCATATAGTATTTTGTTGTATTACATGCTATTGTCTGAAGAATTAGGGTAATATCACACAACCAGGTGATGCTTTGTAGAATAATTGAGTATAGTCTATCTATTATTTACCTTATCCTCGATTCAGACAAGTATATGACATACGGGACAACAGGTTTATTGTATGCTTATGTACTTGTTTATTCTCATGATTCTAGCATCCAGCCAGATGGGATTCCCCTCTCCCCTTTTCTTTTTCCATTCCTCTGTATTATCACTTTAGTTTTGATTATATGTTGGTAAATTGTGCGTATACTGTGGTACAATTTCATGATGATATATCTACAGCCTTTTTCTTTTTTCAATGTTTTGATAATGTAAGCTCTCACGAGCAGGGCCCTCTTCCCTCATGTGCTTATCCTTTTCTTACTCCTATAATCCTCAACTGCCCAAATCTCTCAGTTTTTTGGCCACCTTGGAACTTATCTCTATGTTGTTACTGGTGTAGTTATGCTTAGTTACCCTGTACTTGTCCTATATTGTCTTCAACTGTAAGTCACTGTTTTCCTGTTTTGATTATGTGCTTATGTACTCTGTAATTGGGCGCTGCGGAACCCTTGTGGCGCCATAAAAATAAGGGATAATAATAATAATAATAAAAATAATAATAATAATAAAAATTAGAGATGAGCGGGTTCGGTTCCTCTGAATCCGAACCCGCCCGAACTTCAGGTTTTTTACACGGGTCCGAGCAGGCTCGGATCTTCCCGCCTTGCTCGGCTAACCCGAGCGCGCCCGAACGTCATCATCACGCTGTCGGATTCTCGCAAGGCTCGGATTCTATCGCGAGACTCGGATTCTATATAAGGAGCCGCGCGTCGCCGCCATTTTCACACGTGCATTGAGAGTCATAGGGAGAGGACGTGGCTGGCGTCCTCTCCGTTTAGAGAAGAGAGAGACACAGTATTTTGGGGAGCATTATTAGGAGGAGTACTACTATACTGTATACTACTATACTACTTGCTGAAGTGATATTTATAGATTAGATAATAGATAGTGTGACTGTAAGTGTATTATCTGACTTGTGGGGGAGACACTGACAGTGGGGAGCAGTTAGAGTCTGAGAGCAGGACTCAGGAGTACATATAACGTACAGTGCACACTTTTGCTGCCAGAGTCAGTGCCACACTGCCATTGTTGTGACCACACTGACCACCAGTATAATAATATATTTTGTGATTGTCTGCTTAGGCCTCGGAGTACTAGTTGCAAGTTGCAACGTGACCTGAAGTGACCACCAGTTTAATAATCAATCACCACCAGTTTAATATATATATATATATATATATATATATATATATATAATTGTATATAATATATATATATATATATATATATATATAATATTGTATACCACCTACCCGTGGTTTTTTTTTTTTCATTCTTCTTTATACATACTACTATAGTAGCTTACTGTAGCAGTCTGCGGTGCTGTGCTGACCTGACAGTGTCCAGCAGGTCCGTCATCAGTCATTACATAATAAATATATATAGTACCTGTCCGGCTGCAGTACTAGTGATATTATATTGATTTCATCTCATTATCAATAATTTATCATCCAGTCTAGACTCTATATTAGCAGCAGACACAGTACGTTAGTCCACGGCTGTAGCTACCTCTGTGTCGGCACTCGGCAGTCCATCCATAATTGTATACCACCTACCCGTGGTTTTTTTTTTCTTTCTTCTTTGTACATACTAATATAGAGTATAGTAGCTTACTGTAGCAGTCTGCGGTGCTGCTGAGCTGACAGTATCCAGCAGGTCCGTCATCAGTCATCATTACCTAATAAATATATTATCTACCTGTCCGGCTGCAGTACTAGTGATATTATATATACATACATATATATATTGATTTCATCTCATTATCAATCATCCAGTCTATATTAGCAGCAGACACAGTACGTTAGTCCACGGCTGTAGCTACCTCTGTGTCGGCACTCGGCAGTCCATCCATAATTGTATACCACCTACCCGTGGTTTTTTTTTTTTCTTTCTTCTTTGTACATACTACTATAGAGTATAGTAGCTTACTGTAGCAGTCTGCGGTGCTGCTGAGCTGACAGTGTCCAGCAGGTCCGTCATCAGTCATCATTACCTAATAAATATATTATCTACCTGTCCGGCTGCAGTACTAGTGATATTATATATACATACATATATATATTGATTTCATCTCATTATCAATCATCCAGTCTATATTAGCAGCAGACACAGTACGGTAGTCCACGGCTGTAGCTACCTCTGTGTCGGCACTCGGCAGTCCATCCATAAGTATACTAGTATCCATCCATCTCCATTGTTTACCTGAGGTGCCTTTTAGTTGTGCCTATTAAAATATGGAGAACAAAAATGTTGAGGTTCCAAAATTAGGGAAAGATCAAGATCCACTTCCTCTTCGTGCTGAAGCTGCTGCCACTAGTCATGGCCGAGACGATGAAATGCCAGCAACGTCGTCTGCCAAGGCCGATGCCCAATGTCATAGTACAGAGCATGTCAAATCCAAAACACCAAATATCAGTAAAAAAAGGACTCCAAAACCTAAAATAAAATTGTCGGAGGAGAAGCGTAAACTTGCCAATATGCCATTTACCACACGGAGTGGCAAGGAACGGCTGAGGCCCTGGCCTATGTTCATGGCTAGTGGTTCAGCTTCACATGAGGATGGAAGCACTCAGCCTCTCGCTAGAAAACTGAAAAGACTCAAGCTGGCAAAAGCACCGCAAAGAACTGTGCGTTCTTCGAAATCCCAAATCCACAAGGAGAGTCCAATTGTGTCGGTTGTGTTAAGGAAATTTAAGCAATGTATAGAATCTATTCTGACTTTTTAATATCATGTAATACGTAACAGACATTATTATGTAAGATGTTTTGCTGACAAAGAATGTAGGTACGTGACAAGAACTTGCTAAGTCACCCTAGTCTTGCTTATTTGTGTCATGTGCCCACCCAGGACCAGATGGTGTTCGATAAGGAGGAATGGGCCTCAAGGCCTGCTGTGATTGGTCCAAGCTTGGGTGGAGTAATTCTTTGTAAAATGCAATATTAGGGGCCATCTATGCAATGTTCGGGAGGCAGATGGAGCTCCCTTGTAATTACTTGTAAGTGCATGCTGACTGTCACTTTATTGTAATCTTGCTCTGCCATTATCAATATAAACTCTAATCTGACCACAACTGTCCACGTTGATTTTTCCACAACAATTTGGTGCCGAAACCCGGGATCTGAAAACGATTGGAACGGAATCAGGACAGGAACGGAGGACTGGAGACCAGATTGGCGCCATTCAAAAAAGGTGAGAACATTTGTGTCTCTGTCTGCTCTCCCCTCCTCCGCTCCTAAGACCCTCCGTCCCACTATCGTGAGTACAGATCCCAAGAACCTGAACAGTTGTTTTATGTTGTAATATCTGTTTGGATATGCATGTGTGAGTGTATGTAGATGCTGGCACATTGCCACATCAGCACGAGAGAGGCCCTTTATGGCTGAATGATTGTGCTGCCCCAAACATGCTGGGGGCAGTGGAATAAAAAGTAAGAGGACCCTATCGTCCTCAGACACGAATGTTTCCTATCTTCTCAGTCTGTCACGTAAACTGTCATTAACATTGTCTGCATAGTGGAAGGACAAATATAAGGATAAGTGTTGGTGAAGAGTAGTTTCTCTGCTGGTCTACCCTTGCTTGTCAATACCGGTCTGTGGGCAACTGATTGTGGCTCTCCCCACAGAACAGGAGCGATATAATCTCTGATTACCTCCTGGCCTGCTATCTGACAGCTCTGTGTACACTGGTTTGAGTCTGCTTCTCGCTACACTGAAGGGCGTGTCCTGAAGCTGCAGACTGGCGTCTCTCTGTGTCTCATGAAAAATCATACTTCTTACTTAGATAATCCCTTACTTGCATGGTTTAACCTAGAGGACATTAGAGGGCAAATATTGTTTGGCATCTTCGCCTTGCTGATTTTCATTTGGCTCTGTTGGAAAATTTGGAGGGACCAAAAGCGGGGATTCGCTGTGTGGGACTTCCCCTAACAGCCAATAGCCATAGAATATAGTGCTGTGAAACACTGAGAGAGGGGTGCAAGAGTCCCCTCCACCATAGCAGGGCTATGGGAAACAGTCACAGCAAACGTGGATTTGGCTGATCACCAAATCAGAGTAATGGACGTCCTGAGACTCCTCGTACCCCACAGGAGGAGATGAGTAAGAAATATGGCAAATGGGTCAGCCGGCATTTACCTAAGTGGGTCAGGCTGACTAGGGGGATGGATTGTGGGATCCCAAAAGAGGGAACCTTTGAATTATCCCGCTGGGCAACCCTCTACAAAAAAATAAAACAAAATTCACTGAGTCAAATGAATAGGCAGCTTGGAGTAGGTGGATGGTAGAATCTTATAAAGACAGCAAAAAGCCCAAAGTATTTTTTTTACATCAGAAACAAGAACAGGAAGGGCAAATCAGCAAGGAGGGGAGGTACAGTCAGATGAGAAAGAGGGGGAGGAAGGATTTTGTGTGGAGTGGAAGGTGAGCTTGTCATCACTCCTAAAATAACCCAAGGTGAGAGAGATGAAAGGGCTGAGGAATATCGCTTGCCTCAAGCCTCAGCCTAACTTGTTAGAGAGCAGGTCATGCCTGGTACAAGTGAGTTTAGCCAGCTGAAGACAGAGAAATATACAGGAGGTACAGAAGAAAATGGTCCAGAGGGTGATGGTAGTTGACACACCTGGTAACCCCCAGAGGGGTAAGTTTAGGGGGAGGAACAATTGGGAGTCCAGAAATGTGAAGTGCTACAATTGTGTGAAACAGGGCCACATTGCAAGAAATTGTCCAGCTCCAAAAAGGGGGACAGGATAGCGCCTGACAGGGAGGGCTTCCAGTGTTACCAGTCATCTTGGTGTTATGAGCCACAGCAGTGGTTCATTCCTGTTTGCATTCGGTTCATGTATTGTATGTTATATTTCTGTTTGCATGTCAGGATTTCTTATGTACTTTAGAGTGCTATACTTTTGGTTACTAATCTGGTAACTACAGTGACATATTTTGTGGGTCTTCCCACTAGCTGCATTCGGTTCATGTATTTTAGGATATATTTCTGTTTGCATGCCAGGATTTCTTATGTACTTATTTAGAGTGCTATACTTTTGTTTACTAGCCTGGTAACTACAGTGTCATATTTTGTGGGTCTTCCCACTAGCCTTAGTTTTGTGTTTTTGTACTGGCGGCAGCGCCGCACATAACTTGTTTGTTTAGTTCTCATGTTATAGTCACCTTAGCTGTAGCTAGTTTTCCCCTCACTCGCAGTCTCAGGTGGTGCCTTGTAACCTTGTAAGACTGGAGGGCATCGGAGTTTGGGCGAACCTAATTCGCCCATTCAAACGCGGCTGCCTTGGGCAGAAGACTAGCACCTCAGGCACCATCTGACCACTGGGAGGAGTAATGGTTATAGGGTTAGAAAAGGTCTTGCTGCGGCCATTCATACTGACCGCAGCTTCACTCATGAGTACTGGAATTCCCCAGTTGTCACACATTCCACAGAGCTCCAGGGTCTCAATTTGTAACATTGTACTCGTTTCCTAACACTCGGAGAGTAGGGGGGTGATGCCGTTGTCCACTTGACCCTCTCTGAAATGCCTTTTTACTCAGTGGAGTATCTGGTGGACGGTGGAGCAGCCCGTGTTCTCAAGAGAGAAAGTATGTCAAATCAGGCAGGTCCCCAAACACTTGGTAAATGGGGGAAGGCAGGTTGCAAATAAATAAATAAATATTGTTTGGAAACATGAGGATGGTCGATTGTGTGCACATCTCCCTTCATATGTTTCCAAAGGGGGAATGATTGCTATGATTGCTATATTTTGGTTTGCACAGTATTTGAAATACTTTATAACAGAATGGTTATGTTCTCCTTGTAGATAGAGGCGTGGCCTGTTGCCAAGGTAACGGCTGCAGTAACAGCAAAGAAATTGATATCTGAATTTGTGTGCAGGTATGGCCTACATGAAACGGTTGAGAGAGCAAATAGCGTATTAAAAATGTCTAAGATCTGTGAGCAAACAAAACTTACATGGGTACAAGCTTTACTAGTAGATCCTTTTGCAATGAGGTATACCCCAAAGGGATTACATGGACTTTCATCATTTGAGATACTGTTTGGCAGGCTGCCACTCAAATTGCATGGACAGTACGCTTCTCTTACTGACTACGTTGTTCAGCTTCATAAGCCACTGACTAATTTGCATGGCAAAGTGTTTTCTTCTTTACCAGATCCACAAGACACATCTGGAACCCCGATTTGATGGCCCGTACCAGGTGCTATTGACCACAGTGACCTCCGTCAAAGTGGAGAGGAAAGTACGCTTCTCACTGTAAGAAAATTAACTTTCAGGTCAATGATGCAAACTGGTCCTAAAAGCATGGGGCCCCCGGGGAGAAGAGAACTGAATGGACTGTTAAGATACGCTTGTTTTTCTGCCTGCTTGTTTGTGCTTTATATCAGTGTGTGCAGGTGAAAGGAGAACAGCAAAAGAACTCTATATGGCTTCTACATCAGCAGACCGCTAAGGAGCTGAACGCCACTGACTGTTGGATCTGTTCTTATGTTCCTGCTAACCATAAAGGAATCCCTTTGATTGGTATCCCTATCTCGATGAATGATCTTAACCTCACAGATTATAGCTATAATGTTGAAATAGACATAAATCACACTGCTCACAATGCTCTTTCAGACCTAGGAATATATTTAGAAATTGCTGGTATAATCTCTCCGCCCACTATGTGCATAGGGCCTATGTTTATTAACCACGTGGCTGAACTAAAAGGTCACCTAGTCAACTTACCTAAGGTATATGTTGGAGAAACAAATTGTAAAAATGCTGCCTTAGTGTTTAACATGGAATACAATGAAAAGTTATGTGACAAGGTGAACTGTAACTGTAACAATCAATGTTGGTGTGCAAATATGAAAGCTCTTTGTGCCCCTAGGTGTGCCTCTCCTAACCAGATGGATGAGAATGATTGGGATTGTAAGACCCAAGTGCACAATAATATGGTATGGTTTCAGAGCTGGTTGGGAAACCATGGTAAGATAATCCCTAGGGTGCTGAAGCAAGGCCTATACTATATTTGTGGAAATAGGGCATACTCATGGCTTCCTATGGGAGCATGGGGGAACTGCACTATAGGAAGAGTTGTGCCAGCCATAAGACAACGTGAGAACATCTCTTTTACCAATATGATAGAAACAAGCCCTAGAGAGACTAGATACAAGAGAGAATTGTTTACTGCAGCAGATAAAGCCTGGATGTGGTTCCCTGCCTGGACAGGCTGGGGAATTGAATTAGCAAATAAGTTAAATAAATATGCAAATATTATGGATGGGATAATTAATGAGACCACAAGTGCCATCCATGCTATCAATGAAGAAAAGGCTCAAATTAGGAAGGTGACCCTACAAAATAGGATGGCTCTCATTTATTTGTTAGCTATGGAGGGAGGAACTTGTGCTGTTATAGGGGAGGAATGTTGTACCTGGATTGAGGACTCACATGACCCCATAGAAGAGCACATGAATAAAGTAAAGGAATTACAGAAACAAGCTAGAGACATATCCAAGGAGGGATGGAATCCCTTCTCCTGGATGGGGTCAATTGGTGTATGGTTTAACAATCTATTATCGGATTTAATAAAACCCATAGTGGTAGTGATAGGATTGATTGTATTTCTTTTGATCGCTTGGAAATGCTTAATGTGCTGTATTTCTCATTTCAGGAAAAATGTGGATTCGCTCGCCTAATAGGAAGAATGATAACAGCCACAGAGATGACCGTCTGATGGCCCAGCCCAACTGCCCATCTCTTCTGAGAGACCCCTCAGTTGTTGTAAGAGTTGGGTGGAAGACATCATCTCTGAAAGAGGGTCCCGCAGGTGCACTTCGACAGTTTGGACACCACCCCAGAGGGAGTTTATCCCGAGAAGTGATTTCGACGAGTCAGTCATTCCGATTCCAGCGAATTCACCGAGTGGTCTCTGTGCCCTAGTGCACCTCTGGCTGCTGTTACTATTCTTACAGCTAGATAGATAGGTGTGTGAATGCTTCAATAAAGGTGTGTGAATGCTTAGCAGAATAGCAACGGCGAGGCAGTACTTAGTCAGTTCTTCCTCTTGCATACATCCTGTCTCAATTGGTACTTTGTCACATAATAAAACCTGGGGGCATCAGAGTACTGGGTGGACCTAATTCGCCCGGGAAAAGCGGCTGCTAAAGGACAAGACTTTGACCTGCAGGTACCAATTGACTGCGGGGTGTGGCAACAGAGTCAGGGTAGGCCCAGGTGCGTCTGTGGCTATATCATCCCCAGTCACAGTCACACCACCTTCTTAGCATTAGTAGTACTGCCATTGTTACCTTTTAGTTTATGTTTTTATATATGTGTGATAATAAAATTATCAAAAGGGTGAGAATTGTTAAGGAAATTTAAGCAATGTATAGAATCTATTCTGACTTTTTAATATCATGTAATACGTAACAGACATTATTATGTAAGATGTTTTGCTGACAAAGAATGTAGGTACGTGACAAGAACTTGCTAAGTCACCCTAGTCTTGCTTATTTGTGTCATGTGCCCACCCAGGACCAGATGGTGTTCGATAAGGAGGAATGGGCCTCAAGGCCTGCTGTGATTGGTCCAAGCTTGGGTGGAGTAATTCTTTGTAAAATGCAATATTAGGGGCCATCTATGCAATGTTCGGGAGGCAGATGGAGCTCCCTTGTAATTACTTGTAAGTGCATGCTGACTGTCACTTTATTGTAATCTTGCTCTGCCATTATCAATATAAACTCTAATCTGACCACAACTGTCCACGTTGATTTTTCCACAACAGTTGCGATGCCTGACCTTCCCAACACTGGACATGAAGAGCATGCGCCTTCCACCATTTGCACGCCCCCTGCAAGTGCTGGAAGGAGCACCCGCAGTCCAGTTCCTGATAGTCAGATTGAAGATGTCAGTGTTGAAGTACACCAGGATGAGGAGGATATGGGTGTTGCTGGCGCTGGGGAGGAAATTGACCAGGAGGATTCTGATGGTGAGGTGGTTTGTTTAAGTCAGGCACCCGGGGAGACACCTGTTGTCCGTGGGAGGAATATGGCCGTTGACATGCCTGGTGAAAATACCAAAAAAATCAGCTCTTCAGTGTGGAGGTATTTCAACAGAAAAGCGGACAACAGGTGTCAAGCCGTGTGTTGCCTTTGTCAAGCTGTAATAAGTAGGGGTAAGGACGTTAACCACCTCGGAACATCCTCCCTTATACGTCACCTGCAGCGCATTCATAATAAGTCAGTGACAAGTTCAAAAACTTTGGGTGACAGTGGAAGCAGTCCACTGACCAGTAAATCCCTTCCTCTTGTAACCAAGCTCACACAAACCACCCCACCAACTCCCTCAGTGTCAATTTCCTCCTTCCCCAGGAATGCCAATAGTCCTGCAGGCCATGTCACTGGCAATTCTGACGATTCCTCTCCTGCCTGGGATTCCTCCGATGCATCCTTGCGTGTAACGCCTACTGCTGCTGGCGCTGCTGTTGTTGCTGCTGGGAGTCGATGGTCATCCCAGAGGGGAATTCGGAAGACCACTTGTACTACTTCCAGTAAGCAATTGACTGTCCAACAGTCCTTTGCGAGGAAGATGAAATATCACAGCAGTCATCCTGCTGCAAACCGGATAACTGAGGCCTTGACAACTATGTTGGTGTTAGACGTGCGTCCGGTATCCGCCGTTAGTTCACAGGGAACTACACAATTTCTTGAGGCAGTGTGCCCCCGTTACCAAATACCATCTAGGTTCCACTTCTCTAGGCAGGCGATACCGAAAATGTACACAGACCTCAGAAAAAGACTCACCAGTGTCCTAAAAAATGCAGCTGTACCCAATGTCCACTTAACCACGGACATGTGGACAAGTGGAGCAGGGCAGGGTCAGGACTATATGACTGTGACAGCCCACTGGGTAGATGTATGGACTCCCGCCGCAAGAACAGCAGCGGCGGCACCAGTAGCAGCATCTCGCAAACGCCAACTCTTTCCCAGGCAGGCTACGCTTTGTATCACCGCTTTCAAGAATACGCACACAGCTGAAAACCTCTTACGGCAACTGAGGAAGATCATCGCGGAATGGCTTACCCCAATTGGACTCTCCTGTGGATTTGTGGCATCGGACAACGCCAGCAATATTGTGTGTGCATTAAATATGGGTAAATTCCAGCACGTCCCATGTTTTGCACATACCTTGAATTTGGTGGTGCAGAATTTTTTAAAAAACGACAGGGGCGTGCAAGAGATGCTGTCGGTGGCCAGAAGAATTGCGGGACACTTTCGGCGTACAGGCACCACGTACAGAAGACTGGAGCACCACCAAAAACTACTGAACCTGCCCTGCCATCATCTGAAGCAAGAAGTGGTAACGAGGTGGAATTCAACCCTCTATATGCTTCAGAGGTTGGAGGAGCAGCAAAAGGCCATTCAAGCCTATACAATTGAGCACGATATAGGAGGTGGAATGCACCTGTCTCAAGCGCAGTGGAGAATGATTTCAACGTTGTGCAAGGTTCTGATGCCCTTTGAACTTGCCACACGTGAAGTCAGTTCAGACACTGCCAGCCTGAGTCAGGTCATTCCCCTCATCAGGCTTTTGCAGAAGAAGCTGGAGACATTGAAGGAGGAGCTAACATGGAGCGATTCCGCTAGGCATGTGGGACTTGTGGATGGAGCCCTTAATTCGCTTAACAAGGATTCACGGGTGGTCAATCTGTTGAAATCAGAGCACTACATTTTGGCCACCGTGCTCGATCCTAGATTTAAAGCCTACCTTGAATCTCTCTTTCCGGCAGACACAAGTCTGCTGGGGTTGAAAGACCTGCTGGTGAGAAAATTGTCAAGTCAAGCGGAACGCGACCTGTCAACATCTCCTCCTTCACATTCTCCCGCAACTGGGGGTGCGAGGAAAAGGCTCAGAATTCCGAGCCCACCCGCTGGCGGTGATGCAGGGCAGTCTGGAGCGACTGCTGATGCTGACATCTGGTCCGGACTGAAGGACCTGACAACGATTACGGACATGTCGTCTACTGTCACTGCATATGATTCTCTCACCATTGAAAGAATGGTGGAGGATTATATGAGTGACCGCATCCAAGTAGGCACGTCACACAGTCCGTACTTATACTGGCAGGAAAAAGAGGCAATTTGGAGGCCCTTGCACAAACTGGCTTTATTCTACCTAAGTTGCCCTCCCTCAAGTGTGTACTCCGAAAGTGTGTTTAGTGCCGCCGCTCACCTTGTCAGCAATCGGCGTACGAGGTTACATCCAGAAAATGTGGAGAAGATGATGTTCATTAAAATGAATTAAAATCAATTCCTCCGTGGAGACATTGACCAGCAGCAATTGCCTCCACAAAGTACACAGGGAGCTGAGATGGTGGATTCCAGTGGGGACGAATTGATAATCTGTGAGGAGGGGGATGTACACGGTGATATATCGGAGGATGATGATGAGGTGGACATCTTGCCTCTGTAGAGCCAGTTTGTGCAAGGAGAGATTAATTGCTTCTTTTTTGGTGGGGGTCCAAACCAACCCGTCATTTCAGTCACAGTCGTGTGGCAGACCCTGTCACTGAAATGATGGGTTGGTTAAAGTGTGCATGTCCTGTTTATACAACATAAGGGTGGGTGGGAGGGCCCAAGGACAATTCCATCTTGCACCTCTTTTTTCTTTAATTTTTCTTTGCGTCATGTGCTGTTTGGGGAGTATTTTTTGGAAGGGCCATCCTGCGTGACACTGCAGTGCCACTCCTAGATGGGCCCGGTGTTTGTGTCGGCCACTAGGGTCGCTTATCTTACTCACACAGCTACCTCATTGCGCCTCTTTTTTTCTTTGCGTCATGTGCTGTTTGGGGAGGGTTTTTTGGAAGGGCCATCCTGCGTGACACTGCAGTGCCACTCCTAGATGGGCCCGGTGTTTGTGTCGGCCACTAGGGTCGCTTATCTTACTCACACAGCTACCTCATTGCGCCTCTTTTTTTCTTTGCGTCATGTGCTGTTTGGGGAGTGTTTTTTGGAAGGGCCATCCTGCGTGACACTGCAGTGCCACTCCTAGATGGGCCCGGTGTTTGTGTCGGCCACTAGGGTCGCTTATCTTACTCACACAGCTACCTCATTGCGCCTCTTTTTTTCTTTGCGTCATGTGCTGTTTGGGGAGTGTTTTTTGGAAGGGCCATCCTGCGTGACACTGCAGTGCCACTCCTAGATGGGCCCGGTGTTTGTGTCGGCCACTAGGGTCGCTTATCTTACTCACACAGCTACCTCATTGCGCCTCTTTTTTTCTTTGCGTCATGTGCTGTTTGGGGAGTGTTTTTTGGAAGGGCCATCCTGCGTGACACTGCAGTGCCACTCCTAGATGGGCCCGGTGTTTGTGTCGGCCACTAGGGTCGCTTATCTTACTCACACAGCTACCTCATTGCGCCTCTTTTTTTCTTTGCGTCATGTGCTGTTTGGGGAGGGTTTTTTGGAAGGGCCATCCTGCGTGACACTGCAGTGCCACTCCTAGATGGGCACGGTGTTTGTGTCGGCCACTAGGGTCGCTTAGCTTAGTCATCCAGCGACCTAGGTGCAAATTTTAGGACTAAAAATAATATTGTGAGGTGTGAGGTATTCAGAATAGACTGAAAATGAGTGGAAATTATGGTTTTTGAGGTTAATAATACTTTGGGATCAAAATGACCCCCAAATTCTATGATTTAAGCTGTTTTTTAGTGTTTTTTAAAAAAAAAACACCCGAATCCAAAACACACCCGAATCCGACAAAAAAAATTCGGTGAGGTTTTGCCAAAACGCGGTCGAACCCAAAACACGGCCGCGGAACCGAACCCAAAACCAAAACACAACAAAACCCGAAAAATTTCAAGTGCACATCTCTAATAAAAATATGATTCAAACAGTGTCAGCGGATCGTGCTACTCGAAGATTTTATATGTCCAATGTTGAGATAGGAGCTTGATATCTTGTCACGTTTTCGCCGACCTGTGTTATGTTTGCATTGGCTACTATGGTTGTATCGCGACTGCTATGTACTGCTGTGTGTAACTTGTGTTTTGTGTTAACATAAAATAAAATAAAAAAAAGAGGTTTAATAAATAAATAGGGATTTTCCCCAAGTTTATCACCTGCTCAGAGTTGCTGATTTGCACAATTACTGCAAAACTGTGTTCCTGTACAACTGAATAGGCGGCTTTGGCGAATTTACAGCGATTCACGGTAATTACGCATCTTTTTACTGCTAAAATGTATTTTTGCAAGTAATTGAATTCCCCCCAAGGGTTGTTGCAAATACAATTATGTTTAGCTACAGTTATTAGTGAGATGAGGCTAATGCAGAGCCGGATTAAAGGGGGGGCCAGGGGGTAAGTACCCCGCCCCCTCCCCCCTCTTTAAAAGGGCCACCCACCACACGCACACAGATCAGACCTCTGTGCTCCCAGCGGCTCCCTACAGGTTGCCCTGGCAATCTAAAAGCAGCGGCGCCTCACAGATGTACAGGACAGCTGGGCAACGGATCAGCTGTCCAATGGTGTGTAAAGGTGCTGCGATCTCAGCAGCTACCTATAAGTTGCCCTGGTAACCTAACAGCAACGGCAGCATGGAGGAGCGAGCTCTCACTCTCCTGTGTCTCACTGTGTCACAAGCAGCCTGCCAGCTGCAGAGAAGAAAGTAAGCTGGCTGTGTTATTTTTTTTTTTATCATGTTGTTAAATTGGAACTTTTGGCTCTATGTTATGTTGGCATTATGTGTGTCTATGTATGAGTGATGTGTGTGTCTATGTGTATGTATGTGTAATGTGTTATTGTGTGTGTGTGTGTGTGTGTGTGTGTGTGTGTGTGTGTGTATATATATCCGGTGCACATCACTAATATATATATATGTTTCTGTGGTTATTCTGAGGACGGGGCTTGCTGCTCCGAAACGTTAATATATCCAGCTTTTCATTATATTATCTCTGAGTGCCGTTTTTATTGGATGCATTGATTTTTGGGTCATTTTACTGAACTTTTGTAGTATACTTGACGACACAGAGGTAGAGCAGTGGACTACTTTACCGTACTGCTATATATTATTTACTGGTGGTCAGCAATATTCTGCACTGTCCTCCTACTATATATACTGCGCACAACAACTAAAATGCACTACAGGTATGGATGGATAGTATACTTGACGACACAGAGGTAGGTAGAGCAGTGGACTACTGTACCGTACTGCTATATATTATATACTGGTGGTCAGCAAAATTATGCACTGTCCTCCTGCTATATATACTGCGCAAAACTTAAATGCACCACAGGTATGGATGGATAGTATACTTGACGACACAGAGGTAGATAGAGCAGTGGACTACTGTACCGTACTGCTATATATTATATACTGGTGGTCTGCAAAATTATGCACTGTACTCCTACTATATATACTGCGCAAAACTAAAATGCACCACAGGTATGGATGGATAGTATACTTGACGACACAGAGGTAGGTAGAGCAGTGGACTACTGTACCGTACTGATATAATACTGGTGGTCACTGGTCAGCAAAACTCTGCACTGTCCTCCTACTATATACTACTGGTGGTCCCCAGTCCCCACAATAAAGCACACTGAGCACAGATATTTGCAGCACACTGAGCACAGATATGGAGAGTTTTTCAGGCAGAGAACGTAGATATTTTCAGCACACTGAGCACAGATATTTGCAAGCACACTGAGCACAGATATTTGCAGCACACTGAGCACAGATATCTGCAGCACACTGAACACAACTGAGAGAACGCTGCACACGTCCTCTCCCTATCATCTCCAATGCACGAGTGAAATTGGCGGCGACACGCGGCTCCTTATATAGAATACGAGAATACGACAGCGGGATGATGACGTTCGGGCGCGCTCGGGTTAACCGAGCAAGGCGAGAAGATTCGAGTCCGCCTCGGAACTGTGTAAAATGGGTGAAGTTCGGGGGGGGGGGTTCGGACACTAAAATAACACATCCTAGATCTGAATGAATGAAATATTCTTAATAAATACTTTATTCTTTACATCAGGGCTGGCCAAACCGATCCTCGAGAACTACCAACAGTTCATGTTTTCCAGGCCTCCTGGAGATCTGTAGAATTGTCAGTTAGGAATGAATGCAGCACATCTTAATTAGTAATGACTACACCTGTGCACCAGCTAGGTGGTCTGGAAAATGTGAACTGTTGGTAGATCTCGAGGACTGGTTTGGCCAGTCCTGCTTTACATAGTTGAATGTTATCCATGAACAAGGTTGTGACTCCGCACCAGTCCTGAAGTTTCAGAGATAATTCTTAAACCAGAATTAAGTTTATATATATGGTAAGACTACCTATAATTGTTTGTACCTGGTGTGTCACAACTGAGGGCTGGAGACCGTGACTGGGAGCCTCAGTTGTAGGGGCTGACGGGTACTTAAATTTAGGAGGAGCTATGTGACTCCTGGACATACGTATTGACAGCAGCAAAGAATGCCCGAGGGCGTGACCACGACAACTGGGAATTCCTTAAGTGCTTTTATTAAATAAAAAGTCAAATAACGTGCAAAAGAATAATAGAAAGTCACACGTGATAATTAGGTTCACAATCGGTAAAGGCCAGTAACCTGGAATATGGAAGAAGGTCCTGTAAACAATAAACGAGGCTGGGCTTCGCTGGAAGATGAGGAATGAAGCTGGGGTTCGCTGGAAGATGAAGAATGAAGCTGGAGTGCGCAGGAACTGAAGAATGAAGGATGATTACTGCAAAGCAAAAGTTCAAACACAGGAATCCAAAGTAGGCTGTAGGGGGTTAACACTGGAGAGTCGGGTTACACAGCAGAGTGTAATCAACAGGGAAGTCAGGCTGATCTGCAGAATGGAATTGCAGGAGAAAGTCTATAGTGAAGCTTGTAGACTGGAAACACTGTTGACAATGAAAGCACTGACATCTTTTGGGAGCTGGGACCGGATATTTATACCTGCTGCATAGCAGGGATTGGCTGAGCAATTATGACAAGGCTCCAGCACCGTGGATAGGAGGAATAATGTCATGTGACTGGAGTCTAACATGGCTGCGCCCATGAACAAACAAAGAAGGGGAATTAAGTACTACAGGAAAGGTGTAACACTGGCGATGTAGGCCGCAGTAGCAGAATAACATGCGCCCAGCGGCACGCTGCGGTCAGCGAGACAGGAGTGGCAGCAGAGGCCCATGGAGGACGTACATCCAGAAGGGAAATGGTGTCTCAGTATCCGGATCGTGACATGGTGGTGCACCCAGAGTCAGAAAGAAGACTGAAGAGAAAACAATTTTGCAGAAGACTCTTGTGTGGGTGCACTCTTGTTATTCGTTGTATGACAATTTATTAAAACATAACTTTTATTAATTCATTTAGAATAAATCCTCACTCTTATACTCCACCTTATTAGGTTAATAGGATATATTATATCTATCTGCACTGAAAGTGCTTAAAAAATTGGAAATGTTCTGGTTAGTCTAATCACCAAAAAGACTTGTAGGGGGATATAGACACTGTAGTTCTATATCCAATCCTAACCAACCAGTACAAGCGAAGCTTGTTTTAATGAGACCTCAATGGGTCATAATTAATCCGACCAGTCTTATCAGGAGTATGTACCGTAACAAAAATTGTATACATATATAAGGGTTGCCTGCTACTGCCCCCGTGTTTAAAAGATAATAAATTTTAGCTAATTTTTTAGCTAACAGAAGAAAAGAGTGAAAAGGGAAAAAAAGGGGGATAGAGAGAAAGTGGTGATCCTGCTGTTGGTATCTGGTCGGAGGGGGTCGTTCATTACAACACCGGGTATTCTCTGGGGGTCTCCCTCACAGGTACTGACCCAGCCCGCTACCGTTTTGCTTCCAAGATTGGACGAGATCGGGCTCTATCGGTGGGGTATGGTAGTAACTTTTGACGCAATTGATCGACCCACCAATGAGAGTGCACCGAATAAAGATTGCAGAGAAAGGGCAAATGCGGATCTGCTGTTTATGTTAGACGCAGGTTTACACATGTGAATCATAAATGAGAGTCCGCTGATATAAGAAAAGACTGCAGATGAAGATAAGGTAGATTTAGGGGTAGGCGTGCACACACAATATATGCTGAAGTATCGCCTGTGTTAAATTAACACCAATTAATTCCACCTATAACCGCCATATATGGTACTGCTAGGCAGGAAACATTAACAAATCAAATATCACAAAGGTCAGGTGTAATTTACAATAGATACTGATAAATTGTTGGATGAATTAAACATACATATGTTATATCAAAATTCCCTGTTATGGGCTAGATTTAAGCTGAAAGGGCCGTAGCGCATATACCAAAAAAAAGGGGGAGTGCTCCCCAAAAAAACCTTTAACAAATTTTGTTTGATTATAAATGTAACCCAGGCTATGGGACTGTTGCACTGAAAAAGGTAGAATATTTGGGGAGAGGTGTGTTCATTCCAGAAATTTTTATGTCATCTGTTTCTCTGTTATCTCTATAATAACAAATAATGAGATAGCCAAAAGACATGAAAAAAATAGGTAGGTTTGTTATGTCCCGTCTATAGCAGGCAAAAAGAATACACCATGTCTATCTAAGAAAACCTGAATAGGTTTAGGTGTTTAGGTTATATTAATTACGACAGGTTTGAGCAAAAGAATTGGAAAAATACAAGAATTACGGAAAATACCAGTCCCTGCCCAGGTCCCTGGGTCAGTCTGGAGTTAAGAGGATCCACGGACTTTAGGAGTATGAAGCAGATCCTCTTAACTCCAGACTGACCCAGGGACCTGGGCAGGGACTGGTATTTTCCGTAATTCTTGTATTTTTCCAATTATTTTGCTCAAACATAAAAATTTCTGGATTGAACCCATAACAGGGAATTTTGATATAACATATGTATGTTTAATTCATCCAACAATTTATCAGTATCTATTGTAAATTACACCTGACCTTTGTGATATTTGATTTGTTAATGTTTCCTGCCTAGCTGTACCATATATGGCGGTTATAGGTGGAATTAATTGGTGTTAATTTAACACAGGCGATACTTCAGCATATATTGTGTGTGCACGCCTACCCCTAAATCTACCTTATCTTCATCTGCAGTCTTTTCTTATATCAGCGGACTCTCATTTATGATTCACAGGTGTAAACCTGCGTCTAACATAAACAGCAGATCCGCATTTGCCCTTTCTCTGCAATCTTTATTCGGTGCACTCTCATTGGTGGGTCGATCAATTGCGTCAAAAGTTACTACCATACCCCACCGATAGAGCCCGATCTCGTCCGATCTTGGAAGCAAAACGGTGGCGGGCTGGGTCAGTACCTGTGAGGGAGACCCCCAGAGAATACCCGGTGTTGTAATGAACGACCCCCTCCGACCAGATACCAACAGCAGGATCACCACTTTCTCTCTATCCCCCTTTTTTTCCCTTTTCACTCTTTTCTTCTGTTAGCTAAAAAATTAGCTAAAATTTATTATCTTTTAAACACGGGGGCAGTAGCAGGCAACCCTTATATATGTATACAATTTTTGTTACGGTACATACTCCTGATAAGACTGGTCGGATTAATAATGACCCATTGAGGTCTCATTAAAACAAGCTTCGCTTGTACTGGTTGGTTAGGATTGGATATAGAACTACAGTGTCTATATCCCCCTACAAGTCTTTTTGGTGATTAGACTAACCAGAACATTTCCAATTTTTTAAGCACTTTCAGTGCAGATAGATATAATATATCCTAGTATTAACCTAATAAGGTGGAGTATAAGAGTGAGGATTTATTCTAAATTAATTAATAAAAGTTATGTTTTAATAAATTGTCATACAACGAATAACAAGAGTGCACCCACACAAGAGTCTTCTGCAAAATTGTTTTCTCTATAGTTGAATGTGCTGACAACAAAATCACACAAAAATGATCAATGGAATTCAAATTTATTAACCCATGGAGGTCTGGATTTGGAGTCACACTCAAAATTAAAGTGGAAAAACACACTACAAGCTGATCCAACATTGATGTAATGTCCTTAAAACAAGTCAAAATGAGGCTCAGTAGTGTGTGTGGCCTCCACGTGCCTGTATGACCTCCCTACAATGCCTGGGCATGCTCCTGATGAGTTGGCGGATGGTCTCCTGAGGGATCTCCTCCCAGACCTGGACTAAAGCATCCGCCAACTCCTGGACAGTCTGTGGTGCAACGTGGCATTGGTGGATGGAGCGAGACATGATGTCTCAGATGTGCTCAATTGGATTCAGGTCTGGGGAACGGGCGGGCCAGTCCATAGCATCAATGCCTTCATCTTGCAGGAACTGCTGACACACTCCAGCCACATGAGATCTAGCATTGTCTTGCATTAGGAGGAACCCAGGGCCAACCGCACCAGCATATGGTCTCACAAGGGGTCTGAGGATCTCATCTCGGTACCTAATGGCAGTCAGGCTACCTCTGGCGAGCACATGGAGGGCTGTGCGGCCCCTCAAAGAAATTCCACCCCACACCATTACTGACCCACTGCCAAACCAGTCATGCTGGAGGATGTTGCAGGCAGCAGAACGTTCTCCTTGGCGTCTCCAGACTCTGTCACGTCTGTCACATGTGCTCAGTGAGAACCTGCTTTCATCTGTGAAGAGCACAGGGCACCAGTGATGTACTGCCCTGTCTCCTGGTAGCGCCTCCATGCTCTGGACACTACGCTGACAGACACAGCAAACCTTCTTGTCACAGCTCGCATTGATGTGCCATCCTGGATGAGCTGCGCTACCTGAGCCACTTGTGTGGGTTGTAGACTCCGTCTCATGCTACCACTAGAGTGAAAGCACCGCCAGCTTTCAAAAGTGACCAAAACATCAGCCAGAAAGCATAGGAGCTGAGAAGTGGTCTGTGGTCATCACCTGCAGAACAACTCCTTTATTGGGGGTGTATTGCTAATTGCCTATAATTCCCACCTGTTGTCTATTCCATTTGCACAACAGCATGTGAAATTGATTGTCAATTAGTGTTGCTTCCTAAGTGGACAGTTTGATTTCACAGAAGTGTGATTGACTTGGAGTTACATTGTGTTGTTTCAGTGTTCCCTTTATTTTTTTGAGCAGTGTATATATGTATGTAAATATATATATATATGTGTGTGTGTGTGTGTGTGTGTGTGTGTGTGTGTGTGTGTGTGTGTGTGTGTGTATGTATATATATGTGTATCTATATATTTGTATATATATATCGGTTGGGTAAGTGTGACCAGTCACCATACCGAGGCCAGGATCCCGGCTTGGAGATGGCCGGCGGGGGCTAGCGCAGTTAAGCCCCTTGTGGCCTTACTGCGCTCACCACAGGTTCTATTCCCACTCTATAGCTGTCATGGACACACCCACGAGTGGGAATAGTCCCTGTTAGTCGGTAAGCTGACTATCGGGATTGCTAGGGGGCGGGATCCCGGCATAGGTATTGTGACCAGTGGTCTCCTGACCACTGGTCACATGACTACATCCCATGTACATATATATATATATATATATATATGTGTGTGTGTGTGTATATGTGAACATATACTGTATATGCATATGTGTGTGTGTATATATATATATCTCCTATATATTTGCCTTAGTCTGTGACTCTGTGCCCGTAACGCTGGGCGGAGTCACAGAGCTGGGCGGAGTCAACTGCATCTGCTGCAGGGAGCTACCCCATACCCAGCGCCAGCAGCAGTCAGGTGCAAGACCCTACCTTACAGTATAGGAGGTGAGGATGGCCACTAGCTGCTGGCTGCTGTGCCTGTCCTCCCCCCCCCCCCCAATCACCTGTGACAGCGGGCTGTGTGCTGTGCAGTGCGGGTCCCGAAAAGGGGCGGAGCTACGGCGTCACGAAGGGGAGGAGCTACACGGAATAGAGGGGCGGAGCTACACGGGACCAGACAGCTGAACAGTGGTGGAATCAGCATTGCAGTGACGGCCAGCCAGACTTGGTAAGTGGAGGGTGAGAGAGAAATGTGTGTGCGTGTGTGTATATAGTGGGTGTGTGTGTGTGTGTGTGTGTGTGTGTGTGTGTGTATAGTGGGGGTGTGTGTGTATATATGGTGGGGTGTGTGTGTTTGTATATATGTGTGAATTGTGTGTGTGTGTGAGGTATGTCTGTGTGTGCGCACTTTATGGACGCCACTGCTGGGGGGGCCATTACATGCAAGGACGCTACTAATATAGGGGGGGCATTACGTATAAGGACGCTACTAATATAGGGGGGGCATTACGTATAAGGACGCTACTACTATAGGGGGGGCATTACGTATAAGGACGCTACTAATATAGGGGTGGCATTACGTATAAGGACGCTACTACTATAGGGGGGGCATTACGTATAAGGACGCTACTACTATAGGGGTGCATTACGTATAAGGAGGCTACTAATACTGGGGGGCATTACATATAAGGACGCTACTACTGGGAGGGCATTACATGTAAGGATGCTACTACTACTGGGGGGGCATTATGTATAAGGACGGTACTACTACTGGGGGCACATTATGTATAAGGATGCTACTACTACAGGGGTGGCATTACGTATAAGGACGCTACTATTACTGTTGGGAGGCATTACATATAACTGCTACTACTACTGGGGGGCATTACGTATAAGGACGCTACTACTACGGGTGGGGCATTACGTATAAGGATGCTACTATTACTGTTGTGGGGCATTACATATAACTGCTACTACTACTGGGGGGGCATTATGTATAAGCAGAGCCGGCCCTAACCAATATGATGCCCTAGGCAAGATTTTGGCTGGTGCCCCCTAGCACCGCCGCTAGTTCTGCAGGAGATGCCTAGCATGAGTCAGCTGGCAGCTCTGGTAACGTCGGGCGCCTTTTGTTTATGAAAATGCGTCTTATTTGCATTACTATGTGGCTAGCATGCTCAAGCAGCTTCTGCTGATTAAAATGATATGTGGCCTGCCTATATTCTGTGTGCGACTGCAGCTGTATCTGCATACAAAATGCTACATTACAGTGATTTCCAGGAATACACTGCAACATAGCATTTCGTATGCAGATACAGCTGCAGTCACACACAGAATATAGGCATGCCGCATATCATTTTAATCAGCAGAATCTGCTGGTGCCCCTAAACATACCAAATGCCCTAGGCATTTGCCTAGTTTGCCTATGCCTAAGGCCGGCTCTGTGTATAAGGACACTACTACTATTGGGGGGGCATTATGTATAAGGACGCTACTACTACTGGGGGGGCATTATGTATTAGGATGCTACTACTACTGGGGGGGCATTATGTATAAGGACGCTACTATTACTATTGGGGAGCATTACATATAACTGCTACTACTACTGGGGGGGCATTATGTATAAGTACACTACTACTATTGGGGGGGCATTACGTATATGGACGCTACTACTACAGGTGGGGCATTACGTATAAGGACGCTACTACTACGGGTGGGGCATTACGTATAAGATGAATAAGATTGGGCTACATTGTGGCGTAATTTTAAATGGGGGTACTATTGTGTGGCCATGCCCCTTAGTTGTGAGACCACACCACTTTTCCCGATGCACAACAAAGGAATATGGGAGGCTGCAAAATTCATAGTTTGCAGGGGGGCGCCGTACACCCTAGCACCGGCCCTGGCCACCAGTAGCAAAAGTACACCACGGCCACTGACGCTATCTGCAGGGAGGGGAACAGCGCTTATATGGAGGGTACTTGCAGGCAGCGAGTCGCCGCCCGCAGCTCCTCTCCCACCTACACACCATACCTGCCACCTGACACCCACACCCCAGGGAGAGGGCGCTAGCTCAGGCACCGCTAGATCAGCATCTGCAGCATACACAGCACACAAGGGCTGCCATGCTCAGCGGCAAGCGGTGCGGAGCATGTGCAGCGGGACAGCGCCAGGACGGGACACGCACTAATCAACATTGCTGCTGGGCCGGCCGTCTGCAGCCTAAGGACGCGCGCCGCACCTCTCCAGGGAAACACCATGCCTGCCCGCCCACAGGGCTCCGGACGCTTACCTATGCTCCGCGATCACAGCAGCTGACGCTGCCATGCAGGATGGAGGAATGACGCCCGTCAGACGGGGCGGACAGTGTGCGGTGGAACGGGGCCAGGAAGGAATGCTGACCACGACCCATTGCTGCTGGGTCTGAGCTCCCTCCCTCTGCAGTCACCATCTCACAGCAGCAGCCTGGAGGTTAGTGGCCACCACGACCCGCACATCCTTACCTCACACATACCTCACACATACCTCACACATACCTCACACATACCTCACACATACCTCACATATACCTCACATACCTCACACATGAGAGCAAAGGTACACACACTGTAACATCACACCTGTAGCCCACCCCTATATCTGCTAAGTACTCCCCGTCACTATGCCCTGTCACCCTCATCCTGCTCTCTAACTGCCTGTCTGTGTACTGGCCTTCACCCCTCTTACACCATCACCAACCCTCACTAACTACCACAGAGACTATGTGCACTGATATCTGCCCCTCCACCACCTGCAGCGCCCCTGGACCCCTCCCCATCCCCCGCAAACCCCCGCACCTGCCCCTCCACCACCCATGGCACCCCCACCCACTGCGCCTTCGGACCCCCTACCCCACCCGCAGTGTCTTCCAAACCCCTCCCCCATCTGCAGCAGCCCCTCCCCCATCCGCTGCACCCCCGGACCCATCCCCTGCACCCCCACCCCTCCAGCAACCGCAACACTTTCGGTCCCACTACCCCACCCGCAGCACTCACCCCACCACCAACCACTCCACCTGCGGACCCCCTACACCACCTGCTCCTTCACCACCTACAGCCTCTCCCGATCCACCGCACCCTCCCCCCCCTCCCTCCCTCCCCCACCCGCAGCGCCTCCAGGCCCCCTACCTCACCCACAACACCTGCACCCTTCTCCACCAGCAGCGCCTCCGGAACCCCTCCCCCATCCGCTACAGCCCCTCCCCCGCCTCCCCCACCCACAGCACCCCCACCCCTCCCGCATCCCCTGACCCCCTACCCATCCACTGAACCCCCGCACTCATCCCTCCCCCATCCGCTGCACCCACTGACCCATCCCCTACACCCCCACCTCTCCAGCAACCGCAACACCTTCGCACCCATTACCCCACCCTCAGCACCCACCCCTCCACCACCCACTGCACCTCCGGACCTCCTACACCACCCGCTCCTCCACCACCTGCAGCCCCTCCCTATCCACCGCACCCCCACCCGCAGTGCCTCCAGGCCCCCTACCTCACCCGCAACACCTGCACCCTTCCACCCTGCAGCGCCTCCGGAACCCCTCTCTCATCCGCAACAGCCCCTCACCCGCCTCTCCCCCACCCACAGCACCTCACCTCTCCCACACTCCCGGACCACCTCCACCATCCGCTGCACCCCCGCACCCACCCCCTATCCCACCCGCGCTCACACCCCTCCACCACGTGCAGCACCTCCAGACCCCCTCCCCCATCCGCCGCAAATCCACACACCTGTCCCTCCACCACCCGTGGCACCCCCACCCACAGCGCCTACGGACCCCACACCTCAACACACACGGACCCTCCCTCCTCCGGACCCCTAACCCCATTCACTGCACCCCCCCTCTCCCACCCGCAACGCCTCCACACCTCCTACCCACCCGCCACACCCTTTCCCTCCCGCAGTACCTCCGGAACCCCTCCCCCATCCAGCCCAGCATCTGCCCCTCCCCCATCTGCCCCTCCCCCACACACAACGCCCCCCCGGCCCCCTCCCCCGGTACCCACCCGCGGCGCCTCCAGACCCCCTATGCCACCCGCCCCTCCACCACCTACATCACCTCCGGACCCCCTCCCCCATCCGCCACACCCCGCATCTGGCTCTCCCCCGCCCGCTGCACCTTTGGATCCCCTACCCCACCCACGCAGCAGGCCCTTCCCAATCCGCATCGCCTACACCATTCGCAACAGCACCGCACCCGCCACTCCCCCACCCACGTTACCCCCGCATCCACCCCTCTCCCCCACCGCGCCCCCGGGACACCTCCCCCATCCACTGCACACCCGCACCCACCCCTTCCCCATCTGCAGCGCCTTCGGAACCCCTCCTCCATCTGCAACAGCCCTGCAGCTGCCATCCCCCACCTGCGACACCCCTGCTCCTACCCCACCCACAGCGCCTTCATACCCCCTCCCCCATCCGCGGTCCCCACTCCCCAAACCCCTTCCTGTTGCAAGGGACTACGCCCCCTTCACCATCGGAAGGCCTTTCATTGTGCAATATTCAAACACTAACAAAACTAGGAATGCAGGGAATACTCCATATATTGAACCCCAGAAAGGCGTGCAGGGGTTAAAGGGGCGTAGCCCCTTCCGACGGTGTGAAGAGCGCCCGTAGGGCGCGATGAAGCACCTAGTTTATATATATATATATATATATATACACACACACACACACAGTGTTTTATATATATATATATATATACAGGTTGAGTATCCCATATCCAAATATTCCGAAATACGGAATATTCCGAAATACGGACTTTTTTGAGTGAGACTGAGATAGTGAAACCTTTGTTTTTGATGGCTCAATGTACACAAACTTTGTTTAATACACAAAGTTATTAAAAATATTGTATTAAATGACCTGCAGGCTGTGTGTATAAGGTGTATATGAAACATAAATGAATTGTGTGAATGTACACACACTTTGTTTAATGCACAAAGTTATAAAAAAATATTGGCTAAAATGATCTTCAAGCTGTGTGAATAAGGTGTATATGAAACATAAATGCATTCTGTGCTTAGATTTAGGTCCCATCACCATGATATCTCATTATGGTATGCAATTATTCTAAAATACGGAAAAATCCAATATCCAAAATACCTCTGGTCCCAAGCATTTTGGATAAGGGAGACTCAACCTGTATATATATAAAATTTGCCTGCCTCCTTGTTAGGGGCCCCGCCATTTAAAGTGCCCCGGGCTCCCATAGCCACTGACCACAGCTTAGAATATAAGGTGTCTATATTTGCTGATGACAATAAGCTATGTAGAGCTATTAAAAACGAGCAGCATATTAATTAGTTACAATATTTTTAGACATTTCGCCGACAACATTGCTGCTGAAAAAGAAACATTAATCTGGTGTTATGTATAAAGGCTGTGGTAATAGATATGCTAATTACACATTAAATTAGGAAAACTTGAGATGGAAAAATCACTTTACAAGTTGACAGAAAGCTGAGTAACAGCACACAGTGCCAGGCCACAATGCAAATAAAACCCTGGGATGTATGGAAAGAAGAAATAAAAGGATCTAATAGAATGTAATATTATAATTTTAAAAGTCAATAGTGAGATCATATCCTGAGTATTGGGCACAGTCGGGGAAGCTCGCTGTAAGGACAGTGGGGAACTCAAGAGAATTCAAAAGTTTTCAACCTCATTACAAGAGAGTAAGAAATTATACTGTAAATAGACCAATGCAAAGATTTGTCTAACAAACTTTTTGTATCAAGATCATATAGGTGGTCATTCTGAGTTGATCGCTAGCTGCATTCATTCGCTGTGCAGCGATGAGGCAAATAAAGTGCTTTCTATCATTGTTTTACATTTTTATAAAATGCATATAACAGCCATTTGACCCAATTTAAGTACCAGAAATATTTTTATTACAACCAATCATAAACTTTTATACTGTTATCATATGTTAATTTAGCTTTTGTGGGGGGGTACAGTCAGATTTACCCATTTTTCACTTTTCACTTCTGGCAACAATTTTTGCAGTATCCCCGTCTTTGTGAATTTGCAATTGAATAGGCGAATCGCAGGAGCACGCGTGCCCGCAAAAAGCCCGTTTATGTGGCAAATATGGAAATCAGGGTAAATTACCGTGTTTTAGTGGCAAATTGAATTTGACCCTTATTCTCAATAGGATTATTATTATTTTTATTAATAATTTTTTTTATAGGGCGCCACAAGTGTTTCACAGCGTTGTACAAAGGACAGTACAGGGAGACAAAACTTAGCATTACAGTAAATAAATAACAAAAATAGAGTACAGGTAACAAAGAGCACCACAATTCTCAAAACATAATACAGCTTACATGTAAGTAGCGAGGGAGTAATCATTGTACAACTTGGGGCTGGCGGCCATAGATAGAGATAAGCCTTTACCAGTAGGAGAGCTGTGAGTGAAATGTGTCGAGAAGAGGGCTTTGACAACAAGAAGAAAGAGGGCCCTGCTCTGAAGAGCTAACAATCTAGTGGGGAAGGGCGACAGACAGATGACATGAGGTGCAAGTAAGCGGGAGGAAGCCTGATGGCAGTATGCAAGCAAAGCAGAGATGGTCAAGGCATGAGGCAGGGGGATAGAGGAGCAGTCTAAGGACTAGGTTATGCATCGGAGGCGTACGCTTTGATAAACAGGTGGGTTTATCAAAGCGGAGGGTGTAAGCCATGTCGGAATTCCATAATTTTGAGGTGAAAAACCAAAGAACCATATGAAATTATTTTAAGCTCTTGTATATTTTTATAGATGGTTGTCTTTCATTTCTTGCCATTGAGTGAATTTATTTATTACTAGCTGCAGTACCTTGCACCAGACGGGTGGAAGTCAGTGTTAATGGAAGTGGTTACCTAGGGTTTTTGTATATTGGTAATATATAGGGTGGGGTGGAGGGTGTTGAGAAAAGGTGTTATTCATGTTTAAAAAAAGAGGTGGGCTTCTCTTTCTTCGGAGGTTTCGTTCTCCCTCTTTATACAGGTACACTCTCTTTGCAAAGAGGCGAGCCACATTTTCTTCTGAGGCTTCACCTTGTCTATGTAAACGGGTTCAATCTCTTTGCAAGGATAGGCGAGTGGAGTTTCTAATTGACTCTGAGAAGCATGTCTCTCTCTGTCTTTCATGAGGCTATGTTCTCTCACCAGGCTATACTCATTTCTTCTTGCAATGTGCACCCTTTTACCCGCAGCACTGTCACGACTAAGTGGGGATTTTGTTCTAGGTCTTGTGAAATCTCAACTAAAAAATTATTTATAGCTTTTTGATCTATATTTATAGATGTTAGTATAAGATGTACAAATTAACTATGCTTACCAATCTATCACGGTACACAGTACGGACGTCATTGCTGATTTGCTAAGAGTAATGCAGGGTACCCCTCCTAGCGGAGCCCCGTCCACAGCTCTCTGGCAACCGATCGTAATGATACTTAGCCTAAAACCTGCCTGATAAAATTACCTACACAATTATTCAGTGGTTTCTGAGTTTATTGTAATCAAATAGAAGTTCTCATTTCTAAGATGTATAGATTTTTACATATTGTTAGACACTTATTAGAAACTATTGTGATGATACTCAGTCTGAGTCCTGATCCCTAGAGGAGGGGGTGGGCCCATAGGAAGTGGGGCCCATCAGGGGTTTCCCCTATGCCTCTGTGGGTCAGTACCACACTGTATATAATATACAAATTTACTAAACATGTATTTTTATTACAAAATTGTCCCTCCAACAAGACTTCTTTATCGTCTTTATGTAAGAAAAAAAAATCTGTCTTAGCAAAGTGATAGCTTCTGAAAGAAGCCTTTTATTATACTGTAGCAGCTTTATGACTTCTCTTTGTAAAGTTATTATTTTGCTGTGACCCAACAGGCAGCGCATTGTAAATATGATTTAGGATTCAAGGACCTGATTTATTCGTTGCAATGAACAATAGAAAGGAAACAACAAATTGAATATGTGAAGCTCAGAGATTTCTGCTCATTTTTAATTATTTGTCTAATCGAAGCAAAAGCTGTATTTTCTCATAGAGCACACTGCTGGAATAATACATGTTTTAGATGTCCATTGAAACAGTTCAAGGGGGGTCATCCCTAGTTGATCGCTCGCAAGCTACTTATAGCAGCCATGCTAACGAATAAACGCCGCTAATGGGGGAGTGTATTTTCGCTTTGCAAGTGTGTGAACACGTGTGTAGCCGAGCGGGCCAAAAAAGTTTTTTGCAGTTTCTGAGTAGCTCTGGACTTACTCATCCCTTGCGATTACTTCAGTCTTCTTGGACCTGGAATTGACGTCAGACACCCGCCCTGCATACGCTTGGACACGCCTGCGTTTTCCCAAACACTCCCTGATTACGGTCAGTTGACACCCACAAACGCCCTCTTCCTGTCAATCTCCTTGCGATCGGTGGTGCAAATGGATTCTTCGTTAAATCCATCGCCCAGCAACGATTCGCTTTGTACCCATACGATGCGCCTGCGCATTGCGGTGCATACGCATGCGCAGTAGTAACCTGTTCGCCGCGCTGCCAAAATTGGCAGCGAGCGATCAACTCAGAATGACCCCCAAGATCTCACGTAAAAGTTAATTATTTTAAAATCCGAATTCTATTTTTCGACCCTATGCGGGAATCTATATTTTTTAGCTTGTAGCGCCTAAGCATACAAAGAAAAACTTCCCACGTGGGACTGAAAAATGAAATTATACCGTGTGTTATTGTTTTTTTTTCTGTTATTGGAACACAGCTTTTAGCGATCGTTTCTATCAAATGCTTTCAAGGAAAGAAAAAACGTTTCCAAGTTCTCCAGACATAAATGTTCATCATTCATTTGAGTTGAACACCAGTCAGTTGGTCTAATCTATAGTGCCTGACTCGGCTAAAGGAACCGAAAAAAAAAGTAGTAAGGAAATAGAAGATTTTTGTGAGACAATTATTTCCCTTTTTCCACTGACTTCAAATACCTGGGTTTTTGCACATGAACAAACGGAAGACAATCATGAGACTGCCTGTCGGGATCCCGGATGTCACAATGCCGCCGGGGAATCCCGACAAGCGGTGTAAAGCCGCCGCTGGAATACCTACGCCACAGGCTTCCGCAACAACCATAGAGGGAGGATAGAACCTGTGGCGAGCACAGTGAGCCACTGTGCCCACAAGTGGCTTTCTAGCGTTTGACCCGCTGCCGGCATACTGGTGGCCGGTATCCCGCTGCCAGTGAAATGTATGTATTTAGAACACACATCAACCCTGGATTTTGTTCAGTTGAAAGGCTACTGTAGGTTCCCGGGTTCTGGTATGAATGGTCAACCATGTTATGGTCGACAGTCATTAGGTCGACCACTATTGGTTGACATAAAGGTCAACACATGAAAAGGTCGACATGAGGGCTTTTTTACTTTTTTGGGTGTCGTTTTCTGCGTAAAGTGACGGGGAACCCCAATTAGTGTACTGCGTCTTCTCGCATGGCTCGCTTCACTCGCCATGCTGCGCTCAGCACAGATTACCGTACCCAATCGTAGTCCACGTGGATCGTAAAGTATGGAAAAGTTCCCCAAAATAATTTTTTTTTAAAACTCACGTCGACCTTTCATGTGTCGACCTTTCATGTGTCGATCATGTGTCCACGTCGACCATCCAAACGGATACCAGGTTCCCGACCCTGCTCCAGATTTGGGCTGAGACCCAGGAATTTGCTGGATAATAGACCCGCCAATTTCCCAGGTCATCAGTGCAAAAGAGATATATTAGTAGTTATATATACTGTATGTAAAAGAAAACAGAAAACAGGTCTCACCACTAACTGCAATGAGCCACTGTACGTTTTATAAAATAACTGCATTGGTTGTAGTTTCATGGCCACTGGCTACGCTGCACTGGCTGACCGGGGATCAGCTTCCGGTCCATTTATGCCAGGACAATGTTTAGAGGCATCCGGTTCTATGTAACTCACACCTGCAATCACATGCTATACAGGTAGCAGATGTAAAGATCCAGGTGCTTCTAAACATTGTCCTGGCATAAATGGACTAGAAGCAGTTTACTGGTCAGCCAGCCCGATGCTGGGTAGGGGTGCCATACAGATGTGTCCTAATACAATTAGTGATGAGCGGGTTCGGTTTCTCGGAATCCGAACCCGCCGAACTTCAGCTTTTTTTACACGGGGCTTAGCAGGCTCGGATCCTCCCGCCTTGCTCGGTTAACCCGAGCGCGCCCGAACGTCATCATCCCGCTGTCGGATTCTCGCGAGGCTCGGATTCTATCGCGAGACTCGGATTCTATATAAGGAGAAGCGCGTCGCCGCCATTTTCACACGTGCATTGAGATTGATAGGGAGAGGACGTGGCTGGCATCCTCTCCGTTTATAGAGAAGAGAGTAGAGAGTTAGAGACACTATTTACTAATTTTGGGGAGCATATTAGGACTGGAGTACTACTACTTGCTGATAGTGTGACCGGTGACCATTGACCACCAGTTTAATTAATCCGTTCTCTGCCTGAAAAAAAACGATACACAGTGTGACACAGTCACATACCATATCTGTGCTCAGCCTCAGTGTGCTGCATCATCATATGTAATACTGTATATCTGACTGTGCTGAGTGCTCACTGCTCACACAGCTTAATTGTGGGGGAGACTGGGGAGCAGTTAGAGCAGGAGTACATAAATAATATATTTTAAGTACAGTGCACACTTTTGCTGCCAGAGTGCCACACTGCCAGTGTGACTGACCAGTGACCACACTGACCACCAGTATATTGTGAATGTCTGCTCAGGACGGAGTACTACTTGCTGATAGTGTGACCAGTGACCAGTGACCACCACCAGTTTAATTAATCCGTTCTCTGCCTGAAAAAAAACGATACACAGTGTGACACAGTCACATACCATATCTGTGCTCAGCCCAGTGTGCTGCATCATATGTAATACTGTATGTCATTATCTGACTGTGCTGAGTGCTCACTGCTCACACAGCTTAATTGTGGGGGAGACTAGGGAGCAGTTATAGCAGGAGTACATATTTTAAGTACAGTGCACACTTTTGCTGCCAGAGTGCCACTGCCAGTGTGACTGACCAGTGACCACTGACCACCAGTATATTGTGATTGTCTGCTGACCACCAGTATATTGTGATTGTCTGCCTGAAAAAGTTAAACACTCGTCGTGTGGTGTTTTTATAAACGCATTCTGCAGACAGTGTCCAGCAGGTCCGTCATTACATAATATATACCTGTCCGGCTGCAGTACTAGTGTGATATATATATATATTTTAATTTTATCTCATTATCATCCAGTCTATATTAGCAGCAGACACAGTATGGTAGTCCACGGCTGTAGCTACCTCTGTGTCGGCAGTCGCTCGTCCATCCATAATTGTATACCACCTACCCGTGGTTTTTTTTTCTTCTATCTTCTTGATACTAGTAGCTTACTTTAGGAGTCTGCAGTGCTGACAGACAGTGTCCAGCAGGTCCGTCATTACATAATATATACCTGTCCGGCTGCAGTACTAGTGTGATATATATATATATTTTAATTTTATCTCATTATCATCCAGTCTATATTAGCAGCAGACACAGTACGGTAGTCCACGGCTGTAGCTACCTCTGTGTCGGCAGTCGCTCGTCCATCCATAATTGTATACCACCTACCCGTGGTTTTTTTTTTCTATCTTCTTGATACTAGTAGCTTACTTTAGGAGTCTGCAGTGCTGACAGACAGTGTCCAGCAGGTCCGTCATTACATAATATATACCTGTCCGGCTGCAGTACTAGTGTGATATATATATATATATTTTAATTTTATCTCATTATCATCCAGTCTATATTAGCAGCAGACACAGTACGGTAGTCCACGGCTGTAGCTACCTCTGTGTCGGCAGTCGCTCGTCCATCCATAATTGTATACCACCTACCCGTGTTTTTTTTTTTTTTCTATCTTCTTGATACTAGTAGCTTACTTTAGGAGTCTGCAGTGCTGACAGACAGTGTCCAGCAGGTCCGTCATTACATAATATATACCTGTCCGGCTGCAGTTCTAGTGTGATATATATATATATATATATTTTAATTTTATCTCATTATCATCCAGTCTATATTAGCAGCAGACACAGTACGGTAGTCCACGGCTGTAGCTACCTCTGTGTCGGCAGTCGCTCGTCCATCCATAATTGTATACCACCTACCCGTGTTTTTTTTTTTTTTCTATCTTCATGATACTAGTAGCTTACTTTAGGAGTCTGCAGTGCTGACAGACAGTGTCCAGCAGATCCGTCATTACATAATATATACCTGTCCGGCTGCAGTACTAGTGTGATATATATATATATTTTAATTTTATCTCATTATCATCCAGTCTATATTAGCAGCAGACACAGTACGGTAGTCCACGGCTGTAGCTACCTCTGTGTCGGCAGTCGCTCATCATCCATAAGTATACTAGTATCCATCCATCTCCATTGTTTACCTGAGGTGCCTTTTAGTTGTGCCTATTAAAATATGGAGAACAAAAATGTTGAGGTTCCAAAAATAGGGAAAGATCAAGATCCACTTCCACCTCGTGCTGAAGCTGCTGCCACTAGTCATGGCCGAGACGATGAAATTCCATCAACGTCGTCTGCCAAGGCCGATGCCCAATGTCATAGTACAGAGCATGTAAAATCCAAAACACCAAATATCAGTAAAAAAAGGACTCAAAAATCTAAAATAAAATTTTCGTCGGAGAAGCGTAAACTTGCCAATATGCCATTTACCACACGGAGTGGCAAGGAACGGCTGAGGCCCAGGCCTATGTTCACGGCTAGTGGTTCAGCTTCACATGAGGATGGAAGCACTCAGCCTCTCGCTAGAAAAATGAAAAGACTCAAGCTGGCAAAAGCACAGCAAAGAACTGTGCGTTCTTCGAAATCCCAAATCCACAAGGAGAGTCCAATTGTGTCGGTTGCGATGCCTGACCTTCCCAACACTGGACGTGAAGAGCATGCGCCTTCCACCATTTGCACGCCCCCTGCAAGTGCTGGAAGGAGCACCCGCAGTCCAGTTCCTGATAGTCAGATTGAAGATGTCAGTGTTGAAGTACACCAGGATGAGGAGGATATGGGTGTTGCTGGCGCTGGGGAGGAAATTGACAAGGAGGATTCTGATGGTGAGGTGGTTTGTTTAAGTTAGGCACCCGGGGAGACACCTGTTGTCCGTGGGAGGAATATGGCCATTGACATGCCTGGTGAAAATACCAAAAAAATCAGCTCTTCGGTGTGGAAGTATTTCAACAGAAATGCGGACAACATTTGTCAAGCCGTGTGTTGCCTTTGTCAAGCTGTAATAAGTAGGGGTAAGGACGTTAACCACCTCGGAACATCCTCCCTTATACGTCACCTGCAGCGCATTCATAATAAGTCAGTGACAAGTTCAAAAACTTTGGGCGACAGCGGAAGCAGTCCACTGACCAGTAAATCCCTTCCTCTTGTAACCAAGCTCACGCAAACCACCCCACCAACTCCCTCAGTGTCAATTTCCTCCTTCCCCAGGAATGCCAATAGTCCTGCAGGCCATGTCACTGGCAATTCTGACGAGTCCTCTCCTGCCTGGGATTCCTCCGATGCATCCTTGCGTGTAACGCCTACTGCTGCTGGCGCTGCTGTTGTTGCTGCTGGGAGTCGATGGTCATCCCAGAGGGGAAGTCGTACTCGTAAGACCACTTTTACTACTTCCACCAAGCAATTGACTGTCCAACAGTCCTTTGTGAGGAAGATGAAATATCACAGCAGTCATCCTGCTGCAAAGCGGATAACTGAGGCCTTGGCTTCCTGGGCGGTGAGAAACGTGGTTCCAGTATCCATCATTACTGCAGAGGCAACTAGAGACTTGTTGGAGGTACTGTGTCCCCGGTACCAAATACCATCTAGGTTCCATTTCTCTAGGCAGGCGATACCGAAAATGTACACAGACCTCAGAAAAAGACTCACCAGTGTCCTAAAAAATGCAGTTGTACCCAATGTCCACTTAACCACGGACATGTGGACAAGTGGAGCAGGGCAGGGTCAGGACTATATGACTGTGACAGCCCACTGGGTAGATGTATGGACTCCCGCCGCAAGAACAGCAGCGGCGGCACCAGTAGCAGCATCTCGCAAACGCCAACTCTTTCCTAGGCAGGCTACGCTTTGTATCACCGGTTTCCAGAATACGCACACAGCTGAAAACCTCTTACGGCAACTGAGGAAGATCATCGCGGAATGGCTTACCCCAATTGGACTCTCCTGTGGATTTGTGGCATCGGACAACGCCAGCAATATTGTGTGTGCATTAAATCTGGGCAAATTCCAGCACGTCCCATGTTTTGCACATACCTTGAATTTGGTGGTGCAGAATTATTTAAAAAACGAGAGGGGCGTGCAAGAGATGCTGTCGGTGGCCAGAAGAATTGCGGGACACTTTCGGCGTACAGGCACCACGTACAGAAGACTGGAGCAACACCAAAAACGCCTGAACCTGCCCTGCCATCATCTGAAGCAAGAAGTGGTAACGAGGTGGAATTCAACCCTCTATATGCTTCAGAGGTTGGAGGAGCAGCAAAAGGCCATTCAAGCCTATACAACTGAGCACGATATAGGAGGTGGAATGCACCTGTCTCAAGCGCAGTGGAGAATGATTTCAACGTTGTGCAAGGTTCTGCAACCTTTTGAACTTGCCACACGTGAAGTCAGTTCAGACACTGCCAGCCTGAGTCAGGTCATTCCCCTCATCAGGCTTTTGCAGAAGAAGCTGGAGACATTGAAGGAGGAGCTAACACAGAGCGATTCCGCTAGGCATGTGGGACTTGTGGATGGAGCCCTTAATTCGCTTAACAAGGATTCACGGGTGGTCAATCTGTTGAAATCAGAGCACTACATTTTGGCCACCGTGCTCGATCCTAGATTTAAAACCTACCTTGGATCTCTCTTTCCGGCAGACACAAGTCTGCTGGGGTTCAAAGACCTGCTGGTGAGAAAATTGTCAAGTCAAGCGGAACGCGACCTGTCAACATCTCCTCCTTCACATTCTCCCGCAACTGGGGGTGCGAGGAAAAGGCTCAGAATTCCGAGCCCACCCGCTGGCGGTGATGCAGGGCAGTCTGGAGCGACTGCTGATGCTGACATCTGGTCCGGACTGAAGGACCTGCCAACGATTACGGACATGTCGTCTACTGGCACTGCATATGATTCTCTCCCCATTGAAAGAATGGTGGAGGATTATATGAGTGACCGCATCCAAGTAGGCACGTCAGACAGTCCGTACTTATACTGGCAGGAAAAAGAGGCAATTTGGAGGCCCTTGCACAAACTGGCTTTATTCGACCTAAGTTGCCCTCCCACAAGTGTGTACTCCGAAAGAGTGTTTAGTGCCGCCGCTCACCTTGTCAGCAATCGGCGTACGAGGTTACTTCCAGAAAATGTGGAGAAGATGATGTTCATTAAAATGAATTATAATCATTTCCTCCGTGGAGACATTGACCAGCAGCAATTGCCTCCACAAAGTACACAGGGAGCTGAGATGGTGGATTCCAGTGGGGATGAATTGATAATCTGTGAGGAGGGGGATGTACACGGTGATATATCGGAGGATGATGATGAGGTGGACATCTTGCCTCTGTAGAGCCAGTTTGTGCAAGGAGAGATTAATTGCTTCTTTTTTGGTGGGGGTCCAAACCAACCCGTCATTTCAGTCACAGTCGTGTGGCAGACCCTGTCACTGAAATGATGGGTTGGTTAAAGTGTGCATGTCCTGTTTATACAACATAAGGGTGGGTGGGAGGGCCCAAGGACAATTCCATCTTGCACCTCTTTTTTCTTTAATTTTTCTTTGCGTCATGTGCTGTTTGGGGAGTATTTTTTTGAAGGGCCATCCTGCGTGACACTGCAGTGCCACTTCTAGATGGGCCAGGTGTTTGTGTCGGCCACTAGGGACGCTTAGCTTACTCACACAGCTACCTCATTGCTCCTCTTTTTTTTCTTCTTTGCGTCATGTGCTGTTTGGGGAGTGTTTTTTGAAGGGCCATCCTGCGTGACACTGCAGTGCCACTCCTAGATGGGCCAGGTGTTTGTGTCGGCCACTAGGGTCGCTTAGCTTATTCACACAGCTACCTCATTGCGCCTCTTTTTTTCTTTGCGTCATGTGCTGTTTGGGGAGTAGTTTTTTGAAGATCCAGCCTGCGTGACACTGCAGTGCCACTCCTAGATGGGCCAGGTGTTTGTGTCGGCCACTAGGGTCGCTTAGCTTACTCACACAGCTACCTCATTGCTCCTCTTTTTTTCTTTGCGTCATGTGCTGTTTGGGGGGTGTTTTTTGGAAGGGCCATCCTGCGTGACACTGCAGTGCCACTCCTAGATGGGCCAGGTGTTTGTGTCGGCCACTTGGGTCGTTGAGCTTAGTCACACAGCTACCTCATTGCGCCTCTTTTTTTCTTTGCGTCATGTGCTGTTTGGGGAGTGTTTTTTGGAAGGGCCATCCTGCGTGACACTGCAGTGCCACTCCTAGATGGGCCAGGTGTTTGTGTCGGCCACTTGGGTCGCTTAGCTTAGTCATCCAGCGACCTCGGTGCAAATTTTAGGACTAAAAATAATATTGTGAGGTGTGAGGTGTTCAGAATAGACTGAAAATGAGTGGAAATTATGGTTTTTGAGGTTAATAATACTTTGGGATCAAAATGACCCCCAAATTCTATGATTTAAGCTGTTTTTTAGGGTTTTTTGAAAAAAACACCCAAATCCAAAACACACCCGAATCCGACAAAAAAAATTCGGTGAGGTTTTGCCAAAACGCGTTCGAACCCAAAACACGGCCGCGGAACCGAACCCAAAACCAAAACACAAAACCCGAAAAATTTCAAGTGCACATCCCTAAATACAATATGGCATTAGTCCCACCAAACAGCTAGCATTGGTACACCAGGTCCCGGTAACTATGCCACGCTGAATATCTTTCTCGCTCGAAATGTGCGAAAATAAATAAAACCGCTAGAAGTGACAAAACTGCACAGTATAATCTAATACTGATCAATCTGATGTCCAACATTTGTACATCTGTGTGCAAATGAATCTGAATCTGTATACAACGTGCTACAATGCAGTGAGTGTGGCTTTTTTCATGCCAAGTTCCATTGTGTGGGTGGTCTTCAGTTTGCCGACTGTCGGGATCCAGGCGCACAGTATACCGGCGCCGGAATCCTGGCAGCTGGCATACCGACACTTTTTCTCCCTCTTGTGGGTCCACGAACCCCCTTGGAGGGAGAATAGATAGCGTGGTGCGCGTAGCGCACCATCGTGCCCACAGCGTGGTGAGCGCAGCGAGCCCGCAAGGGGCTCGTTTGCGCTCGCCCAGCTGTCGGTATGCCGGCGGTCAGGATTCCATCGCCGGTATGCTTGGCGCCAGGAGCCCGGCCACCGACATACCCTACTACACCCCCGTTGTGCAACACCTGTGACTTTGCATGTGTTTAAAACCAATACCTGTACAGTAAGAGGAGCAACCCAGCTTGTCTAGTACACTGTGAGTGGTGTTTTGCTGCGATGCAAATAAGATGTGAGCAGACACCTGTATGTCATCTTGGTGTTATTTTCTGCAGAATCAATAGAAATATGTATTACTACATTTACATATGTCCCTTGGATCATAACAATGACTTGCTTTCAGGAATACTTGATAACCACTGTAGGATAATACTTTTCAGAAATACTTTCAAACCATATTTTCCAGTTTAGCGAGAGTTGGGCTTCTTTGTGCATTGACCTCTGACACCTTATTATATGCAAATAAATTCAATATGGAACCGCACTAGTCTTAACAATCTAAACTGAATATAGAGATAACATAAACATAAAGAAACCAATGTCTGTGCAGTTAGAAAAAAGTTTTAAACTGCTATTGATTGGCGGTGCTCCCAGGAATTTTGTAGATTGGACTACAATTGAAAAGAAGAGAAAAGACAAAAAACCCTTGTTTGGGAGCACTCGTTTGTAATGATTTGTATAAATAAAATGAATGGTATGTGTGATAAAACTTAACCTTTAATTGTTTCTTAAATAAAAAGAGATTAATGTGGAATGATTATGAGACTCGTGTCTGATGTTTGCAAAGAAACTGTCACAACTGAGGGCCTGAGCTGACGGGAGGCAGCCTCAGTTGTAGGGGCTGAGATGTACCGGAACCTGGGAGGTTGTATCAGACCCCTGGACATGTAAGTAACATGAATAATAACTGCCCGAAGGCGTGACCACGACAACTTGGATAAAAGTCAATGATGTTTATTATGACAACTCCGCAACACAGCAGCAGTAAAAGAAAACATAAAAGTCAGCAAAGAATAAATACAGTTCCTGGGTACTACAGGATGGCAGGAGCCACAGGGCACTGGTAGTGTGAGATAGTTCTTATGATCTTCAAGATGGAAAGTCCTCACCAGGCCCGACTGTAGCAATGGAGATAACCCAGGATTGTGCCAGCTGGTGTTCCAGGAAAAGCTGGGTTGCTGAAGATAAAACAGCTGCTGTGGATACTGGCTGGAACCAGACTGTTGTTAGCACGGAGTGGATACTGGCTGGAACCAGTTAAATAATAAATGAACTTGGGAGCGATGAAATATGAACTGAAATGTAGAACTTGAGAGCGGAGAAATAATAATACCGGTGGAGAGTGGTAAAGTGTAGAAAGGACACCGGCCCTTTAAGGGAAGCTGTACTCTGCTGGAAGCTGAGCTGGAAGCAGGTAATGTTGTAACTGGAAACAGATGAATCCACAATGGATTGGAGAGTCAGGCTACACCGCAGGTGGAATGCTGGTGCGGGTCTCTATGGTGGAAGTCTTGAGACAGGAGCTGGAACCTGGAAGACAATCACAGGAGAGAGACAAACAGGAACTAGGTTTGACAACCAAAGCACTGACGCCTTCCTTGCTCAGGCACAGTGTATTTATACCTGCAGCAAGGAAGGGATTGGCTAGGCAATTATGCAGATTATCAATACTGAGAACAGATTGGTGGAAATGATCAGCTGACAGAATCCAAGATGGCTGCGCCCATGCAGACACTTGGAGGGAAGTTTGGTTTGTAATCCATGTGGTAATGAAAACAGTAATGGCGGCGCCGGCCACCGGAGACAGGAGGCGCCAGGCTGACAGATGCACATCCAACCACGCGGACACAGCGGAGGCCGCGGCTGACGTAATCGCCACTCAGACACTCTGCATGCAGAAGTTCAGGGACGGCGGCGGAGGCCGCGGGAGACGCCATGCCAGGTGTAATATGGCGTTTACTGTGACAGCGTCCCAGAGTGACAGGAGAGGATACAGGAATGTACACATCAGGATAACAGATGGGATCCGGTCCTGGAGCGCTGAGCCAGCCTTAGGAGGCATCTGATGGGTAAGAAATGGCGTCCAGATACCCGGATCGTGACAGCACCCCCCCTTTAGGAGTGGCCCCAGGACACTTCTTTGGCTTTTGAGGAAACTTGGAATGGAATCTCCGGACCAAGGCAGGAGCATGGACATCAGAAGCATTGGTCCATGAACGTTCCTCAGGACCATAACCCTTCCAGTCAATAAGATATTGTAGTTGACCGTAACGGTGACGTGAGTCCAGGATCTTGGCCACTTCATACTCAACGCCTCGTTGAGTTTGGACTTTCGGAGTTGGAGGAAGTGAGGAATGAAACCGATTCAAGATCAGCGGTTTCAACAGGGAAACATGGAATGTCCTGGGTATTTTTAAGAAGGGAGGCAACTGGAGTCTGTAAGCAACAGGATTGATGACTTGTTCAATCTTGAAAGGACCGATATAGCGAGGTGCAAACTTCATACTGGGAACTCTTAACCTCAAATTCTTCGTGGATAACCATACCCGATCACCCACCTTGAGAGCAGGAACTGCTCGACGCTTCTTATCCGCAAACTTCTTGTACCTGAACGATGCCTTGAGCAGAGCTGATCGTACGCTCTTCCAGATATTGGCAAACTGATGCAAGGTGATATCCACTGCGGGAACAGAAGTTGCTGGAAGCGGTTGGAACTCAGGGACTTTAGGGTGGAATCCAAAGTTAGTGAAGAATGGTGTTGAAGCAGATGAAGAATGATACTGGTTGTTATGACAGAACTCGGCCCAGGGAAGTAATTGAACCCAGTCATCTTGAGAGGAGGACACATAGATGCGGAGGAAGGCCTCCAAGTCCTGATTCACCCTCTCGGTTTGACCATTGGTCTGAGGATGATAAGCCGTGGAAAACTAGAGCTTGACTTGGAGGACTTGACATAAACTTCGCCAGAATTTGGCTGTGAATTGAACTCCTCGATCTGAGATTATTTCTTCAGGAAGACCGTGGAGTCGGAAGATCTCTTGTATGAATACTTGAGCCAACTTGGAAGCTGACGGAAGACCGGTGAGAGGAATGAAGTGTGCCATCTTGGTGAACCGGTCAACTACCACCCAGATGGTATTGAACTTGTTGCACATGGGTAAGTGTCACAACTGAGGGCCTGAGCTGACGGGAGGCAGCCTCAGTTGTAGGGGCTGAGATGTACCGGAACCTGGGAGGTTTTATCAGACCCCTGGACATGTAAGTAACATGAATAATAACTGCCCGAAGGCGTGACCACGACAACTTGGATAAAAGTCAATGATGTTTATTATGACAACTCCGCAACACAGCAGCAGTAAAAGAAAACATAAAAGTCAGCAAAGAATAAATACAGTTCCTGGGTACTACAGGATGGCAGGAGCCACAGGGCACTGGTAGTGTGAGATAGTTCTTATGATCTTCTAGATGGAAAGTCCTTACCAGGCCCGACTGTAGCAATGGAGATAACCCAGGATTGTGCCAGCTGGTGTTCCAGGAAAAGCTGGGTTGCTGAAGATAAAACAGCTGCTGTGGATACTGGCTGGAACCAGACTGTTGTTAGCACGGAGTGGATACTGGCTGGAACCAGTTAAATAATAAATGAACTTGGGAGCGATGAAATATGAACTGAAATAAAGAACTTGAGAGCGGAGAAATAATAATACCGGTGGAGAGTGGTAAAGTGTAGAAAGGACACCGGCCCTTTAAGGGAAGCTGTACTCTGCTGGAAGCTGAGCTGGAAGCAGGTAAAGTTGTAGCTGGAAACAGATGAATCCACAATGGATTGGAGAGTCAGGCTACACCGCAGGTGGAATGCTGGTGCGGGTCTCTATGGTGGAAGTCTTGAGACAGGAGCTGGAACCTGGAAGACAATCACAGGAGAGAGACAAACAGGAACTAGGTTTGACAACCAAAGCACTGACGCCTTCCTTGCTCAGGCACAGTGTATTTATACCTGCAGCAAGGAAGGGATTGGCTAGGCAATTATGCAGATTAACAATACTGACAACATATTGGAGGAAATGATCAGCTGACAGAATCCAAGATGGCTGCAGACACTTGGAGGGAAGTTTGGTTTGTAATCCATGTGGTAATGAAAACAGTAATGGCGGCGCCGGCCACTGGAGACAGGAGACGCCAGGCTGACAAGTGCACATCCAACCACGCGGACACAGCGGAGGCCGCGGCTGACGTAATCGCCACTCTGACACTCTGCATGCAGAAGCTCAGGGACGGCGGCGGAGGCCGCGGGAGACGCCATGCCAGGTGTAATATGGCGTTTACTGTGACAGCGTCCCAGAGTGACAGGAGAGGATACAGGAATGTACACATCAGGATAACAGATGGGATCCGGTCCTGGAGCGCTGAGCCAGCCTTAGGAGGCATCTGATGGGTACGAAATGGTGTCCAGATACCCGGATCGTGACAGCAAGTCTGTAATGAAATCCATCGACAAGTGGGTCCATGGTCGACGGGGAACGGATAGTGGAACCAGTTGCCCCGCAGGCGACTGGCGGGATACTTTATGTTGGGCACACTTTGGGCAAGATGCAATAAACTCCAAGACGTCCTTTTTCAGAGTTGGCCACCAATAGGACCTAGAGATAAACTCCAGGGTTTTTTAGATACCTGTATGTCCGGCAAAACGGGAAGCATGGGCCCAATGCATGAGCTTCTTCCTTAGCATCGGCTTCACAAAACTTTTCCCTGATGGGGGCGTAGAGTCCATCCCTACCGTGGAGAATGCCAACGGATTTATAATAGGATGCTTGTCTGAAGACTCTGACTCATTTTCTTGCTCCCATGAGCGGGAAAGGGCATCGGCCTTGCGATTCTGAGAGCCCGGACAGAACTGGAGTTTAAAGTCGAACCTGGAAAAGAAAAGTGCCCATCTGGCCTGACGAGGGTTGAGACATTGTGCGCCCTTCAGGTATAAAAGGTTCTTGTGGTCTGTAAGTATGGTGATTGAATGAGAAGCTCCCTCCAACAGATACCTCCACTCTTCTAGAGCGAGCTTGATGGCTAGCAACTCCTGGTCGCCAATGGCATAGTTGCGCTCAGCTGGGGAGAACTTCCGGGAGAAGAAACTGCAAGGGTGTAAATGGCCATCTTTAGCCCTCTGAGATAACACCGCTCCTACTCCAACGGAGGAGGCATCCACCTCTAAGATGAAAGGAGAGTCGATGTCAGGCTGTTTCAGAACAGGCGCAGAGATGAACCTTTGTTTTAAAAGATGAATTGCTTGCATGGCTTCTTCAGACCACTTGGACGGGTTAGCACCCTTCTTAGTGAAAGCAGTAATAGGCGCCACAATGGTGGAAAAGTCTCGTATAAACTTTCGGTAATAGTTGGCGAACCCTAAGAACCTCTGGACCCCTTTGAGGGTTAAGGGTACCGGCCAATTTTGGATTGCTTGTAGTTTCTCAGGATCCATCTCTAGTCCGGAACCGGACACAATGTACCCTAGAAACGGAATGGACTTGACTTCAAAGACGCATTTTTCTAATTTGCAATAGAGATGATTGACACGGAGACGGGACAGAACCTCTTTAACCCAAAAACGATGTTCCTCTAAATCGTTGGCAAAAATGAGGATATCGTCTAAATAGACCACGACATGACGGTATAGAATGTCCCTGAAGATCTCATTGACAAAATGCTGGAAGACAGCTGGAGCATTGCTCAATCTGAAGGGCATGACGAGGTACTCATAATGTCCGTCACGGGTGTTAAAGGCGGTCTTCCACTCGTCACCCTCACGGATCCGGATGAGATTGTATGCACCTCGCAAGTCCAGCTTTGTAAAGATGGTAGCTCCGCTAACTCTGTCAAAGAGCTCAGTAATCAGGGGTAAAGGATAACGGTTCTTGATGGTAATGTCGTTCAAACCTCTGTAGTCGATGCACGGCCGCAGACCACCATCTTTCTTTTTTACAAAAAAGAAGCCTGCGCCGGCTGGAGAAGAAGAAGGTCGAATGAACCCCTTTGCTAGGTTCTCTTTAATATATTCCTCCATAGAATGCGTCTCCGGCAGAGACAACGGATAAGTTCGGCCTCGAGGTGGAACCTTCCCTGGAACGAGATCAATCGGACAGTCCCATTCTCTATGAGGAGGAAGGATATCAGCAGAAGCTTTACTGAACACATCCGTGAAATCTTGATATGCAGGAGGTGGAACATCAGACGACCTGGGGGAGGAAGAACAGACAGGCAATACTTTAAACAAACATGTCTCAGCACAGGAGGAACCCCATGCCAGGATTTGCGTAGTCGTCCAATCAATTGTAGGATTGTGAAGACGGAGCCTTGGAAGGCCCAGGACCACAGGATGTGTGGCTCTTGGAATCACTAAAAAAGAAATAAGTTCGGAATGAAGAACTCCCACTCTCAGACGAACTGGTAGAGTCCTTAAAGAAATGACTGCATCAAAAATTTTGCTGCCATCCACGGCAGTTAAAGAAATGGACGAAGGAAGTCTCTCGGTAGGTAGGGACCACCGTTTAACATAGGCTTCGGTAATAAAGTTCCCAGCTGCTCCGGAATCAAGGAGGGCAATGACGTTCCGACAACGTTGAGCAACTTGAAGCGAGACTGGGAGATTACAATCTTGAGGAGATGGAGAGGAGATCATTACTCCTAGCCGGCCCTCTCCTTGGCGAGCTAGGATTTGGAGTTTCCCGGACGTTTGGGACAGGCATTAATGGTGTGAGACGGAGCTGCACAATAGAGACAGAGAAACTCGGAGAGACGTCTTCGGCGCTCAGCAGGAGTTAAACGGGAACGGCCAAGTTGCATGGGCTCATCTTTAGATGGTGACAGTTGACGAGGAGGAGGAGCTGAAGATTTTGGAGCAGATGATCTTCCACGCTCAGTTGCTCTCTCTCTGAAACGTAAATCAACTTTCGTGCAGAGTGAGATTAGCTCATCTAACTTAGAAGGTAAGTCTCTGGTAGCTAACTCATCTTTAATACGCTCAGATAAGCCATGCCAGAATGCAGCATACAGGGCCTCGTCGTTCCATGCCAGTTCGGATGCCAGGATCTGGAACTGTATCAGATATTGTCCTACAGTACGTGACCCCTGGCGTAAACGGAGAATCTCGGATGAAGCTGAGGTTACCCGGCCTGGCTCGTCGAAGATGCGCCTGAATGTTGACACGAAGGCAGTGTAGGAAGATAGCAGGGTGTCGGTCCTCTCCCATAACGGTGATGCCCAATCAAGGGCTGAGCCACTGAGAAGAGAAATAATGTAGGCAATTTTTGTACGGTCACTGGGAAAATTGCCAGGTTGTAGCTCAAACTGAATCTCACACTGGTTGAGAAATCCCCTGCAGAATCTTGGAGATCCGTCAAATTTTGCTGGCGTTGGAAGATGAAGACGTGGAGCAGAAATGGGTAAGGTGGGTGGGGTTATAGCTGGAGTCACTGTGGTTGACGCACCAGACGCGCCTGATCCACGGAGAGTTGTCTGAATCCCATCCAGCCGAGTAGAGAGATCCTGGAGACAGCGGATGATGTGGCCCTGTGCAGCCTCCTGATGTTCTAGTCGGGCTGCCAGTTCTTGCATCGGCCTGGCCGCTTGATCCTGGTCTCCGGCTGGATTCATTAGGTCAGTGCTTACTGTCACAACTGAGGGCCTGAGCTGACGGGAGGCAGCCTCAGTTGTAGGGGCTGAGATGTACCGGAACCTGGGAGGTTTTATCAGACCCCTGGACATGTAAGTAACATGAATAATAACTGCCCGAAGGCGTGACCACGACAACTTGGATAAAAGTCAATGATGTTTATTATGACAACTCCGCAACACAGCAGCAGTAAAAGAAAACATAAAAGTCAGCAAAGAATAAATACAGTTCCTGGGTACTACAGGATGGCAGGAGCCACAGGGCATTGGTAGTGTGAGATAGTTCTTATGATCTTCTAGATGGAAAGTCCTTACCAGGCCCGACTGTAGCAATGGAGATAACCCAGGATTGTGCCAGCTGGTGTTCCAGGAAAAGCTGGGTTGCTGAAGATAAAACAGCTGCTGTGGATACTGGCTGGAACCAGACTGTTGTTAGCACAGAGTGGATACTGGCTGGAACCAGTTAAATAATAAATGAACTTGGGAGCGATGAAATATGAACTGAAATGTAGAACTTGAGAGCGGAGAAATAATAATACCGGTGGAGAGTGGTAAAGTGTAGAAAGGACACCGGCCCTTTAAGGGAAGCTGTACTCTGCTGGAAGCTGAGCTGGAAGCAGGTAATGTTGTAGCTGGAAACAGATGAATCCACAATGGATTGGAGAGTCAGGCTACACCGCAGGTGGAATGCTGGTGCGGGTCTCTATGGTGGAAGTCTTGAGACAGGAGCTGGAACCTGGAAGACAATCACAGGAGAGAGACAAACAGGAACTAGGTTTGACAACCAAAGCACTGACGCCTTCCTTGCTCAGGCACAGTGTATTTATACCTGCAGCAAGGAAGGGATTGGCTAGGCAATTATGCAGATTATCAATACTGAGAACAGATTGGTGGAAATGATCAGCTGACAGAATCCAAGATGGCTGCGCCCATGCAGACACTTGGAGGGAAGTTTGGTTTGTAATGCATGTGGTAATGAAAACAGTAATGGCGGCGCCGGCCACCGGAGACAGGAGGCGCCAGGCTGACAGATGCACATCCAACCACGCGGACACAGCGGAGGCCGCGGCTGACGTAATCGCCACTCAGACACTCTGCATGCAGAAGTTCAGGGACGGCGGCGGAGGCCGCGGGAGACGCCATGCCAGGTGTAATATGGCGTTTACTGTGACAGCGTCCCAGAGTGACAGGAGAGGATACAGGAATGTACACATCAGGATAACAGATGGGATCCGGTCCTGGAGCGCTGAGCCAGCCTTAGGAGGCATCTGATGGGTAAGAAATGGCGTCCAGATACCCGGATCGTGACAGAAACTTGTTTAACCTTTTTAGCAAATGAGGTACAAGTTATTGAGAAAAGGTGAAAATATCAGAAGCAATGTGTTTGGTAAGTATCCTTGTGTTCTGATGAAGTAAATATATCCAGAACAATCACTGTGCATGCCTTGAAATAAAGGTATCAATAGAAACATAGTATGGTAGCAAGATTGAATGAACTGAATTTTTTAAAGATAGATAGAAAGATGGAATTATAGAGAAAGGGGCCCACTGCACCTGGTATTCTCAGGAGGTTTCCCATCCTGATACTGACCAGGCCATACCTGCTTAGCTTCCGAGATCGGACAAGATCGGGCGCATTCAGGGTAGTATGGCCGTGGGCCTATTGTGAGAGATGTGGGGGAAGAAAATTGAAAGGGAAAAAGTTCACTCCTAATGTCCGTACTGTGCATAAGACAACCATGTGTAGTCCGGGAGTGTTTTTCCAAAAGCAGGAAATAGGGAATAGAAAGCGTTGGAGAATTAAAAAAGGGGCCCACCGCACCTGGTATTCTCAGGAGGTTCTCCTTCCTAGTACTGACCAGGCCATGCCTGCTTAGCTTCAGAGATTGGACAAGATCGGGCGTATTCAGGGTAGTATGGCCGTGGGCCAGTATGGAGAAAATATATATGGAAGAGAAGAGTACACCGCTTACTGTACTTAACACTCAACCAGGGCCACTGATGGTCTCAAATGGTAACTCCGGACAAGGTGTGTCAAGATGGTTCTGAGTGTCTGGATTTGGTAAAAATATGGTGTGGTAGGTAAAGTATGGTAGATAGTGAAGCAGATGTGAATTATTCTATGATTAGAGCCAGAAATGCTAATAAGGAGCTCAATGCTATTTCACAACTGGTACTCTTCACCTTATATTCAGAGTGGGAACAGTTGATACCAAGTGTCAATTATTCATTAATGAATACCAGGGAAAGCAAAAATTATAATATAAATGCTACCATAGATACATATATATGTGTTGAAATCATAAATTGCTACCTTAAATACATACATAGGTTGAAATCATAAATTGCTACCTTAAATACATACATAGGTTGAGATAGCAACAGATAAAAATATATATATGTTTACCATGAATACACTTGTGTGTATAAATTACGGTTAGATATCTGTAGCTAATAGAACAACCTTGAGGGCATGGGCGGGTATTTAGAACATAATTGTACAGATTGTTATATGCAAATAGAACATTGTTCAAAATCACTGTTCAAAGCAGAGAGTGTAGTGATAGATTTAGTATCTATTGTCACTACTATTGTATTTCTGGACAAAATAGCAGTAAGCAGATGGTATTAAGTAGTGGACTTAAAAGGCATTGAGCACTAGTGATTCCTGCTGCATATTTAAACCCTGGCGATCTAGTGTCAATTAAGCCAGTATACAGTAGGTATTTAAGCAGCGGACTTAAACGTCAAATATTGACTCCTGCTGTGCATTTAAACCATGGTGATCTAGTGTCAGTTTACCGCAGCCGCAAGGTGTGCGGCGAGTGTCGTCCAGGTCCCCTCTGTTCGTGATCCCGCTGCAGTGATGACCGCGGCCCTCAATTAAAGGTTAAGTTTTATCACACATACCATTCATTTTATTTATACAAATCATTACAAACGAGTGCTCCCAAACAAGGGTTTTTTGTCTTTTCTCTTCTTTTCAATTGTAGACCTTATTATATGCTGTATGATAGACAGATTATTTTTCCACTATCAATATGTAGCTTCCTCAAATCCTCCAGCAATGACAATATGTTATACAGGTGATGTACAGACAGATGTTAGATAGATTGTCAATACAGATATAAAGGTATGAGAAAACAAGTCTTCCAGTTTTGTAATATATGAAAACATATTGCAGATACTGATAACAATTTTCCATGCCCATCACATATCCAGCAGCCTTTACACGCTATGGGGGTTAATCAGTACGGATTGCAGATTCTGTTAAAAATCAGAATCTGCAATCCTTTGTTTCACATGCTGGGGACCGCCCATTGTAGGGTTAGGCCGCCCAGCATGCAGAACAGCCTGCACCGCGGCTGCGACCGCAGTTTCATTGCGGTCGCGGCAACTGTGGATGACCCCCTGCAGCTGTAGCTATGCTGCGTATGCAGGAGGTCTGGCGCCATTTTTTAACCAATTTACTATGCGGCGCCCCCCTCAATGGTCAATCGCTGCTCCCTGTACTCCTCGTGAATGGCTCTGCCTGTCAATCAAGCAAAGGCATTTGCACCCACTGGGAGCCAAACGCATTTTGCGGCTGTTGACGCTCAGGATGGTACCTGCACGAGCATACTGGCACCGCCGATCGGTTTATTGCAGTCGCATCGCTTAGCAATGCAACCTGAATAACTCCCTATGTTGTCACGTAGGGAGGAAATTAGAGTTAGGAGCAAATCCAGGTAGAAGGTGCAAATGTTTCTCCTGGAGAATCTATGAAACATGCAATGGAATATTTGTTTTGCATGCAAACTGCTTCTCTTGTACGTAGCACATAAATACTGGGTAATGGGTATACATCACCATTTAGAGTCCAGCTAGGAGACACTATCAACACCAAAAGTAGACCTGTTCACACAATTTAAATGTAGCTCTCCTCAGTTTACAGGGCATCATGCAAGGTGAAAAATTGTTGAAAACTTTGAAGAAAATAAAGGAAGATACGTTGGAGACTCATGCAATATTCCATGCATTAAGTACAACTGAAAGCTTGAAAGATGCTCAGGGCCGGACTGGTCCACAGGGGTACAGGGAAAGTCCCTGGTGGGCCCCACTGCCAAAGAGCCCATCTCCTCCTCTAGAGACAGATTCCAGACTATGCTCTCAATTTATACACTCTTACTCAATTAGAGGGACAGTTACTTGGTGCAGCAGGATCACTTATAAACATGGAGGGATGTTTCTATAGAAACAACACGAAGATTCACCTACAGTGTTGCTTAGTCAAGTGTCTGTAATGGCTGGCCACACCACCTCTGGTGGTTGACCACACCATTTAAGCTAGGAACCTTACCACTGCATTCCTGCCGGTGGGCCCTTCATGCTACAGTCTGACACTGGACATGCCACTTTTAGATAGGTGTCACTAATTATCCAGAAATATCTTTGCTAAGTCACAATTAAGCTTCCATTTAATAATACTTGATAATCGTGTGAAATCTTATCATCTCCTATATAATTGCCCAGATCTGTGACTTTGTGACTCATTTGCTAACGCTGGGCGGAGTCACAACACTGGGCGGAGTTAGTCAAATGAGTCACAGATCTGGCCACATCTATAGGAGACTAGGAGCAGAAGCAGATAGTATGGGCATGGCACAGGCAGGGGTTCATACCTCCCAGCTTTCTTCAGGCAGAAGGAGGGACACACAAGCTGCAAAAAGGGGGCGTGGCTTTACGGGAGGGCCCCCGTTTTCGTCAGTGAGGGGGCATGCCCAGCGCTCTGTGAGCTGCTGGCATGCCCCCAGGGGCTGATTACGAGTTCTGGGAGCCCAGGGCACTTGAGACAGGGGAGCCCTATCTCATTGCTGTGCCTGCTGTGGGGTTGGGGGCGTGGTCTAATCGAGCTCGCGAGGCCACGCCCCCTTATGCAAATTCTGGATTATTATTTTTTAATGGAATTTTGGCCCCTCAGCTAGGGCTAAATCCAGGGGGGGTGGTCGCTCCCCCCTACACACCCGCACAGGCAGAAGACAGCTTGGAGACTGCTGCCTCCCTGCAACACCACAGACCTGCCAACACGCAGCAGCGTGTGCTGACTGTAGCACAATGCTGCCGCTGTTGCTGGCTGGACGGGGAAGCTACTGTGCTGGGACAGAGCTATTCGAGCCGGGGGGCCCACTAAAACTGTGGGGCCAACGGTACGTACCCCCTGCCCCCCCCTTATTCCGGCTCTGCTGCTGGAACCCCCCTTTAATCCGTACCCTCTGATGCCCCCTCTCCCTCTGTCTCCACTATTCACCGCTGCTCTGCTAAGCAGAACCGCGAGTACAGGAGCTTTCCAACTGCCCCCCCCCCACACCGCGGGACACTGCGACCCGCGGGTGGGACAGCGGGACAGACCCCCAAAAATGGGACTGTCCCGCGAAAATCGGGACAGTTGGGAGGTATGGGGGTGTGTGAGGGGGTATGCCGTACAGACAGACGGGCACCGGCTCACTGTGTGCTTGACCCCCCACATCAGCATACTCAGCAGGGTCTCTCTGGCGCGGAGGAGCGTCACTTTCTGCCACACTCCACGCTTCTTAGCTGCAGTTTTGTGGGGCACCTGCCGCTGTGCTGGTTCCGTACTGCCTCTGTTATCTCCAGCCCCGGCAACCCCACTGCTAGCTGCAGCGTTGCCGCCCGCAGTGAGGTGCGCCCAGCTCCTTCACACACTTTAGCTGGCGGGCAGCGCTGCAGAAGTCCGAGCTGCTTGCAGGCTCCGACCCCCTCCTCCCTCCAGCCGCAGCGTCTCCTGGGAGCTAACCAGTCACTGCCTGTCTCCCCTTATTACAGTGCCCAGCAGCCGCAAGGTCCGCGCCGCGTGCATGCTATGACCCCCTCCTCCCTCCAGCCGCAGCGTCTCCTGGGGGCTAACCAGTCATTCCCAGTCTCCCCTTACCACGGTGCCCGGCAGCTGCGCGAGGTCTGCGGTGTATGACTGAGGAGGGGAGAGGGATGCGGACGGGCAGAGGAAGCAGGACTCCAGCCTAAGAGAGTCAGCCATGCCAAGTCTCCACCAGCAGCAGATCCCAACAGGTTGGAGTGGAACAGCAGCAGCCAGCAGCAGTGACTCCGGTAACACACATCTGTCTGTCACCACTGTCCTGTCCCTAATACCAATCTCTCCCGTGCCCTGTGTTCTGTCATGTCCCTGTCACCCCTGGCCTTGCCCTGTCACCCTTATCCTGGCCCTTTCACCCTTATCCTGGCCCTGTCACCCTTATGCTGGCCCTATTATCCCTATCCTGGCCCTGTCACCCCTGTGCTTGCCCTGTCAACCCTATACTGGCCCTGTCACCCCTGTCCGGGTCCTGCCGCCCCTACCCTGGCCCTGTCACCCTTATCCTGGCCCCGTCGCCCCTGTCCTGGCCCTGTCACCCCTGTTCTGACCTTGTCACCCCTGTCCTGGTCCCGTCACCCCTGTTCTGACCCTGTCACCCCTGTCCTGGCCCTGTTACTGCATACCCTCCAACTACCTTTTTGGCAGGTACAGTACCCGCAGCGCCTCCAGACCCCTCCCCAATGCACCACACCTCCGCACCTTCCACTCCACCACATGCTGCACTCCACCCCACCCACACACGCTGTGCCTTCAGACCCCCTACACCACCCACGGCTCCCACTCCTCCGCCCCATCACCATCCACAGCACCTCCAGACCCCCTCCACCATCCACCCCCCATATACGTCTCCCCCCACACCTGCCCCCCTCCACCCGCAGCATCTGCAGACACCCTCCTCCATCCGCGGTCCCCCCCCTCACCCACCCCTCCCCCACCCATGGCACCCCTGCACCTGCCCCTCCACCACCTGCAGCATCTGCAGACACCCTCCTCCATCCGCGGTCCCCCCCCCCTCCCCCACCCATGGCACCCCTGCACCTGCCCCTCCACCACCTGCAGCATCTCCGGACCTCCTTCCCCATCCGCCGCACCACCCGTACCTGCCCATCCCCTACCCACGGCGCCTGCGAACCCCTACCCCACCCCCGGCACCCCCGCCCCTTTCCATCCCACAGCACCTCCGGAACCCTTCACCCATCCGCAACATCCCCACACCTGCCCCTCTCCCACCCGTGGCACCCCTGCCCCTCCCCCACCTGCAGTGCCTCCGGACCCCTCCCCCATCTGCAGCCCCCACTCCTCTGCCCCTCCCCCACCCGCAGCACCTCCCGACCCCTCCCCATCCGCCCTCCCCCCCCGCTTCCGCCCCCCCTCCACCCGCAGCATCTACAGACACCCTCCCCCATCCGCAGTCCCCCCCCGCACCCGCTACATTCTGTACATCGTGCCCTGCAGGTGCTGTTCACGCTGTCGCAAGGGGCTGCGCCTCCTTCACCATTGCACGCCCTTTCATTGTGCAATATTTAACCACTAACAAAGGAATGCAGGTAATACTCCATATAATACAAATATTGAACCCCAGAAGGGCATGCAAGGGTTAAGGGGGCGTATCCCCTTGCGACGGTGTGAAGAGCGCCCGTAGGGCGCGATGAAGCACCTAGTAGCTATAGTATGTAGTTAATAAAAAGTATTTCCGTTAAAAAATAGTTTAATAAGTAAAAGGCAATATCTATGTTATTTATCGCTCCATCTGGCCCCAAATTCCCCCTGACCAGGAACTCCATGAACTAAAATGGGTGACAGATCTCCCAACCCCTATTGATGGTGAGGAATGGTCCACCATTAGGTCAAGAATTGCTAAAGCTTCTATTAGTGTGGCCATAAGAGAGACGTGTTACTAGGTATACACATGATGGTACTAGGTACGGCTTAAGCTTCACACCATTTTTCCATCATCCTCAACTGATGCTGGTGAAATATGTGGAAAAGAAGGTACATTCTTTCACATGTGGTGGTCATGTCCAATTATACATGTTTTTTGGAATCAAGTGTGGGCACTGTTGTTGAGGATAATGGATACACCCATATCGAACAATGTTAAGGGCCCCATACGCTAGAGCGATAATGCCCAATTTCAGCCCAATTCGGGCATTCGGCCCGATATATCGGCTAAAATCGAGCATTTTAGGGGTGTTCCCGAACCGATCCGATGCGCGTTCCCGTGAGCATTGGATCGGATCCTCCAGATTGAATGTGCTGCACATTCAATCTGGTCCGACCTGTGGACAGTTCTTGGGATCACCCAGATATATCGTATGCAAATGGGAAGCATCTTGGCCGATCCTGCCCCCCGGGAGGCTGCCGGGGTGATCGCCTGGGATCACCTCCAACATGAGATCGTTGTAGTGTATGGGGCCCTTTACAGTGGCATTACTGAGTGCCCCTAGTTTGATCTGTCATTACGCACCAAGATAAGCTTAGAGTTCATGTATGCAATGCCACCAAATCATTGATCGCTAAAAATTGGATACGCACATGTTCACTTTGTAGCCTTTATGGAGTATATTACAAATTTACAGAAAAACACAATGAATATGGTTCCCCGGGTACCTTTTTTACGCTTCTCCTCTCCCTGGTCTCTGCCAATGATCCCTTGTACCATCTTCCTTTTGTTTTGAGGGGGTTTATTAGGTTTCTTAGCAAATCAAAAAAGAAAGCAATTGGGCATGCGCAGTTTGGATCTGATCGTCCACTGTGTGAAAACACACAGCAGTGATCAGCTCTGAATTACCCCCTATGTGCACTGCAGGGGGGCAGATATACCATGTGCAGAGAGCAACCAGTATTTACCCTGCATAGAAACAATATAACCCACCCAAATCTAACTCTCTCGGCACATGTTATATCTGCCCCCCTTGCAGTGCACATAGGGGGTAATTCAGAGCTGATCGCAGCAGCAACTTTGTTAGCAGTTGGGTAAAACCATGTGCACTGCAGGGGGAGGCAGACATAACATGTGCAGAGAGCGTTAGATTTGGGTGGGTTATTTTGTTTCTGTGCAGGGTAAATACTGGCTGCTTTATTTTTACACTGCAATCTAGATTTCAGTTTGAACACAACCCACCCAAATCTAACTCTCTCTGCACATGTTACATCTGCCCCCCCTGCACTGCACATGGTTTTGCCCAACTGCTAACATATTTGCTGCTGCGATCAACTCCGAATTACCTCCATAGGCTTTTGCCCATTAGCTAACAAATTTGCTGCTGTGATCAGGTCTGAATTAGGCCCTCTGTGTGTAATCCGTGCCAAAGAAAATAATAGTACATCTAAATATCTGTGACTCTAAAATGTAAACTTTGTTTATGTTTTAGAATAGTAACATACAAAGAACTAAAGTGCAAAACACTTAAGTTCTGTAAATGTTAATGGGTGTGCTAAAAAGCAAATATGTGGATGAATTTATCTGAATGCTTCTGCAGCATGCTGCTCTAAATTCGTAAGATTGCTCCTAAATATGAATAACACAACAGGCATACTTAATGAAATTCACTCATAAAGAAGAATAAAATACTCCGTGCACTGAGAGCGTTTTATATGAGAGTCCTATCACTGACAAACTTATATTATTTCATAGCGCTAAGCAACAATGTACAAATTATGCAGACATCTATTGCTATGTATCATAATTTACACTGCATAGCAACAGAGTATAAGCTATATTATACTGTAGATTTTATCATCAGTATATAAGCTATTTATATATCTCCCACTATTGCCACAGTATGTATCATTTACAGTTCATAGCAAACGTGCATACGTTATATTATACAGCAGGTCTAATCAGCAGTATACAAGCTATTAACACTTCTGCCAGCATTGCTATGTGTCATATAACAGCGCACAGCAATGGTGTATGGAGGCTTTTTAGAGCCATGGGGGTAATTCTGAGTTGATCACAGCAGCAAGTTTGTTAGCAATTGGGCAAAACCATGTGTACTGCAGGGGGGGGGGGACAGATATAACATTTGCAGAGAGAGTTAGATTTGGGTGTGTTATTTTGTTTCTGTGCAGGGTAAATACTGGCTGCTTTATTTTTACACTGCAATTTAGATTTCAGTTTGAATACACTCCACCCAAATCTAACTCTCTCTGCACATGTTATATCTGCCCCCCCTGCAGTGCACATGGTTTTGCCCAACTGCTAAAAAATTTCCTGCTGCGATCAACCTGGAATTACCCCCCATATGCAGTGGCCACATCATTCTATCGTTCCGTGGGTGGCGTTTCAGCATTGTGGTGGGTGTCAGCTGAAACGGGGTCATGTTATGATTGTTTTTGGGGGCGGCTGCGTGGTGTCATCTGCAGCAGCACCAACAGAAAAAATTACGGCAGACCACCTGCCAGCACAACCAATGAAATAGCGGACACACCGTGAGGCGGCACCATACACACGCCTTGCTCTGTGCTGGGTGGCCCCCAGCATGTGAGGAGATGGACACAGATCTTGCTGCAGGAAACGCCCATCTCTGAAAGAGAGATATATCGTTATAGTCAACAGTACACAATCTATTTATACAGTCTGGATGGTGTAATGGTTAGCATCACTACCTCACAGCACTGAGGGCATGGGTTTGATTCCCACTATAGCCCCAACTGTGTGGAGTTTGTATATTCTCCCAGTACATACGTGGGTTTCCTCCCAAAAATATACAGGTTATTTGGCTCCTGAAAAAAATGAACCCTAATGTGTAGATGGGCCAAGTGCTGCCAAATTTTACGTTTCTATGGGGGTAATTGCAAGTTGATCGCAGCAGGATTTTTTTTTAGCAGTTGGGCAAAACCATGTGCACTGCAGGGGAGGCAGATTTAACATGTGCAGAGAGAGTTAGATTTGGGTGTGTTCAATCTGCAATCTAATTTGCAGTATAAAAATAAAGCAGCCAGTATTTAGCCTGCGCAGAAACAAAATAACCCACCCAAATCTAACTCTCTCTGCACATGTTATATCTGCCCCCCATGCAGTGCACATGGTTTTGTCCAACTGCTAAATAATTTCCTGCTGCGATCAACTTGGAATTTCCCCCTATGATTCTTTCTCCCACTTCTGCTGTGTATCATTCATAGCAGCATATATCAAGTGTGTATATACATAAGCTAATGCAGGATGGGTTTCCAGTTACCCACTACCTCTCACCACCAATTCCACTCCTGGATGGCAGCCCAATGCATGACCTTAATAGCAGTAGTATATCATCTGATTTTACTAGACCTATGCACAGAACATGTAGTATAAAGGTCAGAACTGTGCTACATATGTCCAGTGACAACAGCATTCCTGGCAAAGTCTGCTGTGGATGTGGATCTGAATGCTTGGTCAGTGTACCAGACTAGAGAGACCAGACAGCATCTGCCAACAATAAGAGACAGGCATCCTAAGATGAAGTGTGAGGATGTGTGCTTAGAAAGCTCAGTTCTATAGTTATACTATGGGCAGTATTCAAATGATATATCATGTTCAATCTCCTTTCTAAAGTGATCCCCGTTATCGCACGTATCGTGCCCATAGTAATCAGGTTTAGCTGCGTAAAGGTTTGGGAGCCCTCGCTGTCTCGGAGGTAGCGAGCTGAAATTATTATACCACACCCGTCAGCAGAAACAGAACGGGTGTGGAAGGGAGTGAAAAGAATTGAATTCCGCCCTATGTATATATACTTATTGTGGTATATGACAACTTTTGTTATTTATATGACATACTGTAAATAGGTTTGAAACAAAGAGATTCTTTTTATAATCTTACAGCCCTACACTATTCAGTGTATAAAGAGACCAATGTGCACATACATATGTCCAGGAGCAGCCATAGTTTCTTCTATTGCTCCCCCAGACTCCCGGATTTCCCCCACTTCACTACAGAGCAGGGGACTAGGATGGTGCCATGATGTCCACACCAGGAAAAACAAACATTCATCCAATCCACCTGGCCCTACCGCCAAATCTAACAGGAAGCAGTCAGGATCCCGGCTGTCGGTATCCTGGCAGTCAGAAAACGGACGCTGGAATACCGACCCTATTCTGAATGCCGACACCTGTATCCAGAATGGGCGCACCAGTCCAGCACCAGAATACTGAATGTCTGGGTCCCAAATGAGGACACACTGCGGCGCACCACTGGTATTCCGCGTGGGTGGGTTATGTTTAGGCTGCAGGGGGGAGGGTTCGGGTTAGGCTGTGTCCCGGGGGGTTAGGGTTAGGCAGCAGGGTGGGGGGTTTGGGTGATCCATCCCCCTCGGAGGGTTAAGGTTAGGCTGCAGGGGTGGAGGGTTAGGTTAGGGCAGCAGTTAGGTTTGGGCAGTGGGTTAGGTTAGGGCAGTGGTTAGGTTTGGGCAGTGGGTTAGGTTAGGGCAGTGGTTAGATTTGGGCAGTGGGTTAGGTTTGGGCAGCGGTTAGGTTTGGGCAGTGGGTTAGGTTAGGGCAGCGGTTAGGTTTGGGCAGTGGGTTAGGTTAGGGCAGTGGTTAGATTTGGGCAGTGGGTTAGGTTTGGGCAGCGGTTAGGTTTGGGCAGTGGGTTAGGTTAGGGCAGCGGTTAGGTTTGGGCAGTGGGTTAGGTTAGGGCAGTGGTTAGGTTTGGGCAGTTGGTTAGGTTAGGGCAGTGGTTAGATTTGGGCAGTGGGTTAGGTTTGGGCAGTGGTTAGGTTTGGGCAGTGGGTTAGGTTAGGGCAGTGGTTAGATTTGGGCAGTGGGCTAGGTTTGGGCAGTGGTTAGGTTTGGGCAGTGGGTTAGGTTAGGGCAGCGGTTAGGCTTGAGCAGTGGGTTAGGTTAGGGCAGTGGGTTAGGTTAGGGCAGTGTTTAGATTTGGGCAGTGGGTTAGGTTTGGGCAGCGCTTTAGGCACCTCCGGGGAGAGGTGTTAGGGATAGGCACTAAGGGGGAGGTTAGAAGGGGTTAGCGTTAGGCTGTGGGGGGTTAGGTTTAGGCAGCTTGGACACAGGGTTAGGTTTAGGCACCTCTGGGGAGTGGTTAGGGTTAGGCACCAAGGGGGGAGGTCAGGGTTAGGCTGCGGATAGGGAGGGATAGGGTTGGGGAGAGGGGAGAACATCCCTTACCCCTGTCGGCTTCTTCCACATAAGGATCCCAGAGTCGGTATTTTGAGCGATGGGATCCCATGTGCCGGGGGCCTCATACTGATCCCTATCTAATGGCTTACTGTAATCGCTGTCCCTGTGTACATCTACATCTTGTTACATTCTGTTTATCCCTCTTTTTGCGCTGCCCATGCTCACTCTAAAATCAAACATTTGGAATCCCCCCTCTAAGAATCCTGTGTTTGCCCCTGATGTGCTATGCTATAATATAATATTAATCAACAGTATACAAGCTAATAACACAATGTATACTCTTACTATGTATGAAATATTAGCACCTAGCAACTGTGTAAAAGCCAAAGTCATCAACGTATCGTACTGAGACTGCATTCTTCCATGAAGATAGAGGAAAAATCATTTGTTTTAATAGAATTCCCACTGACAAGGTTCCAAAGGGTAACTGTTGAGAACTTGCCAATATAATTATATTATGTGTAATTCACCAAGTGATAAATATAGCCAACTCTATAAATTCTGATGTCTATTACAAGATACTGAATACATTGCATATCTACACCAGAAATGTTTTCATAACATGTATAGAAGATATTAAGAGATGTTACTATTGAGATTGACATGCCTGAACACATTTGAGACCACAGCATCTCAGCACCATCTGACATAATAAAAACTGAATATCTCTTCATTTATAAATGGAATATATTCACAACATAATCTACTGTGGCTACCCACATTGCAATGTTAGATTACTACAACACAAGTAGGCATTAATACCAACAATGACACATAGCACCAGATCCCCTACAAAATTTGAACATATCCACACACCTTTATAGATTTTATATATCTTTGTCTTTTAGTTAGTTATGTTATTTATATGTTACCATTTTAACAGAAATAAAAAAAAGCTACAATTTGGTGTCACTATTATTTCAATTGGCAGGTCCTACCTGTTGTGAGAGAAGCACTCTGTGCTGTCTCCTATGTTGCATACACTCTGGGAACTGGGACCAGGGTCGACTTAAGCCTTTGGGGGTCTCAGGCACTGTCGTATCTATAATGGGTGCACTCATTTTCTTATACTCACCTCTCTGTCGATCCTACGCTGGCTGCACGACAGCAAAAATCACTTGAAAAATGCCCACTGCGGCTATTTGCCCGTGGATTGTGCATGCGCAATACAGCTGTCCCCAGGAACCCGGCGTGGGCGCCATGGTTCCGGATACCTGCACATGCGCAGTAGGCAATGCCAGAGTCTACTGCGCCACCGGAGAGAAGGGGGCCTAATCGGAGCCCGCACACAGGCCCCCTCCTACCTTAAAGCACCTCTGGTCCCAGGGCATGTAAGCGAGAGGGAGCCTCCTGTTAGCACAACCCCATTGGCTGTCGCAGATGCAGAAAAAAGGGGATAGGATGCGCTGTCTCAAGTTAGTGAACAGGTCTCTAGTGTAGAAGTGATAGCAATTGTAATGTCTAAAAGCTTAAACAACACACAGCAATCAATACAAATAAAAGTTAGCATTCACTTGGGGAGATTCAAATGTTTGAAAAGTCAGTTGGGAGTCTGTTTTTTCCTATCTAATAGACAGGAAAAACCAAACACCCAACCGACTTTTCAAACAATTGAATTTCACCCACTGTCTCTTACGTGCTGAAGGATTCTATAATGATAATGCCAATGAAGAGATTCCACAGATGTTAGTGACTAATGTTTTTGTATAGGTACACTAACTTGTGCATATAAGGTCCAGAAACTGGATGGTATGATTTATATATGAATTAGAAGTCAGATACTGTAGCTTTATAGTTGTGTTCCCAAATTTGGATGAACTGCGTATGATGCACAGATGTCCAGAGATTTTTATGTTGCAACTGCTAAGTCTGTATTCAGAGTGAAGGGCAGCTAACTTTCAGCCTAATTCAGAGTTGATCGCAGCAGCAAATTTGTTAGCAGTTCAGATCAGACCTGATTGCTCACTAGCAGTTTTTTGCAGCGCTGCGATCAGATAGTTGCTGCCTACAGGGGAGTGTATTTTAGTGTGCGATCGCATGTGCAACAGAGCGGTACAAAAAGATCTTTTGCAGTTTCTGAGTAGCCCAGGACGTACTCAGTTGTGATCATTTCAGCCTGTCCGGGACCGGAATTGATGCAGACACCCACCCTGCAAACGCTTGGACACGCCTGCGTTTTTCCAACCACTCCCTGAAAACGGTCAGTTGACATCCACAAATCCCTTCTTTCTGTCAATCTCCTTGTGATCGGCTGTGCAAATGGATTCTTCGTAAAAACCCATCGCACAGCATTGATCCGCTTTGTACCCGTGCGACGCGCCTGCGCATTGTGGTGCATGCGCAGTTCAGACCTGATTGCAGAGCAGCGAAAAAAACCTAGCATGCGAGCAGGTCTGAATTAGGCCCCATATGCACTGCAAGTGGGGCAGATGTAACATGTGCAGAGAGAGTTAGATTTGGGTGGAGTGTGTTCAAACTGAAATCTAAATTGCAGTGTAAAAATAAAGCAGCCAGTATTTACCCTGCACATAAACAAAATATCCTACCCAAATCTAACTCTCTCTGCACATGTTATATCTGCCCCCCCCCCCCTGCAGTGCACATCGGTGGTCATTCCGAGTTGTTCGCTAGAGACAAAAAAACGCACTTCTGCGCATGTGTATGCGGCGAAATGCGCACACGTGACATACTATTACAACGAACGATGTAGTGTCACACAGGGTCTAGCAAAGCTTTTCAGTCGCACTGGTTGCCACAGGTGATTGACATGAAGTCGGTGTTTCTGGGTGTCAACTGACCGTTTTCAGGGATTGTTCGAAAAAACGCAGGCGTGGATGGGCGAACACAGGACATGTTTGTGACGACAAAACAGGAACTGAACAGTCTGAAGTGATTGCAAATGCTGAGTAGGTTTTGAGCTACTCTAAAACTGCGCAAAAAAACTTTGTAGCACTTCTTCTAAGCTAAAATACACTCCCGGTGGGAGGCGGCATAGCGTTTGCACGGCTTCTAAAAACTACTAGCGAGTGAACAACTCGGAATGACCCCCTTTGAGCGAGGTCTGTGCTATACACTATGTAGCAGCCAGCAATTATGTTACTAATGTTAAAAAATTTAACAGTCTGCAAAATATGTTGAAATAATCGTGCTGTTCTAGTGTGTGCAGTATGTGCAGGTTGGCTACTACATCCCGTAAGTACATCAGTGCTTCCGTCTTAGCTCAGGTCTAAACTGGGTGGAGCTGATTGATATTAAAACAACAAAGTTAAACTTTTGAATGGACGCTGGCAGGTGCCCAAACCAAACCTCGGTTCTCCCATGCACTCTGCCTCTGGCTGTGTGCAGCAACTGCAGAAGCTTTGCAGGGGACATATAATAGGGTGCTGATGGCTGTGGGCTAATATGCTGTCAGAGTCCTGGTATAAGTTAAAGCCAGCGGTGTACAAGTCGAACTTCAATATGCACACACAGTATGTCCCCAGCTATGTGCAGAACCTGCAGGTGCTTATGGGAATTTACTGCTGGTTATGGGCTGCTGTGGGCTGTGAATAAAAGTAACTGGTGGTTTTGGCTAGAGAGAGCTCAATTTCCAATCTACTGTACCATAAGCCTTCTTGAGTGTAAATGGAAATGGGTAGGATATCCACATACTGTCCCTGTAAATTGAATGTATAATTACAAATAAGACAAAATCTCACAGCTTTTTCTTTTCTTTTATTATATTGCAAGTAAATGAGAGCTTATGACCAATTAATGAAAATAATACAATTAGGCAGAAGGAGGCAGTCATTACTGTCCCTGGCATCAAGTATCTATGCATGTTAGAAAGGGTCAGAGGCGACCTCTTTTGTACCTGGTGCGACAGGGGGCGTGGTTTCATGGGGTGACTCGTGGGAGGGGCATGGCTTCACGGGAGGGGGCGTGGCTAAGTGCCCCGACCCGCATTTTCATCACTTCGGGGGGTCTGGGAGCTGTGCCCTGCTCCCGGAGACTAGCGTGGCTGCGGTGCCAGCTCCTACATGGTGATAGGAGCTGGGTTGTTGCTTGTAATGTTACAAAGCAGCACCTGGCTCCTTTCACTGAGCAGGAGCTGGCAATTTGGTGTCACCCCTCGGTGGAAGGCACCAGGGTGCGGTCCGCACCCCCCGCACCCATTCTGTGACGCCACTGGATGGGGTGTGGGTCCTGTATCTTAAAGTGGTGGAACAATTGCATATTCTCCTGATTAAAATGGTGTCCGTTAGCAAACCAAACACTATAGAGAAAGCAAGATGTATGCTGAAGGATACAAGCCTGGGTGGAAGCTGTCTCCACAGCTGTTCATCCCAAAAAAACATTCTCCTACAGTTGCCATAAAGGACATAACACCTATTGAAGCCTGGTCAAAGAGAAAACCAGGGGCGAAATGTAATAGGGTGCAAGATGCTGGAGGTATGCGAGTTTGTGTGAGAACCTCCGTATTTTTAAAGTAGCAATCATTTACAAGTCAAACCAGGTTGGTTTTGCCTTGTAAATGATTGCCACTTTAAAATTACGGGCATTCTCACATAAACTCCCGCATCTCAGGCATCTCTCACCCATTACATTTAACCCCAAGTGTGAAACATATCACAACTTTTAGAAGTACTGCCCTACAGATGTGTTCTCATACATCTAGTCTCGATATACCACGCATTGTGCGATGCCTGGTGTGAGTGAGCTGCCAGGTCCTGTGCAACTCTGCTAGCATCTGGATTTTTTTTGTGTGCCAAAAATGCATTTTTTGTAACTGCATAAGAAATGCTAGGTTACATTGATTTCCAGGAAAACACTGTAACGTAGCATTTCGTATGCAGATACTGTACAGCTGCAGTCGCACACATATAGGCATGCTGCATATCATTTTAATCCGCAGAGTCTGCTTGTGCATCTTATTCACATAGCTTGGGACGCATTTTCAGCAACAACAAAAAAAGACAGCGGATGTTATTAGAGTTTCACAGGAACTGCTGGCTCACTCAAGCCAGGCATTTCATGGTACCTGGTGTATTGAGGCAAGATGTACAAGAGAACAGATCTGTATGTTATGCAGTATTTAATTTAATATACTGTTTTATTACTGGTTGTAACTAATTGACCTGCAGTTGTTTAATACAATGGTTGGGGTGTTTAGAGGAAGAGGTGCTTAAGGAAGGCCTAACAATTTTTCATTTCTAAGTACACTTCTTGAAAATTGATTGCGCCCCCAGTAGCAGCATGCCAACTCACACTGGTGACACATTTCTGCACCAACAGGCATCATGGGGCATTACAGTAGGTGCAGTCTCTGTTCATCAAGGCACCATGGGGGTCATTCCGAGTTGATCGCTCGCTAGCTAGTTTTAGCAGCCGAGCAAACGCTATGCCGCCGCCCAATGGGGAGTGTATTTTAGCTTAGCATAAGTGCAAACGCATGTGCAGCCGTGCTCTGCAAAAACAGTTTGTGCAGTTTCAGAGTAGCTCTGAACCTACCTAGCGCTTGCGATCATTTCAGCCTATTTGTGTTTGGATTTGACGTCATACACCCGCCCAGCCACGCCTGCGTTTTTTCAGACACGCCTGCATTTTTGCAAACACTCCCTGAAAACGGTCAGTTGACACCCAGAAACGCCCCCTTCCTGTCAATCTTCTTTCGGCCCCCAGTGCGAAGGAAAACTTCGCTAGAACCTGAGCACAACCACAAAGAGATTTGTACCCGTACGTCGCACGTGCACATTGCGGTCCATATGCATGCGCATAAATGCCACTTTTCACCTGATCGCTGCGCTGCGAAAATCGGCAGCGAGCGATCAACTCGGAATGACCCCCTATGTAACATCACTGGCCCATCTAGCCAAATTCTTTGTATTAATATTTTTTTTTAATAATAATTATTATTAATGTATACTCAATCTATTTTGTTGCAGAATTCGGCACTATAGATTTACTGGACTCCTAGTGGATAGAGTAGAAATGTTTGATTTAATGTATTATTGCTCATTATTATGATTTGTGCTTGTTTTCTTGTTTGTTAACGTGACAATTTGTGCATAAAGAATGATAAAACGATTAGAAACAATGGGTGATTTATGACAGTGGCTGAACTTTGTATTTCTCTCAGTATGTATATGTTCTGTGAGCAGGATGACAGATTGATGTTAGCAAAACAAACATAACCTTTTCATGTTTTTTGGAGACTGCAGTTTGTATTTACCGTATAATTGGTGAATTAGTCACCATGAAGGATACATAACTGACTCATGTCTTTTCTTTGCTAGACAGGGATATGGCGATCTGGAAAAACAACTGAAAGAAGTGTTTATGGAAAGGAGCAGTATCCTCCGGCAACTTTCAAAAAAATCCCGGGAACTGGACGGCATCAAAGGAAATCTCCAGGTCTGAACATTTTATTTTGAAAATGTAAATGGCAAATCAAAAGCATTTTCCATCACAGCAACTGATAGCAAAATCAATGATGAGAAAGAAAAACATTCAAGTACATAGGGACAATCTCATGAAAACATTTCTTATATTAACAGGATATTTAATAAGAGCCTGTGATTGTGTTCTACATTTTATGTTTGCTTATTAAGTAGTTCCTTATTGAGTATGGGGGTCATTCCGAGTTGTTCGCTCGCTAGCAGTTTTTAGCAGCCGCGCAAAACGCGTAGTCGCCGCCCAAGGGGGAGTATATTTTTGCTTTGCAGGAGTGTGAACGCCTGTGCAGCAGAGAGCCTGCAAACACATTTTGTGCAAAACAAAACCAGCCCTGTAGTTACTTATCCTGTGCGATGATTGCTGCGACGAGTGACACAGTAATGATGTCAGATACCCGCCCAGCAAACGCCCGGCCACGCCTGCGTTTTTCCAAACACTCCCAAAAAACGGTCAGTTGACACCCAGAAGGTGGCCACTTTCTATCAATCTTCTTGCGACTGACAGTGCGACTGAAAGCGTCGCTAGAACCTGTGCAAAACCACGATACTCGATGTACCCGTACATTGTGCGTGCGCATTGCGGTGCATACACATGCGCAGATTTGCCATTTTTTTAACTGAACGCTGCGCTGCGAAAAACGTCAGCGAGCGATCAACTGGGAATGACCCCCTATATACAGTAGTAAGCAAAACATGGATTTTTTATGGTCTTATTTACCTGTGATACAACAAATAATATAAGTGCATAGATGACACCTCAACTTAAAGCCAAGTTTGTCTGTCAACTGTACATCATGGTCTCTTCTGTGTCAGCTATATCTAAACCAAGTACAGTAGTTCTGATATTGGGGGAGATTAATCAAGCCTTGGGGAAAGATAAACTGGAAAGAGATCCAGGTGCACATGTATCAAACCTTGGGGAGAGATAAAGTACATCTCTCTCTTGGGGGGAAATTTACTAAGATGGGAGTTCTATTTAAGATGAGATGTTGCCCGTAGCAACCAATCAGATTCCAGGTATTATCTTGTAGAAGGTGCTAGATAAATGAGAAGTAGAAGCTGATTGGTTGCTATGGGCAACATCCCATCTTAAATAGAACTCCCATCTTAGAAAATTTACCCCCTGGATAGAGATCAAGTACCAACAAGTCAGCTCCTGACATTTTTCAAACACAGCTTACAATATAACCCTTAGAAGTTGATTTGTTAGTACTTTATCTCTCTTCACTTCCATTTGTTACAAATCCCTCAAAGTAACAGCCAATTAGCTCCTAACTGTCATTTTAAATGCTGTGTTTGAAAAATGACTGATTGGTTGGTATCTCTCTCTACTTTTTCTCTCCAAACTTTTATAAATCTACCCCAAAGTGCCAACAAATCAGCTCCTGCTTGTCATTTTTCAAAATAAATAAGCTGACTGTTTGGTACTTTATCTTTCCCAAAGGTTTGATACTTCTCACCCTTAGGAAGGTACAGTAGAACAAGGAGAAAGGCAACATGCAAATATACAGTACAATAAACAAATGTTCATGCTAATGTATGTCATGCAGATCAAAGCAAAGATGCATACTGTACGCAGCTGTCAGATGGTATGTAACATACTATACACTGTGTTGATAATGATGACGATAATGATGATGATGATGATGATGATGATGATGATGACAACTGACTACTGAGTTGGTCTTAAGTCTTCCCAGTAATACAGTTACTATTATGAGTGTGGTTGCTGCAAACTATTCACATACTTTTTTGGATACATATTTGCAATCAGTCCCTAGCACAAAAGCAGATTTTACTTTATAAATGGAAAGAAAAACAAATTTTTGCATTTACTGAAACTTAATTCACTTATTTTCTCTATACTTAACAGTTTTCCTATTCATACTTACCTACACTCCAGAAAGTCACGGGAGATTCACGATTTTATGGGTACCCCTCCTGCATTCTGCCCAGTGGCGGAACTAGCGAGCGGTGGGCCCATGTGCGACAAAATGGCGTGGGCCCCCCCCCCCATCCCATCCCATCCAAGTCCACCCCCTCACCCCTGGAGAGGATCTGGTGAGGGGGGCCTGCTCAGGGAAGTGGATACCTAGCAACAGTGCCGTAACTAGACATATTAGCACTGTGTGCAAGAAATGGCATTGGAGCCTCACCCCTGCATGCAAAATAGGGGCAGTGCGCGCCGTAGGCGCGCGCAAAAATACATAGTGGCGTGGCTTCGTGGGGAAGGGGTGTGGCCACAAAATAATACCAATTCATAAAACGGTGCACAGTAGTCTCCATTATTCAAATTACGCCGCACAGTAGCACTACTACACCAGGTAGAGACCCTTTTACACCTTACGGCGGACAGATTCCTCTTTTTACACATTACGGCAGACAGCGTCCCCCTTTTTACACATAATGGCAGACAGCGTCCCCTTGTTACACATAGCGGCAGACAGCGTCCCCTTGTTACACATAGCGGCAGACAGCGTACACTTTTTACACAAAACGGCAGACAGCGTGCCCTTTTTACACATTACGGCAGACAGCGTGCCCTTGTTACACATTACGGCAGACAGCGTGCCCTTGTTACACATTACGGCAGACAGCGTGCCCTTGTTACACATAGCGGCAGACAGCGTACACTTTTTACACATAACGGCAGACAGCGTGCCCTTTTTACAATTACGGCAGACAGCGTGCCCTTGTTACACATTACGGCAGACAGCGTGACCTTGTTACACATTACGGCAGGCAGATTCCCCCTTTTTACACATTGCGGCAGGCAGATTCCCCCTTTTTACACATTGCGGCAAGCAGATTCCCCCTTTTTAGCAAATGGAGACTCACCATGCACATAGGGAATGAACAGCAGCAGCAGCAGCTCCAGCTCTTCTCTCTCTCTCCCTGTCCCTCCCATTATTACAGTGGGCGCCGGGGACGGCCACGAGATCTTGGCATGATGCTTGTCAGATCCCCGGCGCCCAAATACAGAGAGAGAGAGAGAGAGAGAGGAAGCCGAGGGAGGGGCGGGATATAAACAGGAAGGGGGAGGAGCTGAGTTAGCTGCCCCTCCTCGCTTTCCTGATTGATAACATGATCTTGCAGCAGGAGGACGTGTGAAGGAGGAGGCGCTGGAGAGAGCATTCCCTCCAGCAGCAGCAGCAGCCAGTCACAGAGAGTGTGTGAGACCTGTTTGTATATGAGGGAGGGACGGACCCTCCTCCCTCTTCGTGTGTTACAGAGGCGGCAGCCGCGGCAGCGTGTCTGGTACTGCGGCTGCTGCCCGTAGTGCCCTGGTGGCTGGCTTGATCTGTTCCTTATGACGGGCGGGCGGCGGGAGTCGCGGGACGCAGACCCGACGGGTCACGGGAGCGCTGGTGTGCGGCATGATACAATGAGTCATTGTGACTCATTGTAATGCCGGCCGGCGGCTGTGGGCCCTTGAGTGCGGCGGGGCCCCAGTGCAATGCACTGCCTGCCCTGCCAGTAGTTCCGCCCCTGATTCTGCCCACTCCTTAGTGAAGTGGGCAGGATAGGGAGATAATGCAGAAAATCACAGTTTGGAGGAGGTGGGGCTAAATTTACATAAATTACCATCATTTAGCCCCATCCTTTCCTCAAGGACCTGCAATTTGTGGGCTCTCCCATGATGGGGCGGGGCCTGACAATGTAGCTGCCTGGCCCTGCCCCCTGATGTGCCCCGCTGCTTCTCCTCACTGGGCTTCTCCCGGGTAGAAGTAAAAAATGTTAGTGAGTATGCTCCTATTGGAAGCGATATACAGTATCAAGCCTTGGAGAGAGATAGAGAGATGGAGAGTTAGAGTGAAAAGCACAAACCAATCAGCTCCTGTAATTTTTTAAACAGCCTGCAAAATCACAGAGGCTGTCTGTTTGGTACATTATCTCTCTCCACTTTATCTCTCTAAAGCTTGATACATCATTGTGAGGTGCATAATGTGCACGCAGCTTTGTTCATGGTGATCATGGTCATAACGTCCGCATTTTTTATTACATTTCTGAAATAATTATTGAAAATTGAAACAAACAATAAAGAGTGCATTGGTCATTGCAGCCAATCAAATGTTTGCTCTCACTTTCTCAACTGGACAAATAGCAGTATGCGCTATACCAAATGTATCCTTTGCAACAATTTAGATACTGTAAATTTCCTCCATTGTTGATAAAAGAGAGACACATCTGTGTGGTCTGTAATATGCCTTGAGGCAAGAGCTTGATTAAGTCAGTGCATTTGCAAACTTGGGGGCCGATGTATTAACCTGGAGTAGGCATAAGGAAGTGATAAACCAGTGATATGTGCAAGGTGATAAAGGCACCAGCCAATCAGCTCCAATATGTAAATCAACAGTTAGGATCTGATTAGCTGCTGCCTTTATCACCTTGCACATATCACTGGTTTATCACTTCCTTATGCCTTCTCCAGGTTAATACATCTGCCCCACTGTTCTATCTCTACTTCATTTGATTTTTTGTTTGTTTATATGGTACTTATAACAAGTGGTATTACTATATCTTGTTAGGCTACGCTTGGTTCTCCACAGAGCAATGGCCATTAAAAGGATGGTTTGATCAGTTATTTATTAGTCTTCATTGGTCATTTTTATTTTATTGGCATGAAATCTTGAGACTTATAGTTTCGCATGAGTTGCAATGCATTGTGATGTGGAACCAACTCTGTAAACTCTGAGGGGTAAATTTACTAAGTTCCATGTTTGTCCCGATTTGGCAAACACAGGAGTGTTTGGGCATTTTTTTCAATCACGGAGATTTATTAAAGATTGTACACAAGAGTGTTAGTTAAAATCAAAGTTCAAAACACGGGTGGATATGGAAATACAATCAAAGACCCCATTGACCAAGCTTAGATGTAATTTCCATAGAAAACACTGAAACTTGGGAATTTACCTAGTATTGTTTCTGCAAACACACCCATGAATTGTGCAAACTCGGCTCAAAATGCACTTTTCAAATACTGTAGACGTCCCCTCAGCAGCATGTTCAGAGAAGTCTGTACAGATCAGTTATCTCTATGCATTGCTTCTGTGTGAAATGTGTGTAAAGCATTAAAAGATATAACAAAAAACACAGTGTGGAATCCCCACTCACAAACATAACCAGACTTGTTGCTCTTTGAGTCTTGGTCCCCCTGTATTTTAAGAACTAAAACCAGGCTCTTGTACCAGTTATGGTTTAAAAAATACAGGGAAAAACAGATATAGTGGTCCCCAGATCTCCCAACTTTGTCCGCCTGTGAAGAGGGGGCGAGGCCTATGAAAAGGGGGTGTGGCTTCGTGGAGGACCCACGATTACGAGCCACGCCCCTGGTTTCGTCACTGAGGGGGCATGGCCAGCGCTCTGTGAGCCGCTGGCATGTCCTCTCTTCTACTGTCTGCACTGAATAGACGCTGTGCGAATGTCTATTCACTGCTGCGCTGCTTAGCAGAGCAGTGAGTGCAGGAGCCTCCCAACTGCCCCCCACCGCGGGACACTGCGGCCCGCGGGTGGGACAGCGGGACAGTCTCCAAAAAACGGGACTGTCCCGTGAAAATCGGGACCGTTGGGAGGTATGGGGTCCCCTGTATATTTTAGACCAGCACCGGGCTCCATTAGCCAGGGAGGTAATGCCGTAGTATCATTAAGGGCTGTGTTTTTGCAAGAGAGCAAAAAAACAGAAGGTTACCATTTTTTGGGAGCACTCTTAATTGTGAATGTATAATTAAAATTTAACTTTTATTGCATATGCGTTAAAATTATTTATAGGTCTTAAGTTCTCCCTTAGTTATCTGTTTCAAATCATAGATCCTTACTCTATTTGCTCCAAAGAGCTAATTGATTAAAGTAAATAAAGGGAACAAATCACATTCAATTTAGCAATGGATTTAGGGGCCTATTTATTAACAGTATTTTTACTAAAATATTGTGAAAAAGGGTGTTTTCACACCCTTTTCATATTATTTTAGTATCACCTGAATGTATTAAAGGGCATTTGGAGTAGTTTTCATGAAAAATTGCTCCAAACCTGTTAATTAACTTTTTTTTAGTAAGCCACATCGCATTCCCCATACTTAAAATGGGAAATGCGATCTGATCAGATTTACTAAAAAAAAAAAAAAAAAGTGAAAAATACTGCAGTGTGCCCTGTGATAATCTCGCCAGCTCAGGCTGGCGAGTTCACAGGGCAGCACTGCAGTAAGCACCCTTTTGCCCAGCTTTCTCTGCCCCTGGCAGAGAAAGCTGAGTGGAGACCGTGCTCCACACAAGCTGATCAATGTAAAAAAAAGAAAAGGAAAGTAAAACACAAAAGAAACATACTCACCTGTCCAGGGAGCCGGTGTCCACTGCTCGGGTGAGCGCTGCCGAGCGCCAAGTCCCCCATGTGCTGCAATGTGACCATGGTGCAGTAAAGTTACGCCGCATCGGGGCTCACAGCACAGGAAAAGGACCCGGCGCCCAGCAGCCTCCTGAAGCAGCGTGGAACTGGACAGGTGAGTATATTATCCTGCTGGGGGAATCCACGGCACACAGGGTTAGTCGTGATTGGGGGGTCGACCGGGCAGCGGCGGTAGCGGTGATGCCGCCGGGGGCGGCGCATGTGTTGCAGGACATCGGGGTATTTTTTTTACGAAAAAGGCATCGCAGGGACAGAGCTTGACCGCAAGCTCTGTTCCTGCATGCGATAATTGATACATACCTGCAATGTAATCAATTATCGCAGTGCGACTTTGGCCAATTTTATCACCTGTCATCCACATCCTGGATGCGGATGGTGATTAATAGGCCCCTTAGTGTGTAATATTTTGTAGGTTAGCAATATCTTTACTCTCTACATCGGTTTATCAACCGGGTGAAAGTATAAGCAGACTCAGAAAAAATAATAAAAGATTTGCTAAGAGTTGGAGAAATTCTATATTTTTCTAAAAATAATGTATATTACAGCAGCTATCACAAATAAGAGGTAATAATTACCAGGGTTGTGCAGTGAGTAAATGGCTCAGGAGGCACTGGCTAGCACCAGAGCCAGATTTAAACGCAATATATGAACCAAAAGGGTACATCTGGGCATTATACACAGGTGCAGCAGTATAAACTTCTGTAAATTTGGTGAGTTTTGATCTGAGAAGTGCGGAAAAGGTCAGAAGATGAGGCACTGCCTCACGTTCCATAGACTTTTTACTCCAGAGTTTTGGCTATAAAAATTATTAGAATAATGCAAAGAAGATATTTCAAACATATTCTTTGTATTTTTAATCTACTTTATACCTTCAAATCTCTGGTACAAATGTTAGTATGACAGGAAAGGCCCTGCCCCACCTGCCTCACCCCACCGCACGGAACTGATAATTACCTATAGCTGCTGCCAGGCAGAAACACTTAGTAATCATTTGGTTATGGAAACTGTCTCATGTAAGAACATTTGTTTCTTTGTTACCATAAATGATCAGGAAAAAAAGCCTTAGCAGTTTGAAAATGTTTTTTAATACAGTGCATTTAAAATTATTGATATATGAGGATACAAAAGTACACTTATGTATTAATCACAAAAATCAGACAACAAAACTGATACTGCAGAAGGAAATAAGCTAAGGGTAGTCCTATTGGACCTGATAATCAAGTTGATGCTCATTCAGGTACACATGGTATATTTCAGCAGATGCATGAGGTTAACCATTCAATATGATCACTTAATTACAAACTGCAAGCAGCAGTAACTTTCAAGTACATTAAGTTGCTTATCATGATACACTGCAGAGGTACAGTATTTGTAATGCTGTGAGAAATAGAGTAGTGCCTGCTCTGATTTCCCAGTAACTTCTACTGCCTTCCCATGTGGATAACCAGTGAATGGGAGGTGAGAGGGCTAACTGGTCAGAGCAGGACTGAAAGGAGTAGTGGCATGTCTGCGGTCAGTTGCTGCTGAGTTTGGCTGCTCTGGTTACCAAGTGGCAATTGCAGAGCAACATCTCCCACTGCACCCTGATGAGAGGATGCCGAAGGTACCTGTGTGTGGCTGGATCCTCTGCTCTGCTGGATTTGTCCCTTGTGACTGCTGCCGGGTCCCATGTGCGATGAACGGGATCCAGAAAGGGACATCAGTTGTGACGTCAGCTGAACCGGACATACGTTTCACTCAGGAAAGGTGCTTGTTCACCATTGTGCCTCTTCACAACGGTGAACAAGCCACTTCCCTGGGTGAAACCTACATGTAGAAGGCTGGTGCTCTTCTAAAGACAGGAATCACCTGGGTCCCACTCATTCGCATAGAGGAAGTGTATGTGTTAACACATACACTTCCTGATGTCTGTATTGGTACGGGTATTTTAGATTGTTGTTTTTTTAGCCATACTGCCCTGGGTAGTGGAGTCTGGTGCTGGTTTTAAAAATATATCTACTCTACATCTTCCCCCCCCCCCCCATATATTTGAAACCACATGTCCAAGAGCCTAGTGCTGGTTCGTAAAATACAGGGAGACCTCACACATTTTTATCCTGTATTTTTTAAACCAAGAACATACTTTTTTAATTTTATTTTTTAACACTTTTTTCACATATTTTCACAGTGAAGCACAAGTCTGAGAACTTTGTGGGCTACATGTTTGGGAGTGTTTGGCTTCTGGCAAATGTGGCAGTCAAACACGGACACATACAGCATAGGAAAACATGATTTACTACAACACAGGAACATAGTAAATTCCCACGCTTCAGTTTTAAAAAAGCACACATCTCTGATCAATCTCACCCATGTTTAATCTTGGCCAAATACAGGTGAGATATGATTCTTTGTTTATTTACCCCTAAATGAGGCAGTAAAATGGATTAATTACAAAAATAAAGAAAAAGTATTAAACTAAAAACATTGTCTTGTTAATAAGCAATAATCGTGACACAAAATGAATTATTTGCTGCCAATGGGAGTGTTTATCCCAGTAATATGCTTTAAGCTTTTTAATTACTGACAGCTAATAACATTTGGTGTTTAACTTTTAAAGTTCAGTTGTTTGTGTTTGTATTGTGTACACATTTCAGCTATTTCTGTCCAAAAACTATGTGCAAAATGTATAAATTATAATATTTTATTTTCTAGCCTTTTAAAAACAATGAAGCAAGTTCCAAGGATGATGTGCAAAAACTTTTGGCATTAGAAGAAAAGCAAAGGTAAAGTAAAAAAAGAAATATGAACTTATACAAGATCACGTTATACCGATATATCAAGAAAATGTTCATAATTGTCTTCTGTAAAGGTTTTTAATTCCCAAATTAGAAGTTAATTGGAGCAAACATTTCAGTAAGACTGAAAACTTTGGTAGACGAAAAGCTTGCAGAATTTAATTGAGCTATTGCAGATTTTGTCAGAGACGAAGCTTCAAAGTTGTCAGGGAAGTGCAGTCAATACCCAAAGATAGCATGACTACCACTTCAGCAAGTATATAGGGCTTCAGTATACCCAGTGAGGTAAGGCCACACTCCCACACTGGCTCATGTTCCACCTGCTTAGTACTGGGACCTATGGCCAGAGGACAATTTCGGAGGGGGTTCTGGGTACCTGAAAACCCCCCTCCTGTGCTAGAATCGCCACCTACTGCTGTAAGCTGCGGTATGCTCCTTACTCAGCATTGCCTTCCAAAGCTAATACATTTAAGCCCTTAATGGTATTTTGTACTATAATGTATGTAACAATTTTGCCTTTATTGATAGAATAATTGAACATGCATGTAAAGATGTGTCCTTACTCACTTAGCATCTATAGTCCATAAGGCATGAGATGCCTGCTACAACTGAGCCACTCAGTGAGGTGTAGCCAGGGCCAGAGTAACAATGGGGCAGATGGAGCTTCAGCTCCAGGCCTCCAAATAAAAATAGGCCCATCATCATGGTAACATGTTAATGACCTACTGCCTAGTTTTCCCACAGAGTCAGCCATAAATCATAAGTATTGAAATTGTGTTTCTAGTTTTCTTACAAAGTTATGCAATTTTTATGTATTTAGTGAGAGAAGTCTAATAGTGTAGGAGATGTACATGCCCACATGGCAATGACCCAGGGAAGGATTTTCCACAAGGCAACATAGGCAGCTGCCTAGGGCCCTATTGGCCTTATGGGCCCCCAGGTGCCCAAATGATAAATTCTTATTAAAAAAGGGCCCTGAGGGCTTGGTTTCAGGGTAAGGAGTAGGCTACAGGGTCTCAAATACATATGCATGTTATGTCACTGTGAATTCTGTCTAGTGATCAGTGTGTATCAGATGTATATATATCAATGGATTGGGGTAGGGGACCCCAAATCATTATAGTACCTTGGGCCCCATACATTCTTAATTTGGCTCTGCACTGGCCACACTCACACTGCTCTGGTCACAGCTCCTCTCCTACTCTGTATAGGTATTTCAACATTTGCAGCTCCAGGACCATGTGGCTCTTAATCCAGCCCTGGGTATAGCGTACAGTATCATCTTTTTCTTATTCACACCACAGACATAGTGAAACACAAAGGTGTACTAGAAACACAGGACTGACTTTAACCACACAGGAATTAGTTTCAAACATGTACAAAGTTGCAGATACAGCACAATAGGTAGACATTAGAAGAAGCGTGACAACTGCATCATAGCACTTCCTATACAGATTCAGACTTAGGGCCTAATTCAGACCTGATCACTAAGCTGTGTTTTCGTACAGCCTGCGATCGTCCGCAGCGACGGGGATCGCCGGGCAGCGATGAGATGGTGCAAGAAAAGCGATTGCATGGGCGATCGCAAGGTGATTGACAGGAAGAGGCCATTTCTGGGTGACTACTGACCGTTTTTAAGGAGTGTCCAGAGAAACGCAGGAGGGACCAGGTGTTCTGGCATCATCGCACTGGAAGAGTAAGTCCGGGTCTCTGCAGAGACTGCACAAACTTCTGTTTGTGCAACTCTCCTGCACATGCGATTGCACCCCTGCACTGCGATTTCCCCCTTCTCCAGTAGGCGGTGACTACCTGATCGCAGGGATGCAAAAAACGCACCCTAGCGATCAGGTCTGAATTAGGCCCCAAAGTAGTTTTGTCGTGTCCAGTTGTTTTATTTATGCCAGGTAATAAGACTCACGTTTTGAGTGAGAAAGACGTTCAGGACCTGGTGCACTGAGATAGGCTGGTTGGCATGACTGAAGCCATAGGACACATCTGTATTTGTTTACAAATGGTATGATACATATAACACAGGAAAAAGAAACTGTATTTATTTATAGGGCTACCCTTAGTTATTCTAACACATTTCGTGCAACTCTTAAGGTGGGTACACACAGGGACGGATCTACACTTTTCTTTTAGGGGGGGCGGTTTATTTATTCCTGACTCATCCCCTACACATTAGTCCTCCCACTTCCTATACCAACTGTCCATTAATGCTGTAAAGAGCATATAAAGCATTGCCAGGCTGCACATGTGCTTCTTATGTAGCACACACAACCGGGCGCATGTAACTACTAACACACATATGGGCGGCACACACTGCTCAAGGTGGGGGTGACAGCATGTGATGATGGCAGATGGGGCTAGAGGCCCCAGGGACACGGAGGATGGGGAGGGATGTTAGTGCAGCCACACACCATCACCTGGCAGCAGCCCCCACCTCATGTAAGTGGGCGTGGCTATGACAATTAGGGGGGGCGTTCGCCCCGTTCGCCTCTCCCTGGATCCGGCCCTGGGTACACACTAATAGATATATCTGCAGATCAATTGATCTGCAGATATATCTATGGACGGATCGAGCAGTGTGTTCAGCATACACACTGCCCGATCCGTGGGGGACTGACGTCATGAACTGGGCGGGCATGTACACACGCCCGCCCAGTTCAGCTGTCAATCACCGCCGGCCGCCGCCGCAGCATGTGTACGGGCGGTCGGCCGACCGCCCGTACACACACAGCGACACGCCAATATATCGGTAGATATATTGGCCGTCAGCTGTGCTGCGGGGCCGGCGCGATACGTCTGTGAACGACGGAGTTCACAGACGTATCGCACGTACACACTGGCCGACGGTCCTGCGATATATCGGCCGTTCAGGAGAACGGCCGATATATCGACCAGTGTGTACGGGCCTTAAGGGACAAATGTAATAGAGTGAGAGTTTCAAAAAGCAAAAGATTCGGTAAGGTTTTGCAGTTTTTTTTTAAAGTGGCAATCATTTACACAGCAAGATCATCCTGGTTTTGCATTGTAAATGATTGCCACTTTAAAAAAAAACTGAAAAACCTTACCAAATCTCTCGCTTTCTGAAACTCTCTCTCTATTACATTTGGCCCTAAAAGTGTACACCTAAATATATACTGATATTTCTAAAGTTTAGTGTTTTAAGAAACATTTGTACCTTACTATTCATTTTTATTTATATAACACTACCACATTACGCAGCTCTACACAGGGGTTTATGTATGATTTGTTAACATTCAGAATTGACAGGCAGAAATGTAAAAGTTTTATGTTGACCCTGCAATGCCGACACAATAGTAATATTATTTCAAGCAATTTAAATTTGTTGGCATATAACATGATGGCAAAGTGGCATATAACATGATGGCAAAGTGTTTAAAGTTATAATGTCGACAGTACAAATGCTTAAAATAATTTCACTACCTGGTTTGCCATCTCTGGTCGACATTACACTGTCAACATTGTGACTGTCAACATTCTGAATTTTATGAATTAGCTACCTTCCCTTTAGTGAGAATGCTAAATCATTCACATAACTTTCTGCCCTGGTAGAGTCCAAATTACTGTATATACCACACACATATTAAAACTCTGGTTAGCACAGAGAGGATAATTCAGAGTTGATCGTAGATGTGCTAAAATTAGCACATCTACGATCAGTTACTCTGACATGCGGGGGCGCATCCAGCACAGGGCTAGTCCGCCCCGCATGTCAGGCCCTACTCCCCGCACAGGTACAAAAGCATCACACAGCGGCAATACTTTTGTACATGGTGAGTAGCTCCCTGCCAGCGCAGCTCCTGCGCTCTGGCAGGGAGCTACTGGCCACATCCTGGGTCGCAGAGGCTGCGTGTGACATCACGCACCCGCCCACCCAACGGTCCGGACGCGCCTCCGTTGTCTGGACCGCACCCCGTCAACGGCATTCTAACGCCTTTAGCACACCTCCTTCCGCCCCGTGAGCACCTCTGCAATTGCAGGCCATATATGCTCAAAGCATCTCATTGGGCTCCCTGCGTGTGCAGGCGCAGTGCAGCAGCTGCACGTGTGCACTTCACAAAAAGATTCAGATTGCAATCACTGCCGCTGCAGCAATCCAGTCCTAATTATTCCCAGAACCCAGCGATGTGAGTCTGTAATATGATGCACTGCACAACCGCGTCATCCGTCTAAGAATTGACATTTCTTGAATTTATTATAATACAATCTATGAGCATATTGTCCACGTGTGTGGGGAGGAGGTTACCAAGGAATTTGCTTATTATAATAAAAATATACGCAGGATATTCTGTTTATGTCTAAATATTGGTTACTGTTAAATAGATCTACAGTTAGAAGGTCTGCAATCATTAGGTCGACACTAAATGGTCGACACTGAAAATGTCGACTTGGGCAAAAGATTGACACAGTAAAATGTCTACGTCTACAGAAGGCTGCCACATGAAAAAGTCGATATGGACAATGATCAACACAGAAAATGTCAATACAACACTTTTTGCATTTTTTGGTGTTGTTTTCACCATCTCAGCACATGGACCCCCAATTAGTGCACCTCGCCCACTCACACCTTCGGTCAGGTTACTATTCCCAATAGAAGTCCACGTGGATGGTAAAGTAGGAAAAAGTAGAATAAAAACCCATAAAAAACTTGTATGTGTTGACCATTTTCATGTCGACTATGTCGACCTTTCATACCTGTCAACCATAACCACTGTTGACCTTTCATAGGTCGACCTATTGACCATTTGACCATGTCTACCTAATGCATATTTACCATATGGTGTTGACCTACTGACTGTCTACCTAGACATTGTAAATCGATAGACCACATGCCAAAATATTCTATGTGGATGTAAGATTTGTTTCATGTACTCCAGTTAACCAGATACACTGGGGGTCATTCCGAGTTGTTCGCTCGCAAGTGGATTTTAGCAGATTTGCTCATGCTAAGCCGCCGCCTACTGGGAGTGAATCTTAGCATCTTAAAATTGCGAACGATGTATGCGCAATATTGCGATTACACACCTCGTAGCAGTTTCTGAGTAGCTTCAGACTTACTCGGCATCTGCGATCAGTTCAGTGCTTGTCGTTCCTGGTTTGACGTCACAAACACACCCAGCATTCGCCCAGACACTCCCCCGTTTCTCCGGCCACTCCTGCGTTTTTTCCGGAAACGGTAGCGTTTTTTCCCACACGCCCATAAAACGGCCTGTTTCCGCCCAGTAACACCCATTTCCTGTCAATCACATTACGATCGCCAGAACGATGAAAATGCCGTGAGTAAAATTTCTAAGTGCATAGCAAATTTACTTGGCGCAGTCGCAGTGCGGACATTGCGCATGCGCATTAAGCGGAAAATCACTGCGATGCGAAGATTTTTACTGAGCGAACAACTCGGAATGACCCCCATTGATTTCTGTTCATTTCTTATGTTCTTGTGTTTCCTAATTTAATGTGATACATGATTCTCATGAATAGATTAGACTGTAAAATAAAGGATAATTCATGTGACTAAGGGGTCTATTTACTAAGCCTTGGATGGAGATAAAGTGCATGGAGATAAAGTCCTAGCAAAACAGCTCCTAGCGGCCATATTTCAAACACAGCCTGTGAAATGCCAGGTAGTTGCTGATTGGCTGGTTCTTTGTTGAGGTGCACTTTTGGGGGTCATTCCGAGTTGATCGCTAGCTGCATTTGTTCGCTGTGCAGCGATGATGCAAAAAAAGGCACTTCTGCGCATGCGTATGCGGCGCAATGCGCATGCGCAATGAACTATTACAACGAACGATGTAGTTTCACACAAGGTCTAGCAAAGCTTTTCCGTCGCACTGCTGGCCGAGGAGTGATTGACATGAAGTGGGCGTTTCTGGGTGTCAACTGACCGTTTTCAGGGAGTGATCGAAAAAACGCAGGCGTGCCAGGAAAAACGCAGGTGTGGCTGGCCGAACGCAGGGCGTGTTCGTGACGTCAAAACAGGAACTGAACAGTCTGAAGTGATCGCAAGCGCTGAGTAGGTCTGAAACGGCACAGAATTATTTTGTAGCCGCTGTGCGATCCTTTCATTCGCACTTCTGCTAATGGGCAGCGGCATAGCATTTGCACGGCTGCTAATAATGGCTAGCGAGCGATCAACTCGGAATGACCCCCTTTATCTCCATCCAAGGCTTAGTAAATAGATCCCTAAATCTTGATCACACACTATTTATCAAGCAACTCTATATTAATTGTATTTTAGTGATGCTTCTGTATGTACTATATGTTAAATGCAAAACTTTTTTTTTTCTTTTTAAACATGGTTTTATTTATTTCTTCTCAGCGTGGATTACATTTTGATTATTTATTTTTTAAGAGCATTTATTAACATGCAGGAACATAATATGAGATCCAAAACCTCAGGCTACTGACATGTCAGTAGCTACCGTACATTTCAGCATTTTAGGAAAGTGTTCCCAGGTGTTATACGACCTCCACACATTCAGCAGGGAAACATCTAATGATGCCACTAATTCTTTATGTGTACAGAAGTTCATATTCCTTTTGGAACACAGCAGTCTCTAATGCCCTTTCACACTGCCAATGCCGGATCCCACCCGGGAATTGGAAACGGGTCCTTCCCGGGTGGGATCCGGCATTGGCAGCTGCTGTAGGCTTCCCCGACCCGGCAATATGCCGGGCGGGTTGCCATAAAAGCGGGGGGCGGAGTTGGCCGAGGGGGCGGAGGCAGCGCTGGGAGATGAGAACATCTTCGCGCCGCCTCTACCTGCTGTAGTAAATGGGTCCCGGGACGCATCGACCAGGGAGACTGTTTACGCAGCCACTGACCCGGTATTCAACCCGGGTGTAACACTGCTTTATTCCCGGGTTGAATTGCCGGGTCAGACGACCCACGATTTCGGCTATGCCCCTTTCACACCGCACGCCGACCCGTTTCAACCAGGCAATATGGCGGGTCAATACGGGTTATTTGTGCGGTGTGAATGGGGTATAACAGAATGCTGTATTTTGTACGAACAAAAGTTTCTATACTGGAACCACCTCAGATGGGGTGACACCCAAATTCTGGCTCCATTGCAGTGACAGGAGCGGGTGCTGCAGTGTGACATTGTCCTGCAGTACGCAGGGGCAAACGCAGGATTTGTGAAGGGGGGTTTCCTAAGATGGGGTGGAGCCAAGCATAAGGGGTGATAAGACCATAGTGATAAGAAACTAGAAACTGAAAATTAGAAACTAAGGACTAGACTTTAAAAATGAGAACCACATGGAAAGATTGATTTGATTTAGTTACTTCTTTTATGATTTCAAGAGCGTCTCAGATGGCAGGTATCTCGGTGTCACACACGTTACTTATGGTACAGTATTTAACTCGATGCTCTTGTTCAACCCCTCTGGGTATAGAGAGTTAAATTTCAGCATCCAGTATATTTCTCCGCAACAGAAACAGAGTTTATTAAACCTGTCTCCTCCCCTAGGTGTGGGGGCGATATGTTCAATGCAGACTATCGATAGACTTCTCGGATCCCCGAGGTGAACCTAGATAAAATGTCTAGATATACTAGAAAACCTCATTTTAGTAATATGAAATAAACTATATATTAATTTGACTGTATCATTGGTTAAATTGCTCCTTTATTTGAATTAACAGCCGGCGCCAGTACTACCCCCCTTTTTTTCTCTGTTCATTTATTCAAGGGAGTTAACTGCCCCCCCTGTACGGGCTGTCATTGACAGCGCACTCTCTATCTTTTTTCTTCTTATATATATGGTGTGTCATGTGAAAGATCGTATGGTGTCTCTCTGTATTAATCCTAAGAAGCCTATGAACCTTTATATAGTCTCCAAATGTGAGTGTTGTTTACCATCCATTTAAGATATCTTAATATGATTTTTTTTTAATGTTCAGTTTATTCTTGTCTATTATGAGCTATATATATTATGTTTCTCTAGTGATTATCTCTTTAGTATATATATTATGAATTCTAATTTATACCTTCTATCTGTGACATCTATATTTCACTAACATTTCCATATAAATACAAAGACATGATCTGATTGGCCTGTGGGCTGCCATGGCAATGGCATCATAATAGTAGATCACTGGCCTTCCAGGACTCGGGAAGCCGAATGTATACAAACGTAGGTCTGGTCACGTGACCTTCACAGAGTGTTGTGTGTGTCACAGTGTCGGATGGAGGGCGGCGTTTCTGGGATTGGGATGTGGAGTGTACATGGACCCGAGTCCAGTCATGTGACTGACAAAGGATCCTGGGTTATCACATGACTGAACAATAATACAAAAGCCCGTTGCCATGTTACCAGCAACACACTGACCACATGTGATCTACCATGTGACCAAATGGTAATCGGTGCTATTGGATAGAGCACTGATCATCTGGCCGGAATAGTCACATAATCGGCGCACTATGGATTATTGTTATAATTAAACATGTTTAATTAAAGTTTACATAATCATTTTGATACTATCTATTGTCCATGTATCTTGGGGACCATATGTGACTCTCTAATTATATATTTTAATAGAATTTACAAACGGCTTGTTTTCTAATTTATAATGATGTTTGTCAGGTGTAATAAATCATGCCACTTAAACTAGGTATAAAAAGGACTCTTACCAGCCATTTTTTACATGCTCCTGAGGAAGCTGGGATAAGCATACCAGCGAAACACGTTGAGCTATTTTCACGTACCTGTTGGACTCCACTACTTCTACTGGCGTACATTGGTCACTCTTGTGCACCTTTGGGACTTTTCCACTGCGATAGCCACCGTTTTTGGACTGCTCATATCGTGAGGAAAAGCACCAGGAAAAGGAAGCCAGTGTGGTTCACAAAAGAAGTATCAACTAGTGTGAAAGCAAAAAAGATGGCTTTTAGGAAATACAAACAGACTCAAAATAATAATGACAAAGAGGTGTATCTTGACAGACGGAAGGATGCTAAGAAAGTGATCAGACGTGCAAAGGCAGAAGCCGTGGAGAAAATAGCCCAGTCAGTAGATAAAGGGGGCAAAACTTTTTTTAAGTATATAAATGAAAGGAGAAAATCAAATGGAGGAATAATAAGACTTAAGACAGAGAGTGAGAATTTGGTGGAGGGAGACAAGGCAATAGCAGATCACCTAAATCATTATTTTTGCTCAGTATTTACTACAGAAGGAGAAGGGAAGGGGCCAGAGTTAAGTTGCAAGGCCATTCATAAAAATAAAGTAGATGAAAGTACATTTACAGAGGAGAAGGTCCTAACTGAACTTTCAAAACTAAAAGTGGATAAATCAATGGGACCAGATAGAATACACCCAAGGATACTAAAAGAGCTAAAAGATGTGCTGGTGGCACCATTAACAGAATTATTTAACCAGTCACTAAATACAGGTGCCATTCCAGGGGACTGGAAAAGAGCAAATGTAGTTCCACTGTACAAAAGTGGAAGCAAGGAAGAAGCAAGTAACTACAGAACAGTAAGCCTTACATCAGTAGTAGGGAAAGTAATGGAAGAACTACTAAAAGAAAGAGTTGTGGAATATCTTAAATCAAACAACTTACAGGCTCCAAAACAGCATGTATTTACTGGTGGGAGATCATGCCAAACAAATCTTATTGACTTTTTTGACTCTGTGATGAAAATAATAGATCAAGGGGGAGCTGTAGATGTAGCATATCTAGACTTTAGTAAGGCATTTGACACTGTCCAACATCGCAGACTGATAAATAAAACTTGAAAGTGTGGGGGTGGATTATAAAATAGTTAAATGGATAAGAAACTGGTTGCAGGATAGGAAACAGACAGTTGTAGTAAATGGAGTGCAATCTATTGAGGGAAATGTTACCAGTGGAGTACCCCAGGGATCTGTACTCGGACCAGTTCTCTTTAATATCTTTGTTGGTGACATTGCAAATGGTATTGGAGGGAAAGTATGCCTTTTTGCAGATGATACAAAGATATGCAACAGGGTAGACACACCAGGAGGGGTAAAACAAATGATTGATGACCTAGCTAGACTTGAAAAATGGTCAAGAACGTGGCAACTACAGTTTAATGCTAAAAAATGCAAAATCATGCACTTGGGTCTCAAAAACCCAAAGGCTAAATATAGTATCAAGGGTACTATAATGGAAACTACTGAGGAGGAAAGGGATTTAGGAGTCACTATTTCAAGTGACTTAAAGGCAGGAAAGCAATGCAACAAAGCAATGAGAAAGGCAAGTTAGATGCTTGGTTGCATAGGAAGAGGAATCAGTAGCAGGAAAAGAGAAGTAATAATGCCACTGTATAGGTCATTGGTGTGGCCTCATCTGGAATACTGTGTCCTGCTCTGGAGACCATATCTCCAGAAGGATATAAATACATTAGAGAGTGTACAAAGAAGGGAAACTAAAATGGTGCATGGCCTACATCACAAAACTTACCTGGAAAGGCTAAAAGATCTTAACATGTATAGTATGGAGGAGAGAAGGGAAAGGGGAGACATGATAGAAACTTTCAAATATACCAAAGGTTTTAACAAAGTTCAGGAGGGAAACATTCTTCAAAGGAAGAGAAGTATTAGAACTCGAGGACATACACTGAAACTGGAGGGAGGCAGGTTCAGGGGAAATTTAAGGAAAAATTACTTCACAGAAAGGGTAGTGGATTAGTGGAAGAGCCTCCCATCAGAGGTGGTAGAGGCTAAGACTGTAGAGCAATTTAAACATGCTTGGGATAGGCATATGAATATCCTTACAAAGAATTAAGGTTCAAAAAGGGTTGAGATTACCTAAAGGATAAAAATAAGGGGCAGACTAGATGGGCCAAGTGGTTCTTATCTGCCGTCAAATTCTATGTTTCTATATTTTCTATGTCTATCTAGGACAAGTTCATTAGCTGCTAATAAGGTGGACATTATCTGCATCTGGATCATTGGTAAAAACCTAATTCTTGCAACTATCGATTTATGCCAAAATAACCTATTATTGATGGTCATAGCCAGTGACACTAACATTTTTCGAGTGAATCCTAGCCAGTATTGTGATATTTCAATCAGTGAAACTAATCACTCCATACAGGCTTTTGTGTGGCTATTTTCTAATATTTTATAACTATTTTACCATATTACACCATATATGTCATTAATAAATGTGTTTATTTTAAACAAGCCTTTCGTGTATATATATAATCATTTTTATTTCCATTAATCAGCCAGCACTGGCAATTTATTCTTTTTTATCTAGCATATATATAGGGGAATTTACCATCCACCTACCAGCTGCTATTGTTAGCGCACCCTAACTTTTCTCTTTTTAAAACACAAAAAGTGTCTGCCGCACATCTCTAGTTAATATATATATAAATTTAATGTGTTACGATAATTAAAATAAACTACATTATAGGGTGAATCATCCAATGAATGAACAGTTAAGGGAATTCTCTTGTTTGAAAGGATGATGTATGCAGCAGATACAACATAAATTAAATTTTGAGATATGTAACATCATCATTACTACAGACTATCTACTTTTTAAACAAATTGTGGTTTAACAATTGTAGTAATAGTTGGAATTTTACAACCAGAAAACAGGATAGATGCAGAAATTACCAGTGATTGAACACATAAAACCAGTGAATGAACAATGTAACTTACTTTAATAAAACCAAGGCAACATGTCAACTTACTTAGATGTTATGTTACATTGAAGTACAAGATACTACAAGTATATTAATATTAATGAAATGAAAAGATAATTTGATATTTAGAGGCTACTGAGCATCTTTTTGCCTATATTTAGGTATTTCTGGAGCACTGTACAATCCCCTTGAACCAGGTATACTTGGAGCGATTATTTTTTCTTTGAAAATGTTATTGTCGTACCATGGGCCTAATTCTGAGTTGATCACAGCAGGAACTTTGTTAGCAGTTGGGCAAAACCATGTGCACTGTAGGGGGGGCAGATATAACATGTGCAGAGAGAGTTAGATTTGGGTGGGGTGTTTTCAAACTAAAATCTAAATTGCAGTGTAAAAATAAAGCAGCCAGTATTTACCCTGCACAGAAACAATATAACCCACCCAAATCTAACTCTCTCTGCAAATGTTATTTCTGCCCCCCTTGCAGTGCACATGGTTTTGCCCAATTGCTAACAAACTTGCTGCTGCGATCAACTCAGAATTACCCCCCATATCTGGTCCTCTTTGTCAGGCTATTTCCAGGAAGTTAAACCCGACATTATCATGGTGCTTACTTAAACTTGGCTATGGATTTTATCTTTCACTATTCCTGAAAAAAACTCTCCTCTATATTATACTATAATATAGTCATTAGTATATAAAGTTTTGACCATGTGTTGGCCTCCATCTATTTTCTCTTCAATAGAGTTCTTGCTTGAATGCTCAATGTCACCAGTTGACTTACGTCGTGACAATTGGTCAGTCAGTTGATGTTTCAGGTTCAATAGTTTCACGTTTTTTAGATGTCTGCACTTGGATTTTTGAACTTACCTTTGACTAAGTTACAGTATGCCTTCTATTCTTTTTTTAGTTTCTTCCTTCTTTTTAGCTGCCTCAATAAGCTTCTTTTTTGATTGTTCTTGCTTTTTTTTCATTTTTCCTGAGCTATTAAATCAAAGTACAGTAAAATTTCCACTTTGCTGTTGTTATGGCAAATGGTGAAATAAAGTTTTTTTCTTGCAGATTTTGTTTTTGCTTCATCTGTCTTAGACCAATGCAGGTGGTCATTCTACATGCTCTCTGGTGTTTTATTTGCTGTGGGCACATCCTTTCTTTGTATTGTTTGGAAGAGTAGGTCTACCTCTGGCACATTGCTTTCTGTATTTAGTAGAGATGAGCGGGTTCGGTTTTACTCGGTTTTACTCGGATTTACTCGGTTCTCAAAACGGCATCTTATTGGCTCACGGATGTCACGTGTTTTGGATAGCCAATAGAAAAAATCCGGATTAAACCGAACTGGTGTTAATTCTGGCGTTAAATCCGAACCCGCTCATCTCTAGTATTTAGTAGCGCTGCTGAAATGCCTTGACTGGCATACTCCACAACACTGAGGTTGAGAGTACTATTAACAGTTCAGTTACTGTACTTGGTTCAGGTTCCTGATTTTTTTCTGGCTGATGTCCGACTTGTGTGTATCAATGTCCATCTCCATTTGCTCATGTTGCTTGCACTTTAGCCAAACATGGTACAAAGCTAGCATCTTATTAGGAACTGTTGCTTCACTGTTCCTTTTCAGTTCCACCTGCAATCTCATTAATGTTTTTGTAAACTTTGGGCCACAACACTTTACCAGTTTTGTTTCATCAGCATTAAAAATATGACTGCCATCCAACAAAATATCTGTACAGCCTTCTACATTTACATAATCACAAACTTCTTGGAGCCAATTTTGGATGGCTTCTTTTATAACAGCTGCCCTAGTTTTAGAGATTATTTCTGTATTTTTTTTTTGCCACAGCAGGTCTTCTTTATAAAAATAATGACAACCACTTATCACCTGGGCAAACTTCAGGAAATGGATTTAGACATTGTAGAGTGGAAATAGTACAGTAGTTATAGTACTAACGGAGCAGAATTTTTTTTCTCATATGGAGTCCAAATAAAAAATGATATTCTATTGTAAGACTTTTTTTTATTTTTTATTTCTGATTTATAGATAAAGTGTTCTGAAAGTTTCTGATGTGTTTCATCTTTGAAAGGGTTCTTCAGGGATGGTTTCTTCATCTGCAAGTCTTCCATTATGTAGAGGACTAAACAAATATTTCAGTAATTCTTTAAATAGATTGGCATATTGGGCCTAATTCAGGTTGGATCGTAGTGTGCGATCCAACTGCAAATTTTGAAAAAAAGATGCGGGCACATGCACAGTGCCTGTCCTGCTCATGCGCCTGCATTTTCTGTGAGGGGGCCTCAGAAAATGCTATCGCCTCTGCCTGTCAATCAGGCAGAGGCAGACGCGGGGCTTGTGGGGGCGGGCAATGCTCCATTTCCATCATCCATTTACGGATGATGGAGGCCACTGTGCTCACTGGGACCTTCAAAGCAGCAGATATTTTTCTGTATCCTTCCCCAGATTTGTGCCTTGGAACAATCCTGTCTCGGAGGTCTACAGACAATTCCTTTGACGTCATGCTTGGTTTGTGCTCAGACATGCACTGACAAGTGTGGGACCTTATATAGACAGATATGTGCCTTTCCAAATCATGTCCAATTAACTGAATTTACCACAGGTGGACTCCAATTATGCTGTAGAAACATCTCAAAGATGATCAGTGGAAACAGGATGAACCTGAGCTCCACTGAGAGAAAAAATTAATTTATACCATTTTGGAATATGGCTGTCACATAACAAAATGTGGAAAAAGTGAAGCACTGTGAATACTTTCCGGATGCTCTGTTCATGCACATGTCACATGGCTAGGCTCGCCAGTGCATAGCCACGCCGAGCTGAGTATTTTGACGCCCCATTCAAAGTGAATGGGGTGCATTTGCATCTAAGGCTAGTGCATGGAAAACAATGCACTGTGCGTGGCTACATCTGTACAAAACAATTGAGCGTGGCTACATCTGTACAAAACAATTGATTAGCGGCTATAACTTCATCATACTGAATAAAAAAACTATGCATGTAAACATTTTTATATACCTCATGTTAATACAATCTCCCCTTCAGGTCTGGTAAGTCAATTTGATCCTTACTATATTCTACTGTAATGAAAAGCAACAAAGATTTTAAAGTACATCACCGTAAGACAAAATGTCAACATCATAAAGCATTTGTTTCAAAACACTGGAGAAACAGGACTGAAAATTTATAGCATTCCATTGTAATTCTTTACAATTTCTATGGTCTTATTTCTTCTGCGACCTGACTTTACTGAAAACAGCACTGCACACTCATCTTTTTTCAATTTTTTTTTTTAAATGAATCTATTTTCTACTTGAGCAGTGAATACCGAAGATTTCATAAATCAGTTTCTTTTTCTGTCTGAAAAACATTAGACAAAAAGAGAGAACATTTTCAAACAAAGTACAAAATTTGTAATCAAAGCATATTAAACGGCCATTGAATATCAAAAAGCAATTATGTGTTTGTTTGTTTGTATATATATATATATATATATATATATATATATATATTTATACATAGCCAGTGTGGATCCCACCGTGAAGAGGAGCATCGTCCGCGCCGTCCGTCCTGGTAGACGTCAGAGAGCTTCCGGGGTCTCCCGGAAGTGACGTGGTGCAAGGTCCATGACCCGGTTACCGTAGCAACGCAGGCCACTTCCCACCATGTCTGCGCATTGGACTCTGCAAAGTGAAAAAAAGGAGTGCTGGAAATTGTAAAGACCCTGTGTAACCACAGAGAAAATGTATATCTTCAATATTGCAATAGTGCAACGTGTGTGAATAAGATGTATTATATTAGCACCAGTTTTACAGATTACAAATATTTATTCCTGCAATTATGGAATCAATGCATCTGGTATACACCAAATTGTATGTTAACCTCCTACTCATCTAGCATGAATATCACTAGATCCCCCCAATGGGTCAAAGGTCCAAAAAATATGTAGCACTGGGTCATAAGAGTACATTGGGATAGTATACACCAGATTTAAATCCTCTAAATATATCAATGTAATGTATCATACAGGGAGAGTACATAATTTCAGAGTGTATTCCAGTGCAAATTGTTCTCCACTAATTTCCTCTATTTAACCCCGTAACCATTCAACTGGAGATGTCCATCACTCCAATAGGGAAACTATCTCATGATCTAGATAGATGTTAATCTAATAAAAAGAAGAGAGGAGACAGCCAGAGAGAAAGAAAAGGGAAAAGAAGAAAAGGCAGACACCAATGAAATCTGTGTAATATAAATCTTAAAAAGTCCATTTGAAGAGATGCTCTATAGTGACCTCGATTTTATTAACAATACTCATTTCCAGGGTTCTCAAAAGACGTTCCATGCAAATTTTTCATTCAAGCCTTGAGGTTGTATGGTGTTCAATTTATAGATCCACTGGGTCTCCAATCACAAAAGTTTAGTATCTCTGTCGCCCCCTCTGAGGCTGTCTGGGACATGGTCGATTACTATATGTCTTAATGCCATCACATCATGATCTTTATTGACAAAGTGTTGTGCCACCGGTTGATAGGATTTTCCACTCTTAATGGCTGCATTAATTGACGACCATGGAGTGCCATCCTTTGTCTCAAAGTTTTTGTGGTCTTCCCCAAAGCATTTTAATTTGTCATCTGTGGCTACAATGGACCAAAGTGCATGGGTTGCTCTTTGTACAAGATAGTAGTATTATTACACATAGTTCCCCTATTGGAGTGATTTGCAGAGTCCAATGTGCAGCCGCGGTGGGAAGCAGCCATCGTTGTTATGGTGACCATGTTGTGAACCTCGCGTCACATCACTTTCGGGAGATTCCGGAAGCTCTTGATGTATACCGGACATCATACAAGCTCTATGAAAAAAATAAAAAAAAATAAATATATATATATATATATATATATATATATATATATATATATATATATATATATATATATATACATATGGCAAATACAAAATCTCGCAGAGGGGGAGGACCCAGTGTTCTGTTCCTGGGCATCCTTGCAGTGGCAGTTGCAGAACATTCCATTATTTGAATAGGGGAGTCACATCAACTGCCACCCCTAAACACTGCCAAACATCGCTGGGTGTTGCTCCCCTATTTGAAAAATGGACTGCTCTAAAACTGCCACTGGTAAGTAAGTGCAGCCTTATAGTTCAGGAGATGAGTCAGTGGTATTTGCCTTTTATATAAGGTCAGTGAGTCAGTGGTATTTGCCTTTTATATAAATAGATTTCAGATATAAGCACTTAACCAACATATTTCCAGTCAGGAGAGGATAGTGTCTGAATTATAAGAGTTTAACCTGTCATTTGAACTAAACATTGCTGAACCTCTCAGAGAGCAATAGGAGGAAAGGAGACATAGATATTTTGACTCTGAAATGCATTAAAGGAAAGCTTGATAGTCAGCAACTGCTTATCTGCTGTCTAAAAAGTACTGACAGCTTTCCCAGTGACCTTAAGTGTTGTGTGAAAATCTTTACCCTTTTACCTCAAAGGAGCAGCCCTAAGGAGAGTGAGAAGCTAAGCAAGGAGACGTAGGGCCCATTGGAATAGAGTCAGCCTATTCCTGCAAACCTTACATATATCACACACAGCGGGCAGAGTTTGGACTGTCATTCCAGCATTTACAGCACTGAGCAGGGCAGCATTAGAGGCGGGACAGGGCAGAGAAGGAGGTGGGTTATTCTCCTCAGCACCAGCCTTTTGACAGCATCAATCCAGGAAAGGCCCATCTGGAGGTGCGGCCTGACAAAGATTGGAGGTGTACTGTATGTGACACTACCTATATTCCATGGCAACAAGGCTGAGAGGGGCTACTCACTTTCCCTGAGTTCCCGTTATCGGTCAGGGAGTTAATGCCGATACTAGGGTGGACCTGCAGGATTACACTAGCAGGAGAGTGGGGAGTGTGCACTGTGTATAAGCACCTCCCCTCCCAGGGCTCTGCCTACTGTTCCTTTTGGATTTACTGGGGTCTATTCATGAAGCAGGGAAAAAAAGTGGAGAAGTGGCCCATGGCAACCAATCAGTATTGAGGTAACATTTATAAAATTCATTCTATAAAATTATACATAGCCGCTGATTAGTTGCCATGGGCAACTTCTCCACTGACTCACTTCTCCACTTTTTTTCACTGCTTCATGAAGAGACCCCACTGCTGCTCTATTCTCTGCCTGACTCTCTGGATTCATTTGTGGATTATTGCTGGCACCTGTTACCTGCTCACACCGGGCTGTGTGGGTGAGTAGATAATCCGGATGTCACAGAGGGGCACCCTCGGCCCTGGGGGTACTATCAGCCAAGGGCCTTTGGAATTCTGGGGCCCTTGGGCAACTGCCCATTTAGCCTATATGGTTCAATTTTTTACATTTATTCACGCTTTAGACATTCTCCAAATATTGCTCACTTGCAACTTCCATAGCAACAAACTAGATGCATATTTGTACTATGACACTCTTTGAAAATCTGATTTTAAGATATAATACTGTATGTTAAGTAAAAAATTTGTTTTCTTCGCCTGTTTCTTTGCATTTTTGACAAAAATATTTGGTATACCTACAGAATTTATTTTCCGATGAAAAACAGTAACATATGTTAATCACACTTTCTAAACGATTGCATGGTTGAAAGCCTAGAGTAAATGACACTATGATTCTTTTTTGAGTTTTTTTTAAGATTTTTGTGTAGTAAACGCGCATTTTAAAGTAACCTGTAAAAAATGTAATATGAAAAATAAAAAAAAATATTTTCTAAATGTATCTTGCACTTTTTTTTCATAAACTAGGGAAGAGATTAAATCCATGCAGGAAGCTTTCACAAAGCAACTTAATGAGGCAACAGAAAAGGCTGAGAAGCAGCAGGCTACTGTAAGTGTTTATATCGTGTGACCCTCAAATTACTTTTTTCCTTCCATTTTTATTTTTCCTGTTTGTGATCTGTGTGTTGTGTCGCTGTGCCTTTGTTGGATGTTAAAGTGAAGTAGAAGGGTTTTGAAGTTACATAAAAGCTTATTTTTTGATAATGGTCCGGCTTTGTGTGCAACAGGCCAAAGCTGCAGGGTATTAAGGAATTTAATATTTATAGAAAATAGTTTTTTGTGTGTGTTTGTGTGTGTTGGGGGTGGGGTGGGGGGATGAAAACTCACGTCATTACAACCAAAAATGTTTAAAGAAAATACATGTATCGCTTTCAGAATCTATCATTTTGGTCCATGTTCTGTTACCATAATTAATGATAAAACACGTGTGGCTCATATGATTAATATGTACTAAAAATATATTCATGATGAAGCAGGTTGTCTTTAATTCAGCATTGGAAAGATTCAGCATCATAAATATAGATTGGACTGCAATAGTGATGTCACTGATGCTTAGTGAATTGATTGGGTGTAGCCTCATGGACATTAGCCTAGGACGCCATTGGCAAGATTCACAATGGGCCGGATAGAGTTAAAGCTCCAGGCCTCCACATAAAAATAGGCTCATCATCAAGACAGCATGATAATGACCACGCTTCCAGCTGGGCCATGGTCGGCCATAAATCATAAGCATTAAAATTGTACTGCATTTCTAGTTTTCTCAAAAAATTATGTCATTTTTCACTTTTTATGTATTTATATAGACAGAGGATCTGTGCCCAATGCTTTGTGGATGTGGCCAGAGTCACATGGGTGTGTACACTCCTTACACTATGCACACACGCCCATGTGACTCTGGCCACACCCACAAAGCACTAGTTACAGCTTCTCCCCTGCTCATTATAGTCCCTTTAATCTTTTATGCCCCAGGCCCATGTGGCCCTTAATCCTGCACTGTGAGTAGGTGTATTTCAAATAGATTTCTGTATACTGCATTGCATTTGGTAATTGACAAAATGTGTCTTGTATTTTTTTCTAGATTAATTTCCTAAAAACTGAAATGGAACGTAAAAGCAAAATGATCAGGGATCTACAGAATGAGGTACTGTAAGTGCGGCAAATTGCAGTAAACATTTAACTTTAGTCCATATATATATATAGTTACTATTAGATATTTATGAAACTGTAACAGAAATGGACTGATGTGACAATCAACATGAATAATGAATTTGCTATTTCCTAATTTTGGGAGCAATCTGAAAAATATAATGGGTCTAAAAAACACAGTGAACAAAATGGTAGTTCTATCAATCTGTCTATCACATGCTTTCACACACATATTAAAATCTGGGAAAATCCCACATTTATTACGAAGAATCTTGCCAAAAGTGGAAAATATTATTATTAGTGTAATTTAACAAATTATTATGAAAAAATAAAATGAAACACTCATTTTGGTAGGTCAATTGAATCAGGTACCATAAAACCTTGAGATATCGGACTAAGGCCCTCATTCCTAGTTGATCGCTAGCTGCTTTCGTTCGCAGCGCAGTGATCAGGCTAAAAATCGGCACTTCTGCGCATGCATATGGGGTGCAGTGCGCACGCGCGACGTACTTTCACAAAAGCCAATGCAGTTTTACCCAAGCTCTAGCGACGCTTTGCAGACGCACTGCTGATCGTTGAGTGAATGACAAGAAGTGAGTGTTTCTGGGTGGTAACTGACCGTTTTTGGGGAGTGTGTGTAACAACGCAGGCGTGCCAGATAAAAACGCAGGAGTGGCTGAAGAAACGGGGGAGTGGCTGGCCGAACGCAGGGTGTGTTTGTGACGTCAAAACAGGAACTAAATAGTCTGAAGCTACTCGAAAACTGCACAATTTTTTTTGTAGCAATGCTGCGATCCTTTCATTCGCACTTCTGCTAAGCTAAGATACACTCCCAGAGGGCGGCGGCTTAGCGTTTGCACTGCTGCTAAAAGCAGCTAGTGAGCGAACAACTCGAAATGAGGGCCTAAGGGCCTAATTCAGCACAGATCGCTATTGTGAGAAATCGCAAATCAATTGATTATCGAACTAGTGCACATGTGTAGTGTTCACATTGCACATGCACAAGGGGTGATTAGGCCCTAAGGTAGCAGTCTTATATAACAAATTAAGCACTTGTGTAATTGTCTTAAAAATATTTTCCATCTATTTAAGAAAATACAATATGCAACATTTAGTAAATTGAGATACAGTGTATTTCCCTGCATGCTATCAGCATAAAACTAATCTTTGGATATTCAGGCAAAGAAGCCTTACTCCACAACAGCTTGAACTTAGTAACATTTTGGACACATACTGGTGTAATTTATACCCCTTTTAGACCGCCACCTCTGAACACGGGTTATTGGCACATGAACACGTATAACCTGTGTTCATGTGCGGTCTAAAAGGGGCAAGCGTTGAAATACCGGTTCGAGTGACCCGGTATTTCAACCCTGGCTGTGAACGGGAGCCAGGTCGATGCAACCCATTTCCCATTCACTCTGTGTGCATGGGCGACGCTTGGAGATCATGTGATCTCCAAGCGCCGCCCCCGCCGCGTCACCGCTGATGTCACCAACCCGGCAATATGCCGGGGTTGCTGTCAGCGGCAGTGGGGAGCCATAGGCGGGTCACACAGGGGGCACCCGTGTCAGGCTCCCAGGTGCGACTCGCCTCAGGCAGTCTGAAAGGGGAATTCTTTTCATACAAGGGCAGACTGGGATTTTATGGAAGCAGCCTAGTGGGGGTGTGGTCTAATGAATGGGTGGGGCTGTTGAGGGGGCGGGGTCTGAATGTATGCAATTGTGGCCTTCCTTGCGTTTTTTGCTGCAGTTGTGTCTGAGACTAGGGGCGGATTGGGAACTAATAGTGGTCCTGTAAAATTTTGTAGAAGTGGCCCGACAAGGGCAGTACAAGAGGTGTAACATACCGTGTAGCCATGGTTACATCACTGGATAGCAGAGCTGCTGTACTGCAGAGATGGAATAACAGAATGAATGGGGACAGTGCAGTGTACTCAGTGCAGTGGTCTGTCTGTCATGTGGGGCCACATGACAACACACAAAACAGGCCCCACAGACACGTTGGCCTACCAGGAATCTTCCTGGTGATCCCTATGGCCAATCCGCCCCTGATTTCATATTAAAATTGTTAGTAATTCTCTGTGATTTACAGTATCAGTCCATTGACTGCACTATTATCATGTGTAACATATAACTCCTATACTATTCTAACTAACATAACTGATCACTTGTCTCTGGAATGCACCAACTAAATGTAAAATATATGCGTGGACAATAGAATTTAAATACTCATGTATAGCACTATAATGAGAGGTGCAGAATCTCTGGGCATACTGTAAATATTTACTTTATATGCTGATTTTATGTGTGTTTTTTGTGTGTTGTTTACTCTGTCCTGTCTTGTGTTTTGTGTATAAGTAAAATTTTTATATATGCCAATAAACGTTATTTTTTAAAACTAGGTAGGAGAGTGCCCCACCAAAGGAGTACCTTTTTTTCCTCTTGTGTTCTCTAAATACTTTCTCATATACTCTCCAGGGTGCGCCTCCACAAATAACACATTACCTCAAATACACCTCACAGGTACCAATTGTAATCAATTACACCTACCAGTCATCCCCCATTAAAGTCCAGTGCTTCTTTTTCCCCAATACTCCAGTCTTCCCTATTCCCCCCTAACCCCCTGAACTTACACCATAAAATCTTGAAAGGACTGCTGCTGCTTCCTGCTCCCCCCAACTACACCACAGTGGGACACTGCAGCCTATGGGTGGAAAGGCAGAATGGCAGGACAATCCAAGAAAAACTATTATATTATATTAATGTGTTTAATATGAAAGTGTTATATACTGTATAAAACTGTAAACTGCACCCATAGAATAAGTGTCCTGAAGTGTAAATATACAGTCACCAATTGCAGCCCCTGTTCTGAGTAAAGCTCACCTTAGTGATGCGGACAGTAGTATGTTAACTGGGGTTCTGAAAGACAAGTACCAGATTCTGGAACTGTATTTAGCTATCTCAGTTTGAGCCTGAGATCCATCTTCAAAGACTGCATCAATGCAGTGTATACAGTAGTTGCTATATATGATGTGACCCGTAATAATTAAAGGTACTTTATATGAACACTGATTTCAAGAACTGATTTCACTGTAACTGGCTTTCACTTCACTTTTGAAGAGCAGATCCAACTGTCCTTTTATGCCTCCGGTTTTATAAGGTGAGTGTACTCATTAATGTGGGGCCTGCAATTGGTGATTGCCTAATTATACTACAGGACAATTAATCTACAGTACATACATAAGTGATGGTTTCTTTAGAGTGCAGCATTGTTCCTTTTGTATCAGCACAATGCCAGATTGTCAGGATGCTGTGCCAGAGGCGAATAGAACTTTCTATTTCATTTTATTGCAATGATTTTCCTAAAATTGGTTTGACTTTTCTTTAAATCAGATGATGGTGGCTTTAACATTTCAAGCCTCTACACACATTACACACGTTTAACTTTTTATTAATATTGCAAGAGATGGCAAAACGTGTTATTTCCCCCTGATAGAATATGCATACAGTTAACTATAGTCATTTTTTTTATTACTGTATGATTGTTTATTAGATATTATTCAAATTGGTACACTTCGTTTTCGAGTATTAACAATGAATGTGACTGCGCTACAAGGCCTTTGAAATTATTATTTATATTCTTATTATCCTTAATTTATGTGATGCCACAAGGTTTCCACAGCTCCTAACAAAGAACATAAACAATGAGAAAACAAGAAAGCAGTGATTTATAATACAATACAATGCAAGACAAGTACATGGTTTATAAAAATTGCTGCATCAGTGGTCAGAGCACTCAAATAAGCAGCAGGGTGTCAGAAAAACCATGCTTAGATGCCGTTGTAGGGAATATGGATTAGAATATAGTATAAGTAAGGGAAGCCAAAGAACATGACGGAAGAGTGCCCTGCTCATGAAACCTTACATTCTAAAGAGGTGGGACAGACAGGGGTGACACAGATGGGGTAGACAGTGGGGTAGACTTCGAACAGAGGGTTAGGAAGAAATACTTTTTATTTTGATGAACAGTTGGGACTTGAGAGCCCATTTGAAATTTTGTGGTGAGGTGGAGAGTCTAATAAGGAGAGGGAGAGAATTCCAGAGGTAGGGAGCAGAAATCATTTGTATAAGGTATTGCAACACATTTAGAATGTCTTATTTTTTTACATTAATATTTATGTCTAGAATATATAAAGTTACTCTCAAATATAATACATTGTAAATATATTTGGAACATATGCTGTAGTAAATCTTATCTGCTTCCAGTAAACAGATGTCTTAAATTACTTTTGTAATCCCTTTCCCCATGAATACCTTGACAACTAAATTATGACCAAATACTCTAACTATCAACTGGTATTTTTCAAGCTAATATAAGACTATGACAGATGCTTATTATGGCATTTTAGTTTTGATCTGGCTCAGGGTAGAAGCTTTTACTTTGCTAAAGTTCACGAGTGACTCCCTGTGATGACAGCAATCACTTTATGTCAAATTGTAATCTGTAAAACTGCTCATAGATAAAATATGACTTCAACTTTGAGGAGGAATAATAGGAAAGTCAAAGAAAAAGTTTATAACACATTTTCGTATAAAAGGTATTGTAGAAAAGAGTGATATAATCACAGTAAAATATGTGTACAGGCAACATTGATCACGACTTAATGTAAGTATGTGTTATGGGCCCTAAAGGCATGGAATGGATAGGTATGACTCTTAAATACAACTAGAATACATTTTTTTAGGGTTGAAATATTATAAAACCAGTATTTTATGGAAAGGGCGAGAACCTACTCTATAAGTAAAGTCACTGGAGGAGCCATCACTTCTTGAAAAACATTAAGAGGTATATTCAATTACCACACCACGCAGCGGAAAGCTATTCTAATTAACTGCCTTTTTTCTGAGTGGTAAATCAGAATTAATGCATGCTAACCCACTGATTCCACTTAAAATACAGAATCAATTGGTTCCCATGCTTTAAACCCCTGATTGTGCCTTTTTCCTGCAGACTTTTCCTCACAGCTCCAGAGACTGAAAGGAAAAGTCCACCCTCAGCGATTAATGTTCAGGGTAATCCCTTTTCTCTGACGTCCTAAGTGGATGCTGGGGACTCCGTAAGGACCATGGGGAATAGCGGCTCCACAGGAGACAGGGCACAAAAGTAAAAGCTTTAGGATCAGGTGGTGGGCACTGGCTCCTCCCCCTATGACCCTCCTCCAAGCCTCAGTTAGATCTTTGTGCCCGGCCGAGAAGGGTGCAATCTAGGTGGCTCTCCTAAAGAGCTGCTTAGAGTAAAAGTTTTGTTAGGTTTTTTATTTTCAGTGAGTCCTGCTGGCAACAGGCTCACTGCAACGAGGGACTTAGGGGAGAAGAAGTGAACTCACCTGCGTGCAGGATGGATTGGCTTCTTAGGCTACTGGACACTAGCTCCAGAGGGACGATCACAGGTACAGCCTGGATGGGTCACCGGAGCCGCGCCGCCGACCCCCTTGCAGATGCTGAAGAGAGAAGAGGTCCAGAAATCGGCGGCTGAAGACTTCCCAGTCTTCTTAAGGTAGCGCACAGCACTGCAGCTGTGCGCCATTGCTCTCAGCACACTTCACACCAACGGTCACTGAGGGTGCAGGGCGCTTGGGGGGGCGCCCTGGGCAGCAATGAAAGTACCTATGCTGGCTAAAAATACATCACATATAGCCCCTGGGGCTATATGGATGTATTTAACCCCTGCCAGGTTGTCAGAAAAACGGGAGAAGAAGCCCGCCGAAAAGGGGGCGGGGCCTATTCTCCTCAGCACACAGCGCCATTTTCCCTCACAGAACTGCTGGTGGGAAGGCTCCCAGGCTCTCCCCTGCACTGCACTACAGAAACAGGGTTAAAACAGAGAGGGGGGGCATTTTTGTGGCAATATTATTACATATTAAGATGCTATAAGGGAAAACACTTATATAAGGTTGTCCCTGTAAAATTATAGCGTTTTGGTGTGTGCTGGCAAACTCTCCCTCTGTCTCCCCAAAGGGCTAGTGGGGTCCTGTCCTCTATCAGAGCATTCCCTGTGTGTGTGCTGTGTGTCGGTACGTGTGTGTCGACATGTATGAGGACGATGTTGGTGAGGAGGCGGAGCAATTGCCTGTAATGGTGATGTCACTCTCTAGGGAGTCGACACCGGAATGGATGGCTTATTTAGGGAATTACGTGATAATGTCAACAAGCTGCAAGGTCGGTTGACGACATGAGACGGCCGGCAAACCAATTAGTACCTGTCCAGGCGTCTCAAACACCGTCAGGGGCTTTAAAACGCCCATTACCTCAGTCGGTCGACACAGACACAGACACGGACACTGACTCCAGTGTCGACGGTGAAGAAACAAACGTATTTTCCATTAGGGCCACACGTTACATGTTAAGGGCAATGAAGGAGGTGTTACATATTTCTGATACTACAAGTACCACAAAAAAGGGTATTATGTGGGGTGTGAAAAAACTGCCTGTAGTTTTTCCTGAATCAGATAAATTAAATGAAGTGTGTGATGATGCGTGTGTTTCCCCCGATAGAAAATTAAAGGCGCTCACACGCTTATCAAAACAAGTGGCGTTACCGTCTCCAGATACGGCCGCCCTCAAGGAGCCAGCTAATAGGAGGCTGGAAAATATCCTAAAAAGTATATACACACATACTGGTGGTATACTGCGACCAGCGATCGCCTCAGCCTGGATGTGCAGCGCTGGGGTGGCTTGGTCGGATTCCCTGACTGAAAATATTGATACCCTTGACAGGGACAGTATTTTATTGACTATAGAGCATTTAAAGGATGCATTTCTATATATACGAGATGCACAGAGGGATATTTGCACTCTGGCATCAAGAGTAAGTGCGATGTCCATGTCTGCCAGAAGATGTTTATGGACACGACAGTGGTCAGGTGATGCAGATTCCAAACGGCACATGGAAGTATTGCCGTATAAAGGGGAGGAGTTATTTGGGGTCGGTCCATCGGACCTGGTGGCCACGGCAACAGCTGGAAAATCCACCTTTTTACCCCAAGTCACATCTCAGCAGAAAAAGACACCGTCTTTTCAGCCTCAGTCCTTTCGTCCCCATAAGGGCAAGCGGGCAAATGGCCAGTCATATCTGCCCAGGGGTAGAGGAACGGAAGAAGACTGCAGCAGGCAGCCCCTTCCCAGGAACAGAAGCCCTCCACCGCTTCTGCCAAGTCCTCAGCATGACGCTGGGGCCGTACAAGCGGACTCAGGTGCGGTGGGGGGGGTCGTCTCAAGAGTTTCAGCGCGCAGTGGGCTCACTCGCAAGTGGACCCCTGGATCCTACAAGTAGTATCCCAGGGGTACAGATTGGAAATTCGAGACGTCTCCCCCTCGCAGGTTCCAGAAATCTGCTTTACCAACGTCTCCCTCCGACAGGGAGGCATTATTGGAAACAATTCACAAGCTGTATTCCCAGCAGGTGATAATCAAAGTACCCCTCCTACAACAAGGAAAGGGGTATTATTCCACACTATTTGTGGTACTGAAGCCAGACGGCTCGGTGAGATCTATTCTAAATCTGAAATCTTTGAACACTTACATACAAAGGATCAAATCAAGATGGAGTCACTCAGAGCAGTGATAGCGAACCAGGAAGAAGGGGACTATATGGTGTCCCTGGACATCAAGGATGCTTACCTCCATGTCCCAAATTGCCCTTCTCACCAAGGGTACCTCAGGTTCGTGGTACAGAACTGTCACTATCAGTTTCAGACGCTGCCGTTTGGATTGTCCACGGCACCCCGGGTCTTTACCAAGGTAATGGCCGAAATGATGATTCTTCTTCAAAGAAAAGGCGTCTTAATTATCCCTTACTTGGACGATCTCCTGATAAGGGCAAGGTCCAGAGAACAGTTGGAGGTCGGAGTAGCACTATCTCAAGTAGTTCTACGACAGCACGGGTGGATTCTAAATATTCCAAAATCGCAGCTGATTCCGACGACACGTCTGCTGTTACTAGGGATGATTCTGGACACAGTCCAGAAAAAGGTGTTTCTCCCGGAGGAGAAAGCCTGGGAGTTATCCGAGCTAGTTAGGAACCTCCTAGAACCAGGCCAAGTGTCAGTGCATCAATGCACAAGAGTCCTGGGAAAAATGGTGGCTTCTTACGAAGCGATTCCATTCGGCAGATTTCACGAAAGAATTTTTCAGTGGGATCTGCTGGACGAATGGTCCGGATAGCATCTTCAGATGCATCAGCGGATAATCCTGTCTCCAAGGACAAGGGTGTCTCTTCTGTGGTGGCTGCAGAGTGCTCATCTACTAGAGGGCAGCAGATTCGGCATTCAGGACTGGGTCCTGGTGACCACGGATGCCAGCCTGAGAGGCTGGGGAGCAGTCACACAGGGAAGAAATTTCCAAGGAGTGTGGTCAAGTCTGGAGACTTCTCTCCACATAAATATACTGGAGCTAAGGGCAATTTACAATGCTCTGAGCCTAGGAAGACCTCTGCTTCAAAGTCAACCGGTGCTGATCCAGTCGGACAACATCACGGCAGTCGCCCACGTAAACAGACAGGGCGGCACAAGAAGCAGGAGGGCAATGGCAGCAAGGATTCTTCGCTGGGCGAAAAATCATGTGATAACACTGTTAGCGGTGTTCATTCCGGGAGTGGACAACTGGGAAGCAGACTTCCTCAGTACGACCTCCACCCGGGAGAGTGGAGACTTCATCTGGAAGTCTTCCACATGATTGTGAACCGTTGGGAAAGACCAAAGGTGGACATGATGGCGTCCCGTCTGAACAAAAAACTGGACAGGTATTGCGCCAGGTCAAGAGACCCTCAGGCAATAGCTGGGACGCTCTGGTAACACCGTGGGTGTACCAGTCGGTGTATGTGTTCCCTCCTCTGCTTCTCATACCCAAGGTACTGAGAATTATAAGAAGGAGAGGAGTAAGAACTATACTCGTGGCTCCGAATTGGCCAAGAAGGACTTGGTACCCGGAACTTCAAGAGGTACTAAGAAGGGACTTGCTTCAGCAAGGATCATGTCTGTTCCAAGACTTACCGCGGCTGCGTTTGACGGCATGGCGGTTGAACGCCGGATCCTAAGGGAAAAAGGCATTCCGGAAGAGGTCATCCCTACCCTGGTCAGAGCCAGGAAGGAGGTGACCACACAACATTATCACCGCATTTGGCGAAAATATGTTGCATGGTGTGAGGTCAGAAAGGCCCCCACGGAGGAATTTCAACTCGGTCGATTCCTACATTTCCTGCAAACAGGAGTGTCTATGTGCCTCAAATTGGGGTCTATTAAGGTTCAAATTTCGCCCCTGTCGATTTTCTTCCAGAAAGAATTGGCTTCAGTTCCTGAAGTCCAGAAGTTTGTCAAGGGAGTACTGCATATACAACCCCCTTTTGTGCCTCCAGTGGCACTGTGGGATCTCAACGTAGTTCTGGGATTCCTCAAATCACATTGGTTTAAACCGCTCAAATCTGTGGATTTGAAATATCTCACATGGAAAGTGACCATGCTGTTGGCCCTGGCCTCGGCCAGGCGAGTGTCAGAATTGGCGGCTTTGTCTCACAAAAGCCCATATCTGATTGTCCATTCGGACAGGGCAGAGCTGCGGACTCGTCCCCAGTTTCTCCATAAGGTGGTGTCAGCGTTTCACCTGAACCAGCTTATTGTGGTACCTGCGGATACTAGGGACTTGGAGGACTCCAAGTTGCTAGATGTTGTCAGGGCCCTGAAAATATATGTTTCCAGGACGGCTGGAGTCAGGAAAACTGACTTGCTGTTATCCTGTATGCACCCAACAAACGGGGTGCTCTTGCTTCTAAGCAGACGATTGCTAGTTGGATGTGTAGTACAATTCAGCTTGCACATTCTGTGGCAGGCCTGCCACAGCCAAAATATGTAAATGCCCATTCCACAAGGAAGGTGGGCTCATCTTGGGCGGCTGCCCGAGGGGTCTCGGCTTTACAACTTGGCCGAGCTGCTACTTGGTCAGGGGCAAACACGTTTGCAAAATTCTACAAATTTGATACCCTGGCTGAGGAGGACCTGGAGTTCTCTCATTCGGTGCTGCAGAGTCATCCGCACTCTCCCGCCCGTTTGGGAGCTTTGGTATAATCCCCATGGTCCTTACGGAGTCCCCAGCATCCACTTAGGACGTCAGAGAAAATAAGAATTTACTTACCGATAATTCTATTTCTCGTAGTCCGTAGTGGATGCTGGGCGCCCATCCCAAGTGCGGATTGTCTGCAATACTCGTACATAGTTATTGTTAAACAAAAATCGGGTTATTATTGTTGTGAGCCATCTTTTCAGAGGCTCCGCTGTTATCATGCTGTTAACTGGGTTCAGATCACAGGTTGTACAGTGTGATTGGTGTGGCTGGTATGAGTCTTACCCGGGATTCAAAATCCTTCCTTATTGTGTACGCTCGTCCGGGCACAGTATCCTAACTGAGGCTTGGAGGAGGGTCATAGGGGGAGGAGCCAGTGCCCACCACCTGATCCTAAAGCTTTTACTTTTGTGCCCTGTCTCCTGTGGAGCCGCTATTCCCCATGGTCCTTACGGAGTCCCCAGCATCCACTACGGACTACGAGAAATAGAATTATCGGTAAGTAAATTCTTATTATAATTGAAATGCCCAGGCACGGTAAGTAGTAGAATATTCCCCTTTGGGTTGCATTAAGGGAGAAGGGGGCCAGTGTGCAGTCTCCATCTGCACCTGTCCCCCCCCCTCCCCCAGGCCACCGGCTCAGTAGATTCTGATTACTGGGGTCACTGGGAGACCCTAGTACTGTAACAGAGACTAGTGCACATGCACAGATCTCTAAGGAAATGGTGCAGCAGCCATTTTAATGGTGATTTCTCTACTGTGCATATGCAAAACTCCAGGAAAATGTCTGCTTTACCATTTTCACAATGATTTATGCTGTGCTGCTGCCGCCAACGTGGGACTCTGGAGGTGTAAGTATTCAAGAAATGGGTGCAGGGTTGAGCTCCACTTGACTCATGTACACACCACACACCTTGCAGTCTTTATATATACGCCACTGATGCCCCTTAACATGTCAGTCCTTTCTGTCAATTCAGAAAGGTTGGTCCTTTCAATGGGCTTAATTTAGAGGTGGATGCAGTTTGCAACTGAGTTTTAACATACAGCAGATCTGTGAAATTATGCTAATGACGTTACCATAGGGATTCATGCAGAGACAGCTCTGGTAAACCACCTACAAATGTGCATACTCCACAAACATCAGCACTGCACCCACCTCTGAGTCAGGACCAATGTATGGTATTGGAATTCCTGCATGTGTGGAGCACAAGACATACACACTAACTGAAACAAGGAGATTTATTGGGGCTTGTGAAGTCAAGTATAATTTCTAACAGAGATGTGCGAGTTTGGATTTACACGGATTTACTTGGATCTCAAAATGGCATCTCATTGGCTATCTGGCTGTCACATATTTTGGATAGCCAATAAGAAAAATCCAGATTTACTTTTGACTGTTTACATTGAAACTGCATCCACATAACAAAGCAGGTGGTTTAATATGTGATGTAATAGCACATAACTTGGGCATGCCTAGTATATATCACATTAAATATATCTACCAGGTTATTTGATCATACAGGATAGTAAGGCTAATAAGGTGTTATCATGCATAAAACGGGGTATGGAAACAAGGAATGAAAGTGTAATCCTGCCTTTGTATAAATCATTAAAAAGGGTATTAAAACTCATCCCACCAACTATAGAGCAGTAAGTTTGACATCTATAGTGGGGAAAATATTGGAAGGTATATCAAGGGATAGCATACTAAGGCACTTGGATACCTCTAAGGTTATTACTAGGAATCAACATGGATTTGTGAAGGACAGGTCATGTCAAACTAACTTAATAAGCTTCTACGAGAAAGTGAGCGATAATATTGATCAGGGTCAAGCAGTGGATGTGATCTTTTTAGACTTCACTAAGGCTTTTGACAAAGTTCCACACAGGAGACTAATTCTCAGACTAAGAGAGCTTGGGGTAGGAAACACTATCTGTACTTGGGTGAGTAATTGGCTGTTTAATAGGGAACAGCGAGTGGGAGTTAATGGGATGTACTCTGAATGGGCTTCAGTACTCAGTGGAATACTGCAGGGCTCAGTACTCAGGCCATTGCTGTTTAATATATTCATTAATGACCTAGGAGAGGGACTGGAAAGCACAGTGTAAATTTTTTCAGATGATACCAAACTATGTAGAATAATTAATTCAGACAAGGATGATGAGTCTTTACAGAATGACTTATCTAGACTAGGGGCCTGGGCAGACAAATGGAGACTGAGGTTCAATATAGACAAATCTAAAGTTAGGCATTTTGGGACTAAGAACAATCAGGCAGCCTATAAACTAAATGGGGAAAATGTAGGAATAAAGGTAGCTGAAAAAGATTTGGGTGTGCTCATCGATAATAAACTTGGTAGCAGTACGCAATGTCAAAATGCAGCAGCAAAGGCTAAAAAGGTGTTATCATGCATAAAACGGGGTATGGAAACAAGGAATGAGAGTGTAATCCTGCCTCTGTATAAATCATTGGTGCGACCACACCTGGAATATTGTGTACAGTTTTGGGCACCATATTATAAAAAAAAGATATCTTGGAAATCGAAAGGGTTCAGAGGCGAGCCACTAAACTGGTTAAGGGGTTAGAGGCACTGGACTATGAGGAAAGACTTAAAAAGGCTTGATATGTTCACACTGGAAAGAGGCGACTGAGAGGGGACATCATTAATATTTATAAATACATTAAGGGACAATATAAGGATCTATCAAACGATTTGTTTACCAAGAAAATACTACATAGGACACGAGGACACCCCCTGAGGTTATAAGAGAAAAAATTCCATACCCAACGTAGAAAAGGATTCTTCACAGTAAGATCAGTAAGGATTTGGAATTCTCTGCCAGAGAAGGTAGTAATAGTGGACTCAATCAATAAGTTTAAAAATGGATTAGATAAATTCATAGCGGAAAAAAATATCCAGGGATACAGCATTTAATTAATATTAAAATAAAAAAATTAAAAAAATGTAATGTACAGTAGCTTGAACACGATGCACATTTGTCTTTTTTCAACTTCAACAACTATGTAACTATGTAACAATTTCTAACCTATAAGAAAGCTTTTTGCAGTTCACCACATTCCTCAATATGTAGTCATGCCCTTTGTAAAATCTCCTAAAGTACAGGGTGGCTATAATTAAACCCCTCTAATCAGAGCCATCTGTAGCTTGATCTATGCATAGAAATGTCACCAAATTTATTAGGGAGACTAAGGAGGGTATTCAATAAGGGTATTTAAAAGCTGGACCATTTTTTGGCCTAGGCGAAAAATTTGGCAGGAGCGAAAAACATGTAGATCGGCGAATCCACATGTTTTTGCACCTGCGCCAGCAGAAATGCTGGCCGTGTTCTCCGATTTTGAGGTATTTTTCACCAATGCCTTTACACACAAAAAAAAAGAGTGAAAAGGCATTGGCAAAAATGCCTTAAAAACAGGCAAAAAAATCCCGCAATTGAAAATGCAGGGTGGTGAATTCAATAGATCCGAAATTATCGGAGCTAATTGAATACCCCTCCCCCCCCCCCCCCCCCCGAAATAAGACATGGGAAAAAGGATTAGCAAATTTTAATGTAAAAGGTCGCCGATAAAGTAAATGGAATGGCATTGTACAATGTGAAAACAGCATGATAACGTACAAATGTTTGATTGCTGTGTTAACACAATAAAGGTAATTGTTCATTACTGTTTAGTCTTATTATTTATTTGTCTGTCCCTTTTCACACTGTTTTCACATTATATTCTCCCTATCAATGACTTTTTGCACTAAAATGTAAATACCATGGGCCGGATGTAATGCCCTTCCGATTTCGCCGGATGGGCGGGTTTCGCCGGCCGAATGCTGCCTTTTTTTATAAAGGGGCAATCATTTACAAGCCAAAACCATGGCTTGTAAATTATTGCCCCTTTAAAAAAACCTCTGAGCATGCTGGCAACCCGCACGTCTAGCGAACCTGAATGGCATTAATACTAGAGATGAGCGCCTGAAATTTTTCGGGTTTTGTGTTTTGGTTTTGGGTTCGGTTCCACGGCCGTGTTTTGGGTTCGAACGCGTTTTGGCAAAACCTCACCGAATTATTTTTGTCGGATTCGGGTGTGTTTTGGATTCGGGTGTTTTTTTCCAAAAACACTAAAAAACAGCTTAAATCATAGAATTTGGGGGTCATTTTGATCCCAAAGTATTATTAACCTCAAAAACCATAATTTACACTCATTTTCAGTCTATTCTGAATACCTCACACCTCACAATATTATTTTTAGTCCTAAAATTTGCACCGAGGTCGCTGTGTGAGTAAGATAAGCGACCCTAGTGGCCGACACAAACACCGGGCCCATCTAGGAGTGGCACTGCAGTGTCACGCAGGATGTCCCTTCCAAAAAACCCTCCCCAAACAGCACATGACGCAAAGAAAAAAAGAGGCGCAATGAGGTAGCTGTGTGAGTAAGATTAGCGACCCTAGTGGCCGACACAAACACCGGGCCCATCTAGGAGTGGCACTGCAGTGTCACGCAGGATGGCCCTTCCAAAAAACCCTCCCCAAACAGCACATGACGCAAAGAAAAAAAGAGGCGCAATGAGGTAGCTGACTGTGTGAGTAAGATTAGCGACCCTAGTGGCCGACACAAACACCGGGCCCATCTAGGAGTGGCACTGCAGTGTCACGCAGGATGTCCCTTCCAAAAAACCCTCCCCAAACAGCACATGACGCAAAGAAAAAAAGAGGCGCAATGAGGTAGCTGTGTGAGTAAGATTAGCGACCCTAGTGGCCGACACAAACACCGGGCCCATCTAGGAGTGGCACTGCAGTGTCACGCAGGATGTCCCTTCCAAAAAACCCTCCCCAAACAGCACATGACGCAAAGAAAAAAAGAGGCACAATGAGGTAGCTGACTGTGTGAGTAAGATTAGCGACCCTAGTGGCCGACACAAACACCGGGCCCATTTAGGAGTGGCACTGCAGTGTCACGCAGGATGTCCCTTCCAAAAAACCCTCCCCAATCAGCACATGACGCAAAGAAAAAAAGAGGCGCAATGAGGTAGCTGTGTGAGTAAGATTAGCGACCCTAGTGGCCGACACAAACACCGGGCCCATCTAGGAGTGGCACTGCAGTGTCACGCAGGATGTCCCTTCCAAAAATCCCTCCCCAAACAGCACATGACGCAAAGAAAAAAAGAGGCGCAATGAGGTAGCTGTGTGAGTAAGATTAGCGACCCTAGTGGCCGACACAAACACCGGGCCCATCTAGGAGTGGCACTGCAGTGTCACGCAGGATGGCCCTTCCAAAAAACCCTCCCCAAACAGCACATGACGCAAAGAAAAAAAGAGGCGCAATGAGGTAGCTGACTGTGTGAGTAAGATTAGCGACCCTAGTGGCCGACACAAACACCGGGCACATCTAGGAGTGGCACTGCAGTGTCACGCAGGATGTCCCTTCCAAAAAACCCTCCCCAAACAGCACATGACGCAAAGAAAAAAAGAGGCGCAATGAGGTAGCTGTGTGAGTAAGATTAGCGACCCTAGTGGCCGACACAAACACCGGGCCCATCTAGGAGTGGCACTGCAGTGTCACGCAGGATGTCCCTTCCAAAAAACCCTCCCCAATCAGCACATGATGCAAAGAAAAAGAAAAGAAAAAAGAGGTGCAAGATGGAATTATCCTTGGGCCCTCCCACCCACCCTTATGTTGTATAAACAAAACAGGACATGCACACTTTAACCAACCCATCATTTCAGTGACAGGGTCTGCCACACGACTGTGACTGATATGACGGGTTGGTTTGGACCCCCCCCAAAAAAGAAGCAATTAATCTCTCCTTGCACAAACTGGCTCTACAGAGGCAAGATGTCCACCTCATCTTCACCCTCCGATATATCACCGTGTACATCCCCCTCCTCACAGATTATCAATTCGTCCCCACTGGAATCCACCATCTCAGCTCCCTGTGTACTTTGTGGAGGCAATTGCTGCTGGTCAATGTCTCCGCGGAGGAATTGATTATAATTCATTTTAATGAACATCATCTTCTCCACATTTTCTGGATGTAACCTCGTACGCCGATTGCTGACAAGGTGAGCGGCGGCACTAAACACTCTTTCGGAGTACACACTTGTGGGAGGGCAACTTAGGTAGAATAAAGCCAGTTTGTGCAAGGGCCTCCAAATTGCCTCTTTTTCCTGCCAGTATAAGTACGGACTGTGTGACGTGCCTACTTGGATGCGGTCACTCATATAATCCTCCACCATTCTATCAATGTTGAGAGAATCATATGCAGTGACAGTAGACGACATGTCCGTAATCGTTGTCAGGTCCTTCAGTCCGGACCAGATGTCAGCATCAGCAGTCGCTCCAGACTGCCCTGCATCACCGCCAGCGGGTGGGCTCGGAATTCTGAGCCTTTTCCTCGCACCCCCAGTTGCGGGAGAATGTGAAGGAGGAGATGTTGACAGGTCGCGTTCCGCTTGACTTGACAATTTTGTCACCAGCAGGTCTTTCAACCCCAGCAGACCTGTGTCTGCCGGAAAGAGAGATCCAAGGTAGGCTTTAAATCTAGGATCGAGCACGGTGGCCAAAATGTAGTGCTCTGATTTCAACAGATTGACCACCCGTGAATCCTTGTTAAGCAAATTAAGGGCTGCATCCACAAGTCCCACATGCCTAGCGGAATCGCTCCCTTTTAGCTCCTTCTTCAATGCCTCCAGCTTCTTCTGCAAAAGCCTGATGAGGGGAATGGCCTGACTCAGGCTGGCAGTGTCTGAACTGACTTCACGTGTGGCAAGTTCAAAGGGCATCAGAACCTTGCACAACGTTGAAATCATTCTCCACTGCACTTGAGACAGGTGCATTCCATCTCCTATATCGTGCTCAATTGTATAGGCTTGAATGGCCTTTTGCTGCTCCTCCAACCTCTGAAGCATATAGAGGGTTGAATTCCACCTCGTTACCACTTCTTGCTTCAGATGATGGCAGGGCAGGTTCAGTAGTTTTTGGTGGTGCTCCAGTCTTCTGTACGTGGTGCCTGTACGCCGAAAGTGTCCCGCAATTTTTCTGGCCACCGACAGCATCTCTTGCACGCCCCTGTCGTTTTTTAAAAAATTCTGCACCACCAAATTCAAGGTATGTGCAAAACATGGGACGTGCTGGAATTTGCCCATATTTAATGCACACACAATATTGCTGGCGTTGTCCGATGCCACAAATCCACAGGAGAGTCCAATTGGGGTAAGCCATTCCGCGATGATCTTCCTCAGTTGCCGTAAGAGGTTTTCAGCTGTGTGCGTATTCTGGAAAGCGGTGATACAAAGCGTAGCCTGCCTAGGAAAGAGTTGGCGTTTGCGAGATGCTGCTACTGGTGCCGCCGCTGCTGTTCTTGCGGCGGGAGTCCATACATCTACCCAGTGGGCTGTCACAGTCATATAGTCCTGACCCTGCCCTGCTCCACTTGTCCACATGTCCGTGGTTAAGTGGACATTGGGTACAACTGCATTTTTTAGGAGACTGGTGAGTCTTTTTCTGACGTCCGTGTACATTCTCGGTATCACCTGCCTAGAGAAGTGGAACCTAGATGGTATTTGGTAACGGGGGCACACTGCCTCAATAAATTGTCTAGTTCCCTGTGAACTAACGGCGGATACCGGACGCACGTCTAACACCAACATAGTTGTCAAGGACTCAGTTATCCGCTTTGCAGTAGGATGACTGCTGTGATATTTCATCTTCCTCGCAAAGGACTGTTGAACAGTCAATTGCTTACTGGAAGTAGTACAAGTGGGCTTACGACTTCCCCTCTGGGATGACCATCGACTCCCAGCGGCAACAACAGCAGCGCCAGCAGCAGTAGGCGTTACACGCAAGGATGCATCGGAGGAATCCCAGGCAGGAGAGGACTCGTCAGACTTGCCAGTGACATGGCCTGCAGGACTATTGGCATTCCTGGGGAAGGAGGAAATTGACACTGAGGGAGTTGGTGGGGTGGTTTGCGTGAGCTTGGTTACAAGAGGAAGGGATTTACTGGTCAGTGGACTGCTTCCGCTGTCACCCAAAGTTTTTGAACTTGTCACTGACTTATTATGAATGCGCTGCAGGTGACGTATAAGGGAGGATGTTCCGAGGTGGTTAACGTCCTTACCCCTACTTATTACAGCTTGACAAAGGGAACACACGGCTTGACACCTGTTGTCCGCATTTCTGGTGAAATACCTCCACACCGAAGAGCTGATTTTTTTGGTATTTTCACCTGGCATGTCAACGGCCATATTCCTCCCACGGACAACAGGTGTCTCCCCGGGTGCCTGACTTAAACAAACCACCTCACCATCAGAATCCTCCTGGTCAATTTCCTCCCCAGCGCCAGCAACACCCATATCCTCCTCATCCTGGTGTACTTCAACACTGACATCTTCAATCTGACTATCAGGAACTGGACTGCGGGTGCTCCTTCCAGCACTTGCAGGGGGCGTGCAAATGGTGGAAGGCGCATGCTCTTCACGTCCAGTGTTGGGAAGGTCAGGCATCGCAACCGACACAATTGGACTCTCCTTGTGGATTTGGGATTTCAAAGAACGCACAGTTCTTTGCGGTGCTTTTGCCAGCTTGAGTCTTTTCAGTTTTCTAGCGAGAGGCTGAGTGCTTCCATCCTCATGTGAAGCTGAACCACTAGCCATGAACATAGGCCAGGGCCTCAGCCGTTCCTTGCCACTCCGTGTGGTAAATGGCATATTGGCAAGTTTACGCTTCTCCTCCGACAATTTTATTTTAGGTTTTGGAGTCCTTTTTTTACTGATATTTGGTGTTTTGGTTTTGACATGCTCTGTACTATGCCATTGGGCATCGGCCTTGGCAGACGACGTTGCTGGCATTTCATCGTCTCGGCCATGACTAGTGGCAGCAGCTTCAGCACGAGGTGGAAGTGGATCTTGATCTTTCCCTAATTTTGGAACCTCAACATTTTTGTTCTCCATATTTTAATAGGCACAACTAAAAGGCACCTCAGGTAAACAATGCAGATGGATGGATTGGATACTAGTATACAATTATGGACGGGCTGCCGAGTGCCGACACAGAGGTAGCCACAGCCGTGAACTACCGCACTGTACTGTGTCTGCTGCTAATATATAGACTGGTTGATAAAGAGATAGTATACTCGTAACTAGTATGTATGTATAAAGAAAGAAAAAAAAACCACGGTTAGGTCACTGGTATATACAATTATGGACGGGCTGCCGAGTGCCGACACAGAGGTAGCCACAGCCGTGAACTACCGCACTGTACTGTGTCTGCTGCTAATATATAGACTGGTTGATAAAGAGATAGTATACTCGTAACTAGTATGTATGTATAAAGAAAGAAAAAAAAACCACGGTTAGGTCACTGGTATATACAATTATGGACGGG